>NC_136425.1:7407500-8022500 GCF_052625555.1 Lactuca saligna | reverse complement strand
CGAGTCATGCAACCTTGATATATATATATATATATATATATATATATATATATATATATATATATATATATATATATATATATATATATATATATATAATAAGCAACTTTTTAGGGCATTCAAATGCCTTTATGACCTAACTATAAAAAGAACAACAACAAGAACAAATGGACAGTAAAAGACTTTATCCACTCAAAGGATTATGTTATTCTGAATATATTTTCAAGAAGGTGGCTTTAAAGTAGCAATTTTGTCTATTGTGTTTGGTTTATATGCACCCCAAAAGCTACAGAGATCGTGAAAATGGCAAATAATTGAAAGATCCAATGATATTAATTTCACAAAGATAGTAAAAAAGCTGGAATTTGGATGTTTCCCCCACCTACTCACAACTTGGGTTTTTGGAGGGCATGCTCATGATTTTAGAATCTTGCTTCACTATCTCCACTTCTAAAATAATAATTTGTTTTCGGTATTTAAACATTTTAAAATCCTAATACTTTTTAACCGTTATATAATTGGGTATGAAGTGATCTGCAGTTTTCGGCTAAGTATATAATTCGGTGGGTTTCGAAGTGCATTTGGTTTCGTTTTTATGTTACATTGCTGATTGAATTTTAATTAAGACAGGTCTAAAGGAAAGAAAAAAACATAACTAATTAAACCCCTAATTCGGATTGAACTCAAATATATAATTACGACAATTTATTAAAGAACGTGATATTACATTACATAATCTGCAGTTTTCAGAGTTTTTTAATTGTTTTCCATGAAAGGTGTTTAAAAATTATAATTTAACTTTATATAATTTTGGTTTGGTTTGTCATGATAAAGATCTTATGATTTAAATATTTCTATTTTTAGACCTATAAAACCACATCTAGGGGATGTGGGTTTTATCCAACCTTTTGTAACATCCCAATTTGAACGCGTATTTATATTGAAAGGTAAAATGACTTAAAAGTCCAATAACGTTTTCAAATCATCCAAAAAAATCACAATCATGTTTTGTCTGTTCAAAAAAAACATAAAGAATATAACATTTTATCTAAAAAATCCAATAAAGTTTCAAACCGTTCAAAAAATCCTAATTTTGTTTTATTTAAGTTTGTTGAGTTTTTTTTTATACAGTTAAAACATGATTTGAGTTTTTTAAACTTCATTGGTCTAACTAATCATTTTTTCGGATACAGTAATAAGCCATGTAATATGTTTCTCTAATTTGACTTTCAGAAAAATGTTAGGGTTGTTTGATTTGAGCTTGACTAGGTCCAGTCAGACATATTTGTCTGACTCGGTCCAGTAAGTTTGTTCGATATGGATAAATAACCCACTGACTCGGTCCATTAGCCTCTTACCCAGTTATGAAAAAAAAAAAAAAAAAAAAAAAGCAGATCGAGACCAGAAGCCATCTTTTCGCTTACGTTCCATTCTCCTTCTCTAAGCTTGGTCGTATTTTATTCATCCTCCCAAGTCCCACCTCATTCCTTCCAGGTCCCCCACCATTCTCCTCCCTTTCCTTCGTCGTCACCATCGACCGACCCTCCTCCAACGACGACTCCAAACGGATCGCTCAAACTCCTTTTCCCCTAGCCGTAACACGCTTTGAACGACATTTCTCTTCAGCGGCCTCTGCATCGCCGACTTCTGCTTCTCTAGCAACTGGAGACGTTGAAATTGCTCAGATGCTTAGGCAATTGGGATAGGTTATTGGAGACGATAGAGATTGCATATAGTTGTTTGGTTAAAGTTTATCCGAAGAGGCTACAGGTAACCGATGTTGGGCTTTCAACTCTCTCTAACTGTTCCAAGTTGGAAATTCTACACATCATCAAGACACTGGAATGTACAAATATGTGGGTTATCTCCATTGCTCAGCACTGTAAGTACTTAAGAAAGCTTCACATAGATGGGTGGAGAACAAACAGGATAGGAAATGAGGGTTTGATAGCGATTACCAAACTCTTGTTATGGGGGTGTTTGATTTACCTTCAAGAACTGGTTCGAATCGGGGTCAAACCTAACTCAACAAGCCTAAGCAATCACTACAAACCGTCAAAAGCTGGAAAGATTAGCTTTATGAGGAAGCGAAACGATAGCCAGATGGGGAGATTTCATGAATTGCATCAAAATGTGTTTCTTTGAAGAAGCTCTGTATAAAAGGGTGTCCAGTATCAATTAAAATGTGGAAACAAGATTGGATGGCAGATTCAATGTAAACCAAGAACCAAAGATGTTGTTCCTTGCACTTTCAGGAGGTGGACAAATGCCAATAGCAACGCATGAGTCATGAAAACCTAAAAATTGATCAAAAGCTTGTGTTGTGTTGTTAATATCTGATTTTTTTTTCTTGAATTTAATCTGGAGATGAGGGGTTGTTTTGATTTGTGTTTCCATATGATCATTCAACAATGTTTATCAAATTTTAAATCTTTAATTTATTTACTTTTTACTATAGGTTGAATGTATTTATTAAAAATATAATGTTATAAATTAAATGTTAAATAATTAATGAATTATTATAAAAAATGTTGTCTGAGGGTAATATAATCATTTTGCATTATCAATCAGATGCAAAATCAAACAACAAGTTTCAGTCAGAAGTCCATTCAGTCAGAAACTCTAACTCAGTTAGCTTCTAACTCAATCAGATCTAACCCACTTAGCAACTATCAAACGACTCCTTACTTAGTTAGGCTTTTTTAGACAAAAGGTTAAATTCCTTGAATTTTTGAACAGACATGATTAAGTTTTTTAAACGGTTTGAAAACTTCGTTGTACTCGTAAGTGATTTTCCCTATATTGAAACATCTATTTTTATCAAGGGTTTAATCATTTTGACAATCTAATTGATCAGTAGATTTTTTTTTTTTAATTTAATTAACAGCAGTGAACTAGCTATTTATGTTTTTTATTTTATGTGTTGATCACTTTAATTTTATATTAAACAGTAACGCACACCATGTAGGGACAGATATTGATTTCGTGCGACTTTGGTTTTTCTTGAAAGTTCCCTCTCAGAAACAATAACAAACTATACAAGCATAATCATAAACTGTTAGAATCAAGATTCATGATTAATGAATTCTTGGTGACAAAGGTACCTTTCAACCTCTATCCCCTATCGTCCCCTTATATACAGCACCACCTTTCTTCTTCTTTATTATTAGAAACTCACTATATACTCCCTCGTTACAAACACATACTAGAAAACCATTCCATTACACGACCTAATCTTTAAGCATTTTCGTGACGAATTGAGCCTGTACAATCTTTAATCTTCCTCGATCTGTAATTAAAATAAGGAGATGGGTTTGAGAGATATCGGAGCCACACTGCCACCAGGGTTTAGGTTTTACCCTAGTGATGAGGAGTTGGTTTGCCACTATCTTTACAAGAAGATAGCTAATGAAGATGTTCTTAAGGGTACTTTAGTCGAAATTGATCTGCATACTTGTGAGCCATGGCAGCTTCCTGGTGAGTTTAGTTTCTCCAAGTTAATTTTCTTTGATTAAATTATTTCTGTTTGATCATGGGAACTTGGGATAGAAATGCATGTTTTGTTTGGTTTTGAGCAGACAATGAACATGTTAGACAAGGTGCTTGATGGGTTTAACAATTAGATACAACCAACCAGTCATATGTGCACATGGTTGTCAGATCATGCTAATTTTGCTAGCAGCTTTTTTGTGATTTTACAAAAAAATTCAAACACAAACACCCAAAAATCGAATGTTCTAACCCAATTTAGATTATGCACATTAGTGGCATGCAATTCAAGCTTTTGAAAGAGTACTCACTGCACATATATACATGGTAGATTGAGTTATCCGTTATGTTTTTGCGAGAATAAGCAATATAGAAATCTTTATATCTATAGGTACTGCATGATAAATCTATTGAGTGGGAACTTTAATTGAAGTCTAAATTTCGTAGTGCTTTAACTATTACAGTTTTTCATATCCATATATAGTCATTATAAAGAGCACAGACTACTTTCATGATCACACACATCCCGAAGGACCTTTTAATATGGAATCAAGAAATCTTGTTTATTCCAGTTAACCCCCCGATCCCCTTCTCTTTCTTACTATATATTTTTTAATTGATATGACAAAAGATATAGATACACTAATTAGTAATTAATGTATGTATCAATCATCCTAATCAATCACGCTGATTAAATTATATATATTCTGCATCTATTAAATTCTATCCTTAACTTTATATCTTATTATATAAAAGATATCATTCTGTGTATCTGTGAGAACTGATTTAAAAGCTATGATTGGATAATGATATTTTTTTAATTAGCGAGCCTTCTTGCTTTCTTCAATTAATTGGTTTCTTGTGAAAAAAACCAATAATTATGACGAAGACAACTTTGACGTACGTTTAAAATGATTTGTATGCAAACAGCAAAACTGTCGACTGGTGTAAATAATTTAAGAGAAATTAAATAGATTCCTATATTAATAAAAAAAAAAATTATTAATTTTATTAAGTATAACTTATATCACAGTCTTTAAAATATGTAGGAAGATGGTAAGAAAAAAAAAATAGCAAGAATATTTAATTTAATTCAAAGTATTTTTTATTTTAACATTTAACGTATCAGTATGTATATATGCTAATATGTATATCTATATGCATGGGATACTTGCAAGTTGGTGAATGGAAACACATTTCTTTGTCACATACACATCAGAGGTAGTGCTAATAAGGACATATTCTGAAATTGACATTGTACCAGTAATATGCATCATGTTTGTTAGTCTTCCATTTGAATCCTCTTGAAGAAACACTGTACCACTGGAAACGCCTGCATTTAATTTATTCAGCATCTTTGTCGCTTTTTGTCTAAGCTTTTATGTCATTTTAAAGCATTAAATTATTGTGTTAGTTTTTCAAGCTTTTAATGATGTCTGGTATATGCATGATTGCTTATCAATTATTAATTTTTGTTTTTATGCTAATAAAGAGATGGCGAAACTCAATTCAAGCGAGTGGTACTTCTTCAGCTTTCGTGATCGCAAGTATGCAACTGGATATCGAACAAACAGGGCCACCATATCCGGATACTGGAAGGCTACCGGAAAAGATAGGACAGTTGTGGATACGAGAACCGGTGCCATCGTGGGGATGAGGAAGACTTTAGTGTTTTATAAAAACCGAGCACCAAATGGGATTAAAACCGGTTGGATCATGCATGAATTTCGTCTTGAAAACCCTAATATTCCGCCCAAGGTAAGAATTAAATCAATTCTTGAAATTCCACACCGAGAATAAAAATATATTGACGAAGAATATGAGAACTTTTTTTTTTTTTTTTTTTGGTTGACCAAGTTTCTTTTCGTTTTGGTTGAATTCAATCAACAGGAAGACTGGGTTTTATGTAGAGTGTTTTATAAAGCAAAGGGAGACAATAGCAACGAACGCAGCCCACAAGACATGTATCACAATCCAACATATGATGCCACTTCACTAAATCATGATGATGCATGTCCCACCCTCCAACCACCGCCTTGTGTCCACCACCACCACCATATCTGCACCACCACCCCCAACCTCTCCAATCAAAATCCAACACCACCGGTCCACCACCACCATCACCACAAAAATTACATGGACATATCACCACAGCAATACAACCTCCCAAATCTTCTCCAGTTATCGCAAGAGGCTACCTTGAAGGAATGTCTGGACCAAATGAATGTAAGCTCAAATAGTAAGTGTGAAGATCACTATGGTTTCTTTTACGATATGGCGTTAGAAGACTATGTCCCTTCTCATAATCTACAAGACATGGAATTGGATGACGATGATAATGACAATGGTATAGTGTTCTAGGAGTAGTAATTAATTTCAATCTTAAGTATTTTAGGCATAGAAAAATTAAGATAAGAACATTTGATTATTGAGTATTTTTATGTTTGATTTCGATTTGAACCAAGTGATTGATTTGTTGTATATTAAGAGATTGATTCTATATGTACATACACAGGTTGATTTGGGTTTGTAATTGTTGCTAGTTTCATTTTAAAGCGTCAATATTTGATCCAGTTCGTTATGCAATTGCACAGGGTACAATAGATTAATTATTCGTGTTATCGGTTTGATTTTTTTTTCTTTTTGGTTCTTATCGAACTTTAATGATAACATTTAATGTTGGTTCTATAAAATCTAAAAGTAGAAAAATATCAAGAAACTTAATCGAATACAACTCCTCCAATCTTTATACTCAAAGGTCATCATCTAATTAATTGGTTTTTTCCATTCTAAATCATTTGTGCAGGATTTTCTCCACAATTTACGTAAAGAAAGCAACAACGTGTAAGCAACGACGACATATAATGAATACGTTATGACTAGGATGTACCCAGATATTACTTATATACTTTTTTACTAGCTTTCAGTTACCATTGTTTTTATACTATATGCAATCGTTATATATGGTAAATAAATATTATTTTGATCTACATACACCTTGTGTGAATAATGAAAGAATTCTAGAAAGCTACAAACTAGAAATAGAAATTACATCATTTTAAACGATGAACTGAACATACTTAAAAGTCAACATTTTTTTTTCTTATTTTCTAATTAAATCTGGTTAATGTATATTGTAAAATTACTATAATTAGTAAAGTAGTATTACTAGCTAATTCAATTATTTGAGCATCTTCTTGGTATTTGGATCTATCAAGAATAATCATTAACTCTTTTTTTCGAACAACATGAAACGTTTGTTCAACACCAAGCTTTAAACGACTAGCTAGTAATCCAAATAAAAGAAAATACTCCATCTCAAGGACCCAAGACGGGATTTTCTTGGGCTTCGTGTTGTTGAAAAGAGCATCATTCCGAGCCTTCCACGGAATCCAATAGTACACCGCTAAAACCGCATGCCAAACCTCCACATGTGATTTCTATAGTCTTGCAAGTTGTTCTACTACTGAGAAAGTTTTCAATGGTATTGGCCCCAATAGCAATGTCATCACACCATTTATTTAGGAAAATCCTTGTTTCACAACCCAGGGAACATTTGAGAAACATGATCCTCCGATTCCACTCTATTCATGCAAAGCGGGGATAAATAAGAGGGAATTTGCATCCCTCTTTTGGCTAGATTCATACAAGTAGGCAACCTCTATAACCTGATTAGCCATTATTCCCCAAAATTAATTATAATATGTTTGAGTTAAATATATAATCTTTTAAATTATTTCACCGGTATAGAAAGGTCATGTTTCATTTGAAAAATTGGCGAGGGGGGAGAGTTCGTATCGCAAAACCGACAAAATAACAAGAAAAAAAAACAAAAAAAACAAATTTGCCGTGTTTATGACAAATAGCAACTAAAGAAATTCATTGGATATACGTTCAAAATTACCTATAGATTACCATCGGAAAATGATTTTTCTAATATAAAGATCCTTCAGAAATTAACGACATAACACAGAAGAAACTTGATGAAAATGATTTTTTTTGAAGGTAACCTATCCGTATGAAATATGCCGGTAAGAAATACTATGAACAAAAAGGTTCATGTGTCAAGATTTGAATTCCTAAAAATACCCAAATTTTCGAACCGAATTTTCATTTTTAAAACAAGAAAACCATATCAATTTCATTCTCAACGAGTAAACATCTAATTGTTTTAAACATCATAAAATCAGAGTTATAATAAAATCAATAGTATGAAAATCTCCAAAACACAAAAGTAGATGCGATGCAATCACGTTGTGCTCTTCCCTTTGTTGCTAGGAGCATCTGAAACATTTAACCTTAAAATTGTAAGCACAAACTTAATGAGTTCCCAAAATACCACATACAGTACAAATACGGGTCTAATCCAATAGGTTTGTTTCAATTATACAGGCCCAGCCCAACAGGAATGACCCAACAAGCACGCAAGCATATTACATCTAGCTCAAAATACAATAAACATATAATGTCCTACACAGAATTGTGAGAAGACACACCTAAATCAAACGTCGAAAGACAAACACTCAAAGTCTCGCAACATCAGCTACACGATCCACCTAAACCAACAAACGCTCTAACCTTAGTCTATAGCTAAAAACCTTCAAGTTTGACCAAAAGTCAAACTAGTCAAATAGTTAAAGTCATGGGTCAAAGTTAAGGATCAACCACCACCGACTACCGCACCGCAACCAACTATTTGGTCGTGTAGTGGTCACCAATGGACAAAACAATCACGACTGAATCTCACGACCCATGCCACGACCTACAACCCATTGTACTGACAGTATACGTACTCACAACTGACATGTCAAGCTCTTAAACCTTAATGATTTACATTCCAAATCTCCAGAACATAGTAAAACATCATCTCAATGATTAAATTTTGCAACTTTATCCACTTACATGGCTCTAAATCTCTAATCTCCTAATCTAGGTAAAATGGCACTAAAATGCCATCCAAAACCATGCATGGTCAAAAGGAAAGGTAAGATCTCATCATTTGCACCACAATGGGTTTAGAGAACCCAAAGACTTTACTTTTAAACTTGGAGTTGTCCAAACTCCAACACAAATCCAAAAAATGGAAAATATATGCAATAAATCCTAGATCTACAAAACTACATGAATAAAATGTGCAAGCTTAAAGACTTACAGAGGTCCCAAGTGTGGCAAGAATATTGATGAGGTCTGGATCTGAGCTAGAAACACCATTTATCCCTGAATATTCATAACCAAAAGCTCTCCACACCACAAGGAATGCCAAATAAGGTATGAAAGAGTAAGGAGAGGTTAAGGTTTCGTTCACAAAGAAGGTGGCTACAATAATGAGAAACCCTAGAGGGTTAGTGCACTTATATAATGCCTTAAGCCTGAAATTTCGGGTTTTACGTCCAACTGCCACCGTGTTACAGTCTAGCTCCTGACCGCACCACTACTTAAATTACATGGGTGTGTCATGCCGGTCTTCATCACCGCGTCCGACTAAACAAAACCTCGAACCCCCAAATTTAATTAAATAACCATAAAGTAACACATACCAAATTTCGTATGTTACAACTTCCTTCTCCCACACAGAAACATATGTTACTTAATAGTCGACCCAAGTTCTCATACTTTAGTTAACACCTTCCTTTTTAACATACATATACAACGAAATAATGAAAAAAGTTGTTTTTAAATCGATAACAATAATAATAATAATAATAATAATAATAATAATAATAATAATAATAATAATAATAATGGTGTCCATTACCTAATTGATGAGTGCCAACCTAGCAACCATACAACCTGCCCCTAAATCAGACTCAAGCTTCGTCGCATGAGCAGGAAAGCAGACTCATGCTTCAGGTATTGTTGTCTCCCACAAGATAGACAATTGAGGACGTCCACTACATGAAGGAACTGTTAGAAATAGTATTCAATATCATCAACTATTGGTGATATTTCTAAACATTAACAGGGCCCTTTTGGGTTTTCCTCATAACAAAAATGAGAAATTAAAAGAAATAGAATTAAGAGGAAAATACTTTTATTAATCTATTATGTTTAATAAATTAATTTGTCACACCCCCAAACCGAAACGGTGGAAACGTTCGGGGCGGATGACGTCATGTACGGTATCACAACAATTGAATAATAGTAATCAAAGCAACAATAACCATTCCATTGATAATATAGAGTTTACATTGTGTTCGCAACATTGTTTGTGTAACACCAAAAGTGTATAGCAAAAATTGTAAGATGTGATGTTATGATGCTATGTCTTCTCAAAATCTATAAGTGTACCTATCTACTGGTTCCCTGAGCATACAAGTGATTTTGAAAGTGTATCAACATTTAAATAGGTGAGTGCATAAACATTTTTGTTTTAGAGGTCTATCTTTGTTCTTTGAAACCGGTAGTGTGTTTCCTCCAGAAAATCCAATATTTTCTTTTGTAAATGAAATGTAGTGTTAGGCGTTAAGACCAAAATGCATGTGTGTTATTGTACTCTGTACTAGTATAGTGTAATCTTATTATTAAATAAAACCATATAAATGAAGGCTTCCCCGAAATGTATGTTGTACTGTATTTGGAAAATAGTGTACTGTATTGGGAAAATAGTGTACTATATTGTATTTGTATGAAAACCCTTTGTATGTATGTGCCTGGAATCCACCAGTTGTACTGTAAAGTAGTGTAATGTAGTTCTATTATTAAAATAAACCATTGAAGTTATGATTGTCCCGTAAACCAAAATGTTTAGTTAATGCTTATTGTGAGTGATATTATAAACATGCTAAAATGACTACTGGCCTACACAACATTCTTCAGGAGTCGGAATGCTATGACATTTGTCACCCCAGACCTATCGGTGTAACTGTAGCTAACAATTTTGGTGCAAGATTGTCAGTCACGTATAAATCTATACACAAATTCACGCTCTCCCTACAGGAGACTCTGGTTAAAATTCAGGACTTTAGCATGTACTCTAGAAGGTACGATGAAGTAGTGGCTCACAATCATGTATTAACTTGTTTATGTATAGTGTGTAATGTTCTCTTGTTCTTGTAAATGTATTTATTCCCCTTTTGTAGTGTACTCGTAGTGTAAAATAATTATACTTAAATAATTATTTTTGTATTGTATCTTTGAACTTAGTAAAATAGTGTATATGTTCCATAAAGTATACCTATTATAGTTTAATATGTATGCTCTTGTATTTTTCTTAAACTGGTAGAGTAGTATGCATGTTCCATAAACTATACCTATTATAGTTTAGAAATATGTTTTGTATGTAATGAAAATATTTTTGAAAATACCCCTTTACTCGGCATGTTACAAAAGGGTTAAAGTTGTATTTAAATAAGTTTTCATTTGTTTAAAGTATCTATTGTGTTATTGTATGCATAAATGTGAGCCAATCAAATTTACATATTTTAAGAAAGTGATTAATATATATTGTTGAATTAAATATAATTGTAAAATATCATCTTAATTTATTATACGGGTAATTCAGTAAATTAATATAGACTTAATAAAGGAAAATTGCATTTTTTAAGGGATCATGGATACTATTAATTTAAAAAATCTGATTTTAAGAATTATAATTATTTTAATTCGGACATTCTGACAGAATATGTTTATGAATATATTCAAAATTAAAAATATTCTTGAACAATAAATAATAAAAAATATTTTTGAACCTATTTCTTGATCATGAATTTAAAAACTTCTTGTAGAATAACAAATTCTTGAACAATCACTAGAAGAATAAAAACAAAAAAATACATTATTTCTTATAGAATACGGGTAAAAATTGTCAATAATTACATTTATTGTTAAAGAATAAAACTAAAAAACAATCAAAACCGGAAAGAATACATCAAAATCTAACAACGACTAATACATTCTAAAAGAATAATGTGGTCTGTTTCAATTTTGTGGTCCGGTCTTCAAGCATCAACTTCTGTGATTCCAACAAAATTGGAATTCGTCATTCCATTCCAACAGATTTGGAATTCGTGATTTCATCATCATTTTCCCGGCTCTGTAAGTAATCAACATCTCCAACATATTCAGTGATTATTGTCCAGTCTTTGATACATTTATCTTACCTATATCTACAATCATATAACAAAACAAATCTTACCAATCTTTTTCTCTAATCAACCAATAAAACATATTCCCTTAGACTATATGGTAAGAGTCTCTTTTTCTTCTTTGATGCAATTAAGCAACTTTTTCGCCTCCTTTTCTTGCCTATATCCACAATCATATAACAAAACAAATCTTACCAATCTTTTTCTGTAATCAAGCAATAAAACATAAACAACATGAATAAATGATCTCTCTTATCTACTTTTACAAAATTCTTCACCTGATGTAGAGGACCTTTGGATGCGGAAAAAATCAATGATTTTTGTTTGAACCAACGGGAATCCTAGGTACAGAACAAGAAATGACATTGTTAAAGGTGAACCAATCACTACTGGACTAAACATGATGTACACAGACAACAATGCATATAATTCAAATGCTTGTATCCTAGAAATTAGGGGTTGTTCCTAGTCAAGAATATACCATGAAATTTTACCCTATCGACTACCTGGATTATCATTCACATAATCAAGCGAATCAATTGCCTCGGTATATGAGAAGAATTCCACGGGATGTAATTACATTTATTATTGTAAAGTATTTGAATCAGACAGGTGGGGCAAAGTCCTTAGATCTAGGGTTTAATTGGGGATCTTCGCATTTCAAGCTACCAGTATAAAATTGAGCATTGGATGACTCAGCATCTATGAATTAGTTCATTACTTTACAATAGAAAAACCCCTTTAGCTGTAAATCTGAAAAATCTTAAACCTAAACCGTAACATGCAACGCGACAAAATGCAAGTCAACTTAAATTGAAAAAGAAAAAAGACATACTTGAAATGGTCTTCCGATTGGTGGAACAAGAACGATAGAACCAGGAGCCGAGCGGAACAGAATCAAGAATATGTTTGAGGCAGAATAAGTGAAACCCTCGTTCACACTGTTCGCACAATAGGAGCTCCGATCCATAGTTACCTGACCCACATTCCTCACATCTCATAGCCAGAGAAGAACAATTGAAGAAAGCATGAGTGAGAACGAAGACGACATGTGCATCGATTCAGTTGCTAAGGTTTCTGTCCTTGCCACTTGTTCTAGAACTTCAAGTAAGAGCATTACAGAGAGTGTCCATGGGTCGTTGTCAAAAAGGGTTGATTAGGGTTACGGTTTTAAAAGACGATGGTGGAGAAAACTAAGTCAATTATTACCTTAATTATAGTATATTATCTGTGGAAAGTAATTATCAAATTACCAACCCTTATTTATTTATTTAATTATTTATTATTATTTTAAATTTTGATTGGCCCACATTTATGCATACGATAACACAATAATTAGTTTAAAAAAATAAACCTAGCTCTCTCTCTCTCTCTCTCTCTATATATATATATATATATATATATATATATATATATATATATATATATATATATATATATATATATATATATAAATAATTGAGATTGAAAAGGCATTCAGAAAAGTGATTTTACCCTAAGTCCACAACCAAACAAGGAACATGAGTTAAGGCAAAAACACAAGTCCTAAGCTGGTTGAATCGATATAAATATATATATATATATATATATATATATATATATATATATATATATATATATATATATATATATATATATATATATATATATTTATATTTCCAGGTTCACTAAAGCGATGCTAGACGTTCGAGGTCACGATGAGGGTTTGATCGCAGGAGCATTCACCTGGGGATTGTTGCCAGGATCACTGTCCCAGAAACTCATGGGAAAACAATCCCAAACTAGGGTTGAACTAAAAGAGTGAGTGGAGCGATTCCAATGCCAAGAGGAGGGCGAAGCACCGACGCAGGCATACCTCAACACCATGACATCCGTTGCGGGAAGGCGAAACCACCACCCTACTCCCCATCCCGATCCTCGGGGGGGGGGGGGGTCATGGGTCGAGATAGACGTTTGCCAGGGCATTTCAGACCTTTCGCTAAAGATGAGAGGCGGGGAAGGCGAGTATAAGTCTACACGGTCGATGAGAAACTGGTGGCAAAAGGCACTAAGACACTATACTGTGAAATCCACAAGAGCAAGACACACG
Source organism: Lactuca saligna (assembly GCF_052625555.1). NCBI lineage: Eukaryota > Viridiplantae > Streptophyta > Magnoliopsida > Asterales > Asteraceae > Lactuca > Lactuca saligna. The sequence continues at coordinate 8,008,838 of NC_136425.1, read as the reverse complement.
ACACGCTCAACTGTTCAGTCCTAAAAAGGGAAATCTAGGAAAAGCAACTATAGGAAACATGATAGAAATTGCCAAGAGCCTACGAGCCACGTTTAATGCATTAACCCCAAAGATACCACTGGAAGGGCAGATCGTAGGTTGGAAATCATTGCGCTCCACCACAAAAGGGGAAGAGCAGAACGTACAGTGGACACACGAAGCATCACGGAAGCAATGCAGGGGCTGAAGTTCTCCATGAACGACCCAAGCCCGACCAGATGGAGTGGGGACAACCCCCTCGTTATCCAAGGATCCATTTGATATATACTCGTTCATCGAGTATACGTCGACACAAGAAGTTCTGCAAACATCATCTACAAACATTGCTTATGGCTGCTACCGAACGAATGGAAGGAAGGTTTGAGGCCAGCTGCAGGCCAACTCACAGGATTCATAGGACATAGCTTGTGGCCCTTAGGTACGATTCACTTACCGTTTACATTAACCAGTCAAGATAAAACCAAGCGATGAACCTCCCTGGTGGATTTTATGATCATACAACACCCGTGAGAACAGAATATCATATTGAGACGGATGGCCCTACTAAAGTTCAAACCAATCTCATCAACAATCCATGGGATAGTCAAATTCAGCACATGCCAAGGAGCGGGAATAATCCTTGCCACTCCCCCGAGGGAGCTCAATTGCTACGAGATCATGCAACCAAGATACATTTTAGCTGAAGCCAAGAGATCAAGGCCAGATTCGTTGAACGGGGGAGAGGTAATTAACAAGGAATATCTAGATCAATGGGTGAATGTGGGGATAACCCTCTCTGCAAAAATGAGACAAGCGTTGGTTCAGCTATTGTAGAAGTAGAAACATGTGTTCGCTTGGACGCCCACATACATGGTAGGGGTCGATCGAGGAATCATATAACACAAGCTAATGATAAAACCAGGAGCCAAGGAAATAAAACAAAAGAATCGGGTGCAACGAGGAGACCGGCACACGACAATCAACACAGAAGTAGCCAAACTAACCAGCTCCACAATCCTTTGGAAAGCAATTTTCCCCACATGGATCGCCAACCCAGTAATGGTAAAGAAACACGATGGCAGCTGGCACATGTGTATTGATTACTCAGATATCAACAATGCATGTCCCAAGGATTGCTACGCGCTACCAAAGATAGACCAAAAGGCGGAGTCCTTACAAGGTATCCAATGGAAATGCTTTATTGATGTCTAAAAGGGGTATCACCAAATCCTAATGAGCAAAAATGACGAAGAGAACGTCGGGGCAACCTACCAACGATTGGTCGACTCCCTGTTTGCTAACTAGATTAGCAGGAATATTGAAGTCTATATGGACGACATGGTCATTAAAATCCCGAACGAGCAGAGGCTACTACGTGACGTGGAGGAGACGCCGCAAACGTTGGAAAGAGATAAGATGAAGTTAAACCCAGCCAAGTGTACCTTCGGGGTAGAAGAAGAACAATTTTTGGGGTATTATGTGACAAAATGAGGGTATCCAACCAAGCCCGGCCAAGATAAGTGAACTCGAAGAGACGCCTTCGCCAAACACGCTAAGAGACGCTCATGGGTTGAATGGAAAACTAACGTCACTCAACCGATTCATCTCCAAGTCTGCCGAGAAAGCCATGCCCCTATGCCCATATTCCATACACTCAAAGGGTGCATAAAAAAAAGAATAACTTCTAGTGGACACCGGAAGTTGAGTCCGCGCTACTAGAAAATAAAAAAGGCGCTACACACACTCCCTACCCTGGCAAGCTTAGACATGCACAAAGACCCGATCCGATCCGATCCGATCCGGATCCGATCCGGTTTGATGACGACACACCCAATCCGATTCGGCATTAAATCCGAACCGGTTTCAAACCGGTTTTGACCGGATTTGACCGGTTTTCCGAGCCCCGCATCCGATTCGGTGTAATCCGATCCGATCCGATTTTTTTTTTTTTTTTTTTTTAAATACACATTTTTTGGACTTCAAATATAACACAAAATGCAACATGGGTACATTAAAATAGTTAAAACATACATCAAACGTCGAATTAGAAAGAGTTTTTAAACTAGTTAAATAATAATAATAATAATAAAGTGGCGTTATAACATTTAGCCAAATGGAAATAGTTTTTGTGGTCTTCCACTTCGTGTCGCCTTCATTTAATTATTCTTCAACCGCCACGCATGTAACTAGGGGTCTCATCAATGCCATATTCTTCATCCCCGTCTTCATCTTCGACTTCATCGTCATCGTCTTCGTCTTCCGGAGGTGTTGATAAGCCTTGTGCATATTCTTCATCCATGATCTCCGGTTCAACATTTTGTGATAGTGGGCCTTCTAGTGATGCCAAGTGTTGTATACGTTCCACAGAATCCAAGTAATCCTTCAAGCAAACGCAAACCTCTACCGCAACCGGGGTAAGATTCGTCCTCAACTTTGATAAAACTCTTCCACTAAAAGAAAAAGCGGATTCCGAAGCTACCGTGGAAGCTTGGACGGTTAGTAAATCACGGGCCATGACGGAGAGAATAGGAAATTGTGCTTCCTTTTCTCTCCACCAAGCCAAAAGATCCAAATTTTTAAATTGTGGTGCACTCATGAATTTTAAAAAGTTTGAACCCATATAAATTCCAAGTTCGCTACTAGGCGTTAATGTGCGTGCTCTTTTGTTTTGCTCCTCCAAAAGGTAGTTATAGAGGTCGATATGAAAATCCGTTCGACCCCCACCACTACCCGATGCACCGCTAGTAGAGTCGGTTACACTTGCAAAAGTGTTTGACATATTGCCATATTTTGTAGCGTAAATGTCAAACAAATTAGTAAAAGTATCATTAAAAATGTTTATTTGGTTACGGATGTAGTTTGAGTTATCTTTGTGCAAATTTAAAGACATAGCAATTTTGGTAATCAAAGCCTCTACACCCGTAACATTGATACATGGGTTTAATGTTGTGGCGCAAGTAAAAAGTGGAGGCATTTCTTTGAAATATTTGACTAGTTTTTGTCTCATTGGTCTCGTAACCAAAACAAATATTTCACTTCTTTGTTCAAAACGTTCCAATTGTGCGGACATCAACCATAATTCATTTAGTAACAACGGACTTGTAGGGTAATACACACCCGATAGAAAAGTGGTTGATTGTTTAAAAACTTTTAACATTTCCACAAACTCTTCCATCAAATCCCAATCATAATCCGAAACCGGGTTTTTTCCTTTTGAAATTGTGTCGTAAAATAATTGCAAAGCGATTCTTTGACGTGTCAAACTTTCAAACATCATGCATGTTGAACTCCATCTAGTGTCACAATCCCAATGAGGACTATATGGAGTTACGTTAATGGAAATGGCAAACTTTCGATATTTTTCCATTGTAGCTTTATGTCTTCCAAAAACTCTAGTTAACACAGTTTTGAATTTTTCAATCGTCGAATCTATCATTTTTAAACCATCTTGTACCGAAAGATTAATAATGTGACAAACACATCTAGTATGAAAAAACGAGCCATCCAAAATAGGTTTATATTTTGCAATTAATCTTTTTGCCGTTGCGGTATTGTTACTTGCATTGTCAAACGAAATAGAGAAGATTTTGTCGCGTAAATTATAAGTCTCTATAACGCTTACTAAAATTGCAAATAATCTTGCCTCCGTGTGAGGATGCGCAAAAAGTTCAAAAGCAATAACTCGTTTGTTCATTACCCAAGTAGAGGGATCTATCCAATGTGCCGTGACACAAAGATAGCTTTTGGGACAACTACCGGCGGAGGACCAAACGTCACAGGTTAAAGAAACACCGGTTTTTATATTTAAAAATCCCAATTGCATATCTTTTTTGGCTATATCCCAATACTTTAAAGCATCACGTCTAAGAGAAGTGCGACTTACTTGCCGGTATTGCGGTTGCATTTTTTCCCGCAAAATCCTTGTTAATCGTGGGTTGTCGAAGTGGTTGAAAGGATAGCCCTCTTGAATCACGAACTTGCAAAAGCTTTCACGAAGGTCATCATTGTTGTAAATGAAGATCGACCCGTCGGGAGTAATATTTGGTTGACTTGGATCGCTTTGACCTTTTACAGCCGGACAAGTTTTTGTTGTATGACTCCTTAACGTGCTATTGCCATCTTTTCCCAAAAACATTCCGCACTTCTTGCTTATCGCTTTTTCCTTCCCGTTCGACAACAAACACAAATCGTAATGTTCCCACACTTCTTTACTCCGAGTGGTTGGTATGATTTTAACCACCGTTGCATCCGAATCTTGACCCGCGGTTGAATTTCTCGAGCTCATTTTTTTGAGTATTATGAGAATAAGTAGTAAATTTTTTGTGTAAAATTGAAATGTAGCAAATGAAAGGTATATATAGGTGTTTAGAAGTGCCAAAAAGTCAAAAAAAGTCAAAGTAGCCGTTTTTTTTAAGTTCCAACGGCTAGTTTTAAAAAAAAAAAAAAAAAAAAAAAAAAAAAAAAAAAAAAAAAAAAAAATTGAAAATTCCCGTTTTTTAAAGGTAACAAAAAAACCGGTTTCAAACCGGTTTTGGATCCGGTTCTCGATCCGGGGGTCCAATCCGATTCGTATTCGAATGCTCGATCCGGTTTCAATCCGGTGGCCGGTTCAATCCGATCCGGTTCGGTCAAAACCGGTTTTGACCAAATCCGGTTTTCGGATCGGATCGGATCCTATAGCCCAATCCGGTTTTTGTGTGCATGTCTAGGCAAGCTTAAAAAGGAAAAATACTCAATCAAGATTTACATACCAGGAACCAGGTGCTACATTAGGGTTTGCCTTAATGTTTTATATATACTAATAGTTGGATTATGTGTCTAAGCCCATAACTATAATTGATATGTACTTGACCCGAGAGTAGCATGGTCCATTTCGGGTTGCATATCACCAGGGCAATTTGATAGGATGGATATTTGAGTAAGAGGTTATTTATGATTTACTAATATATTATAAGTATAATATATTAATTGAGAAATCATAATATTTAATTAGTATTGATCAAGAATTAATTTGAAATTAATTTAGCGATCAAAAGAGACTAATTAAATTAATAGTGACTAATTATGTAAATTAGTGAAATATATGGTTTGGGCTTTTGATCCATGGTAGACTAAGTTTATGTAAGAATCCATAAAGAGTTAATCCACATGAGTTATGGATCATAAGCCTATGTGTATGGATTAGGGTTTACACATGACCCTTAGAATCGTACACTATATATATTACCCCTTAGACGAAATCGGTTACCTAAGTCTTCTAGGAAGAACTATAACCGATTTGTGTGCACCATACTATCTCTTAAGTTCCTCCATTTATTCATGGTGTGTTGTAAACCGTTTGAGGCATCACACTTGGGGTGCTAAGTTATTAAAGGCCAAAATACAACCAGCTACAAAAGGAGGTAATTTTCTAACTAGTATTTTATCATTCGAATATCAAATTGTATGCTACTTGTAAGCTTCATGCTTTGAATAATTTTTGTTGCATGTATAACTAGAGAAAACTTAGATCCAAAGCATTAGGGTTGTTGTAATACATAAAACCCAACAATGATATTAGAGCCATTGGTTGTTTTCTGTTATATTTGACGCATGGCGAATTGTTCAAAGCTGGAAAAAAATGAAATTCTGCACTTTGCCAGGGTGAACATGGCGAGTCCATTCATGAACTCGATAGGTTCATCGTGAACTCGACGAGTCCATTATCTGACTCGACGAGTTTAACAGTTTGTTGGCAGATTTTTAGGTTTTTTTGGCGAGAATTGGATTTGGATCATTACCTTAAACTGTTTTTTCTAATATGGTAATGATTATCCTCATTAAATTCAAAGATAAATTGTTAAATCTTGAAATTATTACTAGTCTATATGATAAGCTAACTGTGTGTAATATTTTGATTTGAAGTTATCTTGTTTTAAGAGTTGCATTAAGTCAAATTTGTAAAAGATAACATTATGATTATTTTATTGGTTTTAAAATTTGATCTAATTGTTCTTAGGAGTTACAAAAGATGCCATCAAGTTTTGGAACTCAAAAGTTTTTTATGGAGTTACAAATCTTGTCATCAAGTTTTGAACTTAAAAGGATTTCAAGAGTTACAAAACTTCCCTCAAGTTTTGGTATTTGAAAAGCTTTAAATTATGAAACATTGATTTATAGAACTTTTGTAGTTAAAAGGTGCAACTCTTGGGTTCATAACCTAAAAAATTAATTAAATTGTTTTTAATTTTGAATTTTTATATTTCAAACCTTGATGATTTTATTTTCAATAGTTCAACTTAACTTTTATGGATTGTATTAAATTAATTAAAGTGTTTAATTAAAAGAGAAGACTAATAAATCCATAATAATAACATGATTTAAGTTTAATTAAATTAAGAGTATAATTCATTAATTAAACCATCAAGTATTTTAAAAGTTTAAAAATACACCGTTATACTATATAAAACTAAATGTTTAATATATTATATATGTATAAGTTAAAATTCAGTCTTACCGTTAGTAGGCCTCCTTCACGAAGCTGGTCTATAAGGGTGTTTAAGGAAGCAGCATATAAAATGACCTTCATTGGGTATCCACTCTTACCCACCGCACCATTGACCAGTAGAGGTTTGTTAGCCGAACGGGTAGAATAGGATACAAACTTTCATTAAAAATAAAATGATATAAAGTAACTAAATACTTTTATAAATTCCCAATCTTAGTTACTCTAACGCCCTTAGAATATGGCTAGTCAATTTAAGGACAATAAGCGTCAAAAATGGCTTTTTGATGGAAGATTATTTTGGAAGGAATAATCTTAACTAAGTTGTAGTATATGTTACAAGGATTTCGTACATATACAGAACTGTGAAATCCGAGTTATAACGAAGAAGTTATGACCTATCGAAGTTTCGCGACAGAAACGGCACGACGCTGAATGACGTAAAAAGGGAATTTACGTTAGAGCGATATTTAGCCGTATAGTTCGTTAAACCGTGAGCGTGCATAAAAAGAACGTCCAAATCTGACTTCATATGTAGAAGTTGTGATTTTTATGTAGAAGTTGTGATTTTTCGAAGTTTCGACTTAGCAGTGTACAGCCCGAAGTTTGAATATGAGATCAAGCGATATTTAGTCGAAACAATCTAAACGAGAATTGAAGATCTCGTCAATAGTAGTCCAACAGTAAAAATACAGACAAAAACGGACGTCGGATGAAGAAGTTATGAATTTATAACAGAGTTTTCTTGTCCCGGCCTACTAAAAATAAATAATAAAAATAAATCAAATTAGCTGACGGAGTCTAAATGAAAGTTGTAGAGTGTAGTCTTACCTACGCGTGGATATAAAGAACGTCGAAAACGGAGTTTTTATGAGGAAGATATGAATTTTTGAATTTTATTAGATAATTAAAATATTAAATTTAATTATAAATTTCGATATTATCCGAGGGGGGGGGGGGGGGGGGGAGTTAGCGACCTTATCCAGGTTACGCCCAACGTAACTGGGGAACTACGCCCAATGTAGTGAGTGATTTAGCCCCTATAAAAGTGATGTGAGGGTTGCCTATTCATTTGCTCATTTCCTCTTCTCTCTCTCTCTCTCTCTCTCTCTCTCTCTCTCTCTCTCCCGTTTTACCTCGTTTTTCGTGCAAGAAATATCCTGAAGCCCCAGTATCATTCCCGAGACCCGATGCGATTACTGAAGCCCCGAAGATCCTGAGAAGTAAAATTCCCGAGACGAAGCTCTGCCCACGTGAAGCCCAATTTTGGAGAAAACATTCCGGTTTCGTCGCAAAAGAATATTTTAAGAGACGAGGCGTTGTTCGATCATCGTCTAATCAAGTGAGTGTGTAGTTACTTTCTTCTAACACATAAATATTAAGTATTTGCTATAAATACATTTTATGTGTTTATATATTGTTGTTTATATGTGTGAGTGTATAGTCCCTTTCATAAACACGATATTAATACAAATATTGTTTGAATGTATTATGTATATGTTTTGGGTGAGTGTATAGTTACGTTCTTCTAACACATAAATATTAAGTATTTGCTATGAAATACGTGTTATGTGTTTGTATATTGTTTGTTTATCTAAGATGGGTGTGGAATGGATGTTTCATACATGTTTTAAATGATTTAAACTGTATATGTATTTATATCTACGAAAGTGTTGGGTAGAACAGGGGTAGATGAAATAGTTGGTGTGTGATGAAAGATGGTATGAGTAAACCCTGGCGACTATGCGACTTAGTGCCTATCGAGTAAACCTTGGTGAAGATGTGACTTCGTGCCTATTTACAAACCCTAGTGACTATGGAGTTAGCGCCTATTGTATAAACCATGGTGACTATGGAGTTAGCGCCTATTGTATAAACCATGGTGACTATGGAGTTAGCGTCTGTTAAGTGAACCTTGGTGACTATGGAGTTAGCGCCCCTTGAGTAAACCTTGGTGACTATGGAGTTAGCACCTGATAGTTATGGAATTTGTACATGAGAGATAAATCATTGGTAACTATGGACTTAGTACTTGATAGATAAACTTTGGCTGCAATGGACTTCGTGCTAGTTCCTTAGGTTAATCCTTAGGAATGAATGAATGAAGGATAGTTGATTATTAGGGTAAAACCTTAAGAGTAAAGAAGATAATGGGGATGGGTAATTGGGTTGATTGTTTGATGATTAAATATAATAATTATATTATTGTGGGTTGAAAACCCTATATGCTCACCAGGCTCCTAAGCCTGACCCACTTAGTTTTCTTTGCATTACAGGTAATGACACAAGGGTATAAGTTGTTGGACTTGACGAGAGATTTTGGATTATAGATCAGTAGTTATAAATAACTGTTGTAAGGTCTATTTTATATTGTTTATGCTTTTGGTCTGTATCGGAACATGACATCTCGAGATTTTGTTATTTAATGAAAATACATCTCTTTAAGAAAGGCTTTGATAAATTTTATTTGATCCATATTTTATTTTGGGAACAAATTTCACAACTCTTTTAATGTGAATTTGGTGCTAATCCATGAAATTGCACCTTGCGCCTTGCCAAGTCGTTAGTGGATCGTGTGAGGTTAACCGGTACACTAACTTGGACTAGTAAGGGTGGCAAAGCGTAGCTCATAGTTCGTCATAGATCAATGGAGCATGTGTGTTTAACCGACACATTGATTAGGTGATAAATGATTTCGAGAGTACCAAGCTAATTTGCATGGTTATTCACACATTATTTGTGATCCTCGGTATCCTAGTCACAAACTTGAAGGGTATAATCGAGATTAAATATGCCATTGAAAAGTTCAATGAATCTCAAAGGATCTGGGAATTTCAACTCATTTAAAACCTAATTTTCATTTTTGTTTTTCATGTTGGAAATTGGTAAATCGTCATTTACCTACCTTCAAATATTTTGCAATTGGATTACATGATTTGTCTTTCGAATTGTAGAATATTATGTTGGGTCCTAGCCTTAATATTTCATTTGGGTGTTATATTAAGGACTTAAATCAACTTAGCTTGAATTTCTCCCTTGTAGATGTCTAGTTCTGACAAATATGGTCTTCCTGAATCTTTTGGAAAAGCTTTCCTCATGAACATGATATCCCAAAATTATATCATGGAAATGGAAATCATATTTCACTTCCTCCACCTCCTCCAATAGATCTCCCTAACCCAGATGTTTGTCGACTTGAAAAGTTCAATTTCAATCAAGCCCTATTGGCAAGCAAACACCAAGATGGAAGGTCTGTGTGTTCACATGTATTGGAGATGAAGTCACATATTGACAGGCTGGGAATGTTATGAGTCATTTTCTCGAGGAAGTTGATTGTTTACTTGGTTCTTCAATCACTTCCCGATTCATATAGTCAGTTTGTTAAAGACTACTATATGATGGACCGCGACGTGACCCTTATTGATCTTACCTATTTTCTAATTCCTGCTGAATCAAAAATGATTTGGCGCACTGGTAAAGAAAATTTGATTGGAAGATCTACTTCCCAAACTTCCATGGATATTGGCAATGCCAACATTGGAAGTCCAGAAAAGTCTTCTTTTTGTCAATGGAAAGGGATCGGAAATGGTCAAGTCATTTGACCAAATGGTAAGAAAAAGGCTAATCCTGAGATGATCTCATGTATCATTCTGAAATAGTATGTTTAATTCTATTGCCAAGAAAAGGGGCATTGGTTGCGAAGCTACCGTATCCACCCGAAGGACCACAAGGATGTTAAAGTCAAAGTGTTTGACTCTGTTTCAGGTAAGTCCACTATCTAACTTTATTAAGTTCCTATTTGGAGATTCTCAATACTTGATGTAATGTATTAAATTTTGATGTTTTGTAGAATTAAAGGAAGCTTAAAGGAAGAGTATGTTGAGTCCGATCGCAAAGAAATGGATTTCGATCGTATGGCTCGATGATCAGATTTTTGAGCTGTTGCTTAAGAGTTATGATAGATTGCTTAGAAATATTTTGAATCATAGTTTTCATTTCTAATTTTATTGTAAGGAAAAGTTTTTTCTACATTTTATAAATAAATATAAATTTTGATTTTATCCTGTTTTATATTTATCCTTGCCATGGTGTTTGTGAAAATTGATATTTATATATTTCTATTGTTAGCACTATTAGAAAATGGATTTGATTCTTTTGTTTGTGGTAGCGTCATAATTTACCAAATAAGAAAAGATTCCCATCGCCCAATTTTCATTTGGAAAGAAACTTGGAAACATGCAACTTGTGTTGTGTGATGAATGAGAACCTCCGTCATGGGAAATTAGGACTAATTCCTTGCTCACATGTATATGTGAGTCAGGTGAAGAACTAGAGGATTGGGTATACTTGATTGTGCACTGGTCAGGTCCACCACAAAGAACGATAAGACTATTCATTATGATTTACTAATATTTTAGTAAACATAGTTATATTTACAAGATTAAGTGTAATTTTGAATCATTGGAAAAGTTTCAATGTGTGGCAGAACGAATAAGAAGAATCAAGTTAGGCAGAAAGATAAGATTTTCTCCAATCTGAAAGGAATGGAGAGTACTTGCGTATCGTGTTTTATGATCATCTTAGTAATTATGGAACCATATCACAATTGATCCTCTAAGGACACCTTTGTGCATTCGTATGACTAATAAGGGGAATCAGGAATTGTTGAAATGGTTAAATCAATGAAGGTAAGTCATACTTCGTTCCAAAAATTGAGTCTTAGAGTCATACTCCAAGATTGTGCCTTGAGTGACATAATCTTATGAAGGTTTATAACACACTCATCAAATGTGGAATAGAAAATATGTTTTCTTATTCCTACACATTTGAAATTGGTAAGTTGTAATGTCTTGGATAAGACACAGACCAACTAAGACCAATTGTATGAAGTGTCATTCTTGGTAAGAATCCGCGTAGACTCTTGAATATTTGTCTGTCAAGGAATAGTTCTTAACAGATAATCTTATATGTCAAGAGGTCAGTGAGAGTCTTAAAGATCTTGAAAAGTTTTAAGAACTAATCAAGAGTAAGCCCATTGTTAATAACTAGCATACGACTTGAGGTTTGTAATATATCGTGTTGACATATTCTTGTTTATGTGTCTATTCCAGTTAAAGTTGACTATGCATGTGAGTTTTATGAGTTCTCAATTATTTGCATAAGGCAAAGCACGTTGATTGGTGAAATTTCATTGATCGGTAAGGGTGATCTGCTCAACAACTTGGAAGACATGGTAGGCCCTTGTGCTTCCAAGTGGCAAGAAATTAATATTGAACATGTTCAGTCCATATGAGTTTGGAGTTGTCACTAACCTTGTCTTTTGATTTTGGTTATAACAAATTCAAATGGATACGAACACATACACCATTAATCTAAGTGACAAAGGTTTCTCTCCATTTCATGAAAATGTTTGTGAGGAAATACTTTCACTAAGTAGATTTAAGGAGACAACAGTTGTGTTAATTGCATTCTCAAATTTGATTATGATTACGACATCCCTCTCCATAGTTCGAATTGTGAGAAGTGGCAAATAGTTTGAACATTCGAGACTTATTGTTGTAAGTTCTGAAATAGTTTAGATACACGTATGAGCTTTCTAATAAAAGGTGTATGAGCTTAGAAAAAGGCATATCGAAGCATCTCTATCAGAAATATGAACTTTGGAAAGAAATTCAATAAGTATTGATTTCTAGAAGTCCAGCTGATTTCTGAGTACATGTCAAAGATAGTGGGAGCATAAGTGTTATGCTGGTAAGAATATAATTATCATGATAGTAGGAGCATTATTGTTATGTGAAGTGTTTCAAGTTAGCAATACTGGTTATAGGAAACAAAGGTTACAAATTTGCAAAGTTGTAGAATTTGAAATGTTGTTTTGCTATAGTAAGGGAGAGGATACTTATACTTTATTTCGAATCTAAAAATTTAGATCAAACTTAGTTATATATATATATATATATATATACACACACACACACACACATATGAATACCATGTTGAAGTGCTTCAACATGGGAATTATATATGGAAATATTATAGCAAAATACTAGTCGGGTATCATGTCTTTATGTAAGACATTATGAATCATGTCTCATATGCTTCGAGTATAGGATCGATTACACATTCTATAATATTCACGCGTTCTAAATTTCCAAAATGCCTAGGGTATTAAGAGGGGAAAAAAGGACTAGAAGCGGATATGGCTATAGTGGTTAAACAACTATCAAGGACAATCTATGGTTCGCCAAGGACTGGTTGCTTATGGGAAATTGGAAGTATAATATTGAATGGACCATATTGACATTATTATGAATAAACAGGATTCTATTAATAATGAGTTGTCAAATGGAAAATATGGAAATGTTTCCATAAATAAGGGTTGGTGTGTAAGTTAGAAACTTTTGTGCAAGAAGGATGTTCAAATGAATGTACTTTGAATGTGAGACTTCACTTCCATGGAATTGTTTTCTTATCAATCTCCAGTGGAAAGTTTTGTAATATCATTGGCAAAGTTTCTGTGACTTTGGTACCATGACATTACAAAAGTTACATTGCATTATAGTCTAGAATCTAACACATTCTAATACTGGAAAGAATTTGGAATTCTTACACTTGCAATAAGGATTTGGATGTGTGAAATGAGCATCATTGGAAATATTTTTAATTGATCTATTTCAAAAAGAAAGCACCATAATTAAACATCGTTTGCATGCTTGGAGCATGGGATAGCTATTGTTTTAATTCAAGTATTAAGTTGATTAATCGAAACATTATACAATGAATAATGTGTAATCAATATGGTGATTAAATAAAAGGTGTTTTATTTATATTCAAAGTTTTGAGACCATATTGGATTCGATTACTATTGTGTTTCTCTTCACATGTTTTGACATCCCGAATAATAAGATTATTCAAACTATCCACAGTCGATCATACTTTGAAAGTAGGTATTGAGGCAAGACTGTCATGAATCTGACTGTCGACTGTCTAGGTGTTTTAGACATAGAACAAGTTTGCTATAGTATTCATGAGTACTCCTGTAATAAGATATGAGTATTGGCTAAAACCCACGCTCATCTGAATCACTTAATGGATTTTATCACGAGTGATTGGTGAGACAATAATATCTCGTATTCTTGAAATGGAGACATATAGTTTACAAATCGGTTGCATATTGATAATATGTAAATGCATCAGTAACTTTGTGTTATAAAACATATTATTGTGTGTGATTCGATGAGTAAATAGAGCAAACATACGAATCAAAGTTTACCCGCTCCTTTTATCCTAAGAGGGATAAAAGCGATATATGTGAGCCCCTCGATGATTTAGTGATGATAACCCTAAGCGCTTGGCCAAGCCTGGACTGATTTGATTATTTTAATTAGTTGGTCGTATTAAATCGGAAATCGGGAAACGATAGATGGACAGAGAGAATAATTGTAATCCATGTCTTAGTCCATACGATATCTAGAATTGAGGAATATATGATCCCTTATCTAATAGACGCGCCATTGACTAGGTCAGAGTTCGACAACGGCTTTTAAGAGCAACGATTTCTAGTCGGGATTTTGGAGTTGTACTTGCAATAATAGTTATTAGACTTATCCAACTGGGAGACTGTTGGATTAGGTGTCTAAGCACCATAACTATAATTGGTATGTACTTGACCCGAGAGTATTATGGTCCATTTCGGGTTGCATATCACTAGGACAATTTGATAGGATGGATATTTGAGTAAGAGGTTATTTATGATTTACTAATACATTATAAGTAAAATATATTAATTGAGAAATCATAATATTTAATTAGTATTGATCAAGAATTAATTTGGAATTAATTTAACGATCAAAAGAGACTAATTAAATTAACGGGGACTAATTATGTAAATTAATGATACATATGGTCTGGGCTTTTGATCCATGGTGGACAAACTTTATGTAAGAATCCATAAAGAGTTAATCCACATGAGTTATGGATCATAAGCCTATGTGTATCGATTAGGGTTTACACATGACCCTAGGAATCCTACACTATATATATATATATATATATATATATATATATATATATATATATATATATATATATATATATATATATATATATATATGTTACCCCTTAGGCAAAATCAGTTGACCTAAGTCATCTAGGATGAACTATAACCAATTTTTGTGCACCATACTCTCTCTCAAGTTCCTCCATTTGTTCATGGTGTGTTGTGAACTGTTGGAGGCATCACACTTGGGGTGCTAAGTTCTTAAAGGCCAAAATACAACAAGCTACAAAAGGAGGTAATTTTATAACTAGTATTTTATGATTCAAATATCAAATTGTATGTTAGTTGTAGGCTTCATGCTTTGGATAATTTTTGTTGCATGTATAACTAGAGACAAATTAGATCCAAAGCATTAGATTTATATGTGCACCATAGGACTGTTGTATTACATAAAACCCAACACTAATCTATACATGTATATCCCTTGATTTAAGGGATTTCGGCTAATATATACAAAGAACCAATATTATCACCAAGATACCGGATATGTGATCTTTTCTATATTTATCTATATCATTACCTTATGTGCAAAGAATTACAATCAGATAACTAAACTGTAACCTGACGTTGATAAGCTTAATATGCCGACGTTGTCAATGTCTAGATGTTGAAGCTGATAGGTTAGTGTGTCATGTGTTTGACTCATTAGATCATAAGGCGTGGCCTTACAATCTCCCCCTATTTAATGATGTCAAAACTACAACTTCGTCTTCAGAGTCTTCGGGAGAGCGATCGTACATAAGCGGAATGATTTTGGCTCGTGCTCCCCTAAGAGTAAGAATGAAATGTTGACTTTTGCAGTTTGAAAGAATGCTCCCCCAGAGAAGATGAATGACTCATGAATTTTAGCAGACGGCGGAACCCTGAGAAGATGAATGAATCATGAATTTCAGCAGACGATGGATGAAAAGATAATGATCCTGAGCTAATATAAGAACATTGGCAACAACCTGACTCGACTTCCGCTTAGAATGAGCTTTATATAAATTCTAGTAGCGAGATTTTCAGCTTTACTTTTTTTTTTTTTTACATCAGCAGCTAATGTTGAGCAGAATATAGTTTCAACTTTTAGTTTAGTAAGATTGTGATGTCTTCTGATAGTGTGGGCTTAAACTACCATTCATTGACATAGTATTGTGAGATCTCATCAACATACGGTTTCATATGTTGAATCAAAAATCACTTTTATTAGAAGAAAGGTGGCAAGAGTGGATAGGTGCGTGTAATATATCACGGAAAATGATATACCCATCAGCACAGATTAGTCAAGCTCTCATCAGCGTATGGTACATTATGGTGAATAATAGAACTTTAAAGAATAATGTAAAGGTAAGAATGGATTGGTGCGTGTGATAACCTATGGTACATAGACTAACCATCAGCACAGACTTTCGAACCTTTATCAGTGTGTAAATCATCAAGCTCTATTAAGAAGATAAAGGAGAAAATTGACTGTTTCAGTCACACTGATGTTAAATCAGCGTGGATCATTAACAGTTTAACTTATCAACAAGAAGTGGTTTAAACTTTCGTATCATAGAGTAAGATGTAATCTAGAATCAAAGATTCACCGTTAAATCATAATGGTACCATGTCATACCACAAACCGGGAGGTCAGGGACATAAACAACCCTTTGTCATTCAAGGACCATACAAGTATCTATTATGCTGATGACTATGAAATCAGACTAAGCCAGTGGGTTATGCTTAATGTTTCAGTAGAACATGAGCCTTGATGCGTACGACAAGCATGCTTCTAGGGATAGGGTCAGGTAAAGATGATTAATTTAAAAAATAAACACCCTAGCCTTTTTATGAATATTTTTTATTTAGACCAGGTTATCTCACTTTGAGAGTTTAGATAATGCAAAACAATCAACATGATTGGGTGGCTCAATGTTCTCAGCAGATGGTCTCGCTGATGAGAAACTTAGAGAAATTTTATCACATATAGCGGCATGCTTCTAAGGATGATTATGTGTCAAAAGTTGCATACTAGGCTTAGAATTTCCACCGTCGGATGCCTTTACAAAATGGTACAAAAGAATAAATAATATAAGAATACAAACAAAAGAATTCGTCAAACAAGAAAATATTTTAAATAGGAAAAATATGTATCTTTTTCAAAAAGGAGATAAAGACTCGTTCCATCAAATCTTTGGAATTGAATACTCATTAATGCTTACATTTGAGAATATGAATGATTGAGTTCATAATAGGAAAAAATAATAAAGTCCAAAAGAAAACAAACCTTAAGAACTTCATTTCCAGCATTACTTACATATCAAAAGATTCCACTCATTTTTTCATTCTTGAATTTGTTGCAATTCTTTTTCATTTCTATATCAGATGACAATCAAAACAGAGCTCTATCGTAAAACAAATCAAAAGAAAATCATGCAAGAGAAGAAACATCAATCAATTGACTATGGGCGTGTTCGATAAAGCTAGATGGTAGAGGGTAGCTTGTAATGGTTAGTGGGGTAGCATGTAGCTTGTAGCGTTTTGTTAAATACTACGTGAAGTAGGATTTGGATTTAAATCGTTTTGTTTAAACTAAACACTAGAATTTTGTGGTGACAAACGCGACTTTCTATTCAAAATGGAACGTTTTATCAAACGCTCGAAGCTAGAAGTTGTTAAACGCTCATAGACACTCTCTGCCGAACACACCCTATATATTGCAAGAAAATATATAACTATATATAACATGGCTTTTACCTAAAAGGCATTATCATGAAAGTAGGAAATTTTTCTTCTCTAAAATGCTTAATCTTTTTCATGGACTTCACCTTCTAGTTCATCATTTGTTTACTTATCACGAGGATGCATGGCCTAAACTTATACAGAAAAAAGTATACAGAGGTATTAAACTACTGATACATTCTTACTAATCATGATAATCATTTACATGACATGCTCAAATGATGAAATCTGACTAGCAGATTGGTACCTAGCTTTGATTCTTGCGGCCTTTTCGGAACTCTTGGTTGGAACCACCAACGTTAATAGGGCACTTAACAACACGGTGGCACATGAAATCGAACACTCAACTTCCGTATACTTTCTTCAATGGTTGGATTTTCTATATCAATGAGTTTTTAGCTTCCTGACAAGTCATTGTAGCAATGAGTAGGAGGGCGAAGGAGGGGGATATGTAGTTTGTTAAATAAGAGAGAAAAAGAGAAAGATGTTGGTGTTTCAAGGAAAAAAACATCATAAATGGTCTAGTAACTTGTAAAGGACAAAATTATCCGCACATGTTGTTGGATCAAAAATATGGTTTATACTTTGCTTTTCTAGGAAAATATATTTTTATGTAATTCTATATGTGTTTGCGGTTTGTGTGTACGGCCGCACACCCTGTGTACGGTCGTACACAGGGTGTGCGGTTGTACACATGTGTATGGCTGGAGGTCCATATAAATAGAGGAGTGCATGTGAGAGTGTACAGTTGAATACGGTAGAAGAGAGAATCTTGTAGAGAGAGAAACTAAAGAGAAGAAGTGTGTGTGTGTGTGAGAGAATCTATTGTAAGGAGCATCACTCATTATTCATTTAATACATCATAGATTCATCATCTTCTTCTCATTCTCTTCTATATTGATCTAACATCATCCGATTGATTGGGATTCCGCACCATCAATTGGATCTGATTGATACACAAGCAATTTTGGGGACTTAAAATTGGTATTAGAGCTTGGTTGTATCAATCAATTTTTTGAGATCTGGAGCTTATTTGATCTTATTTTGAAAAGAGAATAGCGTTTTTGGATAGATCTCGCAAAAATGAATAGCGTTTTTGGATAGATCTCGCAAAAATAAGGGGGGTTACTTCTTTGCATTTTTCATAAAAACAAGTTTTTGATCAAGTTGCAGTTGTCGGGGTTCGAACTCGGATCTCTTGGCTCTTAACCAAGCGCCTTACCAGTTGAACTACAAAGAACATGTGAAGCATATTCCGTTTTCACCTTCTTAAGGTCTTCTCAGCAAGTAGAAAATAATCAAAAGGAAATTGAGGCTTGCAAGAATCGAACCCGGATCACTAGCTTCATCACCTTCACGCCTTACCAACTCCTCTAGGCTACCACTTGATTCATTATTTCAAAGTTTAAATCATAACTAATTCTTCTCGGATTCAACTTTCGAATTTTGACATTTTAAACCCCAAAAATTCAAATTTTATTTTTTAAAATCTTTTTTCAACCCAAAGTTTTGTATTTTAATTTTTGACTTTTATTTTTGACTTTTGACTTTAAAATTTTAAGTTTGACTTTTTAAATTTGACTTTTAGGGATTGACTTTCTCGGTTTTTAAGTCAAAGGGTAATTAAAAAAAATAAAAAATAAAAATAAAAATAAATAAATAAAAATGAGTTCCACATCAATTCTGGTAAATTAAGTTTCATGTACTCCATCTTGTAAAGCTACAATTAAATTTCTTCGCGAACAAATTGATTTGCTAAAAAGGGAAAATGAGGACCTCAAATACGAAGGCTATACTCTAAGGAAAGGTCAGAAACCTTTAAAAGCACAATTAGAGGCCAAGACTAAGGACTTTAGAAAATTACAAGAAGATTACAGCAACAAGTGTGAAAATTATGATCACATTAAACGCAAACTTGCTGCTATAACTGAGGAACTTGACACTTTGAAAATAAAGTGTGGAAAAACAGATGTTAGTTTCAAAAATTACACTGCGTCAAGTAAGACAGTCGGGTCCTTATTTCAAAATCAATTGAAATTCAAAGATAATCAAAACAAGGGTCTAGGGTATGATAGTGTTCCTCCCCCTTTCAATCATAACTATATATCCATACCTTTGACTCAGGAAGAGATTGACCGAGAACTATTTATGGTATACGGTAAACCAGTTGTTGAACAGGCAACTGAGGATGTTGAGCTGAATGATAGTAATGCTTCTACTTCTTGTGCATGCAAAGTAATAGAGGATGAGAACACGGAGAGTTCTACTGAACAAACAAACGAATCCTTGAACTCTGAATCTATTGCTTCGAACTCAGTTTCTTCTAATCAACCTGCTGTTGGTAAATACATGCCACAATTTCAAGCTAAACAGAGTGCCTGTTGCAACTGTGCATGTAGGAAAAGCAAGAGACAAGGCAAAGATACGCCACCAGGGGCAGGAAGAAACAACTCCACAGTAAAGAAAAAGACATGTTTTCACTATGGAACACCTGGACACATTGCCAGAAATTGTCCTAATCGCGCATGCGTTCCCTACTATGCACAAGGTTGGCAGAACGTGCCAAGAGGGAGATTTTATAAAAGAAACCCCTCGAGGTCATGTTCAGACAATGGCGACTGGAATGCCCAGAAGGCCAAGAATCAAACTCACAAGGCCAAGAATTAAACTCCCAAGAACACGAAGGGAAAGTCGGCCAAGAAGCCAAATCCAAGAGATGCTCCCATGAAGTCAAAATCAAAATCATCTCAACGGCCGACATCAAGTTCAAAAGAAAGTACTGAGTCACCCATCATATCGAAAAAGAAATGGGTTAAACCCAACTACAAATGGGTTCCAAAGGCTCACTCTCCCAAATCTTCTAACGCTTCTAATATTTTTACATCTTCTGTTTGTGATAAACAGGATATGCCATGGGAGAGAGTACCGTGCAAGGATGATAAAGGTCGACCTAGTTTCAAAATGGATTGGGTTCCAAAGACCAACTGATCCCACTCTGTGCCGGAGCATCTATGGAGGCATATCATCAGACTTCGGTTTGTTGATAGTGGTTGCTCCAGGCACATGATAGGAGGCATCTCTCAACTGTACAACACTCAGAACATTGTTTGAGGGTATGTGTCCTTGCGGGAAGGGAAGAAAGGAAGTGATCACTCACAGTGATTGTGCTTAATGACATGAAGAATTTTCGGATCTGTTATGAGATTATGCATGCTATTCTCAGACCTTCTTGATGCAAATTCAATCGGTGACTTACGGTTTGAGTTTTCTTCTCTATACTCCTGAGTTTTTCTTAATCTGATTCGCTTTAAAGACAAATTTTTGTTTTAGAATAGTTTAAATTTGCGCATTTACTTTCGTTTCTCTCCTATGCACAAATTTAGGGGGAGAAATAAAAACAAAACAAAAATTAGAAAATTAAAAAATAAATAAATAAATAAAATAATATATTGGTTATGGAATGTGCTTAAGGGAGATGTTTTGGGAAGTAAGTGATAGCGGGCAATCTGAGTCTGCGTAACGTACCCAAAGTTGAAGGGTCTATGCTCTGGTTTGATGCGTCGGTAGGCACGAAGAATTTAACAGACTTGACTAGGTGTAGATGAACTTAAGGAATCTAGAGACTTGATAAATCTTGACCTAGTTAGTTCCGTTTAGCCTGACAATACGACACTTGGATAGGTTGAGCAGGGAGATATATATGGGAATCTACTCATCACATTAAATGAACCCGTATCTGGAACCGTGGTTTAACTTTTCCTCCATGTGCGGATTCTGTCCTTAATTCCGGTATTGATGGGGCACCTGGTAAATTCCGATAAATTAGGTCTGTAGAAAATCATTTTCTTTCTTTCTGTCTGTTAGTCATATGTTACCTCCTCTGCGTGATTGGAAGAGATCTGACCTAGACTGTAACATATGCAACTCTATTTCTCTGCATATTATACATATACATATATGAAATTCCTCTTATCTGTTAGCCATATGTTGTCTCCTTCGCGTAACTAACAATCCGACTTGGTACACAGCATATACACTATAAGTGATAATACTCTGAATCTATCTTCTCCCCTAATGATGGTCTGCTCATCCGATGTAAGGAGTACTCTGGAATTCTTTGATTACTGGGGCATATCTGGAAGCGGGAAACATGTTCCAGTACAATTAAAATTGAACACTCAAAGATTGTCTATAGATCTCACTGCTCAATTTAGGTGGACAACAATATCCCTGGTCGTCGTCAGCTGAATGGTCCTTAAGCTATAGTATCTAGAAACTTAGGATCAGATATAATATCTAAAAAAAGGATCACAGTGTCTTGTCACTTATAGTATGTCCTAATTTTGTCACAATTTTTCGTGTTTAAGTGGACAACAATACCGGCGATCGACTAGACAAAGACGTGAAGATAGAAGGTACCGACAAGCGGATAAAGGCTATCTAAAAAACTTTGATCCCAAATCATTCTTAAAGTTAGATATCATTTTATTTTTGTTAAATTTGTTCATAGTTTAACTCTATGCACATATTTTAGGGGGAGAATTAAAAATAATTCAAAAATCAAACAAAAATCAGAAAATTAAAATCCAAAAATAGTGTTATTTCTTGTTCAGAAAAATCAAAAAATCCAAAAATATTTTTGTTTCTATTTTTATTTTTCCAGGAAAAAAAAAACCAAAAATATTTTTTTTGTGTGCTAATTTTTCTTTTAGTTTTGTTTTGTCTTGAAAAGTGATTTCAGGCGTAGATAAGACTCATGGAGTTTGTGTTGAAGATTTCTGAGCCAAGGCTTCATCTGTGAGCATCGAAGAATTCGCATTCGGAGGAGCAAGAAATGAAGATTATTCTTTCGACATTCCATCCTTCCACCCGAGAAGCAAGGTGAAGCTGAAATTGAAGAATATGTGACATATTGCATTGAATCCTCCTCAATCAGTCTGCTGCTATCTTTGTACCTACTAAAGTGATCTAGAATATTATTTCTCTCTCATAGTTCTCTCTGAAGATTCTCAAGCTGAAAGTGCTATCTTTCAAGAATCCTTTTATCAAGCCTCCTCACCCAATGTGCGTTTAGAGTCAAATCTTGAAGAAAAGCCCAACCGCTCGAGATGAATTCATTTATTAAAGATTCATATGTTCATCTTGATGCTAAGAAGAATTTGAAGATTAATGTTGAAGACAAGTTCCCAATGAAGATTAACAATAAAAGACAGCTACTTTTTAGGGGGAGCTTGTTGGGCCAATTAGAAAAGAAAGCTATAAACCAAAGGGGAGATTGTTGGGTCAAAAATATGGTTTATACTTTGCTTTTCTAGGAAAATATATTTTTATGTAATGTTATATGTGTTTGCGGTTTGTGAGGGTGTGCGGCTGTACACATGTGTATGGCTGGAGGTCCATATAAATAGAGGAGTGCATGTGAGAGTGTACGGTTGAATACGGTAGAAGAGAGCATCTTGTAGAGAGAGAAACTTGAGAGAAGAAGTGTGTGTGTGAGAGAATCTATTGTAAGGAGCATCACTCATTATTCATTTAATACATCATAGATTCATCATCTTCTTCTTCTCATTCTCTTCTATATTGATCTGACATCATCCAATTGATTGGGATTCGGCACCATCAATTGGATCTGATTGATAGACAAGCAATTTTGGGGACTTACACATGCTTTGTATATGAGGACGGTTATTGGTTCAAATTTAACGGGGTGACCCAAAAGGACCACCCATTAAAAAATTTCAAACCAATGAGATCAACTTTGAAGACAAAAAAAATTAAGAACTAAACTTAATTTTTTTTAAACCATAGTGACCATTTTTGAAGATTTTTCATATATATATATATATATATATATATATATATATATATATATATATATATATATATATATATATATATATATATATATATATATATATATATATATATATATAGGTTCAGATTTATTTGAGACCATTCTAATTTTGTGAGACCTTGAGACCAAATCTAAAAATAATTTTAAAATGCAAAATAAATGGAAAAATCCAAAAATTATTTTTTTAAATATTATTTTCGGAACTTGAATTAACTAAAAAAAATAAAAATAAAATAAAAAAATCCGTTTTTTTTTTTTGAAAAATAAGTGAAATATTCTAATTAGAATATTACATTGACATATTCTAAAAAATAATTTTAAAATGCAGAATAAATGGAAAAATCTAAAAATTCTTTTTTTAAATATTATTTTCGGAACTTTAATTAACTAAAAAAATATAAATAAATAAAGATAAATTCCATTTTTTTGAAAAATACGTGAAATATTCTAATATAATATTACACTGACATATTCTAAAAAATAATTTTAAAATGAAAAATAAATGGAAAAATCCAAAAATTCTTTTTTTAAATATTATTTTCGGAACTTGAATTAACTAAAAAAAATAAAAAAAATAAAAAAATGTGTCTCACGGTCTAACAAAATTAGGTCGTCTCACATGAACCTAACCCTATATATATATATATATATATATATATATATATATATATATATATATATATATATATATATATATATATATATGGTATATTTGTCATTTCTATAACAAATATTTATCAATCTTATAAAAAAGGTATTTTAGTCTATCAATAACAAAATAAAAAGAGTGCTATCATTGTAAAATAACACAAAATTAGAATCCATTTTTCATTTTCTATTACATCAAATCTACTCACATTACATACAATTTTACCTGATTATCTTCTCTCTTTATCTTAAACTAGGCGAATCCTCACGCGTTGCGCGTGAATACAATTATATAGTTAAAATAATAATTTTTACCAAATTATTATTTAATATTTCTAGTTTGAAAAAAAAAAATTGTAGTAGTAAAGCAAACATATAGTTAACATATTAGTTTTATTACACATTATAGTTTTAATTTTTAAGTCATTGTGATATAAACATTATTTGATAATTTTATAAACCATTTAAAATTGTCTAAATTATATATTAAACGTATGATAATCTATATATAACGGGTAACAAAATGTATGAACAAAAATATAAACTATAACTTTTAGTAACATAAAAATACAAAAACATATATTATAACATTTGTATTAAAAAAGATATATATACAACGAATAATAAATAATATGAAAAATAAACACTACAATTTTTCATATTTAAATAACAAATCTCTTCATATACATTAATATTTTTAATGAGCAAAACTTTACAACCTTATAAAAGAAATGAAAATAAAAAGCTATTAGTGATTACTAATTAATAATCATAAGTTAAAAACTCTTGAGTTGTAACTAATAAATATACACAAATTAGAAACTATTGAGTTGTAGTGTGGGTTTCAAATGAATACGCTACTTGGAAATGTGTATTTATTATTATTATTATTATTATTATTATTATTATTATTATTGTTATTATTATTGTTATTGTTGTTATTATTATTATTATTATTATTATTATTATTATTATTATTATTATTATTATTATTATTCATCTTAATAATTTGTTTTGATACATCATTTTAATCTTTTCAATTATTAAACATAAATATACATAATTATAAATTTATAACATACATAGGTGCATATATATGTTAAACAAATAACATATAATACATATTCTCGTAAATATCATATGTAATTTTTGTCGTAATAATATGAATAAATTACTTTCTTTTGAAGAACTTATAATGATAAGTCAATCACAATCACAATTCAAATGTTAAAAATTATGTTATCTTTTAAATATTTTGTTGTAAGTATGTTGTGTAGGATAATCCAATAAAAAATAATAGAAGATAAACATAATCAAAATAGAAAAAACTATAATAAAATAAATAAGAATATTGGGTGGTTGAATATATAAATATAAATGTTACATAAATATACGTTTAAATCAAAAGAAAAAAACTAACATTCGTCTACGTTGCTCAAACAAAAAAACATATATCAGTTTTCTGAATCTTCTTTCTTCATTTAACATCATTCAACCATTGAAACTTGATGACAATTCTTCACTAACCTGCAATCAAAATGTTTTTCTTGAAAAAGAATGATGAGAAAGATATTCCAAGCAAAACATTGATGTTTGGAGGGTCACATTCAAGATTGAGTAATACACACAAATAACATATAAATATCAAATGAGCATCTATATTTAAAGAATGAATAGAAAAGCTTTATTTGTTTTGGTTGGAAAAACAATCATATTACAATTACCATCGATGCGACATACCCTATTTCTTCAAATCATCATACTTGGATCGTGAATGTTTCAACTATACGAAAACTTTTGAATCATAATATCTTCAACCAAATGACGACTTTTTGTAAGAAAAATATACTAATATAACTACATATATAATAAGAGAATGCAAAACATTATTGGAAATTTATAAATATCATAAATTCATATCCATGATTTTTAATTAATTATTGCTTTAAAGAAACACAAACATAGAAACATATACACAATATTTCATTAAATATTATCTATTTCATTTTCCATAACATATTATTGATAGAATGAATCTAATCTAATTTACATGAAAGTTTCAACCACAACATATAATCATTGTCTTAAAAGAATACTTAAACCAATAAAAAAAATTAGTATATAATAAACTTACAAATTAAAAACTTTAACATATCTAATTAAATATTATCCACATCACGGTATATAACATATAATGGATAACATCTATATGATCTAATATATATTGACGATTAAAGCACAACATACAATAATTGTATTAAAAGAATCCAAAACCAAGAAAAACATAAAAATAATTAGTATATAAAAAACTTACAAATTAAAAGTTATACATAATAATATATCTCGAAAAGTAGTCATAAGACCTCAAATCAACTCAAAAACCTCTAAGCTTGTTTTCTTTATAAAGTTTGTATGTGACTTGTATGCATCTCTAATCAAAAGATTGATCTTTTTATAGTAAGTGTTTCATTAAGTGCTTATTAAATATAATATAAGTTATAAAACTTTTGAGTGTTAAATCATTATTAAGAAGAATTTTGAGATGTATTAGTTAAAAGATGGAGGGTTTAAATGAATGTGGTTTGAGCAAAAATGATTCTATATAGTTTTGGGTTTAAGAAAAAATGCTAGCTTTATAAGTATGTATGATGCTCTAAGAAAATGAAACATCTCCCACCAAACTAGAAGAACACACAAACATTAGCACCAATTTCAAACAACCGCAAGCCTCATACTGTTGATGCATCCTATAGTTAGCGAATCGTCGTCGCCTCCTACCATGATAAACCACTTCCATCATATCAAAAAACCTCTAGTTGGTTCCCTATCTTCAATTTTAGCCTCAGATCTATGATTTTCGCTATTGACCTATGATTTTCGCTACTGATCTTAGATCTGTAGTAAAAAACTCCATTATCGAATGCCACCAGCGATGTCATCCCAACTTCCTTCTCCTTCCTCCATCGTAGCTACCCTACTATATCCACCTCCTATATTAGTAGTGGTTCCAAATTTGAGAAGACAAGGCGACCACCATCCTCCAACAACATTGACGACTGCAATACCACTATAAGATCACCTTTATTTTCTTTAACACCATATCTACTTAGATCTAAAAATTTGGTGTTATTTTATTAAAAAAAAATCTTTCTATATCATTATTTTGTCATTGGATCTACATCAAATATGCTCTACCACCATTGGTATTGTCAGTAGAGCATCACAAATCATAAATCATAGTCATCATGACAACCTATATGTGCTAATCTTGAACTCGTTTTGTTCTAGAACTCTTGAACTTCTTTTTTTATCTAGTATGTTTCATCACTAGCAAAATGATTTTAAGATTTGTATATGTTATGTACCGCCTGTTCCTCCTCTCCAACTCATTTCCATCTTTGTTTCTTTTATATATGGTCAAAACACCACCATATTGACATTAAATCGGATGTGTTTTTGCTTTTTCAGGTTAGGTTTGTTGTGTGTGTGTGTATGTGTTTATATGGTGTATTTCACGATGGTCGAGTGGTTCCATCACCACATTAGATATTTTCTTTAGTGATGGTGTTTATAAAAGGAAGTTATGGAAAAACAATGCCTACAAGATGTTTGATGAAACGCCTTAATGAAATTTGGTAAGTTATTAGGTTGTGAATTTAACTATGAATGCATATTTTTTGTGTATTAAATTATGAATTTATTTTATTTATTTATGAATTTTGTGTATTAAGTTGTGGTATTTGTGTTTAAAATTGTGAAATGAATTCATAAAGTTGTGAATTTTATGTTTAAACTGTGAATTGACTATACTAAACTTTAAGTTTTGAATATTAAACTTTAAACTTATTGTACTAAGCTGTGAACATTGTGTATTAAACTATGATTTGACTGTATTAAGAGTTTTAGGTTGATAATATGGTTGTGAATGCATATTGTTTGTGTATTAAATTGTGAATTTATTACATTAAGTTGTAAATTTTGTGTATTAATCTATGATTTTTGTGTCTTATATTATGAAATGAATATATTAAGTTGTGAATTTTCTGTTTAAATCGTAAATTTACTATATTAAGATGTGAAATTTGTGTATCAAACTGTGAATTGATTTATATTAACTTGTACTTTTCTTATAATTTTTTTGTTTGCTTATGAAACATAAGATGGAAGAAGCATTGTATACATATATGATTTTATCTGATTTTGAAGAAAGTATATAAAATTTTAATTATGAATATTTGTGTAAATAAACTTTAAAATAAGCACTAGCCTATACATACATATATATATATATATATATATATATATATATATATATATATATATATATATATATAAGTTTTAAGTTGATAATATAGTTGTTAATGTATAATTTTTTTGCATCAAACTATAACCGTACAATATTAGGATGTGAATTTTTTTGTATTAAACTATGGATTTATAGTATTAAGTTCTAACATGGATGTATTAATTTGTGAACTTTTAATGAGTTTTGCGTTAAAATGTGAATAATTTATGTATGAATTTTTATATTAATTATTCTCTTGAATGTATATTTATTTTTTATAGTGTATAAGTATCCAAGAATATATATTATTTTTATAACTATTTTACATTATAAACTAAATAAGTGAATTTTTTTGTATTTTTTGTACATATAGTATTCAGGGTGTCAATCAATGATTTTTTATAAAGATATAATTTGGAAGAAAAATAATTATGATGGTGGCAAAGCGGTTGGTGGTGGTGGTAGTAGACCTTGGGTTTGACTTCTTTGAATATTTGAATTAGTATATAATTAATTGTATTATGTTGTGAATTTTGTGTATTAAACTCATAATAGACCCTATTAAGTTGTATATTTCATATAAAATTTATGTTAAAATATGAATGAATGTATACATGAAATTATTAAACTATTTATTGGTGAATTAATATGTTTATTAATATATGAATATAGTATTTTAAACTGTGAATATAGTATTTTAATTTTTAAATATGTTTTATAAACAATATATTTTTTAAAGAAATCTATAATTTAGAAAATAGAAAATTCAATTTGACAATACATAATTCTATTTTATTTATCAAAAATTTTATATATTTGGATGTAAAAAATGAAATGATATGTGTCAAAAAATATTGCCAAACAAATGAAAATTACAATTTTGTTCTATTAAATTGTGTTGTGATTCCGTTGGTGAAAAAGTTTGATTAATATAATGTTAATATAAGAATTGTCTACCTTGTCTTTAATGAATAAATTTAAAAAAAGTGTTCCTAGAATTCCTAATATTTTTGGTTTTGATGTGAACCTCTCCCTTTGTGTGTGTATGTGTGTGTGTATATATATATATATATATATATATATATATATATACACACACACACACACAAGGTGAATGCCCGCGCGTTGTACAGAACACCTATATGGTTGAAGTCTTTACAAATATATATATTTTTAATATAACAATAACATTGTTGTTAAATTTGATATAATAATTCGCATAGTAAATTTATATAATGTATTTATTATTTTCAATTATATGATAATATATACATCTATTATAACTGCATCATCTCAATCGTTTGAATAACTTCTATCCGCGAGTTACACTTAAATAAAATTAAATATAATATATGGTTTAATATCTAGTTGTTGTTAATGTTAATTAATTTTTATTTAATGTTTTAATTTTTATCATTATAATTATTTAAAACAGCAAACACTATGTTTTGATTTTAAAGGTAACAATATAATCATTTATATAGAGTTATTTTTAACTATTGTTATTGTAAGTTATTTTAAGCTATTTATTTGAAAACTTTTAACTATTATAAAAATATCTTTAAGAAATATTTTTGTTAAATTAAGATTACAATTTAGCTTTTACATTTATCACTACAATTTATCACTTTTAACTATTAGCAAAATATTTTTTGGTTTTTTAAGTGGAACTAAAATTTATATTTAAGTTAATATTGTAATGTTATATTTAAAATAATAATTTAAGTATTTTGTCCAAATTGTACAAAAGTTGTAGCTTTAAACTCATAACGGTTTACATACCACACCATATTAAATCTAATAAATTAAGTATAATATGTTAAAAGTCAAATACATAACTTTTTAAGTAGAAGTAAATATATTATTTTAAAATTGAAATTTAGTATATTTATGAGTTCACTTTAGGTGTGATATTTATTTAACCTTATTAACCAACTTTTAATCATTATTAGAAAAAACACTACAATTAATTACTTTTAACTATTTACAAAATCTTTTTGAGTTGTTTAAGTTAAACTAAAATTTATATTTTAGTTGACCCAGTAATGTTATATTCAAATTAATAATTTAAGTACTTTATATAAATTGTTCCAAAATTGTATCTTTAAGATGATAATGGTTTACATCTAACATATTAGACCTAATAAATTAAGTATAATATGTTAAAAGTTAAAAACAAACTTTATAAGTAGAAGAAAATAAAATTTTTAATATTGAAATTTAGTTTATATATGATTACACTTTAGGTTTGATATTTATTTAACCTTATTAACCAACTTATAATAATTATTAGAAAGAAATTGAAAAG
The DNA here is from genome assembly GCF_052625555.1 of Lactuca saligna. Lineage (NCBI taxonomy): Eukaryota > Viridiplantae > Streptophyta > Magnoliopsida > Asterales > Asteraceae > Lactuca > Lactuca saligna. The sequence continues at coordinate 7,978,476 of NC_136425.1, read as the reverse complement.
TCATGGGTGTTTCAAATGAATGTGGTGAAAAGAAAAAAATGCATGAGAGTTTCAAGTGAATGTGGTTCAAGAAAAAATGCAAGTTTTATAAGTATACTAGGCGAATGCCCGTGCGTTGCGCAGAAACATCTATATAGTTGAAGTCCTTACAAATATATGGTTTTTTAAATATAACAATAACGTCGTTGTTAAATTTGATATAATAATTTATATATATACTAAATTGATATAATATATTGATTATTTTGAATTATATGATAACATATACATTTATTATAATTTCATAATCTCAATCGCTTGAATGATTTCTACCCGCGAGTTACACATGAATAAAATTAAATATAATATATGATTTGATGTTATTTATAGTTTTTTTATTGTTAATTAATTTTTTTAAAATTATTTGCTTAATGTTTTAATTTCGATCATTGTAACTATTTAAAACATCAAACATTGTTTTTTTATTTTAAAGCTAACAATATAATAATTTATATAGAGTTGTTTTTAATTATTGTTATTGTAAGTTAATTTAAGCTATTTATTTGGAGACTTTTAATGATTATAAAAATATATTTAAGAAATATTTTAGTTAAATTGAGATTACAATTTAGTTTTTGCTTTTATGACTACAATTTATCACTTTTAACTATTTACAAAATATTCTTTAGTTTTTTTAAATGGAACTGAAATTTATATTTGAATTGACATTGTAATGTGCAGAAACACCTATATAGTTGAAGTCTTTATAAATATATATTTTTCAAAATATAACACTAACGTTGTTGTTAAATATGATATAATAATTCGTATATTAATTTGATATAATATATTGATTATTTTGAATTATATTATAATATATAAATCTATTATAACATCATAATCTCAATCGTTTGAATGACTTCTACTCGCGAGTTATAAATCAATAAAATTAAATATTATATATGGTTTAATATTATTTATAGTTGTTATTTTTAACTAATTTTTTAAAATTTATTTGCTTAATGTTTTAATTTCTATCATTATAATTATTTTAAAACATCAAACATTATTTTTTGATTTTAAAGGTAACAATACAATCATTTATATAGAGTTATTTTTAACTATTGTTATTATAAGTTATTTAAGCTACTTATTTGAAATTTTTTTAACGATTATATAAATATATTTAGGAAAATATTTTAGTTAAACTGATATTACAATTTAGTTTTTGCATTTATGACTGTAACTTATCAATTTTAACTATTTACAAAATATTATTTGGTTTTTTTAGTGGAACTGAAATTTATATTTAAGTTGACACTGTAATGTTATATTCAAATTAACAATTTAAGCATTTTGTCCAAACTGTTCAAAAATTGTAGCTTTAAACTGGTAATGGTTTACATGCAACATCATTTTAAATCTAATAAAGTAAGTATAATATGTGAAAATTTAAAGACATAACTTTATAAATATAAGTAAAGATATTATTTTAAAATAAATAAAATTTATATTTAAGTTGAGCCTATAATGTTATATTTTAATTAATATTTTAAGTATTTTATACAAATTGTTCAAAAATTATACCTTTAAAATAATAATGGTTTACATCCAACAATATATTAAAACTAATAAATTAAGTATAATATGTTGAAAGTTAAAGAACATAGTTTTATAAGTAGAATTAAAGATATTGTTTTAATATTGAAATTTAGTTTATATATGAATACTTTAGATTTGATATTTATTTTAACCTAATTACCAAATTATAATTATTATTATAAAGAAATTGAAAAGTCATAGGAGTTTCAAATGAATGTGGTGAAAGGAAAAAAGAATAGGAGTTTCAAATGCATGAGATTCAAAAAAAAATGTTAGCTTTATAAGTATATATATATATATATATATATATATATATATATATATATATATATATATATATATATATATATATATATATATATACACACACATATTCTATAGGTTGTTTAAGGAAAATATACTGAAAAGTCATTATGTTTTAATATCATTAACGCTTTAGGTCTTATCTTTTTTTATAGTCAACTTAGTCCTAAATATCGACAATTGTTTTTATTTCGAGCCTTTTACCCGATAAGTCGGTCAAAAAAAATTATGAGAATTTTTTCGCAAACAAATCAAAATATACAAATTTCTAAAATATATTATTTATTAACTTTTGTAATGTTATCTTGGTATATTTTTCTGCCTAATGGATTTTATTATCTTACATTTAATCATATGATATATTTTTTTGTCTGACATAGAATATCTATTATGAAAATATATATTTTTTTTCTAAAAATAATTGTTTTATAATATTTCTATTTAACGAATTGTATTGTCTCATATTAATTTTATGATATGTATTTGTTTGACATATAATATCTATTATGAAAGAAATGTTTTCTTTTAAAAGTGATGTTTTTATAATATTTTTATCTAATGAATTGAACTATCTGTACATTAATCTTGTGATATTTTTTTTCCTGTAGATATGATTTATTTTGAAAATAGTTTTTCTTCTAGAAACAACAACTTTTACAATATTTATGTATAATAAATTGAATTATCATATACTAATCTTATGATATTTTCTTTGTTAAAAATGTATTATCTTTTATTTTTTAATATTATCTTATTAGTTATTATGTTAGTATATTCTTAATATAATAATTTTGTGTGACAAAAAAGAAAATATTATTTTACTGTTATCTTATAGTGTGATCTTATGTGTTTAAGAGTACATAGATTTTTTTTTTTGTTAAAACAAGTTGTTTTTATGATATTTATGTTTAACGAATTATGTTATCTTACATTAATCTTATGATATTTCTTTGTTTGTCATATACTATCTATTATGGATATAATTTTTTCTTTAAAAGTGATCGTTTTTATAATATTTTTACATAACGAATTGTATTATCTTAGATTAATCACATGATATTATTTTTTCGGACAGATAATATCTATTATGAACTTATTTTTTCTAAAAAGAATCGTTTATGTAATATTTATATATAACAAATTGTATTATCTTACATTAATCTTATTATATTTTCTTTGTTAAAAATATATTATTTTTTATTTTTTTAATATTATCTTATTATCTTAATATAACATTAATATAATAGTTTTGTGTGACAAAAAAAATATTGTCTTACTATTATATTATGGTATGATCTATATTTTGACAAAATTACATAAGATCTTAGTTTTTTTTTTTTCTAAAAATAACCGTTTTTATAATATTTCTATTTAACGAATTGTATTATTTTACTTTAATCTTATGATATGTCTTTTTCTCACATATTATATATTATTATAAAGATATTTTTTCTTCTAAAAATGATTGTTCTTATAATTTATGGCATACCAAATTGTATTATCTTAGATTAATTTTATTGTATTATTCTTTATGATTGATAATATCTATTATAAAAATAGTTTTTTTTTTTCTCTAGAAACAACCGCTCTTATAATATTTATATCTAACAATTGTATTATCTTACAGTAATCTTATAATATTTTTTATTAAAAATATATTATCTTTTATTTTTTATTATTATCTTATTATTTTAATATAATCTTAATTAATAGTTTTGCGTGATAAAAAAGTTATTATCATCTTATGTTATGATCTTACTTGATGACAAGCTACATATAATCTTATGATCATGATTTTGGAAAGGGAAAAACAATTCTATGTAGAAGAAAGATTATACAATAACATTAATACACGATAATACAATCTGTTAAAAAAAATATTATTAAAACGGTCATTTTTATAAGAAAAAATATATTAATATAGGTCTGCAAAGCGTGTCGTGTTTGGGTTGGCATGTCACGAGTTAGTAGGTTGGCGGGTGAAAATATGCCAACCTAAACACAACTCATTTAAGTATACATGTTACAGGTTGGCGGGTTTGGAACATAAACTCATATATGACCCGCCAACCCATTTTTTTATACGAGTTCACAGGTTGGCGGGCTCGTGGGTTAGATACCATAAATAAAATTGACAATTAAACATAAATAAATTCTTGATGGTTGATGCAAACATATCCTAATTTTAGATATTTAACTACTTAAGTCTTAAACATCCAAATAAAACTTAAAAACATTCATAGAAACAGGTTCAAATTAAACATTAATACAAACAAAGATAATACTAGTTATATAATACTTATTAACTATTGATACCACATATATATATATATATATATATATATATATATATATATATATATATATATATATATATATATATATATATATATATATAATTAAAAATATGAACGGGTTGGCGGATTAACCCGTTTATTTTTTGAGAATCTCATATATGACATGTTTAATAAACGGGTCGGCGGTTAGAAAAACTCAATCTAAACTTATTTATTTTGTGTCGAGAATTATCAACCATATTTAAATAATAAATGTTATCTTTAGGACAACGAAAATATTATAAAATTAATGTAAGATAATACAATCTATTAGACAAAAATATTATAATAATGGTGATAAAATATTATTTTCATAATAGATATTCTCTACTAGAGAAAAAAAAATCAAAGATTAATATAACATAATACAATTCGTTGCACATAATATTATAAAAACGGTTAATTTTTCTAAAATAATTATAATAGATATATTATGTCAAACAAAGAAAATGTTATAAAATTAATGTAAAATACTATAGTCCGCTAAAACAAAAATATTATAAATACAATTATTTCTAAAAGAAAAAAATGTCTTTTGTTATATATATATATATATATATATATATATATATATATATATATATATATATATATATATATATATATATATATATTCTTTTTGAAATAATATAAGATTAATATAAATAATACAATCCATTAGATAAAAAATATATATATAAAATAATAAATTAATATTTAAAAAATTAATTATCCTTTTAAAAAAATCTTTATATTTTGATTTATTTGCCAAAAATTTCATATTTTATTAATAATCGATTTATCCGATAAAAAATAAAAGACAAACAGTTCAGTTGACTATAAAAAAATAATAATAATAATAAGAGTATTGACTAATCCTTAATTGGATAATTTTTAATAGATTTTTGTTTTGTTAATATTTATGTTTTTAAATAATAATATGGCAAATGTACCAAAAGAAAACACATATCAAGAAAGTAATTTATTGTGTTTACTGTGGTGTGCTGACATTCCTGTGCTTTGAGAAAACCCATTTCATGTGCAGACAGATTTATACACACGTGCACTCACAAGAAAACGAACAGTTGCATCAATTGTTATGTGTTAAATACGTCACTAAGTCCAATCGATAAAATAAATAGAAAACATATTTGGATTGAACATATTATACACGAATATTCACAAAAATAACTGCTCGTTAATTGAATATTATACAAAATAACATATTTTCCCCCTTCACAAAATTGACAACCGATTTTGAAATGTATCGTTTCTTTACCAAGATCCGATGTCTATCACCCATTTAAGTAGTCCCCCGTTAAAACAAAAGCATGAAATAAGGTATCTACCATGTCCTGAAATACTACTCCATATTCTCTCAATAGCACACAACATAGAGTCGGATGCAGAAAAAAATTCATATGTACCGAGTAAGTTTTTTGTAACTTATTTATCTTCATTGCATTTTACCATGTTTAAATTTTAGATGACACTAATCCTCAACAAAAGCCTTTGTTCGAAAGCCGAAGAACTTATTTGAAACGTAAACGGTTTTTGTTTCATATAAGTTGTGGTTTCTCACAAGTTAGGCTTCAATATTCATTATTTTTTGGGTTAGTAAGCGGTAGTGTTGAAAAAAGCTATAACTTAAATACACTGAAACATGTCTGAAATATATATGTTCGTCAGTACCCATACCTTTTCCCTAGTTCATGAGTACCAATTTAGAAACAATTTCAAGACGAAATTCCCTCTAACAGAGGATAATGTAACAACACGTTATTTCAAGTCAATGTAAGTCAAACTTATTCAAATAAAAGTCTAAACTACAATCGTATACAAGTGAATTCACATCATAACAATGATACAATAAGAACTTTGAATGTCATAAGGGCATGTTTATATAAGTATTGTATGAGCATATTTTGAAAACCTTACTTATATAAGTTATATATATTTATATATTAAAAACCATACATATGTATGTTTATATGGGTTGGTATATTTATATATACTAAATACTATATTGAAATAGGATAATATGAGTCAACAAAAGTCAATAAGTCAAGTAAAATCCAAATTAAACACCCTACATATGAGATTTCGGTTTTGGGAATCTACGATCAATGGTGTTTTCGGCTTTGAGCATCTTGGGACCAATTGTGTTTTCGGTTTTGATTCCTCCACTAAGACGGAAATCAATCATTTGTGGGACAACCAAGGTGATTTCGGTCATACTAGGACCGAAATCAACATCCTAGTGACCGAAATCTCCCTTAAATACCGAAATCAACATCCTAGTAACTGAAATCAACATCCTAGTATATAGATATTTTACTTGATTAAGTTCTCAAAATGATAAGATACACATTCCAACGTAAGCATCCCATCATATATATATATATATATATATATATATATATATATATATATATATATATATATATATATATATATATATATATATATATAATCTAGGCAGTTAAAGCGGTCCAAAATCAAATATCGGTCAAGGGCCGATATTTGGGATATAGGTTATCACGGTGGGATATCGATAGGATATCAGTATTTTTATATCATGCATAATTAATATATATAAACATAAAACATATATAAAGGTAATATATAAAGTCAAAATTCAAAATTGTCAATGTTTGAAACATAATCTTACGTAAGCCATTGAATCTTCCTCCAAATCCACATCAACCAAGGTATCCAATTATTTTAACAAGATCATCCATATCAACTCTAATATCATCATCATCATCATTTAAGAATTATGTACTTAACACATCAACATGATTAAACCTATACAAACTAGCAAGTTAACACTTAAGTATGTAACACTTAACATAACAATAAGATCGATTAATACATAAAACATGAGTTTATGACCTAAAACTAACAATTAAGTTCTTAACATAATAGCAGTTCAGTTATATTAAGTTCATAAGACTTAAGGCCATGACGTAACACTAAAAAAAGCAAGTAAAACTACATAACTGATATCCCACCTGGAAATCGCCAGGAAATATCGGTAAATATCGGTTAAATATCACCGATTTTTGCGGTCCGATATTTTGGACCGATATTTGACACCACTATTTTGAAAAGTGCCGAGAACCGATATCCCACCTAGAATTGCCGATATTAACTGCTTATATATATATATATATATATATATATATATATATATATATATATATATATATATATATATATATAAGTGAAATCATACTTCATTTCATACAATTCCCCTACAAAAACTCTTTAATTCTCTCTCAAAAATCATAAGCCAACCTTCATATTTTCAAGCGGTTCCCTAGAAAACATTCAAATCTTCAAACCTTCATAACATTCAAATCTTCAAACCTTCATAAGAACATCCTTAACCATTTCCCAAGAAAACAAATACTTTCAAGTTTTATATATAGAAAACTTTATAAGTAATTCTTACATAACTCAATATTCTATAACATATTTACTATTATTTGAACTAATTATACACATATTATTATGTATTAAATACTATTAAGATTTCGATTATAGATGTGTTCTAACCCGATGATTATTGCAATCAAGTCGTAACCAACCAAGAACACACACTCGAGGTGAGTTCATACCCCTACGTTTTCATGATTTTTCATTGTTTTAGGAGGGGCAGGGGGAATACAAGTATAACACAAGAAATCTTGTGTTAATATCTAAATGATTTCAAAAATTGTCAATTGTTGTTGTTGCTAAAAACATATATATATATATATATATATATATATATATATATATATATATATAATTAAGTTTCAACAGGCTTAGAATTGGTGATTTTGTTTTATTTCCTATTCCTTATTTGGTTGTGGGTTTAGGGTAGAATCATTTATTCGACTGCCTTTTTAATTGCAATTATATAAGTATTATATATATATATATATATATATATATATATATATATATATATATATATATATATATATATATATATATATATATATATATAAGTATAAAACTATTTAAACATGTTAAACAAAAACAATATTTTTGTAATCTATTTTAGTACCATTTGGACATAAATGTTAAATTTCACAAACATCTTTATCACGAATTATACGATTCAAACTTTCAAAATCTTTAACAATACAAAGGTTTTCATTTCAGTAGAATACACACATATATAAACTATAATAGGTATAGTTTATGGGATTTACATATTATTTTACCGAGTTCGAGATAGAATACAGAAAACAAACATATAAACTATAATATGTATAATTTATGGATCATATGCACTATTTTACCAGTTCAGAATACATTACGGGAAACAAACATATAGACTATAAAAGATATAGTTTATGAAATACACATACAGTTATTCGTTACAAATGACTTTTCATTATTCTATACGTAACCGACAATATAGTTTTGTGAGACATACTTCACGTACTTTTCCAAGTACCAAATTGTTTCTTTCACCAAGAAAGAGGTTTTGTCCTCACCAAGAAGACGGTTGTCACAAAGACGATTACGACACCAAGCCGTGTTCACAACATTAGGGTTTTCGCTAATGTTGTATATATACTAATCTATGCATATCAATCCCATGATCAAAGGTATTGTACCTAATCTATACTAAGAACCGATCTTATCACAAAGATATCAGATCTGTGATGTATACTATACTTATCTATATCATTACCTAATGTACAAAAGATTACATAGAATAACTAGGCTATATGCTGACACTGATAAGCTTGATATGCTGGCGATGTTGATGTAGTTGACGCTGACACTGACAAATAGTATTAGAGTGTTTGACTCATCAAATTATATGGTGTGACCTTACAATCTCCCCCTATCTGATTATGTCAAAACCAATCTTCTTCTTCAGAGTCATCGGAAGAGCCATTATAGAACTTGTCAGCTTCTTTTAAGATTTTAGGCTTGACCCATCTGAATTGATCAAGCTTAAGTTCATCCAGACTTCTACTAAGCTCCAATGATATCACCACACGATTATCCTCTTTCCAGTTCATAGTGACCTAGTCCTTCCAAGCGAAGATGAAACAAATGTTCAGTGGGAGCAGAAGGAAGGTCATCAGTGCATTGAATGCACATAGGATTCTGATTATAGAGATAATATATCCCATGCTCTAGTTTTGGAATGAACATATATTATACTAGTTCAACACTCATTAGTAATTCTTTGTTGATATACCGAGTTCTATAAGGAAGAAGAAACTTGGTATTTTTGGATTGTCTAGGAGCACCAGTTATGAACGAGGAGGATGGTCTTGATTGACCAGTTGATGATGGACCAACTGATGGTACAAGATTCAGCTTCTTGACTTTGTTGAGTAGTTACTATATTGACAACTTCACTTCTTGAGCATGAACACCCTTGTGTTTGTCGATAATTCCTTGAATTTTCATCCACTTACTTTAGCTAAATTTGACTAACTCACGAGCATAAACAACTTCAGTGTATTCATATTCTATTTTCTTTCTAACCAAGTGAAGCTTTAGTGACTCATTCCTTGGTTTCGTACATCTCACTTTGATAATAGGATCATGCTTTGACCTATGAGTAAGTACATCTCCAAACTTCTTCCTATCAATACGGTAATTTAGGTCCGAAACAATATGTTGTTTCTCCACATTATTATTGAAGATTTTCTTGAACTAATTATCAATGCTTTGAATATTTGCATTCTCATCAGCGAAGGCAAGAGCTTGAGCAAGTTTGGCAGACATGCGTTTTACTTTTCTTTCTTCTTTCTTTTGAAGACTAGTAGCATTATATTATACATTAATTTCTCTAACTTCCTCAAGGGGTAACCTCCATGTTTCTATTAATTCATTTAGATCAAAGATGATTTTGTTTTTCTTTTTATGAGGAGATGTTGAAGGAACACCAACAACAGCAAAAGAGCTTCTAACTTCAGTGTCATAACCCCCCCCCCCCCCCCCCCCGAGAAGGAAACCTTACTCTTTCGAGGATTGAGATGATTATTGTGAGAGTCAATATCAATATCAATTTCTTGTGTGACAACAAAAGAGCTTCCAACAGCAGGAACAACTTATTGTAGGAAACCAAGTTCAAGAAACCCTTAATAGTCATCGCTCTCAGATTGGTTACCAATATCTGGAATGGGCTGATTAGTTGTATCATCAACATCTGGAATATCAGCAACAACAATCTGCTTTTAAGGATCAGCTTCAGGTTCAACCCTTCTAGTCATCTCAGGCTGAGATGGAGTTTGTACTATCATCACCTACATTTGCATTGGTCGAGGATCCCTTTAATTATTCTCCCCCTTTTTTACAGCAACATATTAGGAAGGAAAGTTTGGAGGTGGTGGAGGAGGTTTAGGAGGAGAATTAGATGGTGGAGGAAGATTTATTGATAGAGATGGAGGTGAAGGAGGGTTATTTCCTGGAGAACTTGGTGGAGTGTCATCAAAAATCATATCATCATCATCATCATCATCATCATCCAAGGCCATAAGTCTCTTCATTGTAGCCACATCCCTTTCAACTTTAGTCAACCTTTTATTTATTGACTCAGTTATCTGCACAAGTAAGTAAAGTTTAGAAAGCACAACAGTTTCAAAGTTGAAGTTGGATTCTCCCAGATTATCTTGATGGAAGACAACATTCACGATAGGAACAATCTTAGCTTGAGGAGGAAGATACGTTGACTTTGGAGAATTGACATCTTGAATCATTAGCTCAGTAGTATCCATAATAAGAGGGGTTAACCCACTTTATGCAACATCATCATCAGAGGAAGAGGATGATGATTCAAAACAAGTGTTCTTGTTCATCCTTCGAGGAGAGTTTATTTTCTGAGTGAAGTCTTTTCCCATGTCTACTACTGATTCTTCTTCATCTTTATTCGTGTCTTCTTCCTCATCAGCCCCTTCTTTATTACCAACTTTTGGATCACCATCATTATCTTCTTCATCACCAGCATCATCATTATCATCATCCTCGTCATCATTGTCTTCTTTATTACTAGCATCATCATTACCATCATCCTCTTTAGTGTTTTAAGATTAAACCACATAGGATTTTTCAATCCACTTTTGCATCCTAGCATTAATAGACAAGTCACCCTTAGATGGACCAGCATTAATTATTTTTGTGGAGAGAGTAGGAATTGGAATGTTAATCCCATGAATATTAACATAGCCTTCTTTTCGTGAAAAGATCCGACCAAGCCATCGAGGATAAGTAACATTCATCGGCTTCTTGTTCTCAGTAATGCAGTTAACCATTTGATCAAGAAAAAGTTAAGCAAAATTTAGTTTCTTGTTGTAAACAATAGAATATAAAATCGTATGCTCAACGAGATTCAGTTGATCTAAACTTTCAGTCTTGTGACCAAGACATTTTCTAATCACACCTGTTAAGTACTTCCACCCTACATTAAAACACTAACGAAGTGAAACATCCCAAAAACACAGTCTGAAAATTTCGTTTAATTTAATAATAAAACCGTATTCATAAAACGTCATATAAGAATCATAAACAATGTATCTCAAAATATCTTAACAACTGTCAAATATATCAGAGTATAAACATCCCAGGCTGAACAAATGGTGTGTGCACTGCAATCTTCCTAAGCTCCTCTTTTGAAAATTGAGTACCTGAAACCAAAACTGAAAACCGTAAGCATGAAGCTTAGTGAGCTCCCTCAAACTACCACATACCATATAATAACATATAAACACATATTGGGCATTGCCCACTGCATCGGACCGAAGTCCGGAGACTACATCGGACCAAAGTCCGGAACTGACTTGGACCCCGTCCCCTGCATCTAGGGGTGTGCAAAAAAACTGCAAAACTGAAAAACCGAGCCGAACCGGCCGATCCGAAACCGAAAAAAACCGAAACATAAAAAAACCGAAACCGAAAAAACCGGATATCAACGGGTCGGTTTTGGTTTGGATACTTAGGTATCCGCGGATAACCGAACCGAACCGCTTGATATATATATATATATATATATATATATATATATATATATATATATATATATATATATATATATATATAATATTCATTTTCATTGAACTTTTAGCCATATTCCAAACAAAAATCATGATCGGCTATTTCAATTTTACACTTCTACGTTATGTTTTCTTCTATTTTTATTGTTATATTTTTTATACCAATTATATTGTATATTATTTGACATTTATTATGTTTTTATAATTCTTTGGACTTAGTAATTTTTAGAAAGAAATCGTTGGAATGAAGTTTGTAATTTTAATTGTATTTGAATTTTTATATTTAGCGGGTACCCGTGAACCGAACCGTGGTTACCCGCCTTTATACGGTTCGGTTCGGTTCAGTTTTTTTGCTAATTCGGTTCGGTTTCGGTTAGTGCACATGAAGTACCCGCCCCGTGATGACGGTTCACAATTTTATTAATATCCGAACCGAACCGCCCCGTTAACACCCCTACCTGCATCGGACCGAAGTCCGGAACTAACTGCATCAGACCGAAGTCTGGAACTGACTGGGACCCCGTCCCCTGCATCGGACCGAAGTCCGGAACTAACGAAACATAGCATAAACATATCAACTAGCATGAACACATACATTGCATATTGCATCAGACCAGAGTCCGGAACACACAAAACATGCTTGAATCACAAAGACATCAAGCACTCTAACTACTGCATCGGACAGAGGTCCGGAACTAACTGAACAACATAACATAATCGTAGCATATAATATGAACACATATGCTTTGGACCATAGACCAGAACACATAACTCATACCATGTATGTATCACAATGACACCAAGCATACTGAACTACTGCATCAGACTGTAGTCCGGAACTACTGCTAACTAAACGGGCCGACATTGTGGCCGTAGACTCGTTCCTACTGGAAGGAAAGTCACCTCGCACTGCTGAAGTCCCGTAGACACAATGTCATCTGCTGAAGTCCCGCATATTCAACCCTAGCTGCTGGACGACAGATTCCCGAACTGTCAATACCAAAATAACACCCAATTAATAATTGGGTTCTAACACATAACTATAAATACATACTTTGAGTAATTACTACATTACCCTTTGCTTGGCTTACCCAATCCATAGGCCCAAAGTCAACTAGGGATCAAAGCCCAACATATGGCCTAATTTTCCAAATTGGACCCAAACCTCTACATAGGCTTCCCTTAAGGCCCAATTGTCCAGTCCAATCCAACATATCCCATTCTAAGGGTCCAATGTCATACAACCCTCTAGGTCCAAACTATGGCCCAATAATATACCCAAGTGAAATTAGGGTTTCTCGTAAAATAATGATTAGGGTTAAGTGTTTCTCACTTAACCCATTAAGGGCTTAACCCATTAAGGACTTAATCCACCAAGGACTTAATCCATTAAGTCCATTATTGCTTAGATTGATTTCTGCCAAAGATTATTATTTAATATTTCACTTATTAAATAATTCTCGTGTGTGTTATGATAAATTCTAAAATATTAGGATTTTCTCAATTAGCCCATTAAGGACTTGATCCATAATTCCTTTCCTCCATTAGATAAATGGCATGAAATAATTTGGTCTTAATTCACAATCCAATCCCAATAGCCCAAAAGTGGTCAAATAGGTCCAAGGCCCAAAGCTAACAACTAGGGTCTTCCACCCAAACATGGCCCAATAGGCCCAACAGCAATCTCTAAGCCCATTAGGGTTTGCTAGTGGGGCATAATCCACTACCACCTCGGGTAGTGGTCGTCTATGGCGGCTTACGGCGGCGGTCACCACCTTACGGTGGTGGTTATTATTATTTTTATTATTAACCAAAGCTAATTACAAGTACAATGTTTAATCCAAACATAAACACACACATACTAACTAACACACACAGCCACACCATGGTGGCTGGCGGTGGTGCTTGGCGGCAGCAGCCACCACCTCACAGTGGTGGTGGCGGATCTCTGATTTTCTGACCATTCGTTGTGCAAACAACTTCACAAACACACCCAATCAGAAGATTTATTCGTATAGCCACCACCTCACGGTGGCTTGTGGTGGCAGGAACTGTTTCAGGGCAATAACCACCATGGTCGGCTGCCATGGTGGGTTTTTCTCTCTATCTCCAGCTAAACTTATCCCTCACACGTCACAAACATAATCACAGCCCACCTGGTGGCGTGCAAAGACGAAGGCAGCAAGGTTTTTGGCGATGACAGCCACAACGGTCGTGTGATACTGCGGCGGCGCAAGATGTCGATGGTTGCAGTGGATGGAGCAGCGACCTGAGTAGTCGAACCGAGCCAAACAGCGGTGGTGGTCGTGACTGAGAAGAAACCACCGCGAAACGAGGCAACGCCGGCAGCGATGAAACAGTAGAATAAAAGCGGCAGGACAGTAGTGCTACAGTGGAGTGGCGGCAGCAGCTTCGCTCGTCTAACTCCTCACAGCCCCGCACAAGTGTTGAAAAATATTTCAGAGTTTATTTAGTTACTCCAGCACGTTTTTATTTTCTAGAAGAATAAATCAAAAGAGTATGGAAGTTGGTTCCTGGTCTTTAGCCACTAGATGTTAGTTCCTATTTTTATGCTATTTTTTCTTTTAAATAGATAGGCAAATGTGACGCTGAAATGTGTGTACTTGAAGTTTACTTTCCCCTCTTAATAAACAAATAAGCATTTGCCCCATTGTCTCTTTTCTTTTCTGTCAATCTCACCATCACAGGAAGTAAATCTGTCATCTTTTTACAACATTTGGTATCAGAGCAATTCCTGGTATATTCCAAAATATCAACCACGTGAGAAGATGACTATCGGCAACAGTGGCAACAATGGCAACGGTGATAAAGATGGACAAGTAACACTTCATTATCCCATGTTAAACAGGTCGATTTATGGTGCTTGGGCAATCAAGATGAGAGTTTTCATGTTGGCACAGGGTGTGTGGGACGCAGTGGAGCCCAGAACTGAAAACACTCTTATTGAAGCAAAAAAAGACAACATGGCCCTAGCCGCCATCTATCAGGGCATTCCTGAGGATCTGTTGATGGTGCTAGCTGAGAAGAAGACAGCGAAAGAAGCTTGGGGAGCTCTCAAAATGATGTTCGTAGGGGCAAATAGAGTAAAATCGGCCCGAATTCAAACCCTAAAGGCCGACTTTGAAGCTATATGCATGAAGGAATCAGACAGTATTGATGAATTTACTGCAAAGATTACAAGCACGGTCAGCTCAATACGTTCCCTAGGTGAAAAAGTTGAAGAATCTTACGTGGTGAAGAAACTACTAAGGGCAGTCTCGTCAAAATTCATTCAACTGGCATCCACGTTGGAGCAGTTTGGTGACCTGGAAACGATGAGTGTTGAAGAGGTCATAGGAAGGCTAAAAGCACATGAAGAAAGATTAAAGGGACGAGATGATCAAGATGACCGCAAGCTCCTGTTTACGCATCAAGAATGGTTAGCAAGAAAGAAGAAGGAAAGGGAGTCAAAGGACAAACAAGGTCATGGTGGACCTGGTAGTTCACGAGGCAGAGGCAGAGGAAGAGGCCGACATGGTGGAGGCTGTGGTGGACGCGGTAGAGGAAATCATAGTAACCAGAAAACTTCAAGTGCGTCTGGATCAAAAAATTATGACAAAAGTAAGGTACAGTGTTATAATTGCCAGGATTTTGGTCATTATGCTTCGGAATGTCAAAATCCAAAGAAAGAAAGGAATTAAGAAGCCAATTTGATTCAAGATGACAATGAACCAGCCCTGTTATTGTCGTCAATAGAAGATGGAGAAGAAAATGGCGAAGTGTACCTAAATGAAGAAAATGTGACTCCAAATCTAAGATCTAGAAGCATAGAAAAGCATCAGTCAAACATCTGGTACCTGGACTGCGGAGCAAGCAACCATATGACTGGGGATGAAAGCAAATTCAAAACCTTGAACAAGAAGATACAAGGGTTTGTTAAGTTCGGGAATGAGACCAGGGTAAGAATCGAAGGAAAGGGGACGGTAGTCTTTCAGTGCAAGAATGGAGAGCACAGAAAACTCCAAGAAGTATACTTTATACCAGACCTGTGTAACAATATAATTAGCCTTGGGCAGCTGTCGGAGATCGGTGCAGAAATCAAGATAAAGGAACCATATTTGTGGGTTCGTGACAAAGCTGGAAAATTACTGATGAAGGTGCACAGATCCCCTAATCGATTATACAAGATTGAGTTGGAACATGTCAGTAATTCATGTCTGGTTGCTGAGATTACTGAACCAACATGGCTCTGGCACACACGTCTAGGGCACATCAATTTTGCAACCTTAAAATTGATGTCAGCGAAGAAGATAGTGGAAGGCTTATCTCAAACTAATGTCCCGTCCCGGCCTTGTGAAGGGTGTTTGATTGGAAAACAAACAAGAAACTCTTATCCCACTCAGACGAGCTACAGAGCAAAAAAAAGGCTAGAACTCGTTCACGGAGACTTGTGCGGCCCAATCTCACCACCCACACCCTCAGGAAATCGATACTTCATGCTCCTTGTCGATGATTATAGTAGAGTACAATGGGTGTACCTACTGAAGACAAAAGATGAAGCCTTTCAGACATTCAAGAACTTCAAAGCAAAAGTGGAGAATGAAACCGGAGAAAAGATAAAGACTTTAAGAATGGATCGAGGAGGAGAATTTCTCTCACACGAGTTTACAAAGTTCTGTGAAGAAATTGGGCTTGATCGAAATTACACTTCCCCTTACTCACCACAGCAGAACGGTGTGGTCGAACGTAGAAATCGCACAATTTTGGAGATGGTTAGATGTAATCTGAAGTCTATGAACGTCCCAGATGTTCTTTGGGGAGAAGCTGTAAATCATGCTGTCTATGTTCTAAATAGAGTCACGACGAGAGCGTTAGAAGAATCGACCCCTTATGAGATGTGGACCGGTCGAAAACCACATGTAGGGCATCTCAGGGTGTTTGGGTGCTTAGCTCACATGATGATTCACTAGAATCACCTGAAAAAGCTAGACGAACGCAGCAAGAAATTGGTTCATCTGGGAATCGAAAAGGGGACAAAAGCCTATCGCCTAGTTGATCCTGACACCGGGAAGATGTATGTGAGAAGAGACGTCGTGTTTGAAGAAAATAAAAGCTGGGAATAGGATAAATCGATGAAGATCAAGAAGATGCCGGATATGGAATTCACAGTGAAAGGCTTTGCTCTAGACGTGGTCGGTGATGATGTTGAAGACGATGGGTACGAATTGGATCCCAGCACACCCCAAGCGAGTCATGGGCCACCACAAATGGGAGATGATTGGAACGCTAGTGGGTCACAACCCATTAACTCACAGGTGGGCTCGCAATCTAGCCTACAATCCGATCCAATGAATGACCCGGGTACACCAAATTCACCCGATTTTCCAAACTTACCCAACACCCCAAATTCCCAAAATCACTCAATCGGATCCTCCAATTCAGAATCCACTGGCGGTGGAGCGCCAAAGCGATTTCGCCTACTTGATGATCTTTACGAGAACACAGAAGAAAGTCATGTCCCGCTGGAAGAATTACTCTTAATTCGCAATGATGAAGAACCAGGCTCGTATCAAGAGGCGAAGAACAAGGTTGAATGGATTGAGGCGATGAAAGCAGAGTTGATGTCGATTGAGAAGAACAGGACCTAGAGGCTTGTCGATCTTCCACAAGGAAGACGGCCAATTGGACTGAAGTGGGTCTTCAAGGTAAAACGTGATCCCAGTGGAAAAATTGTTAAGCACAAAGCAAGGTTAGTGGCAAAGGGTTATGTACAAAAACATGGGGTAGACTATGAGGAGGTATCCGCACCAATAGCGAGAATCGAGACAATTAGAGTAATCCTATCCCTTGCAGGGACAAATGGGTGGAATGTCCATCACCTCGATGTAAAATCAGCGTTTTTGAACGGAAAGTTGGAGGAAGAAGTCTATGTGCTGCAGCCTGAAGGCTTCGAGAAGAAAGGGAAAACTCAAAAGGTTTACAAACTTTCCAAAGCTTTGTATGGGCTAAAACAGGCTCCCAGGGCCTGGAATGCTTGTCTCGACAAGTATTTGAAAGAAATAGGTTTCAATCGGTGTCCACAAGAGTATTCCGTTTATACAAGGAGAAGAGAGGGAAACACGCTGATCATCGGGGTATATGTTGACGACTTACTGGTTACTGGTAACTCTCCGGATGATGTGGCAAATTTCAAGAAGGAGATGAATGCAAGGTTTGAAATGAGTGACCTGGGATTGCTATCACACTACTTGGGAATTGAGGTATGTCAAAGTAACAACTCTATCTCCTTAAAACAAGAATCATATGCAAGGAACCTGCTGTCAAAAACACGTATGCTTGAATGTAATGCCACAAAAACCCCTATGGAACACAAGCTAAAATTAACAAAAAAAGGAGATGGAGAGCCTGTGAACCCAACGGAATACAGAAGCATAGTAGGAGGTCTCAGGTATTTGACACATACCCGACCAGACTTATCGTTTGCAGTTGGGGTAGTAAGCAGGTTTATGGAGAAACCAACCACATCACATCTACAAGCTGTAAAAGGAATTCTGAGGTACATCAAAGGAACACTGGATCATGGTATAATCTACACAAAAGGTGATAAGCAGATCACAGTTGAAGGGTACTCTGATAGTGACTATGGCAAGGATGTGAACGATAGAAGAAGTACAGGAGGCATGATATTTTATGTGAATGGAAACCCAGTCACATGGTCTTCACAAA
This sequence comes from Lactuca saligna, assembly GCF_052625555.1. NCBI lineage: Eukaryota > Viridiplantae > Streptophyta > Magnoliopsida > Asterales > Asteraceae > Lactuca > Lactuca saligna. The sequence goes on along the minus strand of NC_136425.1, from coordinate 7,959,539 downwards.
AACAGAGATGTGTAGCTCTCTCTTCGTGTGAGGCTGAGTTCATGGCAGCTACAATGACAACATGCCAAGGAATTTGGCTGCGTAGATTGCTGTCACAGATAACTGGTCAAGACATCCCTCCAGTGATTATGCATGTGGATAACAAGTCTGCTCTAGAACTCATGAAGAACCCAGTTTTTCATGGTCGAAGTAAACACATAGATATAAGGTTCCATTTTATCAGGGAATGCGTGGAGAATGGTGAAATTGAAGTAACTCATGTGGATGGAAAGAAACAAAAGGCAGACATACTCACAAAAACTCTGGCTAGAGTAAAACATGATGAGATGTGCAAGTTGATTGGAATCAAGAAGATTGGGAAACTCTGAATTAAGGGGGAAAATGTTGAAAAATATTTCAGAGTTTATTTAGTTACTCCAGCACGTTTTTATTTTCTAGAAGAATAAATCAAAAGAGTATGGAAGTTGGTTCCTAGTCTTTAGCCACTAGATGTTAGTTCCTATTTTTATGCTATTTTTTCTTTTAAATAGATAGGCAAATGTGACGCTGAAATGTGTGTACTTGAAGTTTACTTTCCCCTCTTAATAAACAAATAAGCATTTGCCCCATTGTCTCTCTTCTTTTCTGTCAATCTCACCATCACAGGAAGTAAATCTGTCATCTTTTTACAACAACAAGCAATTCACAGCTCTAAAATCCGGTCGCGGTGGTCCTTGTCGCACACAGCGTTGCCGGCAGGAAATAGCGACCTGGTTGGATCGGGAAGAGAATGAGGAGAAGGAAGATGGCAACGAGGGAGTCAAGGTGGTGGCGGCTACAACACTCATGGCGGATGGAACATTTTAGGTTTAGGGTTTGACATGCTGAGGGTGGCGGGTTATATCCCCAACCACTTTAAATCTTTCGCATAATTCCAACTCTGGTCCCTACAGCTCCAATTTAATTCGAAATAGATCAATATTTTACCTTTCTAACCCATGTCATGTAAAATCTTTGCAATTCAACTCTATATGTTACCATTTAGGCCCTAATCCTCCAAAATCTCTTCAAATTAAGTCCTATAAGTTACCATTTAGTCAATGCGTTCATAAATCACTACAAGAATAACAGGCAATAGCGGCGACACCTTTAGCAGCGACAGTCACTTTTAGCAGCGACATCAAACAAACGCATTTTTTGTCGCCGCTAAAAGTGCCCGTCACCGCTAAAGGTGTCGCCGCTAAAGGCTTATGTTGGCGATCCGCGTCATTTCAACCCTAACCGTTGATTTAGATGATGATCCAACGACTAGGAGGACATAGAAAACCCCGCGTTATTTTCCCTCCGGTGTGTCGCCGCTAAAGGCTACCCGTCGCCGCTAAAGGCGTCGTCGCTAAAGGCGTCGCCGCTATTGCCTGTTCTGGCGATCCGCGTCATTTCAACCCCATCCGTCGATTTAAGCAACGATCCAACGATGTAAGAAACCCCAGATAGTTTTCCCTCCGATGTGTCGCTGCTAAAGGTCGTCCGTCGCCGCTAAAGGCGTCGCCGCTAAAGAGCATCGACAATAAAATCAGCTTCGTCTTCACTTTCTTCCCTGATCTACTTCTGTGTTTTCCCTCTTCTTCTCCATTTCCCATCTTCTTGCCGGAGTATACCGCCACCACCACTGTTCATGATGAAAATTTGATATTTTAGATGTGTATTTGTATGTGTATTTTGTTTGTAGATGTGGATATGTATTTGTATTTGCATTTGTATGTATATGTGTATTTTGAGTGTATTTTTATTTATATATATATATATATATGTGTGTGTGTGTGTGTGTGTTTTTGTATGATCATTTATATGTATATGTCTATTTTGTATGTAAATTATGTATGTGTATGTGTATGTGTTTTTGTATGTCTATGGGTATTTTGTATGTGTATTATGTATGTATGTGTATTTGTATGTATACAAATACATATAAATAGCGGCGACACCTTTAGTGGCGACAGATAGTATTAGCAGCGACGCGTCTTTAGTGGCGACAGAAGGCAATAGCGGCGACCAAAGAAGTATTAGCGACGAAGCAATAGCAACGACCCTTTAGCGGCGACGTGTCGCCGCTAAAGGTATTAGCGGCGACATTTTCGACCTTTAGCGGCGACGCCCGTCGCCGGTAATACTTTAATTTCTTGTAGTGAATACTTACAAAACGAACTAGGAACTTGCACTTTTGACCCTCTACATCTAAAAAATTTCGCAAATCACTCCGGGACTTACATTTATTAATTTATTTAAATAAACGGGGCGTTACACGAAGAGTGTTCTTGTATGGACCATGAATGAGGCCTGAAAGATTGAAATTATACCGTAATTTTTCACAAACAAATTTGTAACTTTCTTCAGAGTAAGTTTCAAAGTAACTTTCGAGTTGAGGAAGACGAAGAGTAGTTCGAAAGGATTTCACATCAATGGCAACCTTATATTGATCATCTCTAATAGTTCAAGTGATGGTTCGAGCAATAGTATCAATAGAGCATGTATAGTAAAACTCACATACTTTTTTAGGGTAAAAATGGTCGGGAAAATTGCAGAATGCATATCGAAGATGACCGCTCTTGACATAGTCGACAAAATCTTCGATTCCTGAGTTTGCGAATTGCTTTGGGATTTCACCTGAGACTGCTACATTTATAGATGGAATGATGATGGTAGAGTCAGGAGCATGAGGACATTTGATCACATTAGCGCTAGGAGCAAACTCGTACAAGGACTTTGAAATGCTGAAAGCTTTGAGGAAGACGGCGATTTGGATTCTTTTTAAGAGTGAGAGCTTAATTACTTGAATTGCTAGTAAAAGTGAGCTAGGACGAAGAATTCCCAATTTATACCCACAAAGTGACTTCCTTTTTACATAATCATTAATAAAGATATATTCACCGTAAAAATCTTGTATCCCAAGATAATGGTGGATCTTTCAGTTATCATCCAAAAACTTATCATTAAAATAGGTGATGTGACATCAAAGGTAATGAATATTAGCATAAGCGATTAACGAGTTCCTTGAAATGTTAAGTTTGTGATGTCTCTTGATAGTGTGGATTTAAACTATCATTGATCGACATAGTATCGCGAGATCTCATCACTTTGTGGTTTCATACGTTGAATCATAAATTTCTTTTATTAGAAGAAAAATGGCAAGAATGGATAGGTGCGTGTAATATATCACTGACATTGATATACCCATCGACACATATTTGTTAAGCTCTCACCAGCGTATGGTACATTACGTTGAATCATAAAACTTTAAACAAGATTATAAGGGCAAGAATGGATTGGTGCGTGTGATAGCATATGGTACATATACTAACCATCATAATAGAGTTTCAAACTTTATTAGTGTGTGGTTTTACACAGTGAATCATCAAGTTATATTAACAAGATAGAGAATAGATTGGATTATTTTAGTCACGCTGAGGTGAAATCAGTGTGAAACACTAATAGTTTAACTCATTAACAATAAGTGGTTTAAGCTTCCATATCATAGAGTAAGTTGCAGTTTAGAATCAAAGATTCACTATTAATTCATAATGGTACCATGTTATACGTCAAACTAGAAGGTTAGGGACATGAACAACCCTTTATCATTTAAGGACCAGACAAGTATCTCTTACACTAATGACTATGCAATCTGGGTAAGAAATTGGGCTTTGCTTAATGTTTTAGCATAACATAAGACTTGATGCGTACGAAAAGAATGCTTCCAGGGACAGGGTAAGGTAAAGATGATTAATTAAAAATAAACACCCTAACCTTTCTATCAATAAATTTTTATTTGTACAAGTAATCTCACATAGAGAGTTTGGAGAATGCTAGACAATCAATGTGAGAGGGCGACTCAATGTTCTCAATAGATGGTCTTGCTGATGAGAAACTTAGAGAGATTTTGTCATATACATCAGCATGCTTCTAGGGACGATGAAGTGTCAAAAGTTGAATACTAGGTTTAAAGTTGCCACCGCCAGATTCCCTTTCATAAAAAATGGTACAAAATAAACTATATAAGAATATAAACAAAAGAATTAGTCAAATAAGAAAATAGTTTAAATAGGTAAATATGTGCAACTTTTTCAAAAAGATGATAATGACTCGGTCCATCAAATCTTTGGAATTAAATGGTCATAAATGGATTTCCATTTTCTGAGATATCTAACCCTTTAATTTTTAACTATAAAAGAGAACCAACAAGATCAACCATATCACATAAAAACAACACAATTCATAGTAAACAAGGAGATAGAATGCCTTTAATCGTTGAGGTTCTACGGATTGATTCCAAGCTTCATGTTCACAAAGAACAAAAGAAGAACATGAACTAGTCTTTGTAACCAACGAGTTAGAGGGATCCAATCTTTGTAACCTTAGAGTTATGAGAGTCACCAAGAAAAAACTTGAAGGTTCGATACATTGAGAGCCCTAAGGGAAGATAAGGTGGGATCATTATCTTCTTGAAGACGCCTTTGGATGTTTACGGTTATGGAGTTATAGTGACATTGTCTCTGGATATTAATCGTGCCAGGTCACCTAACTTCATCTCATCCCATTGAAAAAAGAAATAATTTGTTCAAGATAGAAGAGATATATGCCTAGAAGAACACCTGGTGGCACAGTAATCCCCTATCTGGCCTCATCAACATAAAGAAACATGCCAATCAGTGTGTGCATTGGCATCCATGAGAGGGTAGTTGTTGCCAAAGAAAAGATGCAGAGTCGTTGTCAACTAGCTCTTACAATCAACGATGATGAATTCAAGAAGTGACATGCTGATTTTAATTAGTTAAGATCAATGTTGAGAGGAAAATGGAAGGTCCTAACACATATAGAGGACAGAGAAGAAAGAACATTTGCAATGTTAGTAGCAAAATGTATATGTATAATGTACACTCCTTTAGTAAAGTACAGAAGAAATTTTTAATGCAAACAAACCAAAAATAAATTAAAACTGTAGCAACTTATGTTCAAAAATTTAAGAGTAGCAAAGCAAGAAAAAATAAAGTATTAATATATGAGCAAATAAATCAATCCATATAAATATCGCTCTCACCGAGAGCAAAAAACACGATTTTGTTTTCAAAATCAAACACTTTTCCCTCATGACGGTTAAAGAAAACCTTGTAACCAGCATCACAAAGTTGACTGATGGAGATGAAGTTTCCTTTCAGACCTTCTACATAAAGTACGTCCTCCGGCTTAATCGTTATGCATTCAAAAGTTCCAACTCCTGGAACAGCTCTTCCACTATTGTCACCAAAGGTTACCATTGGACCATCATTATCTGCAAAATTTGTTAAGAGGGACTTGTAACCGATTAAGTGTCTAGAAATTCCAGTGTCTAGGCACCAAGTTTGGCCTAGATTTGTACATGATCATGTATCAGCGTGAGAATTATCCGTGTCACATATGCCATCAGGGGAATTGTTTATAACAACCATAAAACGCTTGATATTTAACCCCTCATCTTCAAAACTCTCCTCTTCTTCTACCCAATCTTCATGATCATCTTATCTTGCAATTAACGCTTTCGGTAGAGAAATGATTTCCTTCTTCATATGAGTCACCAGCTTCTTGTACAAGACTTCATAGTTCTCAGGGCTTTGGGTTTCTTTATTCTCCTTAAAGTCTCTAGCATAATGATGGGGGCTTCCACAATTAAAGCAATTACTTGAGTTTTTCTCTCAGAATTCGACCTCCTTGTTAAACTGCTTCTCTTGAACTAAGCTCTTCTAACCCCATTTTCTCTACTTTCTTTGTAGCGCTTAACGATAAGTACAACACTGGAAACAAGCTCATCGGTGAGATCTTCATCATTCTTTTCACCGTGATATGAGTTATATGAGTCGCTGATGTGCTTCATTGATTCCTTTCGATATATCAATGCAACAAAATTTTCGTGGTTCGAGTCCTTCATGATTTCTCTACGAAAAGATTTGGCCTCTTCATAATTTTACATATTACCAAACAAGGAATTCATATCCATGGTATCGATCTTCTCACCATTCATAAGAACATTAGCATGAAGTTCCAAGCTTTTCCCAAGTGAATTGAGAAACTTCAGAACCAACTGAGATGAGTGCTTGATGATTCCCAGCCTGCGCATATCATTAACCAAGGAGTTAAACCTATTAAAGGTTTGGGTAAGAGACTCACCTTGTTGAGTAAATAAATGCTCATATCTCCGATTAAGATTAATGATGATCGTAGCCTGGACTTCCACAGTGCCTTCATAACATACTTTCAGCATATCCATTAACTATTGTGCCGACTCACAATTTTGTATCTGATGATACATGTGGTAGGGAAGAGAGTTTACAATAGTATCCCTAGCTTTCATATCAAGAATGAGCAATCTCTTGTCATCATCATCATAACTTGTTTCTAGCTTTTGCTTTAGGAGGCCAACAGAAGAGTTGTTGACCATGGGTTTGTACATAGGAACATGGGGGAGGGGGATATTTTTCAACAATATTTCTCATCTCATTGTCAATGGTTTCAAGAACAATCATGACCTTTGTCTTCCACATAGCGAAATTTTGTTCATCAAAGGGAGGAATTTTGTTGAGACCAAAGGATTTGGGATTTGGCATGATTACTCGAGTGTATCAGGAACCTGCTCTGATACCAATTGAAGGTTTGTATCGATTGCATACACTTCTAGTATAAAGACTAAAGAGAAACTTAAGCAATGAAAAATAAAGAACATAAATTAAAAGACACAAAGTGTTCTCCAAATTGTTTCTTTCACCAAGAAAGAGGTTTTGTCCTCACCAAGAAGACGGTTGTCACAAAGATGATTATGATACCAAGCTCTCTTCACAACATTAGAGTTTTCCCTAATGTTTTATATATACTAATATATACATATCAATCCGATAATCAAAGGGATTGTATCTAATATATATTAAGCGTTGATCTTATCACAAAGATACCAGGTTTGTGATCTATTCTATACTTATCTATATCATTACCTAATATACAAAAAATTATATAAAATAACTATGCTATATGCTAACACAGATAAGCTTGATACATTGGCATTTTTGGTTTAGTTGATGTTAATGCTGATAGATATTGTTAGAGTGTTTGACTCATTAGATCATAAGGTGTGACCTTACAATTGGAGATGTTACCTTTTTGTAAGACTTTTGGAAACCAAAGACTGTGTGTGATCCTTTAGGGCATTGCATGGACAAATCTTAGTAGTTGGACTCCATTCCTTGTAAACGAAAGCATGGCCTAAAGGAAGAAATATTGGATGTGTAAGAGGTTGTTTTATAAGAAACTTCTCTTCTTCACTCAAACCCATACTTTGACCTTCAAATGATCAAATCATGGTGGTCTTACATTAACTATTATATACAAGTATTAACATGTTTTAGTTACAAAAAACTAGCTTTATATAAATGGAATACAAAGGGTCCAAAAAGATGCACACAACATATAAATCATACATTATGAGTTTACTAGGTGTTTTTTTTATCTCTTTGAAAATATTACATCCACAAATAATAATTATTCCCTAGTTGACAAACCCTAGTCAATTCCTAACTCAATTAAATTCCATTTTACTTCAATATGTCAATTTACAATGTATACTTGATAATTGATCTTTTTAATAGATTAGAATGCATTGGTTGGACGAACCTCGTGAAGATCTTTGTCAAGGGCATTATCTTTCTCTTCCTTTGTGAGAACTATTCCCAAACTATGAATTTGTTTAAGATTGATCATCATAATAGCTTATCCGTTTAGAGTTTTTAAATAGTAGCTTTGAAACATCCCAAAAATACAGTCCAAAAATTTCATTTATTTAAACTAGAATTACTGAAAATAATATATCAACACATGAACCATAATATGTCAAGTATCAAAATAATATATCCATATCAATCACATGTCAAACAAATTAGGGTAAAACATCATAGGCTAAACATAAATGGTGTGTACCATACAGTCATCCCGAGCTCTTTCCCTTGCTCCCAAAAGTACCATAAACCAAAATTGAAAACTGTAAACATGAATCTTAGTGAGCTCCCGAAACTACAATATACCATAAACATACCACATAATCACATAACAACATATCATGGGCCCTGCCCTGCTACATCAGGCCTCGCTTGGCATCATACTACATCTGACATTGGGCCATACCCAACATCGAGCAAAGCTCGGCATACGTATGACCATATCTACTAATACACAAAAACATAAGCATAACCACCTAATTATAGACATATAAACATTCCTCGGGCCCCGTTCGACATCCGACCGAGATCCATAAAACATACAAACAATCCTCGGTAATCGACCAGACATCGGATCGTAGTCCAGAAATATATAGAGACAAACACATGCAAGAATCACAAAGACATCAAGCATACAAACATTCATCGAGTACCGCCTCGACATCAAGTCGAAACCCGAAAAAAACGTATAAACCTACATCGGGCCCTGCACGACATCAGACCTTAGTCTGGAACATACTAAAATACATACACTGGACGACATTGGTGCCTTCAACCTGTTCCTATAGGAGAAAACTCACCTCGAATGTCGGGTGAAATAGTTGAACGTCGCTGCTGCTACAACCGACTCTACTCACACCATATACAGAAATAACACCTTAGATACCATTCTATACACAAGACCCCTTCACGGGTCAACCTTGGTCAAAGTCAACATCCAGTTAAAGTCAAAGTCAACAATCAGAGTTGACTCAACTCGTCGAGTCATCCTTATGACTTGCCAAGTTTTCATGTTCAGTAGAATCATGATAACACGAGTCAACTCGTCGAATCCCTCGTAGACTCATCGAGTTCTGCCCTTTACAAGGTCAGGAAAAATCGTTCTAACTCGTTGAGTTTTTCCTTCTATAGGGTCGGGGCATTTCGAACCAACTCGTTGAGTTCCTCAATGGACTCGACGAGTTCTTTAGTATGTTAAGCCATTTTAATGGATTAAGCCCCTATTCTTTAGATCTAAGCTTCAAAATTCATATATACTATGAGAATGCTCTTTTAAGGGTAAAGTTTCCAACTTTACCCGTAAATAGCCTTACATAATGGATTTAGCTCAAACCCTAATTCTTTAAGACCTAGATTATAGTTCCAACACCATCTATACTCTAAACCAATGCATATAAACTGATATCTAGACTCTAGACACTACAAAACACATAAAGCTTCCACCTTTTCCACCATGCATGGCCTATTGGAGCTTAAAATGCCAAAATAACATCCTAAAGCTTGCATGGGGCTTCAATGGCCATAAAGTTTCCACCTTTATGCCATGAGAGCCCTTCTATGTTCTAGATTTGAAGGTATACTCACTTGGGACATCCATTTCCCAAAGACCATGCTTCTTGGACCAAAAACCCAATAAAATGAAAATAAGGAGATCTAAGAAGTTACTAAGCAAGTTTGTGACTTGCTTACCAGAAAATGGTGAGAATGAAATGGAGTATCTGGATCTATTAGCCTCTTCTTGATTCCCCAAGCTTCTCCTTGATTGGATCTATTAGCCTCTTCTTGATTCCCCAAGCTTCCCCTTCCTTTACAAGCTTCAAATACACAAACTCACTCAAAAATGGCTCACAAGCGCACAAATGCATTAGGATTTATGGATTTAGGGATTGGGACGTGGAGGCGGGAAATGAGGCCATCATGTGGGGATTAGGATGGTTAAATAGGGTGAAAAACTCTGAAATTAAGGTTTCACCCCTGTCCGCCTACTCGTCAAGTTGAGGCTCACAACTCGTCAAGTAGGTTGCTTAAACCGACGTCCCTTCTAATCTCTACTCGATGAGTTTGGGGCTGCCAACTCATCGAGTTGCTTTATAAAAACGAATAAATTATTATTTTAATTACATACCAAGAATCATGTGCTACAATTCTCCCCCACTTGTCATAGATTTCATCCTCGAAGTCTGCTGCTTCAAACAACTCTGGGTAACGTTCTCCCATCTCCTCCTCTAGCTCCTAAGTCCACTCCAATCCCTAACGGTGCTGCCACTGCACCTTTACCAGCTCAACTCTCATGTTCCTTAGCTCTATTGTCTTCCTGTCGAGAATGGCTACCGGTCTGTCAATGTAGTTGATGTGTGTGAAACAAACTAGTTTTAATCCTACTAACTTAAACACAAAGACAAACACACGAAAGGCAGTGTACCTACCGATTAGCAGTTTAGTTCAGGTAAGTAGGGTATCGGACACAGGGAACGGTAATAATTAAATTAAATACTAATATTATCTAATTAAAAACAATTAATAAAAGAGGGGGTTTTCTCTAGTTTTGGAAGACTAGAAACTTAATCAATCAATTAACTTTAAAACAAAGACAATTAACAACTAAGAAGAACAAGAAAGGACAACTAGATTCAATGATAAAAGAGACTTCTGTTGAGATTCGATTCACTTATTCCTATGGTTGATTTCGTGGCAAGTGCAATGGATCAATATGTCAATGATTACCGATTCCTAATGTGATTGGGTTCATGTTCATTATTACCAATCCTTTAGTAGACAAGTTAATTCAAACAATGGCCAGTTGATTAAACTAACAAGTTTCCTAGTGTTTAGTTCGTATCAAGTAAGACTTGTAATAATAGCTAATCAAATTTGTTCAATTCAATCAAGTCATATGTGGTTGTTCATCACACATCCTCACACATTGATTTAACTATTTTCTAGTTAACCCTAGTTTCATATTCATTATTCCTAGGCATACAATCTTGTATTCACAAAACTATATGAATCAAGTAATCAAGAAGATGTTCATGCAACTTAATAACTCACTTATTAACAGAAAATATTTATCATCAATACATGAGGATCTTTAACAAGCTTAACAAGATGAATAACCAAATTAATATTAATCCAACCACTCAATTAAACCATGTTCATAAGATCATCTCATCCAAACAGAAGTAAAAAGCTTTTAGCTCATATCTAAAGAAAGTAATAACCTAAAATCAAAATCTAATGATTCAAACATGGCTCAAAACAAAGATTAAGCAAAGAAGAATTATTATTTGCCTTTGATTCTCTTCTAAATTGCCTCTTATGTTGAATTCTCGAAATCTAGGACTTCAAGAACCCTTCTAGCCTCCAAAAATCGTCCAAAGCCTCCAGCATTAGTTAGGATTTGAATGAGAAGTGTTTCTATATATAAATTCTAAAAAAAGGTCCAACTCGACGAGTTTTCACCACAAACTCATTGATTTTTTTCGATAATCCGCGGATACAGCGTGTACAGCAAGGCATCTTCGAATCGGGAACATTCTGACCAACTCATCGAGTTTAGGCCCAAATCGTCAAGTTTTTTTGGAATCAACATTTTCTTAAAAAATGAAGGTCATCCAAAATTGTGTCTAGTTTTCAAAACATTTTGAATCTCGTCGATCAGAGTTACGGTTCATGAGATATGGCCAAAACACTGACAAGGGGTCAAGCTGTCCAGCAACATCCTTCTTTCTTCAGTCTTCAATCTCCAAGCTTCCCAATCACTCAATCCTCTTCCCTTTTCACCCGAGCATGTCTTTTATTGCTGAAATTGAAATATTAAGCTAATTAAGTATCTTTTTTTCCATAAAATGATATAAAATCAACAATAATTAATAAGATAATGAATAATTTCTATGACTAAATAAGCCCATATCAAAATACCCCACACTTGAATTTTGCTTGCCCCCAAGCAAAACTGAATTTTATCACACAAATACCACATAAGACAATCCCAATCGAACCCAACCATTATGCCGGGACTACAACGCATGCATTTGTGTCTAAATTTTTTCCTAAGGACCCCCTCAATTGTAAATACTTACAATCCTCATAAACACTCGCCCAGTTCTTTTGAACAACGCTCATTGTATGCATCCCTTCAAATCCATCCTCGGAAAACTTTCTTAACCTAAACTCATTTTTGGTTAAATCCACAAGCATACATACGATAAAATAACCTAGAAAAGAAAATTACAATAGAAATACTTTATACTTTGTATCTTCAATAATTTGTAGCTTTTCTTCTTGATATTTCTTCTTTGTCTTCAAAGCTTTGTAGATTCTTCCTTTCAAACATTTCATCACTATCTTTTTTATTCTATTTTTTTTTTCAACACACTTTTTCCATTCAAAACTAAAAACCTAGAAAAACATATGCTTAAGCAAGGGAATTTAACTTCATCTTTTATTGGTTAAAGGCATTAGTCTAGTATGCAATGACTACTTAAGCTTTCCTAGATACATTTCTGGTACACGATGCTAAACATGTTGCGATCCTCAAACTAAGCAAGGATGTATTTTTGTCACATGATTTCACTAGAATAAAGGGGGCCACAAATGCACTATAACGTATGTTGGCTCAACTAAACATTTGGGTCCTCATAAAATCATCAAACACAATACTAGCATCGAATCCTAATTGCTTTTACCGTAATTTTCTAAATTAACCCTAGTACTTTTTATGCAACTTTTTTTTTCAAACCAAGCAAGGATTCTAATTTTGACTAAATGTAATCAACCCCTAACCCCACACTTAAGTTATTCAATGTCCCCATTACATGTTAAAACAATTAAAGAACACGAAAGTAAAGAGAGAATTGGAACAGACTCCCCTAGTATAGAAGTTGCGAGGTTGATATTCTTCATATTAAGCTCCATCTTCAGCTGACTTTAGACATGGGAACAGCTCATCCACACCTTGGGTGTCAAATCTCGTGTGGTAAAACTCCAATTATTCAGGAAAAAGCTCTTGGAAATGCTCGGAAAATGGTCTCCTTATACTCTTCAGTGACGACACTCCTTTTTAACCATTTTAAGCATCAGACTCATACCATCACTCAAATCTTCAAATCTTCTCATGTAGACTCGACCCCTCACTTTATTTCTCTCACGCTTTTAATTAATTTGTCAACTCTCACCCTAACTTCTGCAAGATCAAAAACAAATACAAAGTAATAATAATAATAAAAAGTCAAAATAAAAAAATCCTAAATTATCCCTAAAATACTAGAAGTTTAGAAAGAAAAAGAAAGCAAACTCTAATGACGGGTTGCCTCCCGCAAGCGCTTCTTTTTGTGTGAGTCTTTAGCTGGACTTTCAACTTAATAAACTTCCAATAGACTCAATGCCAATCCATTCGTTGCATTGAAAATTTTCTTTGGACCAATTTGTAAAGTTTGGCTCTTTGTTTCTAAAATTGGCCAAACGAGCTTGAATATATAAAACCCAAGAATCTTGATAAGGGTTGGAACCGGTTGGATACTAATCATAAATGGGTCGCGCTTCAGAACTTTTCCAAAGTTAGAATCGTCACCCCATGCTTCGAAACACAAACCGGAAATACTGGGGACCACGTCGTGGTAACGGTCTGCAACTCAGCTTGTTCTTATTCTTCATCTGACCCTTCTGATAGCAATCTTTCTAGCTCCTCGAAATCTCTTTTTGGTTTAAATTCTTCATCTTTGAACTCTAGCTCTTGTAACTCATATTGCTCTTGTTCATTAGTCAAAATGTCATCTAACCATCTTCCAAATTTCTTCAAATCACCATCTGAGTCATACTCATCATCTTCTTCCTCAATTTCCTGTACTACTTCCTCAAGAAAAGCATCAAAAGCATCGAGATTTGGAAAATACATAATAAATATTAAAACAAAAAAAACCCGTAACCTTATATGAGATAAATCTCACACAAAGGATCAATAACACTAGCAAATAAAATTAACTATTAGAACCATTTCCCCGACAACGGCGCCAAAAACTTGATGTGTGTGAAACAAACTAGTTTTAATCCTACTAACTTAAACACAAAGAAAAACACACGAAAGGCAGTGTACCTACCGATTAGCAGTTTAGTTCAGGTAAGTAGGGTATCGGACACAGGGAACGGTAATAATTAAATTAAATACTAATATTATCTAATTAAAAACAATTAATAAAAGAGGGGGTTTTCTCTAGTTTTGGAAGACTAGAAACTTAATCAATCAATTAACTTTAAAACAAAGACAATTAACAACTAAGAAGAACAAGAAAGGACAACTAGATTCAATGATAAAAGAGACTTCTGTTGAGATTCGATTCACTTATTCCTATGGTTGATTTCGTGGCAAGTGCAATGGATCAATATGTCAATGATTACCGATTCCTAATGTGATTGGGTTCATGTTCATTATTACCAATCCTTTAGTAGACAAGTTAATTCAAACAATGGCCAGTTGATTAAACTAACAAGTTTCCTAGTGTTTAGTTCGTATCAAGTAAGACTTGTAATAATAGCTAATCAAATTTGTTCAATTCAATCAAGTCATATGTGGTTGTTCATCACACATCCTCACACATTGATTTAACTATTTTCTAGTTAACCCTAGTTTCATATTCATTATTCCTAGGCATACAATCTTGTATTCACAAAACTATATGAATCAAGTAATCAAGAAGATGTTCATGCAACTTAATAACTCACTTATTAACAGAAAATATTTATCATCAATACATGAGGATCTTTAACAAGCTTAACAAGATGAATAACCAAATTAATATTAATCCAACCACTCAATTAAACCATGTTCATAAGATCATCTCATCCAAACAGAAGTAAAAAGCTTTTAGCTCATATCTAAAGAAAGTAATAACCTAAAATCAAAATCTAATGATTCAAACATGGCTCAAAACAAAGATTAAGCAAAGAAGAATTATTATTTGCCTTTGATTCTCTTCTAAATTGCCTCTTATGTTGAATTCTCGAAATCTAGGACTTCAAGAACCCTTCTAGCCTCCAAAAATCGTCCAAAGCCTCCAGCATTAGTTAGGATTTGAATGAGAAGTGTTTCTATATATAAATTCTAAAAAAAGGTCCAACTCGACGAGTTTTCACCACAAACTCATTGATTTTTTTCGATAATCCGCGGATACAGCGTGTACAGCAAGGCATCTTCGAATCGGGAACATTCTGACCAACTCATCGAGTTTAGGCCCAAATCGTCAAGTTTTTTTGGAATCAACATTTTCTTAAAAAATGAAGGTCATCCAAAATTGTGTCTAGTTTTCAAAACATTTTGAATCTCGTCGATCAGAGTTACGGTTCATGAGATATGGCCAAAACACTGACAAGGGGTCAAGCTGTCCAGCAACATCCTTCTTTCTTCAGTCTTCAATCTCCAAGCTTCCCAATCACTCAATCCTCTTCCCTTTTCACCCGAGCATGTCTTTTATTGCTGAAATTGAAATATTAAGCTAATTAAGTGTCTTTTTTCCATGAAATGATATAAAATCAACAATAATTAATAAGATAATGAATGATTTCTATGACTAAATAAGCCCATATCAGTAGTTCAGGCTGTCATCAACCTGTGTATCCTCTAAAGGCACAACTGCGGAGTTATCTACTAAGCAATTCCACAGCTGGGAGACATGAAAAGTACTTTGGATCTAGCTAAGCTCCTTTGGAAGATCCAATCGATATGCCACCTGCCACACCTGGGCTATAGCTCTGAAAGGACCGATGTACCTGTGGCCCAGCTTGCCCTGCTTCCTGAACCGGATGAAACCTTTCCAAGGTGAAACCATCAGGAGGACCATATCCCCCACCTAAAACTTCAAGTCTGAACAGAGCTTGTCGGCATAGATTTTCTACCGACTCTGAGCCGTCTGGAGCCTGCTCCGGACATGTTGGATCCTCTTAGTGGTCTTGAGTACTACCTCAGCACTCCACATGACCCTCTATCCAACCTCACACCAATAGATTGGGGTCCTACACTTCCTCCCGTAGAGCATCTCGAACGGAGATCGGTCTATGATAGCGAGGTAACTGTTGTTATATGAAAATTCCACTAACAGAAGATATGTATCCCAACTGCCACCGAAATCTAAAGCACATATGCGCAACATGTCCTCGAAAGTCTGAATCGTCCTCTCACTTTGCCCATCAGTCTGAGGGTGGAAAGCGATACTAAAGTGAAGAAAAATACCCATATCATCGTGAAACCGCTTCCAAAATCTGGAAGTGAAACGAACATCCCGGTTTGAGACAACCGAAACAGGCACTCCATGCCATACCACTACCTCATGTACGTAGATCTCGGCCAGCTTCTCAGCTGATTTACTCTCCTGGATCAGGATGAAGTGAGCGCTCTTGGTTAATCAATCCACGATGACCCATTTCGAATATAGTCTATGTGCGGTTCGGGGAAGCTTCGTGATGAAATCCATGGTGATGTCTTCCCATTACCACACAGGAATATCCAACAGTTACATCTTTTCGTGAGGTCATTGGTGCTCGGCTTTGACCTTCCTATAGGTTAAGCACCACTCCATATACCTTGCTACATCTAGCTTCATGCAGGGCCAAAAATAATCAGGGCAGAGATCCTGATACATCTTCGTCGCCCTAGGATGGATGGAGAACCTCGACCTGTGAGCCTCATCCATCAAAACCTGGCATACACCACCCCAGTAGGGAACCCATACCTTCCCATGCAGGGTCAACAACCCACAACTGTCATAATCAAATGAGGCCACCTGGCCTATGATGCGCTTGCACTTCCGATGCTCCTTCTTCAAGCCCTCGACCTGTGCCTCTTGGGTCTGCTCCAGCAACAGAGTAATCACTATCATCCACATATATAACTCTCAAATCAGAGCTATCACTGCCTTGCGGGTAAGAGCATCGGCTACTACATTGGCCTTTCCTGGGTGGTAAATGATCTCATAGCCGTAATCCTTCACCACACCTAGCCACCGACGCGGCATCATGTTCAGATTCGATTGATCCATGAGGTACCTCAAACCTTGTGGTCTGGGGGGGGGGGGCAATTGATCCAAGAAATGTTCATATATGATGTTTACTGAACTCCCATAGTTGACATATACCCTATGAATGAGGTTCTTACCAACTGAAGCTTTGATTATAAGTTGTTCGGTGCCTTCATGCCACACCGAGACATGGCTTTTATAAGAGAACTCAAAGTTCATCCATTTTCTTTTCTTCACCAACATCATTTTGTCTTTGAAACATATCATAAGTACCTCCGCTTCGTACAACACATTCTCCTTCCATTCTGCCTACTCTTCCTTATATCGTCCAATCCTTTTCCATCTCCCTTTTAAGACTCTAACAGTCCGCCATAGAGTGTCCCTTTTTCTTGTAAAAATCATACTCCTTGATATTGTATCCCTCTTATGATCTTTGGAAGGTCGCATATTATACGTTTCTTTCTTGTACGAGGTGTACTTTGTGTTCTATCCCCGGTCTCGGTCTCCTCTCTTGCTTGTACGCGGTGTATTTTGTCTACCTTTCTTTACAATCATTTGGGAACAAACCTCCTTCTTTATACGTCTCTTTTCAAGGCTTTCATTTTTCTATCTTAGGAATCTATTAACTTTCCTTATCACTTCCTTCGCATTCGCCCATTCTCTCCCCACTGGCTTCCCAAACAAGTTTCCCTCTAGTGATCTATATGTCAATGCTGTAATGATCAGGTCATCCTTGGTTGGCATATTTCAACTGATCTCGTTGAACCATCTGAAGTAAGACTTACTGGACTCCCCTTCCCTCTATCTGTAGGCGAATATTGCATGCGCCTGTTGTTCAAACCTTCTCTATTGTACGAAACTGTTACAAAACTTCATGAAAAGTTCTTCAAAACTCTCGATTCTTCTAGGCGGGAGACTTGCTAAGCAATATCCTGCTAACCCATCAAGAGTAATCGTGAAAGATAGCCTCCATAGCTTAGGATCAATTGGGATCATCTTGATCACCCAATGGAAGTTTGTAACATGGTCGTCTGAGTCCCCAGAGCTATCGTAAGGTTTTACCCTGGGACCCTTTAATCCCGTTGGGATCAAAGTGTTATTTAATTCATTAATAAATGGTGCTCTAAAGTTCCAACCTCCTGTCATTTCATGATGTTCTTTTTTGTATTGATGTTTTTTGGGAAGCCGTTTATCCTGGTTCATCATTTCTATTTTTATCTTCACTCGTTCCTTTAATTCACCTATCACATGAATCACTTGACTTGTCTATGTGAATGGAAACATACTCCACTCCTTATCCCACAAATGAAGAAGATCCATCTACGTCAGTTCACATGGCCCGCTTGGGATCCTTACACGACTGGCGTTGATTCCTGCAACGGTAAAATCATGATTTTACATTTGACTGCTATTTGAGGAAGTTTGTTGGGTTTATTTTGCAACTCTTGCACGTCCAATTTTGAAGCTTTCTCTCTGGAGTTTTGGAGACTTTGAAGGCCAAGAACCTTGCAGAACTTCATCATTTTGCTCTTCAATTTTATAGAATGTTTGGTACAATCTTTACTTATCTTGTTTTCTTCACTAATCTTGTTTTCTTGAGTTTAGCCATGCTTGGCTAAAAAAAATCTTGGTTGAGTTTTGTGGAATCATTTGAACTTTTTTGAATGTTGAATACTCCATGAATTAGTTCTTGAATCTTTATGCGAATTTTTTGTGTTTTAACATCTTATTACT
Organism: Lactuca saligna; assembly: GCF_052625555.1. Classification (NCBI taxonomy): domain Eukaryota; kingdom Viridiplantae; phylum Streptophyta; class Magnoliopsida; order Asterales; family Asteraceae; genus Lactuca; species Lactuca saligna. Next base: position 7,941,031 of record NC_136425.1, on the reverse strand, counting down.
ACTTGTATGTTTTTATTTATGATTTTAAATATGCTTGTGGTGATTAGTTGGCTAATTTCTTGAGTAAGTAAAAGATCCTCAAATTAGCAAGCAACAAATGATTTTTGTGTTAGTTTTGCTTCACACAATCATAAAAATATTTTCTCCAACATGGTAGAGAAAGCATTTGACTACTCTAGGATTTGGTGACTTTTTGGTTCTTAATGCTAGTTGAGTTTCACTAAATACATACTTAATGGAAACTGTAACTTTGACTAAGGAAATTGTTATGAGCCTCTCTAACCATTTTAAAAAATAAAAAAAGTCTGGGTAATCTCAAGCTTCTTGGATTACTATAGCCACGTTAAAGATTTAAAACAAGTATTGCACCATTAGATTCTAATGATATGTTCATCAGAAGTCAAAGTAAGGAAACTTTAAGTCAACCATCTTTCTCTTATTGATTTTACATCAAAATCTTATTTTTTTTAAATTTTCCATTTTAATCTTAGTTTAATTCTAGTTTTATTTCAAGTATTTTAGAAAGACCACCCCCCTATTCTTATTTTTATTGTTATTTTACAAGATTTTTTACAAAGAGATTTTTCATAGACTTATCAAATTAAACCAATCTCCGCGGATTCGACCTATCTACCACTACACACTATTTTAATGTAAAAGATTTAAGGTTATTAATTGTTGGTCTCGACAACCACCCCAAATCTATGTGAAAATTATACTTGTAAGCTCTGGTTAAGAGCTTTGAAATAAAGAATACTCCCCTCCTGCCCGTGGATGTAGGTAACGCTAACTGAACCACATAAATACTATGTCTTGTGTGTGATTTTAGTTTTGCTTGTTTTCCGCTTTACTTCCTAGCAATTAATATGTCAAAATGTCATAACTAGTTATTGTATTATAAATTAATGATATAATTAGTCATTGCAAGTTTTTGGGTACATTGGATACCATTAGACTTATACATGTATACTAGTTAATTAATTAGAAAATTTCCCATAATATTTCCCTCTTTTTTTTTTTTTATGGGTTTTGCATCTATTAACGTAGATAAATCCTTTACACTTAAGGGTACATGAAACCTAAATATCTAAGTCATAACACTATTGATGTAACATTCTATTGAACAAAAAGAACACTCTAACCCTAGGTAATTTAGAAAATTATAGAAAGAACAACATACATTTTGATCGTTGTAGTAAACAATCAAGAATCCATCTTTCTTCTTTGATCTGTAAGCTATCATCACAAATTTCGTGCCTCTGATGGTTCACACCCAACACTAGCTACAAGAAGCTTTGGAAAGAGGAGAGAGGATATTAAATTTTAGGCTATCTTTAGAGTAGGAGGAGTTTTCGAAAATTGTTGGTCAAGGGATCCTTTTATAGTGCAACTTGGAAACCTTAGATAACCCTAAATTAATAAAATAATATTTATTCAATTTGGTAATTATCCAGCTTCCTATTTATCTGCAAGGAACATTCTAGATGCCCCACAATACCGTAATTTCGTCCACCTCATTCCAAGGAAGGTTATGAACTCTTTTTTCTCCAACTACTAACCAATTGAACTTTAACCCTTGCATTTTTGAATTAATACAATTAATCCCAGAATTATTCTAATTAATTTATGATTAATTATTAATTAAATATTACTATTTCTAATTAATATATTATTTACATAACATATGAATAAATTCAATTATTTCTATTTATTAATCATATAATAAATCAATAAATCGGTCTCTCTCTCTCTCTCTAAAAATCATCATATTCAATTACTAGGTTTGAAGGAAACCCAAAAGAACTTTGCTAATAATTTAAGATTATACTAATTCAGTTATTGTCTTAGATACCTAATCCAATAGTCTCCTACTTGGATAAGTCTATAACTACAGTTACCGGTATAACTTCTAAATTAAACAGCAAAGAGCAATTCCATAGAAATTGCCAAACTCTAAACTAAACATACATTGGTCCTTAGATAAGTGATCAAATCTTCCTCCGTTATTCCATGTATTGTAAGGACATGATACATGGATTATAATCAATCTCATTGTCCAAGTTATGTTTTCCGATTTCCCGATTTGTGACGACGACATAAGACTTCAAATTGAACACATCAATTGAGTCGTGGTTGGGCCCAACACTATAAGTTGTAACGTCCCAAAAATAATGACACAATATTATCATTTTTAAATTAGTAAATCATTAATACATATCATTTCCATAAAACCAAGGTAATTTAGATTTAGAAAAATATTATCAAATCAGAGTAAATCACAAAGTGCAGAAACATGTTGTGTGTGCTCTACAATCATCCCGAGCTCTTCCATTTGAAAACCAAGGTACCTGAAACATATACTAAAAGTCGTAAGAGCAAAGCTTAGTGAGTTCCCCAAGATACATCATACCAAACATACATAAACTCACATAATGGGTCCCACCTAGCATCGGACCCCATCTAGCATCGGCCACGCCAGGCATCGAACCCCACTCCGTAAACAAATATGTCAGTTATCAGTCCCTGCCTGGCATTGGGCCCTGCCCGGTATAAGCATATGAACATATAAACATATAAACATGTAAACATTTAAACATATACACACAACACATGCCATAATCACATAGATAAATAGAAAACACACATGTACTGGACCTCGCCCGTCATCGGGTCGTACCGGATAACATAAAAACACATACAAATAACTAGCATACAATATACTTATCAGGCCCTGCCTAGCATCGAGCCTTTCCTAGCATCGAGCCCCACTTGGTAAACATAGAACACATGACACATGCAAGAGCCACGCAGACAAAAAGAATACTAAGCATAACAAACCATGAGTCGGTATTATGCCTTCGACCCATTAAACATAGTGAGGATAGTTACCTCGCACTGTCGAATCATATAGAAAATCCCTGGATGCTGGCTGATAGATCCCCAAACTCTCAAAATCAAAACAACACCCAATAAACAACTTGATGTAAAAAGACCTTTTTACCCCTAACCTAGCTTGGTCCAAGACTAAGGCCCAAACTCACAATCTAAAAGGCCCAAAAGCCAAATAATCAAACAAGGCCCAAATATAGACCAATTTTCCAAATTGGGACCAAACCCCTTACATGGGCCTTATCCTAAAGCCCAACCATTCTTTGTAACACCCGAAAATTTAAGCCAATTTAAAACTTTTTAAACAACCCAAAAACCATTAGTTATTACAAACTTGTTTTCAAAATGTAGAATATCAGAGTATCCCAGAAACATAGTCATAAAAAGTGAGGAGCTGTACGATCACGCTTTTTCCCTGCCATGATCCTCTGATGCACCTGAAATAACAAACTGAAACTGTAAGCCCGAAATCTTAGTGAGTTACCCCCAAAATACCGATACACATACAGTCCACATAGCAATATCAAATTTAACATATCATATCAATCAAAACAGAACAACATGCACTGGGTCCACAGCTTTACAAGTTGGATTACCCGTGGGCCCTCAGTATGAGTTTGGAATGCCTACTGGGCCCTCAGCTCGTATATGGAATGCCATAGAGCCCTCAGTACGAGTCTGGAATGCCTATCGAGCCCTCAACTCGTATCTGGAATGCTCCTGAGTCCTCAGTATGAGTATGGAATTCCTACTGGGCCCTCAGCTCATATCTGGAATACTCTCGAGTCCTTAGTAAGAGTCTGGAATGCCTAACAGGCCCTCAGCTCATATCTGGAATACTCTAGGGTTTGTTGGCTACCGCACGGAGCAGTACAACCTCAACCTATCCCACCTAACATGTCGACATGTAACAGATAAATGCACATACATGTAATCAATCAGTATCACAGGCAGTCCTACAGATCTACCCGACCAGCATATCAATGAGCATACATTAGTAGCTTAACTCAACATGTCAATGACTACTAGGATATCAATTCCAATGGGCCGGCCTTGGTGCCTTAGACCCCTTAGTATAGTGAGGATAACTCACCATGCAACTGCCGAACCGAATCACAAGAGCATAATCTAGAAGCACCGCCTCAAACTCCAACACCTACATCCATCCATAATAGTTGACGTAAATATCCAAATTACCATAATACCCCTGAAGGTCAAAGTCAAAGTCAACCTTCCTGTTTGACTCTACTCTCCGAGTCAACCCGTCGACTCGCCGAGTTCTCATATCCAGAAGACTCTCACAGCACGACCTAACTCGCCGTGTCGCACCAAGACTCGTCGAGTCCAACGATATCTGAGTTCCATCCTGACCAACTCACTGAGACCCCAATCGAACCACTAATCCAAGGCTTAACTGAAAGAGGTTAGGTTCTGCGAGCAGACTCACCGAGTTCACAACAATCTTCAATAGACTCGCCGAGGTATTCTTCCAACTCGTCGAGTCCAAGCTCATCATCATAAGACTCGCCGAGCCACCCATTCGACTCGCCGAGTTACTACGCGACTCAATGTCTGATCTCTAGCCCAACTCGCCGAGTCATCTCCTAGACTCGCTGACTCCATACGTGCATTCTCATAATCTCAAGTCACAGAGCTACTCCTTTGCTCCAAACAATAGATCTGGGTCTCTAGGGTCCATTAGCAACATAAAGTTGCCACCTTTACGTGCTTCTTGCCCCATAATACCAAAAACCAAGCTAGAAAGGGACTTAACTCTTGGGGAAGGGCTTTTGCATAACAACTAGAAAGGCTTTCTGCATCAATGATCCATATAGAACTCAGATCTGGTGTTTCAACCCCAGATCTAACTCATGCTTCAAGATCTCAAATATTTCTCCAACCAAACCCTAAAACTCCATTAAAATGGAACTAGAAAGGAGAAGGCCCAGGATAACGATTCCTTACCTCCAAAGTGATCTCCCACTGAAGTATAATCCGGATCTCTTCAAGTCTCCTTGATGCAAGCTTCTTGATCTTCAAGATCCCTTCACAAATCACTCCAATTTGCTTCCATGTCTTCTCACAAACGAAATTTGGGCTTCTGGATCTCAAAAGGGTAGCAAAGAGGCTGAGGGTGGGTTATAATGTGCTTTATATAGGGCACAACCGCCGGGATTAGGGTTTTCTCCCTTCAGCACCAACTCATCGAGTACAAGCCACTGACTTGGCAAGTTGGCCACTTAAACACGTGACAAATCCCGCTCCGACTCGACGAGTAAGCATGCCTACTCGTCGAGTCCCTCTCCTTAATTTACAATTTAAGCCCTTCAACAACACCTCTGGAATTTGGGGTGTTACATTCTTCCTAGTCCAGAACACTTGTACTCAGATGTCCGTTAATGACTAAAACACCCAAGCCCAAAAGAAAGCCCAAATGCAAAAATCAACATGATTGAGTATGTGGATCGTACTCAGCTGTACATTAAGCATACTCGTTATTTGGATTTTAAGCTGCGCGTACAGATTTGTACGCCCAGCTTACTCATCCATCAATCCAAAATCAACATTAAGCTCTTAATGCTTAGGTCTAGAAGTCCAAACCACATATCTGAGTCCATACAAGTTTCTAGATCCATAAAGTCAATTACTTGGTGACTTTGCATGCCTCAAAAGAGCCAATCATCAAGATAAAGCATTATACTTTCACCAAGTGGACCCCATCTCATGCATGGGAGATTCCAAACCCTAAAGGAGGCAACTTTATGCATTTAGAACCTCAAAAACACCAAGAGTGGCAACTCATAGCTCTTGGAGTTATACCAAACCACTAGATCTCAATCTTGGTGCCAAAAAGGGACCAAAACTCATACAACATAGATCTAAGCCAAAAATGAACAAGATCAAAGCTTTTTACATCAAACAAGCTGGAAATATAGCACATAATCAAGATCCATAAGCTCTTCCTTGATCCACAACCTTGCACCAGACTCCATCTTCTTGGAAATGACCCAAAAACACCAAAATACACATAATAAGCTCAAAAACACCACCATGGAGGCTAAGGGACGATTTCTATGGTTTTGGGGACTTGGAGGCTGATAAAGAGGCCAAATAAAAGACTTAATGTGCTCATATAGGGTACAACATCCAAATTAGGGTTTTCACTTAACCCCTCGTACGCCCAACGTACTAGGTCTCTAACCCCCAATCCAGTCCCCGCAGTACGCTAAGTGTACAACACATTATGCCCAACATAATTCCCTTCACATTAGTATGTTGCACTTACTTCCTAGGTACTCCCTGTGTACTATGATTTCCCCTTAAACCCTTAAGCACTTTGAAGGCCATAACTTCTTCATTATAAATCTGATTCCAACAATCTATAAATCCATGAAAAGGTAACGAGAGACTCTAAACTTCAATCAACTCGTACCTGCGTTACCATATCCCGAACAAACATCCATTTTCCATAGAATCCTGAGCTAATATATTATCAAAACACCCTTTGGCTCCAAAGCACAAACCAAATAACCGAATCATCCAAATTACATCATCCACCCCAAATGAGTCCAGATCTCAATTCTTCATGGGTCCCAAGTCGGCTAATATCTAATCATTTCTCACCACCCCAAAATGGGAAACGATTTGAAACAGGGCGTTACATAACTCAGCACCAAAACACTGAGGTGCCCAAAGATATCACTTTTCCCGTTAGGCCAAAAGGAACGAATAAACTTTGGCTTGTATGCTTGTATCCTTACTCACTAAATCATACATGACACTGTGTTTTATAATATCATGTTATTGATGTGTTTACGCAACACCAATGTACAATCGACTTGTAAATTAACTCATATATCTCCCATTTCAAGAATATAATATATTATCGTCTCATAATTACCGTGATATAGTCCATGAAGTGATTCTCTGAGCGTGGTTTTTTCCAATACTTAAATCTCCATTTCTAAGTACTCATGAATGTTGTAGCAATAAAATTGTTATGTCTAACTCCCTTGGACAGTCTACAATTCAATTAACGACACCCTTAATTTACTACTTACTTCCAAAAGTATGGGTGACTTTGGAATTCGAATAATTAAATTATTCGGGAAGGATAACATGCAAAACGAAACCCAACAACAAATGATTGATAAAGGCAATAAAAAACCTATAAATAAGCACTATTATTTAATCAGCATAACCAATTACATTTATTTTGTTACAAGTAAGGTTCTAAATAATGTAAGGTGTGACTTGGCGGCAATGTCAAGCCTCAAGCTTTTACAATCCTTGGCGAGTCATGTAGTTTGTATGACGTGACTTAAGGCGGCAATTTTTTATATAATTAATATTTTTATATGTATTTTCAGCTATTATTCATTTATATATATATATATATATATATATATATATATATATATATATATATATATATATATATATATATATATGAGTTAAGGCGGCATTTTTGTAAAGCTTGGCGGCATGTACAAGCCTTGGAGCCATGGCGCGCCATTGCGGAGCCATGACAAACTTTTTAGAACCTTACTTATAAGTTTCAAACTCATCTAACTATTAAAACTAATGTCATCTCTCAATCCAATGCTCCTAGCATGTTGTCTATGCTTAATCCTACTCAAAGCCTTTATGAGAGGATTTGCAGGATTATCTTCTAACGAGACTCTTTTCACTATGAGATGACCTTCTTTACCTCTATGTCTGATATAATGGTATTTTCTCTCGATATGTCTTGATTTGCCATGATCTCTCGATTCTTTGGTTAAATCAACCACTCCTTCATTATCACAGAAAAGTTCCATTGGTTTCTGAATGGTTGCGACTACTCCAATATCTCTAATGAAGTTCTTTAACCATGTTTCTTCCTTTGATGCTTCACTTGCCACTATGTACCCTGATTCACAGGTAGAATAAGTCATTTTCTTGCTTTGAACTTTTCCAAGTAACTACTCCTCTATTTAATGTAAAAACCCATCCAGATTGAGAACAAAAGTTGTCTCTATCTGTTTGAAAGTTGGCGTCACTATACCCACTCACTCTCAATGTATCATCGCCACCAAGGACTTGAACCATGTCCTTTGTCCTTTGCAAATACTTAAGAATGTTCTTAACTACTGTCCAATGAGCTCTACCAAGATCTCCCTCACAGCTATTGGCCATGCTTAAAGTAAATGACACATTAGGGTGAGTACATGTCATAATGTAAATGATCGATCCTACAGCCGAATCATAAGGGCCACGACTCATATCAACTATCTCTTCATTCGTACTTGGGCTTTGAGTCTTACTCGATACAACATTGCTTTGAATAGAAATCGCTCCTTTCTTAGAATTTTCCATACTAAATCATTTTAGTACGTTGTCTAAGTATGTACTTTGAGTAAGTCCAATTAGCATGTTCTTTTTATCTCTATGGGCTGCCTCTCCTAGATCCTTAATAGTGAAACACTTTCCAAGCCAAGATTTCACCCTTTGTAAGTTTGGAATGTCAGTTCCCATGAGTAGTATGTCATCAACATACAACACTAGAAATGTTACTATACTCCCACTAGCTTTGACACATACGCAAGACTCATCCTCACTCCTAAAAAAAGAAATTCTCTAACTTTTTCATGGAAGAAAAGATTCTAGTTGCGAGATACTTGTTTCAATCCATAGATGGATTTCTCAAACTTACACACTCTATTAGGAAACCTAGCGTCAACAAAACCCTCTGGCTAATTCATGTAAAAAATTTCAGCCAACTTCCCATTGAGGAAAGCGGTTTTGACATCCATCTGCCAGATTTCATAATATGAAATGCAACTATGGGGAACATTATCCTAATAGATTGTATATTAGTCACTGGTGATAATGTCTCATCATAGTCAACCTCTTGGGTTTGAGTAAAGCTCTTCCCAACCAGTCGTTCCTTGAAAGTGTGCAAATTTCCATCCATGTTAGTCTTGTTCTTGAAGATCCATTTGCAACCAACTGTCTTTTGAACCGGTTGTTGATCAACCAAATTACAAAATTGGTTGCCATACATGGAGTTGATCTTGGTGTCCATTGCCTCTTTCCAGTTAGCAGCCTCACGGTCTGCCATTGCATCCTTGTAGTTAGCTGGCTCATCTAAATTTATTAGTGTTTGATCACTGATAAACGTATCACCATTTGAAGTTATATGGAAACCATAGAACTCAAGTGGCATGCTAACTCTATTGGGACGACGAAGAGGTAATAAATTATCAACTGGATCAAATGGAATTTCTTTCTCTTGTTTATTGCTAGTATTTTCTAAGGTTCCTTCATTAGTTGACTCTTCAATCTCTTTAAGGCCAATTGTGCTCCTAATGACCTCTTTGCATATGATCTCTCTCTCTCTCTCTCTCTCTTTCTCTCTCTCTCTCTCTCTCTCTCTCTCTCTCTCTCTCTCTCGCGCGCGCGCGCGTGCGCGTGAAAGACACTTCTTCGTGCTATAAAGACCATTTTTTCACTAGGCTTGTAGAACAAATATCCAAAAGACTTTTGTGTGTAGCCAATGAAAATGCATCTCTCACTTTTGGCTTCTAGCTTGTCATGAGTCTCTTGTCTAACAAAAGATTCACAACCCATAATTTGATCTGTTCTAACGAGGGGACTTTCCCTGTCCACATTTTGTGAGGTGTTTTGGCAACCTTTTTAGTAGGGACAAAATTGAGGATACGGATGATTGTCTCTAAGGCATACCCCCAGAAGGAAATGAGAAGAATCGCTCGACTCATCATGGAACGAACCATGTCCAATAAGATTCGATTGTGCCTCTTAGCCACACCAATAAGTTGTAGTGTCCTAGGAGGATTCAATCGGGAAAACTATTCCACATTCCTTGAGGTAGTCGTGGAACTCGATACTAAGATAATCCCCTCCTCTATCAGATCAGAGCATATTCATCTTCCTGCCTAATTGATTCTCGACTCCATGCTTAAACTCTGTGAACTTTTCAAAGGTTTTTGATTTATGTTTGTTCAAATAGATATAACTTTATCTACAATAATCATCTGTAAATGTTACATAAAATCGATTAGCATCTCTTGTGGTGAATCTGAAGGGTCCACACACAACTGTGTGTATGAGGTCCAACAAACCATCACCTTTTTCACAAGACCCAGTGAAAGGTGATTTTTTTCATCTTGCCTAAAAGACAAAATTCACATTCATCATTTGGCCTTAGGTTAAAAGATTCCAAGACTTCATTCTTTCGGATTTGGGCGATGCATTTCTTGTTAATGTGCCCAAAGTGAGAATGCCACAAGCATGACTTGTCTAGACCATTAGACAAATCAATGTGAACTATATTATTGCCTAAGATATCAACACAAATCACAGTTTCATAGACACCGTTACAAGGTAAAGATTCAAATATAAAAACACAACTTTTATAAACTAGAATTGAACCATTCAAATCATCAAAAGAGTAGCCAAAACCTTGTCTAAACAATGCATGAAAAGAAATGATATTTCGTGTCATTTCTGATGAGTAGCAACAATTAGTTAAACTAATCCTAAAATTACTACTAAGCATGAGCTAATAAGTCCTAATATTGGTAACATGAGAAGATCGCCTATTTCCCCTGATCAGACTCATCTTCCTATGCTCCACCTCTTCACCTTCTTTTAGCCCCTGCAATTCAGAATAAATGTGAAATACACATCCTATATCAAGGACCCAAGAATGAGTAGAGGGTCACTAACAGTAGGAATGTCTAAATTGGGCTTCGCCTTTAGCCCATTGCTTGATGACCCTACATGGGCCTTATTCTTCCCGTTAACTCTAGGAGCAGCCTTCCTTTTCTTCCCTTTATGTTACTCAATGGCGATAATGGGAGCATTAGCAAGAGGGGCTGAATTCTTCCCATTTAAATCCAACTCAACAATCTGTAGAAAGTTGTGGAGTTGGGTCAATGTGGTTTTTGTGTTGTTTAAATGATAAGCTAATATAAAGTGATCATAACAACTTGGAAAGGAGTTTAGGACCATGTCAATGGCCAACTCCTCATCAAAGTTCACATAAAGCTTGACCAGGCACTTCGTGTATCTTTGCATTCTCTTCACATGGTTGCAGACAGACTCTCCTTCTTTCATTTTACAAGCCACGAGGGACTTGACCACTTCAAACTTCTCTTGACGATCTCTTTTGTGGTACTTTTCCAACGGGTCATTGTTCATCTCAAAAGGTTAGTAGTCCTCATAGAACCTCTATAATCCATGAGTCATTGTGGTGACCATGATGCAAGAAACTTTTTTGCATCATCGTAGTGTTTTCTGTAGGAGGCTATTTGTCCAGGAGTAGTATTGGTTACATCGACTTCAACGAGTTTCTCTTTAAGTACATATTATTTTCCCTCGAACCAAAGAGACACTATGATGCTGCACATCCAATCATTGTAGTGGGAGCCATCAAAAGTTACTGTAACATCCGTAAAAATTCTTAAAATTTAAACTTTTTAAAACAAACCTTTTTGTAAAGAAGTATTTACAAAACCGTTGGTACACAAACATTACTTTAAAAATCAGAGTCTTTTTCAACATAGTTTTCAAAACATTCACATTATCAGAGTTTCCTAGAAATTAAAAGCCCAAAACGCGAGGATGTGTACGGTCACGCATTTGCCTTGATCCGATCCTCAGAAGCACCTGAAACCATAAACCAAAACGTAAGTATGAAGCTTAGCGTGTCCCCGCAAAATAACAACATACCATAGATAACATATACAACAAACAACTTGCATACAGAGCCTTTAGCATGTCTGAACCAAGTCACCGGGCCTTCAGCTTGTCTGGACCACTCATAGAACCTTCAGCATGTCTGGACCGCCTCTTCGGGCCTTCAGCATGTCTGGACCATTCTCTAGGCCTTCGGCCTGACTGGTCCGCCTCATAGGCCTTCAGTCTATTCGGGCCATCCTGGGTCTATTGGCCTTCATCACTAAGCAGGACTTCCTCAACCTAACCATACACACAAACCATGTTGACATCTGCATAACAGATAATCATACATATAACATATCAATATGAAGATCACCATTTTTGTTGACTGACCGCACAAAGCAGTTTACTCTCAACCCAACCACACTACATCAATACATACGACTGGTAAACATATAGCCAGAATATATAAGAGGAAGATCTAATAGATCCCTAAGCATAGCATCATCCTATCTATCATGATACAGATCTATCTGATCACTAAATTACTTAATCATACGATAAACTAGGATAACAATCCAAAGGGCCAACATTGGTGCCTTTAACCCTAAAATACAGTGAGGACAACTCACCTCACAATGTCGAACCACACTAAAAACCTCTGAATACCGGATCACGAAGAATCCCGAACACTCACAAAAAAAAACATCCAATTAGTAATTGGATAACCATCCTTGACTAATGATCCATCCTTATGGTAAATACCCATTTTACCTTTTTCCCTAATTGGCCAAGACCCAAGTCCAATTATTGATCTAGAAGGCCCAAATACCTTAAGGCCCACCATTGGCCCAAATTTTCAAATTAGCCCAAAACATACATATCTAGATAGTCCATTCGAGCCCAAGAACTAAAGCCTAAAAGATGGCCCAAAATATGAAGCCAAATGCGAAAACCCAACAGATGGCGTATGATGGGCATACCCCAAAGGTACGCATGCCATATACGGGCCTCCGATTGACCGCATATAGGGACTCTGACCAAGTATGTGGGGCGTATTGCTTCCTACACAAGGAATACCCTCGTAGAGCTTAAAACTTCCATAAGTGCTTAATAGATTAAGCACTTGAGCTCAAACTTCATATCCATTATCTAATAGCACTCTAGAACCATAAAGTCTCAATCTTTAAGACTTTGGTCGTACAAAAAGGGCTTAATACATGGTCTTAATCCATTAAGACCTCCTACAAATAACAAGGGACCAAACTAGCTCAAGGGACCTCATTTTTATGCCTTAGGACCCATCCTAGGGTCTAAAAGGACAACCCAACACGACCAAGACAAAGCATGCACAAAATTAGGACTCTTGGGACAAGAAGAATACCAAAAAGCAACCAAAATAGCTCTAAACAATCCAAGCATAAAGGTAGAAGCTTTATACCTTCTAAAGCTTCCCAATAAGGTGATAATCCTAGATCTACAATCTTGCTTCCACCACTAGGGCTTCCTATGGCCACTTCTTTCCAAACCAAAGACTAAAAAAAGATATAATTGAAACCTAAGGGATGAATTTGAAGTTACTTGAAAACTGGGGTGTTACAATTACGTTGGAGATGATGGAGAGTAGGGAGAAACCCGGGTAGTGGGTAGAAGATGATTGAGCAGAAGCGTCAACATGAGTAGACATATATAGAGGAAAAAAAGATTAGTTTTAGTTAGATGACAATTATCCTTAATATTTTAACCCAAAGAAAATGATTAAGGCTAAGATCTAAAATAACAATTCACAACTAAGAACACGGCTGTTGTAATCTTATTACAAATTTATGAAGGTAAGTAAAAGCAATTCACTAATTTCGAACTGTAAAATTCCTAGATCTTTTGAGATTCATTGAATCTATCAATGACAAGTTTAATTTTAGATTATGCTCTACTATTTGTGACTAGGATACTGATGATCACAAACTAGATGTGAATAACCATACAAATTAGCTTGGCACTTTTGATGTCATTCATCATCTCATTTTAATGCGACGGTTAACCATACGTGCTCCATTAATCAATGATAATTTTTAGATTCCAATAGTTTTTATGTCACTATTAGTGTGCTGATTAACCACATACGCTCCACTAACTACTATAAAGTATAACATTCAATTTTATAAATTAGCATATTTTTCATATTTTCCTAAAGCAACTAAGAGTGAGATTTTATAAAAGACTTTAGTTAATTTTTATGTAATTATATTTATTAATGAAGTTATTGTCCTATCATATCAGTTATGCTAACGACCCTCCACCAAACAAAGAAGCGGTTGGTGAGAGTGGACACCCATTTAACATCCATTTTATTGGCAACTTTCTTATACCCACGTTATAGTTCGACTTCGTGAATGAGGCATACTAGCTATCCGACTGACTTAATCTTATACATATAGTAATTAACTTTTACTATATTATATACATACTGTGTATACTATATTATATACATATTGTGTATTTTGAAACTTTTCAAAAATACAAGGTTTAAATTAAATTTTCAAAATTAAGGAATTAATTTCATTTAAAATAAACCAATTATGTTTTTGATCATTATCTTTTAATTAATCAAATAACTAAATATAATTAAAACATAAGGATAATTCACAAATTCAAGATAATGATATCTGATTACTAAGATAATTACTCAATTTTATGTATAATTAAAAAACATTATCTAAAGTAATTATCATAATCAATTTATGAATTAAGTTAAACCGATTTAAGCTGATCTGTGGGTCCATCAGGTCATGGTAGACAATTACTACGTCATGGTGGAACGAAAAAGAACGCGAATCCACAAATCACCACGTTGTGGTGGAAAAACACCACGTTGTTGTGGAGCAACAAAATAATGATTTTGTCTTTCCTCATTCGGGTTTTGTTCAAGTTCAAGCAATGTACATTCAATTGTTATACAACCATATGCTCTAATACTACTTATGAGTTTCATATGTATTAACGTGGATAAATCCGTAGCCTCAGGGTACATGTAACCTAATGATCTAAGTCATAATGCTATTGATGTAACATTCTATTGAACAAAAAGAAAACTCTAACCCTCGGTAATTTCGAAAATTGTAGAAGGAACAACATACCTTTTGATTATTGTAGTAAACAATTAAGAATCCTTCTTTCTTCTTTTTAATCTGGAAGCTAGAACAACAAATATCGTGTCTCTGTTGGTTCTCACCCAACTCTAGCAACAAGAAGCTTTTGAGAGAGGAGAAAGGATAAGAAATTTTAGCTATCTTTAGAGTAGGAGGAGTTGCCAAAAATTATAGGTCAATGAGTCCTTTTATAGTGCAACTTGGAAACCCTAGATAACCATAAATGAATAAAATAATATTTATTCAAATTGGTAATTATCCAACTTCCTATTTATCTGCAAGGAAAATTGAAGATGCTCTAGAATACCCTAATTTCGTCCACCTCCTTCCAAGGAAGGTTCTGGACTCTTTATTGTTCAACTATTGAATAATTACACTTTAACCCTTGCATTTTTTAATTAATACAATTAATCCCAAAATTAATCTAATTAATTTATGATTAATTATTAATTAAATATTACTATTTCTAATTAATATATTATTTACATAACATATTAATAAATTTATTTATTGCTATCTATTAATCATATAATAAATCAATAAATTTGTTTCTTTCTTTCTCTCTCTCTCTCTCTCTCTCTCTCTAAAAGTCATCATATTCAATTATTAGGTTTGAAGACAACCCAAAATGACTTTGTTAATAATTCACGATTATACTAATTTAATTATTAGCTTAGATACCTAATCTAACACTTTTTGCTAGGGAGTTGTGGATTTGAGAAAGGATGGGAGGTTGCTTGCCAACCTCCCTCTTACACATACCTTACTTGCAAGAGACTACCATTTTGCATTAAATGAAATTATGGGCTCTTGGTCTTGCATGTAAGTATAAATAGAAGTGTTAGGATTTTATTTTTGTCCTTATTTCCTTTATAAAAAAAAAAAAAAAAAAAAAAAAAAAAAAAAAAAAGACAAAATTGAGAGCACCTTCTACTCCCCCTCTCTTGCCCTTTTGATGCTAGTTACAAGCATTTGGTGTTTACAAGTGATTCTCCTTTAGTGATTTTTGAGTTAAGCACTTAAAGGCTTAAGAAATCACTAATACAAGAAGGAAACTAGCATTCCTTGTATCTTACTCTAGGTGGTGGATTACTTATAGAGAAGTTCAAACTCTTTGTTCTTTCTATCTACATCAACACCCCAATTCCACGTAAGTTCAAAGACTCCAATTGTTATCATTTTAAACAAATCTATGGTTGTTTAATATCATTCTAACCTATGTAATTGGATCATTGATAGTTTATTTTAAAATTCTAGAATAAACTAGTTATTTTATTAATGATTTTGTTACTGTTTTTTAAAAAAAAACTCTTTATTTTATGTATCAAAACTCATCAGAATGAAGAGTCGTATTTTCGAGATACGTAAGTGTATCCCTAGCTCGTGATGATAGGAACAATACCATATAAGTTTGCCTTGTTTTTCATTAAGTACACACCCAATCACAACAAGTATACTTATTTGACAAATACATTCTGTTTTATAAAGGAAAAAAATAATGTATGTTTTTTTATAGGTAAAGAATGAACTATGTTGCTTATATTAGTAAAGAATACAATACATTCATATTATGGATAAAAACTAAAGTATATTGCTATTTGTGTAGAAAAACAAAATGTTTTCCTATTGTGGATAAAATAATTAAATTAAATTGTTATTATTGATAAAAAAGAAAATTGTTATTGTGGATGAGAAATTATGAGTCTATTGTTTATATGGGTAAAATAATTTTGGTATGTTGCAATTATCGATAAAAAAAAAGTATGTTACTATTATGTAAACAAAATAAAGTGTATTCTCTTATGGGAAATAAATTAGGTTGTTCCTATAGATGAAAATATGATATGTTGCTTTTATGAATTAAAAATAAAAAGTATATTTCTGATATTAGCAAAAAAACAAATTATAACATATTGCTATTATGGATTAAAAATAATCTATGTCGTTATAATGAATAAAAAAAATGTTGATATATATATATATATATATATATATATATATATATATATATATATATATATATATATATATATATATATATATATTATGTTTACTAATTATTGTTTGTTTAATGATTATATATATGTTTGTTTTAAGATATTTTTTAGATATCACAGATGCAAATTCAAATTAAAGAGTTGTAAAAAGAAAGAAAATAGAACAAGAACACAATAAAAGATGCAACTAATTCAAATCCAACTTGAAGCACCAAACTTGTTCTAGCTTATTATCTTTGTTGTTTTTGATAATTGATTAGCATTTAAGTTTATTAAATTTATGGTTTAGACACTGTCTTAATAATTATATTTTATTGGACAATTTTTAAATTTATGCTTAATAGTGTAGTAGTTGAACTTGCAAAACAGGTGTTTATTGTAATTGGATTTTTTTGCATTCTAGGTAGGAAAAAAAGCTTGATTTTTTGAATTTTTTTATTGTATTTTTATACGTAACTTTGTCACTAAAAACTATTAAAAAAAATTGATATCCATCAGTAATATATTTCGTCGATATTCCATCGTAATCGACAAAAATGGGCTTCGTCGGAAAAGTCAGATAAACAAGACTCTCGGATATATGTCGGTATTTATAATTTATTAAAGAACTTTTTATTGGTACAATGCCACAATTTCCATCAAGATAATTTACCCATGAATTTTTTTTTTCTATCTGAATTCCGTCAATTGTGTTTCTGTCGGTTTTGAATTCCGTCAATTGTGTTTCTGACGGAAAACCGACGAAAAGGGCCATCGGAAATTAGGCAGTTTTATGGTATTGATAATTATCATCCACCATGTACAGAAAAAAGAATTCTCAAACTAAGTTATCAAAGCTAATTTAAATTAAATATGTGATCAAAGTAAACGTTATCACGTGCATCATTAGTGTAGTTATAATAAACACACACACACAAAACAAAAAAAAAAAAAAACAAAAAAAAAAAAAAAAAAAAAAAAGCTCTTTTCCCTAAAAACATGTGACGGACAATGTTTAATTTTCTAATACGTACCTAAAATATTCATATATAACTACCAACACATGTAAAATATTTATGCACTTTTTGTTCACGATCTATGTAAGCGTGTACATAATAAACAAGAACCCGTGCAAATGCTGCTCATGTTAACATTAGCAATCAAGACTGCAGAAGATGGAATGAACACGATTCCATCCAACACTGATTCCGAAGAGATTCGATCATATACGAGAGAGAACGATATTTCTTGCCGTTGGATAGTCCATATACCTTTTGTAGAATAAAAAGGCTAGGAATTTAAGAAGCTAGACAAAACATAAAAGCTATAGATAGTCCACATATGATCTTGGTTGAAACCAAGAATAGATCACAAGTACTTCCAGTTTGAGATCCATAAATACTACTGCTGCAAAAGTACATCTACCAAGATCTCAACTGTAAGCTCCTGATCAAACTAGAAGTCGATATTGTGCTGTTGCTGCTAAGATGTTTTCATTGAGATGAACAAAAAAGTGAAAATCAAACAAAATCACCAATTAACAACAGGGTTCTTCATAGTTGATTGCAGCTAAATAAAGAAATAAAACCTGAAACTAAGCTTAGCAACTAGCAAGAGTACTACTTTGGTGATTACATCGATCCTCAACATAACATCAAATTCAAGCTTCTAAAAGAAACGGATAGTTACTTTTTAAGTTCCAAGATCTGAATTTTCTTGAACGAAATTCAAGTGTGATCACCTGGTGGAAGAGTAAAAGCTTGAAATGATGAGTTGTTTGGAAACTGTTGATGTTCTTGTTGTGGAGGTCTTTTTCGTTTTTTCTTCTCGTAGCTGATTCCTCTTGCTTTCGATTGTAGATCTCGAACTTCTCGAAGGTAAAGTCTAACAGCTCGAGCACCAAAAGGGTTCATCTCCGGTTGCCCACCGCTCTCTTCGTAGGCTGCCCGGAGACGGCCTATCAACGCATCCAAGCTTCCCCACGCCTGACGAAGAGGACAAGGGCAAGGGCAAGGTGGGTTCGGGTGCCCGTAAAACGGGCACACCGGTGTGTGGACTTTAGTCTTCCCAAACTGGTCAAGATACCGGAGAAACTCCAGCACGTTGGCACCACTACATCGGGAAAGCGCGAGTGGTGGCCGGTGATTCTTCAGGTACTGACAGAAGGTATTCCAGTCTCGGCGTTTTTGGTTCTCATACCGGCTGGGAGTTGTGGCTGCCGGCGGAGAACTAGACGACGCAGACGCTACAATATTAGGGTTTATGCTGTAATCGGAGCTTTCAACATCTGCGTAAGGATCCATTGAAGGGTTTTTATTGAAACTGATGGTTTTCCCGATTTGGGTTACAATTATTTGAAGATCTAATTCTAGGACAAGATGTTTCTCTTTTACTTTTTGCTAGGGTTTCCTTATTTATCACGATAGCAGTAGTGATAAACAGTCGATGTATCTCCACAAACAGAAGCAAAAGAGATGATTCACAAACACACGGAGATCGATGGCGCAGAAATGGATGATCGATCTAATGATGTTTATGGCTATTTTCGTTGGATAAGAAATGGAGAAGAAGAGACACTGCTGGCTACCAGACCAGTCTACACAACATTGATGTGGAGGTGAGGTGAGCTGCCATTGATGGGACTTTGGAGGCTTTTAGTGAAAAAAACAGTAGATTTCACAAGATCTTGGGAGGATAGAAAAGCTGGCTTCGCGTTGTGTTGTATTGCTGATGTATAAAGATTCACACTGAGTTTCCTAAAATAGGGCACACAAACTTCTATAACTGTAATTTGGTAAATATGATACTCCTAAAACTTTCTATTTATTACACATTTGTACAATGTAGTTGTTTGATAATAACGTTTCTGTTTTTTTTAGTGGTGTGTATTGGGCGGTTTGATTCGGTTATTGGTCAAAATCGAATCATAACCATTACAATTGGTTAATATATTTCAACAACCATTGGGTAACGGTTAATATTGGTTTTGGATAACGGTTTTAATCGGTTAATGGTTATAGTTAATGGTTAATATTGGTTAACCATAATGGTCCAAAATGACATAAAAATAAAAATATTTTTCTATAAAAATTGAAAAACATAAATCTATTGTTATAAAAAATGAGTGATTGTGTATATATAACTATAATGATAGAAGATTACTTATCATATATAATTCCAATTAATTTCCTTTTAAAATTTCAATTCTCAATATATTACATACATTATACTCCTTCCGTCATATATTTATTGTCCACTTTTGACTTTTGAAGTATTTAGTATTAACTTTGATTTTAAATATTTTTATTTGTATTATAAATTACTTGATGAAACTTATAAAAATGAAAAAAATATTTAAAACACAATTCATTCATATATTCTGCCTCAAGTATTTTATATCAAAAACAAAAATGATTAAGATCAAAGTTGAAAAATAAATACGTCAAAAGTAAAAGGTTGATAATAAATATGGGATGGACGATGGATGGAGGAGTGTTTAATAATATATTATATTAAAAATATAAATTAATATTATTGGTTCGATTCGGTTAATAATGGTTCGGTTTTGGATGAAAACCATAATTGAACCATATGTATTCGGTTAATCAAAATTAGAAACCGCACCATATCTTTTAGAAATGGTTCGGTTAAAATAGTTCGGTTATATTGATTAATTTGGTTATGGTTTGGTTTTTCGGTTACTATGCTCACCCCTATTTTTTCTTTTTTGTTTATGTCTAGCTTTTATTAACGTCTAAAACTGTTGCCAACTAGTATAGTAGAGGTGCAAAAGTTGATACCTTGCTGATCTCCAAGCTTTTTTTTTATGTTTTTTATAAATTTAAAAATAATTGATACTTTATAAATATTATTATAAAATTTTTAATTTAGAAAAATTCTTCTTCTAAAAAATATGATTATGATTATGATAAAAAGTTTTTTTTGGTATAACGGTTTAGAAAGATTTATTAACTTAAGTGTTGTTTTTTTCATAAAAAAACTTATTCAAACCACTTTGTATTCTGCGACGCAGCATACACGCATCAGTTTTTTGATGGGTTTTGTACATAAGAACATTCCTAAGTGCGCATACAAACCCTAATGCTTGGATCTAGGTTTCTCTATTAAACATGCTTTAAATCCAAGGCTTCTAATGACTTATTAGGTATAAGAACAACACAAAATCAGATCTAGAAACATACCTTTGATTCTCTTGTTTGATCTTGTTGTCTTGGAGCTCTAGAGTCACAATTGTCACTCCTCTAATGGCTTACAAATACCAACTAGCAAAGAGGATGATTTGACAGAGAGCAGAGGGGATGGAATTCGACCAGAGTATCCTTACTTTAGAAGATGTGTCGAATTCCTTCAGCTATAGGGTCTATTTATACTTGTAGACTCCTTAAGGGTTACAACTTAAACCCTAGTTGGATAACTATTACTCAAAGCAATCCAAATCCTTCCAAGATAATGCCTTGGATGAATTTAGGACTTATCCTAGCCTAGAATTCGTCCAACCCTTTATCCAATAAGGATTTACAGTCTAAAGTTTAACTATCAAACAATTGACAGTTTATACCCTCTTATTTAATTAATCTCCTTAAGTCACCAAATTAATACTAATTAATCTATGACTTATATTAATCAAATAACTATATTATTATTCCTTATATTATTCTCATAATATATTAATAATATCTATTCTCTCATAATAAATCATCCTACCAAGTTGTTATGGTGAAGGCAACCCAAAAGGACCATGCACAATCAAGTCAAATACTTGCCTAATATAGTTGCAGCCTTAGACACTATTCCAACAGTCTCCCACTTGGATAAGTCTAGTAACTATATGCACAGGTACATTCCGATTTGCAATCGTAGCTCTCAAAGACGCTGTCAAACTTTGATCTAATCAATCTTGTCCTTCAGATAAGGGATCGTACAGTCCTCTGTTAGATATCATGCTGACAATACTATGGAATAGTTAGTCTAGCATTTGGTTTCTCGATTTCTGATTTATTTGACATAGAACTTAATCGAACACATCAATTTAGTTCTGACCGGGCCCGGCACATAAGTCAAATCAAATCATCGAGCGGCTGAGATATCACTTTTTCCTTCAAATGATAAAAGTTACAGATAAACTTCGACTTATATGCATTTACTTATTCATTAACCAACTACACACAACAATGTGTTTTATAACATCGAGTTACCAATGCGTTTTCGCATTATCAATGTACAATCAATTAACCAATAACAAACCATATATCTAGGTTTTAAGACTATATGATATTATCGTCTTGCGATCACCCATTTACTATCACATTCCATCAGGTGATTCCAGCAAGCGTGGGTTTGTTCCAATGCTCAAACGTAGTTCATAAGCACTCATGAACATTGCAGCAATCTTTTGCTATGTCTAACACCATTTAGACACTCTACATACCTATTCATGACAATCTTCATTCATATCTACTTCCGACATATGAACGATTGTAGACTATTTGAACAATTCGATTATTCTTAATAAACTCAATTATTCTGGAAGTCAAAACATGCAAAGTGAAACAATAGTTAAACAATTAACATAAGACAATAACATTACTTATAAATAAAACTCCTTTATTTAATCATCAAATGTTAATTACATTTATCTATTACACGTTTCTAATACTATCTAATCTATGCTAATATCATCCTTCAGCCCAATACTCCTAGCATGCTGCAAATGCTTAACCCTACTCAGTCCCTTCGTAAGCAGATCTGATGGGTTATCTTCCGATGATATTCTCTTCACTACGAGTTGTCCTTCTTCTACACGATGTCTAATAAAGTGATATTTCCTGTCGATATGTTGTGATCTACCATGATCTCTCGGTTCCTTGGTCAAGGCAACCGCTCCCTCATTATCACAGAAAATCTCTATGGGCTCCTTTATGGCAGGTACAACTCCAAGATCACCAATGAAGTTCTTTAGCCATATTGCCTCCTTCGACGCTTCGCTCGCTGCGATGTACTCTGATTCTCACGTTGAATCAGCTATGGTTTCCTGGTTGGAACTCTTCCAAGTTACTGCTCCACCATTCAGGGTAAAGACCCAGCCTGACTGCGAACGGTAGTTGTCCCTGTCAGTCTGAAAACTGGCGTCACTATACCCTCGCACATTCAAGTCATCACTCCCTCCAAGGACTAAGAACCATTCCTTCGTCCTCCGAAGGTACTTAAGGATATTCTTCACCGCAACCCAATGGGCTCTGCCTGGATTCCCTTGATATCTACTAACCATGCTCAAAGCAAAGGCTACATCAGGGCGAGTACAAGTCATAGCGTACATGATTGAGCCTACTGCGGAAGTGTATGGAACTCGGCTCATTTCAGCTATCTCGGCTTCGGTACTCGGACTTTGAGTCTTACTCAACTTGGCATTGCTTTGTATCGGTAATTCTCCCTTCTTCGAGTTTTCCATACTAAAACGTTTTAGTACCTTCTCTAAGTAAGTGTTCTGACTAAGTCCTATTAGTCTCTTACTTCTTTCTCTTACTATCCTTATTCCCAAAATATAGGAAGCCTCTCTGAGGTCCTTCATAGCGAAACACTTCCCGAGCCAGGACTTAACCTCCTGCAGAGTCGGGACGTCGTTTCCTATGAGTAATATGTCATCGACATATAGAACGAGAAAGCTTACTACACTCTTACTGGCTTTGACATATACACACGATTCATCTTCGCTTCGTACAAATCCAAACTCTTTGACTTTATCATCGAAGCAAAGATTCCATCTCCGAGATGCTTGCTTTAGTCCATAAATGGACTTCTCAAGCTTACACACTCTATTCGGATGCTTCGGATCCACAAACCCCTCTGGTTGAGCCATGTAAACATCCTCAGCCAACTTTCCGTTAAGGAAAGCGGTCTTGACATCCATTTTCCAAATCTCATAATCATGAAATGCGGCAATAGCTAGCATCACTCTAATAGATTTTATCTTCGCAACTGGTGAGAGGGTCTCTTCATAGTCAACTCCGGGAGTTTGAGTAAAGCCCTTCGCAACTAATCGCGCTTTATACGTGTGTACCTTTCCATCCACATCAGTCTTCTTCTTGAAGATCCATTTGCACCCAACGGTCTTACGTCCGGGCACATTGTCAACCAAATTCCAAATTTGGTTATCATACATGGATTGGATCTCGCTATCCATTGCCTCTTTCCATTTTACAAACTCCGAGCCTGCCATGGCTTCCTTATAGCTATTAGGTTCATCAAGATTTATTAGTGTACTATCACTAATATACGTGTCCCCTTCGGTAGTAATATGAAAACCATATACTTGGGGTTGAAACCTAACTCTTTCGGAACGTCTAAGAGGTAATGATATGTCAATCGGTTCAACCGGAGTGAGCGCCAGCGGTTGAGGTTCCTTCATCTATCGACCCTTGAATCTCTTCTAGATCGATTTGCCTCCCACTGTCTCCTTGGCCTATGAGTTCTCGCTCTCGGAAAACTCCTCTCCTCGCAACAAAGACAACATTGTCCTTCGGTCTATAGAAGAGATATCCAAAGGATTTCTGCAGGTAGCCGATGAAAATACATCGCTCACTATGAGTCTACGAGGTTCGAGCTTGTCGTGAGTATCTAGTCTTACGAAAGCCTCGCAACCCGAAACCTTGATATGTGCTAACGAAGGAGCTTTCCCCATCCACATCTCGTGAGGTGTTTTGGCAACCTTCTTAGTAGGGACTCGGTTAAGGATATGGGTGGCAGTCTCTAAGGCATACCCCCAAAAAGAGATAGATAGCGAAGCACGACTCATAATAGAGCGAACCATGTCCAACAAGGTTCGATTACGCCTTTCTGCCACACCATTCAATTGTGGTGTCCTAGGTGGCGTCAATTGTGAAACTATTCCACACTCCTTGAGATAATCGTGGAATTCAAGACTTAGGTACTCTCCTCCTCGATCGAATCGAAGCATCTTGATCTTCCTGCCCAATTGATTCTCCACTTCATTCTTAAACTCTTTGAACTTTTCAAAAGTTTCTGACTTTTGCTTGATTAATTAGATATACCCATATCTACTATAGTCATCGGTAAAAGTCACGTAGAAGCGGTTACCATCCTTCGTGGTAGATCTAAACGGTCCACACATATCGGTGTGTATGAGGTCCAATAGACCCTCACCCCTTTCGCACGTACCAGCGAAGGGTGACTTAGTCATCTTTCGAAGTAAACAAGACTCGCATGTGTCATCTTCTCTAAGGTCGAATGACTCCAACACTCCATCCTTTTGGAGTTGGGCTATGCGTTTCTTGTTGACATGTCCAAGACGACAATGCCATAAGGATGCCTTATCCATACTATTGGAAGAATCCAAGTACAAAACATCATTTCCTAAGTTATCAACAATCATAACAGTTTCATAAATTCCATTAAATGGTATAGCTTCAAAGTAAAAGACACCATTTAGATAAGCTAAAATAGAACCATTCTCATTATTAAAAAAATCTAAAACCTTGTCTAAACAAACCACGAAAAGAAATGATGTTTCTAGCCATTTCTGGCGAATAGCAACAATTGTTCAAATCTAAAGATAAACTATTCCTAAGCACTAAAGAATACACTCCAATCTTGGTTACAAGCGACAATCTTCTATTCCCCATGATTAGATTTATTCTTCCATGCTCCACGTCTCTACTTCTTCTTAGTCCCTGCACATTAGAACAAATGTGGTAACCACAACCGGTATCAAGAACCCAAGAAGTATTGTGGGAATCATTAGATTTAATTGTATATATACCTACGAAAGATGGCTTGATCTTTCCTTCCTTGATGGCTTGCAGGTATTCCAGGCAGCTTCTCTTCCAATGTCCTATCTTGTGGCAGTGGTGGCACTCTGCCTCCTTTGGGTTGGAGCAGGGGTTAGCGGGATAAACTTTGGTCCCACTAGAAGAGGCACCATCTCGGGCTTTCACCTTGCGATGGTTCTTTGACGAAGCCTTCCTCTTCTTTCCCTTTCCTTGTCCAATTGCCAAGACAGGAGCAGCGGGCGGATTGGGAGTTGGTGCAACAGACTTGTCCTTGAAGTTGCTCTCGGCGACCCTCAAGAGACCTTGGAGTTTGCTTAGGGTGACCTCTTCTTTGTTCATGTAATAGGTCATCCTAAATTGATTGTAGCTCGGAGGCAAAGAGTGAAGCACCATGTCGATCGCCAAGTCTTCCCCAAAGTCAACATTTAACTTGCGAAGGCGGTCGACATACCTTTGCATCTTTTGCAAGTGCACGGTAAGAGATTTTCCATGACCCATCTTAGCGGAAATCATGTTCGTGAAAATCTCATAACGCTCTTGTCTCGCGTTTTGATGGTATCTCTCCAATAAGTCTTGGTGCATTTCGTACGGATACATGTTCTCGTAGGACTTTTGGAATTCGGAGTTCATAGTCGCGATCATGATGCAATGCACTTTCTTTGCATCACGCTTGTGAGTTTTGAAAGCGGTGATTTCGGCGGGAGTAGCAATTTCGGGGTTGATTTTCGCGAGCTTCTCATCGAGGACATACTCCTTATCCTCATAGCGAGCAATCGTGCGAATGTATCTTATCCATTCGCTAAAGTTCGTTCCATCAAAGGTGACCTTTTGACAAAGGCTCATCAAAGTGAAAGAACTCGCAGAAGCATTGTTGGCGTTCGACATCTATAAGTAGAAAGGACAAAGATAGATTATAATATGAATCCCTAATATTCACCCAATAAGAAATTAGGGCTAGGATCCAACAACAATATTTACACATTAGAAAAGGGATGCCGTAATCTAACATGCAAACAATTTGAAGGTAAGTGAATGACGATTCACTAATTCTCCACCATGAAAAACATAACTTTAAGTCCTAAATGTATTGATAATTCCTAGGTTCAGATGAGATTCATTGAAACTTTTCAATGGCATGTTTAAATCTCGATATGCCCCTCTTGTTTGTGATTGGGATACCGAGAATCACAAAGCGGGTGTGAATTACCATGCAAATTCACATGGTGCCTTCATTGTAACGATCACCTATTCGATGTGCCGGTAAACCACACACGCTCCATCGAACTATGATAAGCAATGAATCACCCTTTGCCACCTTCGCTTAGAACCAATTAGTGTGTCGGTAAACCACACACGCTCCACTAACTTCTTAGCAAGGTGCAAAGTGTAATTTCATGGGATTGCATCAATTCACTTTTCCTAAAGTAACTAAGATTGGGAAATTTTAAGAAAACATGTAGTTACTTTGTATTTCTTATTATACTTTTAATGAGAGGATGAGGTTGCCCTATGCTACCCGTTCGGCTAACGACCCTCCACCAATCAAGCGAGCGGTGGGTGTGAGTGTACACCCATTAAGCGTCATTTTATAGGCCGCAACCTTATACACACCTTATAGACCACCTTCGTGACTGAGGCCTACTAACGGTAAGACTAGAATTTAAGTTATATATACATACATACATACATATATATATATATATATATATATATATATATATATACATATATATATTAATCTTGTAATATTATACTAGTATAGGGTTGTATTTTAAACTTGTAAAATTCTAGGGTTTGAAATTTAAATTGTCTAAATTAAACTTTTAATCACAAAACATAAATTTAAAAACTTGAGGACAAGTTTTAAACATTTAAAACATAAAGGATCAAATAACAAATAATCTAAATCACATAATTATCTATATTTGATTAATAATTATCATATAAGGAAATCAAATATTTTATTAATTGATAATTATCTTCAATTAGATCAAAAATATAATCATATATATCACAAAATCGGATTAGGGTTGATCTAATATGATTAAGGTAAGTTTCCATAAGATAAATATGAAAAAATCCCGTTTTTGGCTAATCCTGACGCTTGGACTCACCGAGTACCCATACTGGACTCGCCGAGTCCACTACGGGACTAGCCGAGTCCAAGACTCGGAAACATAAAAATCGATTTTTTTAGTTAAGATTCAAACATTCAAGCATCAATTTAATAGAAACCAATCAAGGCTCTGATACCACTGATGGATTTTGTACATAAGAACATTCCTAAGTGCGCATACAAACCCTAATGCTTGGATCTAGGTTTCTCTATTAAACATGCTTTAAATACAAGGCTTCTAATGACTTATTAGGTGTAAGAACAACACAAAATCAGATCTAGAAACATACCTTTGATTCTCTTGTTTGATCTTGTTGTCTTGGAGCTCTAGAGTCACAATTGTCACTCCTCTAATGGCTTACAAACACCAACTAGGAAAGAGGATGATTTGACAGAGAGGAGAGGGGATGAAATTCGACCAGAGTATCCTTACTTTAGAAGATGTGTCGAATTCCTTCAGCCATAGGGTCTATTTATACTTGTAGACTCCTTAAGGGTTACAACTTAAACCCTAGTTGGATAACTATTACTCAAAGCAATCCAAATCCTTCCAAGATAATGCCTTGGACGAATTTAGGACTTATCCTAGCCTAGAATTCGTCCAACCCTTTATCCAATAAGGATTTACAGTCTAAAGTTTAACTATCAAACAATTGACAGTTTATACCCTCTTATTTAATTAATCTCCTTAAGTCACCAAATTAATACTAATTAATCTATGACTTATATTAATCAAATAACTATATTATTATTCCTTATATTATTCTCATAATATATTAATAATATCTATTCTCTCATAATAAATCATCCTACCAAGTTGCTATGGTGAAGGCAACCCAAAAGGACCATGCACAATCAGGTCAATTACTTGCCTAATATAGTTGCAGCCTTAGATACTATTCCAACAATTTTATCCCGCAGCGGTTTGTTTTTTCGTAGGCTTTGAAGTAAAAAACTTGTGTGTGTGTTCTATTTGGGACAATACTTGAGTTCCCTCTTCTAGCCTCTTTAAACCTAAGCCTAAAAAAAATCGGATACTCCTCCCTCAAAATAAGCGTCACATTTTTTTCTCCCTAGTTGTCGTCATCCTTGATCTCGCATTTCATCGGCACAACTTCCTTCCCATCGGCGTTCCCTCCTCTCTGGAGTAGACTCCTCTCGGTCGCCTTCTCCGGAGTAGACTCCTCTCGGTCGCCTTCTCCTTCAGGTCGTCGACGCCGATCTTTCATCTCGGTAATTTTTTTTTGTTTACTGTTGCTAAAGCAATAATTTTGCCATGGTTAATCTTGAATTTTTCGGTTTCTTTGTTGCTAGAGAAACTTCGACTTTCCTACTTCATATTAATTTTTCGATTTTTCTTGTTGAATCATTGTTGATATATTTGTTCTTGATGAATCTTGATGCTAATGTTATCAAATCTTTGATGATGTTTTTTATTCTGCTAAAATGTCATAAATTTATGCTTAAATGTCATATTGTGTTGAAATGTTGTTGAATCATTATTGAAATGTTGCTGAAATGTTGTTGAAATATCATAAATTGTTGCTGAAATGTCATTAATAGATGCTAAATGTCATAAAATGTTCCTGAAATATCATGAATTTTTGTTGTAAATACCACGAATTGTTGCTGAAATGTCATGAAATGTTGCTGAAATGTCATAAAATGTTTTTGAAATGTCATATTGAAATGTGAATAATCTTTGCTGAAATTCGTTAGTTTAATCAATAGAAGTTGTTATTATGTTGAAAGTTGTTGTTATAAGGTTATGTTTGCTAAAGTATGTATTTCATATATTTTTTTTGTTATTAGCAATGGAAAATAAACATACATGGACCAATGAGCGGATAAAATTATTATTGCACACTTGTATTGACGAAGTACACATTGTGGGTAGAAAAGGTTTGAGTTTGCACAAACATTCATGTAACAAGTTAGGAATAGCCATTAAGGAAAAGTATGGTGTTGATTTGAGTCAAAGACAATTGAGAAATGCCTATGACAATCATAAAGCCAATGTAACATCCCTAAAATTTCAACAAATTTAAACTTTTCAAAACAACCTATTTATCAAAAAAAAGTGTTTACAAAAAATTGGTCTCAAAAACATGATTCAAAACCAGAGTCTCCCAAGATCCAATCTATTCTAAAACTGAGGATGTGTACGGTCACGCATTCGCCTTGCCACAAATCATCTGAAGAACCTGAAACCAGAAATAAAACTGTAAGCATGAAGCTTAGTGAGTTCCCCCAATATAATTATTTATTTAAAATATAATCTAATTTTTAATGGTAAATAGAACCTGAAGAGAGTGGAAATGTTTTGCAAGACTCATACCGATAAGAATGGTGTGTTTGTAAACGCCGAGGCGGAACAACAATACGTAAGTATTTATCATATAATTAAGTGTTTATTTATAGTTAATTGTTAATCACTTTTGGAAAACATAGAATCGGTTAGTGGAAGAAAAGCTCTTAGAATAAACACAAGGGTCAGAAGGTGAAAGAGAGTTAACACCCGCATAAGAAAGAGCTAGTTTTGAGAGAGTATTAGGTGAAAAACGTGGTCATATAAGAGACATCGGCCGAAAACCTTCTACTATCTCACCGATTACACAGCCATCACAACCCCCACCACAGTCATCATAACCATCACAGGTAAAACAGATTATCTAATTTCAATAAATGCATGTTGATTTGGTAAATTTGGTTAGTGGTGATTATTTTAAAGCTTTGATAATTAGTTTTTGGTCCCAAGTGCAAGAAATAACAATGTACTTTGGTTATTTTTGTTTTATTTTTAAAATAGCAATGTAATTTGGCATCAGTAAATGCATGTTGATTTGGTAATTGTGTTTTTTCCCAAGTGCAAGAAATAGCAATGTACTTTTGGTGTTTCTTGTATTTAAGTGCAAGAAATAGCAATGTACTTTGGTATTTCTTGTATTTAAGGTTCTTTAGCACCAAAAAATAGATTATTTAATTTTAAAATCTCATGTATCTATATAATGATCAATAAAGGAATCTTGATTTGGTAATTGTGTTTGTAATTGTGTTTATGTTTTAAGTGCAAGAAATAGCAATGCACTTTTGTTTTTTTATCCCTAGTTTAAAAATAGCAATTTACTTTGGCATCAATAAATGCATGTTGATTTGGTAATTGTGTTTATGTCCCAAGTGCAAGAAATAGCAATGTACTTTTGCTATTTCTTGTATTTAAGTGCAAGAAATAGCAATGTGCTTTGGTAGTTTTTGTTTATGTTGGAAAATTTAACTTATAAGTTTATATATGTTGTTATTTATTATATAGTTGGAAAAGCTTCGGGAAAAGCTCAACGACCCAGCTTCTAGGGAGGATCTTTATACGTTTTTTCAATCGGGGAAAGATCAAGGAAGAAATGATGGTAACGATGATGATGGTTAGTCGGATAATTAGTTTGTGTTTTGTATGTTACACTTGTCATGACACTTAGATACTTGTTGGAATTATAAAACTTTGGTTGGTTATTTTGGTATGAAATTAATTATAACACTATTTGGTACCTAATCGGATGTTATTACGTATTTTTTTCTTGAATTTAATGTCGTTAAGTATCGGTTTTTTTGCACCCAAAATCGTTAATTAAAAAAATTAAAATAGAAAATGTTATTACCGACACAGAAGAAATTATTGGCGACAATAGCATTAGCTGCGACATATGCTATTATCAACAACAAGAGCGTTAGCGGCGACATATAGTACTATCCTAGACATTTTGACCAACAGTGACAGAGCAATACCGACGACTTTGCTAGTCTTTACCGATGACTATTATTGCCGCTAATTTCCTTTTTTCTTGTAGTGGTAAAACAAGTTACGTATATTATTATTTTTGTTTTTTTTTATGTTAATGAAAATATAATTTTTTTTACACATTTAACCATTTAACTTGTTAAATATATTCATATGTTATTATTGTCATCTAATATAGTATGTAACAATGGTAATATGTGAACACGTTTAACAAGTTAAATGGTTAAATGCATACAAAAAAATTTGTCTAAATGTAAATAATTTTTTTTTACAAATTTTTAAGACTTTTTATAATTTTTTACAATATTTTTATGATATGTTTTCATATAAGTTTTTCTGATACAATGTTTTAAACTTTGCTTATATTTCTTTTTAACTATTTTATATTTCCATATAATTTTAATACAAATGCTTTTAAACCAAATATTTTATAAATGTTCTTAATTTTTCTTACAAGTTTTTAACCTTTTTTCTTTTTACATTTTCATACAATTTTTTTATAATTTTCATACAGTTATTTCTAAACTTTTTTGACAATATTTTTAAAGTGTTTTACAAATTTTCTATGACAATTTAATATTCTTTTTATAACATTTTAAAATATTTTCGTTAAATACTAGTTTAGAAGGTTGTATTAAAAAAATAAAAGTTTATAAACTTCTAATTAAAAAGTATTAAAAAGTTGTAATAATTTTAAAACATTTACATTATATAAACTTTTTTATTTTTATTTTTTTAAGTAGTATTTTCTTTTTAGTTTTTAAAAGATCTTTCATACTTATTGTTATATATTTAATTTATTTAATTTTATTGTTAGATACTATTTACTTTAAAAATGTTGTATATACGTAAAAACAAAAGAAAAAAAAATTATAAGAGGCTATATGGATATTTTAGAATTGATTAATATTTAATTAATATTTAGGAAATTATGGATATTTTCAATGGGATAATGACTTAAAAAAGTAATACATTTTTTGATTTGTACACATTTGGTCACTGAGTTTTTTTCGTACACATTTACCCCTTTAACTTGTTAAATTGTATACACCCAGTCTTTATGACCGGTTACTCCAGGTTAGCCAGACACTTAATTGGGTAAAATATTTCTCATTTTGTACACATTTAGTCCTTAATATTTTTTGTTTCAAAATAAGTCCTTATTGTTTTTGTACTCATTCAACACTTATGAATGATTTCTTTAGGTTGTTTATGTTTATGTCCATCGCGATCTCGACTGTTTAGTTGTATAGGTCTTGTGGTTTGGCTTAGGTATTTTGTTCTGAACATCATAACTTCTTCATACGATATCAGATTTTAACGATCTTTGTATCCATGTGTTCGATGTTTAGTCTACTACAACTTTCGTTAAGATTACTCTCGTTAAAATGTATTAATTTTTACTTACGATTTTATTAAAAAAATCATACATGCATTCATAAAAAAATGTATGGATATAAAGATCGTAAGTAAAAATATATTATTTTTTATCAGGATTAATCTAAACGAATGTTGTAGTAGACTAATATATGAACGCATGGATATAAAGATCATTAAAAATCTGAGATCGTATGAAGAAGTTATGACATTCAGAATACATGACCTAAGCAACCAAGTAGTCGAGATCGTGATGGACATAAGCATCAAAAACCCCATACACCTAATTAATTATTGTCACACGTAAGATGTCATGAGAAAAATCTAAAAAATCATTTATAAGTATTGAATGAGTACAAAAACAAATATGACTTATTTTGCAAATATATATATATATATATATATATATATATATATATATATATATATATATATATTAAGGATTAAATGTGTACGAAAATATTAAGAACTAAATGTGTACAAAGTGAAAAATATATTATCCTATTAAGTCATTTTTACCTGCTAACCTGGAGTAGCCGGTCATAAGGACTGAATGTGTATTGTTTAACAAGTTGAAGGGGTAAATATGGACGAAAAAAACTCAGTGACCAAATATGTACAAATCGAAAAATATATTACCCTTTTAAGTCATTATCCCATTTAAAATAATGTTTGAAAAAAATAATACAAATAAATATGAAAAATAAAACTGCGAATAAAAGTGGGGAAATTGACTTATGAGGGTTATTAACTTGGTTTGTTCACATTTATACAATTTTTGTTTTTGTACACATTTAACCATTTAACTTGTTATGTGTTCACATATTACCATTAAGACCTGCTATAGCCGGTGACAATGGTAATATGTGAACATATACAACAAGTTATGTAACATTCCGTTTATAAATAAAATAATTAAAATAAAATAAGTAAATACATAAATAATAATAATAATAATAATAATAATAATCCCTAAAATCCTGAGTTGTACTTTATATTTTATTTTATTTTAGCTATAAATCCTTAGTAATTTATCAGTGTTACCGATAAGGAGTTAAATTATATAAATTCAAGAATTTTGGGTCTATATTGTAACTTTGGGACTTGAAATGTAAAGGATTTTGTGACGCATGGGTTGTTTGGTAACTAATGGGATTAATTTGAAAAGAAAGGGGGATGGAGGGACTGGAAGTGTTAAAATGGCAAAAGTTTGAATTCGTGAAGGCGGGGCTAAAAGCCATCACGCCCTCCCCCGTGTTTCCTCATTTAACATGGTTACACCTAAAAACCCTAACCCTAAATGACTCCAGCCACCACTGTAACATCCCCCTCTGGCACGTATCACAATATTGTCCGCTTTGGGCCACTCAGCACGAGGACTTCCCAGGGGGTCACCCATCCTGGTACTACTCCCGCCCGAGCACGCTTAATTGCAGAGTTCTTATGGGATCTGCTGCCCTCACGGCTTTAAAACGCGTTGTGACAAGGAAGGTATCCACACCCCTTATAAGGAGATGTTTTGTTCTCCTTCCCAGCCGATGTGGGATCAGATCTAACCCACTTTCACCCCCCATTATAGGGTTCGACGTCCCCGTCTTGTTCTCACCATTTTGATCTATACACCAAATAATTTCAACTTATTACTCCAAACGATTACATGCTAGTTCTAATATCGTATACATACGCTTAGAATCCTACACACATAAACCTTCAGATCCAGTTGGCAACAAACCGTAGATCCGAACAAATAATATCATATATGGCAACATATAACATTTAGCACATAAAAGCATTTTAGGCAACTTTCCTAAAATAAACTAGTGCTCGTGTCTAAAATTTATCAGACACACACCTAACAATCTCCACTTAGCATCCTAAGTTTAAGTCTAGAAATCCTAAAAATTCCTAGTTCGCTTAAACTAATGCTCTGATACCAACTGTGACATCCCCAAAATCTCGGCCAGAAAAGACCGATTTCATTTATGCTTTTTAAAATAATTTTCAGAGTAAATCCTTTTAATTTTAAAAGAGATGCGGAATTTGTTCCCAAAAACAAAACATGATAAAATAGATATTTATCAAAACATTTCATAAAGAAATATGATTTCATTTCATAATCAAAAGTCGGGATGTCATGTTCCGATACAGATCATAAAGCATAAACGATAGCATTACAAGTCATTCAACAAATATATACATATACAGACTTGTAAACAACACAACTTGATGTTCGCCCATCTTAAGCTCTTGCGCCACTTCCTGTAAAATAAATCAACTGAGTGGGTCAGGCTTGGGAGTCTGGTGAGCATATAGGGTTTTCAACCCACAATAATTATATTTAATTTCAACAATCAACAATAAACCCGATTACCCATTCCCGTTATCCTCACTTTACGTTCCTAAAAATAACGTCTATTAGAAGGAACCTATTTCAGGATTTTTCATCGGGACGGACATTACTGCAGAGGGGCTTCCTCAACATTAAGTGTCCTAAAGGAAACCATGTGGGGGATAGAGTACACTGGTGAACACGTCGTTCACAACACCTACAGGTAATGAGCCTGCTAGTGTTCCACAGGACAGTCTAGAATAGTCCGTGGTCGTCATCCATACTCTGCTGAATGACTAGAATAACACCAATAACACCGAGGCCTCTCATCTGTTTATTACACACCAATTACCTACCCATGTTCTACCCAACATATTAGTAGATAAAAATATACATTTTTATACATTGTTTAAAAACCTGTATAACATGCTTTAAGCAATACATATTCCACATAACAGATGAGGCATACACACATAACACGTATTTCATAGAGAATACACCAGATCTATAAGATAAAAGAGAGTGAATATACACTCACACGTATAACAACCAAATATATACACATAACACGTATTTTATAGGAAATACTTCATAATATTGTGTTGGAATGAAAATAACTACACACTCACTTGATCAGAAGATAATCGGGCAGCACTACGGCTTGCAGTAGAGGTGTTTCTCCGTAGATCTGGAAGATCTTCACAAAACCGGGCTCCTCGCGGGCAGCGTTTCGGCTCGGGAATAACGCTCTTCGGGATCCTCGGGGCTTCGGATCTTGCTTCGGGGCTCGGGAATATTACCGGGGCTTCGGGGTATAAACGGCACGCAAAACGAGGCAAAACTTAGAGAGAGGGAAGAGTTTGAACAAGAGAAAATGGCTGAATTCTAGTTCTATTTATAGGCTGAGGGTCTGGGATTACGCGGGGCGTACTCAGTACGCGGGGCGTACTCGGGTTACGCAGGGCGTACTTTGACGTCACTGCGTGCGTCGACTGGTGGCACTCGAGTATCGGTCAGACAAGTTGCATCCGACTGAGTACGCTGGGCGTACTCAAATTACGCGGGGCGTAATTGACTTGTCGAACTTCTAAATTGCGTAACTTTCGCATACGAGCTCCTTTTCGACGTTCTTTATATCCACGCGAAGGTCAGACCATACTCTACAACTTTCATTTAGACTCCATTGGCTAATTTTGACTTTTATTTTTATTATTTATTTTTAGAAGGCCGGGACAGAAAAACTTCGTTATAAATTCATAACTTCTTCGTCTGACGTCCGTTCTCGCCTAACTTTTCATCGTTTCGCTATTAACAACAAGATCTTCAAGTCTCATTTAGATTGTTTCGGCTAAAAACCGCTCGATCTCAAATCGAGTATTCGGGCTGCATGCTGCTAAGTCAAAACTTAGAAAATCATAACTTCCTCATACGAAGTCAGATTTGGGCGTTCCTTTTATGCACACTCTCGTTTTAACGAAATCTACGACTTACGTTTAGATCGATAAGGCTAAATATCGCTCTATCTTAAATTCATATTTTACGTCACTCGGTATCGTACCGGTTCTGTCGCGAAACTTCGACAGGTCATAGTTTCTTCGTTATAACTCGGATTTTGGCATTCCTTATATCTCCGAAATCCTTGTTTAACCCCACTACAACTTTATGCAAAGATGTCGGGCTTATCTCACACTTTAATTTTGATGCTTATTTTATTCTTAATTCATTAAATTATAAAAATCAAGAAAATAAACACATAAATCACATAATTCACAAATAATAAATTTTTATTATTTCAAATTTAGTTAAAAAGGTTAACCTAGACTATTACATTGCTAAAAATGGCAAGCCTAGAAACACGGGTGTTACAATTCTCTCCACCTTAGAATGATTCCGTCCCCGGAATCACACACCAGCAAATAAATGCGGATAGCGACTCCTCATGTCACTCTCCGTCTCCCAGGTGAGATTTGGCCCATTCGTGTATTTCCATCGGACAAGCACTAACTCCACCATCTTACGTCGCAATTTCTTAGTCTTTCGGTCAACAATTGCCTCCGGTTCCTCAATCAACCTTTTGTTCTCATCGATCCTCAACTCTGAAAGTGGAATTATGTCGGGAACTTCTCCCGTGAACTTCCTCAAATAACACACATGGAAGGTGTTATGAATTCCATTCAGTTCTTCTGGTAGTTCAAGCTTGTAAGCTTGGTTCCCAATCCTCTGAAGAACTTTAAACGGTCCAATAAACCTTGGACTTAACTTTCCCCTTTTTCCAAATCTTATAAGTCCCTTCCACGGCGAGACTTTAAGCAAAACCGAATCTCCCACTTCAAAAGTCATCGGTCTTCGCTTTTTGTCAGCATAACTCTTTTGACGGTCCTGAGCTGCTAACATTCTCTCCCTAATTATTTTCAACTTTTCAGCAGTTTGATGGACTATCTCCGGCCCCATAAACTGCTTTTCCCCAGCCTCAAGCCAACAAGACGGCGTACGACACTTCTGTCCATACAAAGCTTGATAAGGTGCCATCTTTATGCTCGAGTGAAAACTATTATTATAGGAAAATTCTACCAAAGGTAAATGTTCATCCCAATTACCTAGGAATTCCAAGGTACACGCTCTCAGCATATCTTCAAGTGTTTGTATCGTCTGTTCGCTCTGACCATCAGTCTGCGGATGGTAAGTTGTACTTAAACACAACTTGGTACCCAATTCCTCTTGTAGACTTTTCCAAAATCGTGAGGTGAAACGGCTATCACGATCCGACACAATCGTTATCGGAACACCGTGAAGCCTCACAATTTCCTTCACGTAAGAATTCGCAAGCTTTTCCATAGACCATTTCTCGTTGGCTGCTATGAAATGCGCACTCTTAGTGAATCGATCAACGACCACCCAAATCATGTCATGACCATTCTTTGTTCTGGGTAGTTTAGTGATAAAATCCATCGTGATGTCTTCCCACTTACCCATAGGCACAGGCAATGGTTCTAAACTCCCGTACGGTTTCTGATGTTGTGCCTTGACTCTTGCACAAGTCACACACTCGGCCACATACTTCGCAATGTTGAGCTTCATCGTCGGCCACCAATAATAGGGTTTCAGGTCCCTATACATTTTAGTGCTACTGCGATGAATTGAGTACATGGTCTTGTGAGCTTCTTCCATCAGAAGATCTCTAACTCCTCCTGTCTTAGGTATCCAAATCCGATCTTGGAACACCTTTAGTCCGTGACTGTTTACACCGAACACCAACGTTTTGCCCAAACGTTCCTCCTTTCGGTCATTCTTCTCCGAAGCTTCCTCTTGAGCTTTCTTTATACTTTCCAAAATGGTTGAGACAACTTCAATTCTCAACGCTCTTGGCCTTCTCTTTTCAAGATTGACTTTCCGACTGAGAGCATCAGCAACAACATTGGCTTTACCAGGGTGGTAAAGTATCTCACAGTCGTAGTCTTTAAGTAATTCCAGCCAGCGTCGTTGCCTCATATTCAATTCTTTCTGATTGAAGAGATATTGGAGACTCTTATGATCAGTGAAAAGTTTGCACTTCGTGCCATAGAGGTAATGCCTCCATATTTTCAGAGCGAAAACTACCGCTGCCAACTCCAAATCATGAGTCGGGTAGTTCTTTTCATGCTCCTTCAGTTGTCGAGATGCATATGCTATCACCTTTTCTCTTTGGGTCAAAACACAACCCAATCCAACACCAGACGCATCGCTATAAACAGCGAAGTCTTCAACTTCATCGGGTAGAGAAAGTATCGGTGCCTCGCATAGTTTCTTCTTTAGCTTCTCGAATGCTTCTTTATGCTTATCATTCCAAGCATAAGTAGCTCCTTTGTGGGTCAAAGTTGTTAATGGACTAGCGATCGAAGAAAAGCCTTGGATAAACCTTCGGTAATATCCGGCTAATCCTAAAAAGCTTCAGATCTCTGTGGGACTTTTTGGTTGTTCCCACTTCATCACAGCTTCGATCTTTGCTGGATCAACCATTATCCCTTCTTGGTTGGCCACGTGACCCAAGAATTGGACTTCTCGAATCCAAAAATCACATTTGGAGAACTTCGCATACAACTTCTCCTTCTTCAAGACTTCCAAAACTTCTCGCAAGTGTCTGCCATGCTCCTCTTGGCTTTTTGAATAAATCAGAATGTCATCAATGAACACTATCACAGATTTATTAAGGAACGGATTACAAACCATGTTCATTAAATCCATGAATGCTGCTGGAGCATTGGTTAGTCCAAACGACATAACCAAAAACTCATAGTGTCCATATCGGGTTCTGAATGCAGTCTTCTCAATATCCTGCTCTCTTACTTTCAGCTGATGATATCCTGACCTCAAGTCGATCTTTGAGAAATAACTTGAACCTTGTAGCTGATCGAATAGGTCATCAATCCTCGGCAACGGATATCTATTCTTTATTGTTGCCTTATTCAGCTCTCGGTAATCAATGCACATCCTCATGCTTCCATCTTTCTTCTTTACGAATAACATCGGAGCTCCCCAGGGTGATGAACTAGGTCTAATGAAACCTTTGTCCAATAACTCCTGAAGTTGCATCATTAGCTCCTTCATCTCCGTCGGTGCTAATCGATAAGGTGCTTTTGCAATTGGCGTTGTTCCGGGCAACAAGTCAATACGAAATTCTACTTGTCAATCGGGCGGTAATCCAGGAAGATCTTCGGGAAATACTTCCGGATAATCACACACAACAGGAATATTTTGCATCACCTTCTTTTCCTTCTTAGCATCGATCACGAATGCTAAGTATGATGTACACCCCTTGGTCAAACATTTTCTGGCTTTCACTAGAGAAATGATTCCAGAATTTACTCTGCGTTTATCTCCATACACCATAAACGATTCCTTTCCAGGCGGATTCACTTTCATTATTTTCTTCTTGCATAAAATTTCGGCATCATTGGCACTAAGCCAATCCATTCCCAAAACGATGTCGAAACCATTAAGTTCTATAGGTAATAATTCCTCGTGGAACTTATTCCCATTCAAATCAATTAAAATGTTTTTCATACGATGGCTAACAGGTACAATCTTGCCACTAGCAACTTCGACTAATAAAGCATTATCTAGTCTCACAATAGGCAAAGCTAGTTTTCTACCAAATTCATGCGATATAAAGGAGTAGTTGGCTCCAGAATCAAATAAAATTTGGGCAGGCAAATTGTTAACGAGAAAGGTACCTGAAGCGACATCAGCTTCATCTTTAGCAGCTTCTAGTGTCATCTGGAATGCTCTCGCCTTTGGCTTTGGCGGAATGTTGGGTCTTGCTGCCTCCTTCTTCTTCGGACAATCTCTTGAGATGTGCCCCTCCTCACCGCAACCATAACAAACATTCTTGGTGAAAGTGCATTCGTTGGCATAATGCCCTGGCTTTCCACATTTGTAGCATGTGGTTTCCCCGCCACACTTCCCATGATGCTTCTTCTTGCACTTGTCGCACCATTTCGCCTCTACCTTTCCTCCACTTCCTCTCGAACTAGACTTCGAGAATTTACTTTTCTTGTTGGACCCTGAAAATCCATCGATTTTCCTTTTCTCACCAACCTCTGACCTTTCCAGACCTTTTTCCCTGATCTGGGTCTCAACATTTCTAGCAGCCCAGATGGCGGCTTTCAATGTGGTTGCTTGCTTAACCATTGGACCATAGTCCGCTGGTAGTCCAAGGGCAAACTTGTTGACCTTAGAGAGTTCTGTAGGCACCAAATATGGGATAAACTTCATCTTTTCCGTGAAATTTGTAGCGTATTCAGTAACGCTCAATTTCCCTTTCTTCAAATTCTGAAACTCATTACTGATTTCCAGAAGGTCCTGTTCGGAGCAGTATTGTAGCTTTAGTTGTTCCACAAAGTCTTCCCAAGACATTTTGCTTGCTTCTCCCTTGGGCATAAAGTCAGCTAACAGCTTCCACCAACTCAACACGCCAGATTTTAGCAGAGGGATCGCAAGAGCGATCTTCTGCCTATTGCTGCATTCGCAACTTTCAAACATAGTCTCCATTTCGGAGACCCAGTCCATAACTTGTACCGGCATCGGGCTTCCGGATAGGCATGGTGGTTTGGATGCCATGAAATCGTTATACTTGCACCCACGACCATCATTTCCTCCATACTGGTTATTGCGTCTAACCACTGGTTGTTCGTCTTGACCAATGATCCCACTAAAGTTTTCTTCTTCAGACTGTCCTCTATTCTCCTCGGGCTCTTCTGCTTGAATTGACGGTTCTTCACGATTCTGTCTAAGCAGGCATCTTGTTTCTTCCATCTGACGATCTAACATCATTTGAATGATCATTTGTACACCAACCATTGTTATCGGCTCAGGTGCAGCAGCTACGACAGGTACTTGCTCGATTACAGGCGGTTGATTCCTGTTTTCATTAGCATTTCCAACTCCGCTTCTTGTTCTCACCATTTTGATCTATACACCAAATAATTTCACCTTCTTACTCCAAACGATTACATGCTAGTTCTAATATCGTATACATACGCTTAGAATCCTACACACATAAACCTTCAGATCCGGTTGGCAACAAACCGTAGATCCGAACAGACAATATCATATATGGCAACATATAACATTTAGCACATAAAAGCATTTTAGGCAACTTTCCTAAAATAAACTAGTGCTCGTGTCTAAAATTTATCAGACACACACCTAACAATCTCCACTTAGCATCCTAAGTTTAAGTCTAGAAATCCTACAAATTCCAAGTTCGCTTAAACTAATGCTCTGATACCAACTGTGACATCCCCAAAATCTCGGCCAGAAAAGATGGATTTCATTTATGCTTTTTAAAATAATTTTCAGAGTAAATCCTTTTAATTTTAAAAGAGATGCGGAATTTGTTCTCAAAAACAAAACATGATAAAATAGATATTTATCAAAACATTTCATAAAGAAATATGATTTCATTTCATAATCAAAAGTCGGGATGTCATGTTCCGATACAGATCATAAAGCATAAACGATAGCATTACAAGTCATTCAACAAATATATACATATACAGACTTGTAAACAAAACAACTTGATGTTCGCCCATCTTAAGCTCTTGCGCCACTTCCTGTAAAATAAAT
Source organism: Lactuca saligna (assembly GCF_052625555.1). Classification (NCBI taxonomy): domain Eukaryota; kingdom Viridiplantae; phylum Streptophyta; class Magnoliopsida; order Asterales; family Asteraceae; genus Lactuca; species Lactuca saligna. The sequence goes on along the minus strand of NC_136425.1, from coordinate 7,898,806 downwards.
CAACTGAGTGGATCAGGCTTGGGAGCCTGGTGAGCATATAGGGTTTTCAACCCACAATAATTATATTTAATTTCAACAATCAACAATAAACCCGATTACCCATTCCCGTTATCCTCACTGTACGTTCCTAAAAATAACGTCTATTAGAAGGAACCTATTTCAGGATTTTTCATCGGGACGGACATTACTGCAGAGGGGCTTCCTCAACATTAAGTGTCCTAAAGGCAACCATGTGGGGGATAGAGTACACCGGTGAACACATCGTTCACAACACCTACAGGTAATGAGCCTGCTAGTGTTCCACAGGACAGTCTAGAATAGTCTGTGGTCGTCATCCATACTCTGCTGAATGACTAGAATAACACCAATAACACCGAGGCCTCTCATCTGTTTATTACACACCAATTACCTACCCATGTTCTACCCAACATATTAGTAGATAAAAATATACATTTTTATACATTGTTTAAAAACCTGTATAACATGCTTTAAGCAATACATATTCCACATAACAGATGAGGCATACACACATAACACGTATTTCATAGAGAATACACCAGATCTATAAGATAGAAGAGAGTGAATATACACTCACACGTATAACAACCAAATATATACACATAACACGTATTTTATAGGAAATACTTCATAATATTGCGTTGGAATGAAAATAACTACACACTCACTTGATCAGAAGATGATCGGGCAACACTACGGCTTGCAGAAGAGGTGTTTCTCCGTAGATCTGGAAGATCTTCACAAAACCGGGCTCCTCGCGAGCAGCGTTTCGGCTCGGGAATAACGCTCTTCGGGATCCTCGGGGCTTCGGATCTTGCTTCAGGGCTCGGGAATATTACCGGGGCTTCGGGGTATAAACGGAACACAAAACGAGGCAAAACTTAGAGAGAGGGAAGAGTTTGAACAAGAGAAAATGGCTGAATTCGAGTTCTATTTATAGGCTGAGGGTCTGGGATTACGCGGGGCGTAATCTAAAATTACGCGGGGTGTACTCGGGTTACGCAGGGCTTACTTTGATGTCACTGCGTACGTTGACTGGTGGCACTCGAGTATCGGTCAGACAAGTTGCATCCGACTGAGTACGCTGGGCGTACTCAAATTACGCGGGGCGAAATTGACTTGTCGAACTTCTAAATTGCGTAACTTTCGCATACGAGCTCCGTTTTCGATGTTCTTTATATCCACGCGAAGGTCAGACCATACTCTATAACTTTCATTTAGACTCCATTGGCTAATTTTGACTTTTATTTTTATTATTTATTTTTAGAAGGCCGGGACAGAAAAACTTTGTTATAAATTCATAACTTCTTCGTCTGACGTCCGTTCTCGCCTAACTTTTCATCGTTTCGCTATTAACAACAAGATCTTCAAGTCTCATTTAGATTGTTTCGGCTAAAAACCGCTCGATCTCAAATCGAGTATTCGGGCTGCATACTGCTAAGTCGAAACTTAGAAAATCATAACTTCCTCATACGAAGTCAGATTTAGGCGTTCCTTTTATGCACGCTCTCGGTTTAACGAAATCTACGACTTTTGTTTAGATCGCTAAGGCTAAATATCACTCTATCTTAAATTCATATTTTACGTCACTCGGCGTCGTGCCGGTTCTGTCGCGAAACTTCGACAGGTCATAGTTTCTTCGTTATAACTCGGATTTTGGCATTCCTTATATCTCCGGAATCCTTGTTTAACCCCACTACAACTTTATGCAAAGATGTCGGGCTTATCTCACACTTTAATTTTGATGCTTATTTTATTCTTAATTCATTAAATTATAAAAATCAAGAAAATAAACACATAAATCACATAATTCACAAATAATACATTTTTATTATTTCAAATTTAGTTACAAAGGTTAACCTAGACTATTAAATTGCTAAAAATGGCAAGCCTAGAAACACGGGCGTTTATACCCCCTCACCTACAGCCGCCGCTCCCTCCACCGTCGAGATCGTAAACTACTGAATCCTTACCGTTGCCGTGAGCCAAAAACCAGGCTAAGCATCGTCGTTGTTGTTCTGTTTTCGATGAAGACGTGAATCAAGGCCGACATTGGTGCCATTGTTGCCTCTATCTTTCTTTGGTAATGGCGAAACCTTCCACCCCCTCGTTCTTCTATCATTCCTCACGTCCTTCGCCATCACCGCTCTAACGGCTGACACGTTTTCATGATATCCTCTCCAACCACCGCATGCCACCACAAGAGTGGCTGTGTTATGTGTGTGTACGTGTTTCAGCCTATGTTGATGTGTGTGTGCGTGTCTCGTTCGATATCGCAAGTGTGTGAGTGTGTTGTTGGCTGGAAAACATAAGGACCACCATGGCAACCAACCATGGTGGCTGCTGCCCTGTTGTCTTCTTCTGCCACCACCAGCCACTATGAGAGGTGGTTGTGTGTGTGATATGGTGTTTGTGTGTGTGTTTTTTATTGGTATGGGGTTGTATGGGCGTTTACCAACCAGAAAACTCGAAGAAGAACCACCACCACCACCATGAGGTGGTGGCTGCCACCTCATGTCGCCACCTTGGGTGGTTATGTGTGTGTGTGTGTGTTTGGACCTAAAACTTATAACTCCCACCATAAGAATGGTGGTTGCCGCCTCCTGCCGCCATGGACCGCCGCCGACCACCACTGCCCGAGGTGGCAGTAGGTGGTGCCCGATTTATTAAACATATATATTTTTTATTAATTCCCTAATCACCTAACTTAAGGAGTTGGAAAACCTAATTAGGGTTTAGAAAACCCTAATGTCAAGAAAACCCTTGTTTGGAGTTGGTCGGGACCCATATTAAAACTATTAATTAAACTCAAAATAATACTTAATAATTCTCTACAATTAACTTAATGTAATATTGGAATTAATGGACAAAGTCCTTAAGGGATTAAGTGTGGAACACTAACCCTAGTTATCATTTTATGTGAAAACCCTAACTGTGTTTGGGCTTCGAGTTGGGCCTTTCTGTTGGGCTTAGGTGATTGGGTATTGATGGGCCATCTGAGATCAAGTGTATTGATTAGGAAAATTGGATGGGCTTTAGGGTAAGATCCATGTAAGGGGTTTGGGCCAAATCTGGAAAATTGGGCTATAATTGGGCATTGGTTGATTATTTGGCTTTTAGGCCTTCAGAGTGTGAGTTTGGGATTTGGTCTTGGACCAAGGTAGGTTAGGGGTAAAATGGTCTCTTTACCCCAAGTATGGAGTTATGGTTATGAATTGGAACCCAATTATTAATTGGGTGTTGTTTTGATGTTGACATTTCGGGAATCTGTCTGCTAGCAACCATAGTTTTATCCGCGGGACTTTAGTAGTGCGTGGTGAGTCTCCTCACTATTCTATGGGTTGAAGGCACCAATGTCGACCCATTTGGTTTGTTTATTGTACGAAGACCAAGGGGTGGCCCTTAGCAGTTTGTATGTTGGACCAGAGTCTGAACTCTAGCAGTTAATTGGTTAGTAATGGTAGAATTCTATGCTAGTTATATTTATGATGCTTACATGGAAGAATAGGAGGTGGTTATTGGCACTTGTCTATAAGACCTAGTTTTGTGGCCCCCGGCTTGGCAAAGAAGACCACGAGGTGGCTCATGGAATAATGGCAAGAGTATGGATGGCACATAGCACTTTCATTGATTGAATGGATATGTATGTTATGTATGGCTTGTTTGATATGTATGGTATGTGGTATTTGGTAAATTCAATAAACTTTGTGCTTACAGTTGTGGTTTAGGGTTTAGGGTACTTCCGGTTCGAAAGGCAAGGGTCCGGGTTGATCACAGCGCATACACCCGTGTTTTCCGCAACACGAGATTTTGGGAATGAACTTTGATAATTGTTTTATTTTGGAATGTTTTCTAAATGTTTGGATAACTTACATTAGTGTTTTGACTATAATAAAAAGGAAATTTTTACCCTGGATTTTTGCGATGTTACAAGTTAAATGGTCAAATGTGTATAAAAATAAAGAAGTTGTCTAAATATGAACAAAGTGACAAAGATGATTACCCTCATAAGCCATTTTCCCTTGAATAAACACAACTTGGAGAAACATTTTAAGAACAAGTTTGTTGAAGGTATGCACAATCCGCAACCTCCAATCTACGGACTAGACACTGTAGGAAAAATTAAAGTTGAGTTCATAGAAGTCATACTATGGAATCAGTATAGATACTATGAAATGATCTCATGAAGCCTGACTTATCCATTAATGATCTCATCAAGCATGAGTGATCTATTAAGCTCTTAATCACCAAAGTCACTCATCCATATTTTCTAGAAGTCCTTCCTATACCTAATGGATCATAAAAATGGTGCTTTATAGACATGCATGTCCAATGCATATCTCTTCCATTTTTGGTCAAAATATAAGAGAAAGGAGCTCAAACTTATTCATGGGACTAAAAACTCCAACAAACTCTAGATCTACAACATATGACCTAAAAGGGACCTCAATGATCCATAAAGTTGCCAACTTTATTGCAACCATTCCTTTAAACTTCCACAATCATGAAGAAAAGGGACAAGAAACGTAGATTTTGATGCATGGAACTTAAAGCTTGGATCTTGAACATTTACAAAGGTCTAGAATATACACAAGAGAATAATGATGAGGTTTCCTTGTTGTATCAACACACTAGAACACCTTTTTCTTCTTCTTCTTCTTCTTCTTCTTCTTCTTCTTCTTCTTCAAGGTACCAAAAGTACCAAAACGAGACAAGAATCACCAATAGGGATTAGGGTTAGGGTTTCGAGGTTTAAGAGTGATGGAGGCTGAGGATGATGCCCTAATCTCTGGGGTATGATGCTTAAATATTAGAAAAACCCTAAAATCATGGGCTTGGGTCAAAATAGTTGACATAATGTAGCCATCTTACTTATACATTGTTGTACTCATTAGATGGATGTATTCCATTTAACTCATGTCACGTCGTGGGAATCTGTACACCACTTCGTGGCATGGAGTTTTTTTTTTTTCAAAAACTTCATCTTTGATCCCGTTAAGTCTTAAGCTAAACCAATCTAGAAAACAGGTGTTAAAAAAAGTGGAAGACAGTTTGGTGGAAGTGTTAGATATAGTATCCAATGTCATTAACTAGTTTGTAATATTTCTAAATATTAACATGGTCCTTTTGAGTTGGCCTCATGATACAAATAACATTAAGAAAAAGGAGAAAATAAGTTGTTAATTTATTAATGAATTCATAAATTAATTAGAAATTATTTTGGTAATTAATTAAATTGATTTTAATTAATTAAAGGAGTTAAATATTAAGTAAATCATCTGAGTTAATTGAAATATTCTAGAACTCTCCATGAAAGAAGGATGGAACAAAATCTAGAAGGATATTCTAGATTAAGGCGGGTTTCAAACAAGGTAAGGATTATCCTTTAGGAATTTGAATTTCTTAAGGATTAATTAGCTGCCTATAAATAGGGTGCTAGGGATCAAACCTTAGAAGATTTTTATTCTCTAATTTCATTCGCCCCTATCTCATCTCTCTCTTTCTCTTTCTCGTTCTCTCTCCATGGATGAAAATACAACCCTTTTCTAAAGGGTTAATTATTTTCGACCTAACCCTAATTAGTTAGGTTTATTCCTTATTTGCTTTTGGAGTCTTGAGTTTGACTATATTAGATGGGTTCTCATTTGGGCTCTTTAACCTTTACAAGAGATGTCCATCATATGATCTAAGGGTCAAGAGGTATGTAACCTATCCTTCTTTTAGTTTGATTTTAAAGTTCGTTGCTAAAACTTATAGAACCTAGATTCTAGGATGTATGTACACTAAGGTAAATCTTTTGATTATTTTTCTAGCTTTAGATAGTGTACTTGATGTAATAAATCCCTAACAGTGGTATCAGAGCCAATGAATTTTAATTTTTTGCTTTACTTTTTAGAATCAAAATCGTAATTTTTGAAGTTGGGCATTACGTGACGCGTTCTTCCCTATGTGGCTTGTAGCCAAGCTTTTTCCAGATTTTTCGATTTTTGGTATTTTTTGAATTTTTAGAATAAACCTTTTGATTAAAATATTGTTTTTATTGTTTAAATCTGAATATTCAAATAAGGAGACTAGTTTAGAATATTATTTAATTAAAGTTTAAATTTGAATGTTTACTTAATTAAATTTGAATATTATTTAAACTTGAATAAAACTTGAATATTTATCTTGAATAGTATTTTAATTGTTTAAATCTGAATATTCGAATTTTGAGATTAATTTGAAATATTATTTAATTGTAGTTAAATTAGAATATTTAATAAATTAAATTTGATTATTATTTAAATTAGATTTAAAATTTGAATATTTATCTTGAACTTTATTTAATAAGAGAATTAAATTAGACATATAAGATTATAAACTGAAAAAGTTTAAATTTAGTATATGGTAGAATTTACTATAAATATTACAATTATACCACATGTGTTCTCACATGATAATTAAAAATATTATCGTCGAATCAAGACTAGGCACACCCACTCTAATATTGGTTTAAGGAGGTCTCTATAATTCCTAATAAGGTTGGTTTTTAATATGCTTCATGCGGACCTACCCCACCATCTTTTGTATTTTGAGAGTGGAGTTACCGAACGGGTTCAATTGGATTTTGTTTTTCAAAATTAAAAGATTGAATCAAATAATAAAACAAAATTCTCTTTTTATATGTCTAAGAACGCGAGTCATGTGTTACCCATGAAAATGCACATATTTTTTATATTTTAATGATGAAACGTGTGTGGTTAACCGACACGACATTGCAAAAATATAAGTCTAAAATGATGTGTCACTCGTAAGAGGATCAAAGCATGGAGAAAAAAATTTGATCATGAATAGCGAGCCCTTTGCTACTATTCATGGGATCAAAAGAGAACATTCTTTTAAATGTTTAAGTCTGATGATTTATAATTGTTTACACAAATTTCATAAGATTGTTTTGACTTTATTAAATGTGGAACATTTTATATGTTTTCTATTTAAAAGGAAAAGTCATGAAAACTGTGAATCTAATATAAGAATAATGATTTAAAACCAAATTTGAATATTTGAATATGGTGTATAAATATGGAATTAACTTCTTGAATAAGTATTACATTACCGAAATCCAATTACATAGGATTTTGGAATTTATTTGACTACCAATCTTATGATTAATGCAAGCTATATATGTCAAGATAGATGTATATATGAAGTAATTGGTCAATATCCTTTTGAACAATCCTTTGCACGTTGCCTTGACTTGGTGACTCCGGATTTTAGGTTTAGACTAGAGCGATTCTTTAGTATAAATGTGACTTGTGTTGACTATTTATACACATGTGAATAACAAATATGAAATATATTCGTTAAATAGGAGCTACGTAGGGTTGATGCTAATAACAGTTGCCTTATATGGGAACCACGACAAAGTATTGTTAGCGTTTGGTTTGGGAATTCTAGAGAGTGAAGAAGGTTGGACCTGGTTCTTATGGAGGCTCAACGAATGCCTTGGGGGCGGTAGGGAAGTTGCATTCACACGCAATATGTCAAATTCCATAGAATTATCCCTAATTCAGTATTGTCTAACCGAATTCATATCATGAGTATTATTGTATGAATGTCGATCAGAATTTATAGGCTACAATCGATCGTAATAGCAAAGTGGAATGAATGAATTGGCAGACATGCAAAAATTATAACATATCTGATTTTCAGTTATCTTTAAATACAGGTGAGCAAACAACCGCATAAAATACACAAACCGTCAACACCACACCAAACCGCACTACATAATACGGTTTAGAATTTCACAACGCGGTTTGCGGTTCGTAATTTTGGCAAACCGTACTTTGCGGTGCAGTTTGCGGTTTATAGTTACAAAACTGTAGTTCAAACCGCACCACGTTGCATTTATATATATATATATATATATATATATATATATATATATATATATATATATATATATATATATATATATATATATATGGCTAGGTTATAACGTGGATGGACAACTACTGTGCGGACGTGTGGATAGTGATATTCTATGAGACTTACTAAGAAAATAGGTTGTTTAGTAATGTGAATATGTTAAACTCACCCAACTATCGTCACTTTCATGAATTCTTACTAATTATTATTCATTTTGTTCTCACGCATTGTTTTTCACTCATTTTCATTCTTACAGAATACGACTTAATAAATATTCTGACATAATGAGAATAAGAATAAAAAGTCTATAATAACGTCATAGAGAATTTAATTCACGAGAATGTATGATAATGACAATAGTTATGTATGATTGAACGTATTCATATTATCAAACAATATATTTTCTTTGCCATCTTCACAGAATAACATTATTCATACGTCTGTACAATAAATATCAATCCACATTTGAACCTAACTCTCTCTCTATCTCCCTCTCTCTCTCTCTCTCTATATATATATATATATATATATATATATATATATATATAGAAAGGGAGAGAGAGAGAGAGATAGAGAGAGAGAAAAGAGAGAGGTAGGTTTAAATATTTTTCACGTCTACTGTGTGCTATAATACACCAATAAGAATTTAGTACAAATTATATGTATATTAAATGATACCCTTACTTATTCCGAAATTAATAATTAAAAAAAGAATTATTAGATTTTTCCTTTTATTTTGCATTTTAATTTTTTTTTAGATTTGGTCTCACGGTCTTACAAAATTAGTATGGTCTCAAATGAACCTGAATATATATATATATATATATATATATATATATATATATATATATATATATATATATATATATATATATATATATAGGTTCAGGTTCATTTAAGACCATGCTAATTTTGTAAGACCGTGAGATAAAATCTAAAAATAATTTTAAAATGCAAAATAAATGGAAAAATCCAAAAATTCTTTTTTTAAATATTATTTTCGGAACTTGAATTAACTAAAAAAAATATAAAAAAATATAAAAAAAATATAAAAATTTCCGTTTTTTTTTTTGAAAAATACGTGAAATATTCTAAATAGAATATTACACTGATATATTCTAAAAAATAATTTTAAAATGCAAAATAAATGGAAAAATCTAAAAATTCTTTTTTTAAATATTATTTTCGGAACTTCAATTAACTAAAAAAAATAAAAAAAATTCTATTTTTTTTGAAAAATACGTGAAATATTCTAAATAGAATATTACACTGTACATATTCTAAAAATAATTTTAAAATGCAAAATAAATGGAAAAATCAAAAAAAAAGATTTTAAATATTATTTTTGGAACATGAATTAACTAAAAAAAATAAAAAAAATAAATACAAAATAAAAATAAATAAAAAAATGCGTCTCACGGTCTCACAAAATATAGGTGGTCTCAAATGAACCTAACCCTATATATATATATATATATATATATATATATATATATATATATATATATATATATATATATATATATATATATATATATATATATATATAACCGATTAATGAAAACTCTAAACCCAAAACATGATACTATATTATTAAATTTCATAAACTGGTACAAACTTATAAAAACATTACGTGACTTTTCTGTTTGCGATATTTATTAGCCTTTTAGGTATGTAATATAATTAGTAAAATTTAAAAGCTTTTTTAAATTAATAATTACTGACAAGAGTTCTAAATTGAAATAACTTATCTAAGCGCATAAACCGCATGCAAATTGTGACAACCCGAAATTTCTATTTTATACAATTATTCAAATCAATCAAGGTTAGACTCGTTTTGCTATCTTATAGCATTGTTTAGAGTCAATTAAAGTGTTCTAAGCCTAGTACCTTCAAAGTTAGTGTTTAGAGTTGGGTTCCACAAGTTCACCACTTCCCAAAATGGCCAAACACTCCAACACGAGGAGTGTACAGCCGTAGACTTGGGTGTGCAGTCGTACACCCCCTTCTGACCGTACACTCTCATGTATAAATGAGAGACTTAGCCTTCATTCAACTCTTTTCACACTCCTAAGCCAAGGCTCATTCTCTCTCAACTACCATCCGATTTTTCATCTAGATTTTCAAGATTGTAAGTGTTTCTTCCCTTGAATTGTTGATTCCTTTCACTATCTTCTATGGATCATTGATTTCATCCATGAAATCACTTCATTTTGGTAGATCTTCAAGTGTTCTTCAGTTTCACCAAGAACACCTACTAAGTTCTTGGACCTCAAACACCCCGAAAAGGCTTCTATATTGTAAGTATCACTTCTTATGCTTGTTACTTACTAGATATACTCCTTAGAAATCGTCCAAACCATGATCATCAAGGAGTGTACGGCCGTACACACCCTAATGTTGTCGTACACCCCTTTGTTTAGTGCATATTGGCCTCAAAACTCATGTTCTATGCTAGCACATGATCAAGAACACTTAGAGGATGCAAGATATAGCCTTGGAATACACTTTTTCACCATTTCTTCAAAGAGTGTACGACCGTACACTCCATGGCCGTACACCTGGTGGCCGTACACACACTTGTGTGGCCGTACACCCATTATATGCAGCCCTTTGTACTTCTAACACTTCGATCTAAGTGTTTCCTAAGACCTTGGGTGTTTTCCCTACATTATTAGTTGTATAAACACTAATTATATACATATATATGTCATTATATGCTTATTAGGATCCGTTGTGCTCAAGTCTTCACTTGACACTTAGCATCTTACAAACCGATCTTTCATTAGTATCACTCACAGCATCTGAGTTCATACCCCTTAACTTATATTTTAAATGATTTTAAATTCTTTTATTGGGGGGGGGGGGGGGGGGGGGGAGGCGATACAAGTAGAAACATTATAGTTATTATACCAATCACATGTGAATAATAACTATCAAACAAACAGACTTCTTATACTTCAAACTATGCTTTCAAACAAATTTGCTTCAAATAGTTTTACAAACTCTTTTATATGCAACACTCCTTATTTAACTCTTTCAAACTTATATTTTGTCAAAATCATGTATATAGAGATATAGTTATGTAAGTAGGATTGAAAGGACTTAGGACTGATAACTCGCCTTATTTCCTATTCCTTGTTTGGTTGTGGACTTAGGGTATCGGTTGTTTGTCCGAAGGTCGTTTGAATCTTTGTTATATATTATGTGTATGTAAATAAATATTATAGTTCTTCATTCAGTTCAATACCTTTGGGTAGCAAAGGTGTACAAACATGTTCATTCATATAAACAACATTTCTAGTAAACTATAATAGGTATAGTTTAGGAAGTCTCTAATACTATTGCTAGAACAATGAAACATACAAGAGTCAGTTCATACATGAGTCAGTTCAAACATATTATAAAGAGAAACAATACATACTATAATGAGAGACAATATTCACTATAAAGAGAACCGGTACATACTATAACGAGAGACAATACTAACTATAAAGAGAAATAGTACATACTATAACGAGAGATAATACTCACTATAAAGAGAAACAATGCATACTATAACGAGAAACAATACATACTACACACTATACACTAGAGAACATACTACATACTAGACAGAGAGAACATACACTACACTAGAACATGCTATACAAATACAAGAATACTATAACATTAATGTGAGACACTACTTCATGGTTCGACAATATACTGTTGCGTCACGTTTTGTACCCAGAGTCTCTTGGATAAAGAGCGTGAATGTAACATCCTAGAATATCAAGAGTAGAGTTGAATGGCTAAAAGTGTAATTTTGAAGGGCAACTCGGCGAGTCCATGGATGGACTCGGCGAGTAGGGTCGCGACTATGGTCGCGTGTCAAGTGGCCTTCTCGGCGAGTCCAAAGATGGACTCGACGAGTACGTGTTGAGTGGAGAAAACCCTAAATCCAGGGGATGAGCCCTATTTAAAGAACATTATATCCTCTCCCCAGCCTCTTTGATCTCCCTTGAAGTCCAGAAACCCTAGAAAGCATGATTGTGGAAGATTGGAGTGCATTTGGAGCTTGGGGAAGTGTTTGTTGAAGAAATCTTGAAGGATAAGAGGCTTGGATCAAAGGGCTTTGTTTAGATTCGGATTTCTTGCTGTTGGAGGCTTCATTTTGAGGTAATATCTCGTTCTTGGGCTGTGTTCTTCTAGATTCATCATTTTAGGGTTGTGTGGGAAGCTTAGATTTGTGGCATCTTGAGTTTGAAGGATAGATATGAGGTTGCTACCTCAGATCTGAAGTGGAGAAGGTCAAGCGCATTAAAGTCCCTGTTCTTGTGTTATTGATGGAGCTATCTTGTCACAAACCCAAACCCTAGAGTAAAAAATTCCTAGATCTTCTTGGATTCACGTAAAGATTGCCACTTTACGTGATGGATGGCCTTAGGAGAAGTAGATCTATGGTTTGGATCATCTGCATGGCTTGGAAAGCTTCTGTAAGGATTCAAACCCGATGGTACTCGGCGAGTCACATGGGTGGACTCGACGAGTTGCTTGAAGAAAGTCTGGAACTCGGCGAGTTGGATGAAGATGGCCTGGAACTCGGCGAGTAGGTTGAAGTTAGTCGTAGGCTCGGTGAGTCTGTTCCTGGACTCGGCGAGTCTGGTCGTAGGTTCCAAGTTTCTTTTGGAAGTGCTGTGACTCGGTGAGTTATGTGCGAGTGGGCTCAGAGTTGTTGTACTCGGCGAGTCTCGGGGTGACTCGGCGAGTTGGATCACGAATTGAAGGAGGTTCTGTGTATGAGGACTCGTCGAGTCATTGGGTTAACTCGGCGAGTAGAGTCAGTAAGGGGTAGACTTTGACCAAGGGTTGACCAGTTGATTTCCAGGGGTAATTTGGTAATTATTGGTATTTATTGGATTCAGTCTTTTGGGTATTGGCAGTGTTGGAGTTCGGGTCGGAGGTTGCAGCAGCGTGATATTATCCTTTCGGTCAGCAGTTGCGAGGTGAGTTATCCTCACTATATCAACAGGGTCTAAGGCACCAAGGCCTACCCTTTATCGGATTGAGATCCGAGTATCTGTTGTTATGTTATTGCTTTGATATGTTTGCATCCGAGTAGTTAGGATGGTATTCGTTAGAGACCTGGTTAAGGTCGGTATCCTGGTAGATAGGATGATGCTATGCTAGTGACCGGTTAGGTCGGTATCCTGTTAGAGTATGTTGTGTTATGTGATCTGCTAGATCGGTTTGCCTGAATTTGAATTGTTATGTGATTGTATGTTTATGTGCACATTGTTGTTTGGACTGGAGTTGGGTTGAGGCGGGTCCTGCTTCGTGCTGTAGGCCAAGATACCTAGGGCGGACCGGTTGTTCCGAAGGCCCAGCGAGCGGTCCAGATAGACTGTAGGCCCCACGAGGGAGGACCAGACGTGCCGAGGCTCGGAGAGTGGACCAGGCCGACTGAAGGCCCGATACGGGCGGACCAGTCATACTGTAGACTCAGAGAGTGGACCAGGTGAGTTGAAGGCCCGGTGCGGGCGGACCAACAACACTATAGACTCGAGGGACATGATTGGACTCGGACGGTGGATAAGGTGGACTGAAGGCCCGACAAGGCGGACCAGTACCACAGTAGACCCGATATGAATGGTTGTTCTGTGATTCGTTATGATATAGCATGTTATGTGTATGGTATATGTGGTTGGTATTTTGGGGGTATCTCACTAAGCTTTCGGGCTTACAGTTGTGGTTTAATGTTTTTCACGTTCTTCAGAAGATTGTGGCAAGGCAAAGGCATGATCGTACCACTCCTTGTGTTTATGTTTTATGAAATGGACCTGGGAATACTCTGATAATAAATGTATTGAAAACCTTTTTGTAATAACTTAATGAATTGGGTTGTTTTTGAAAAGTTTAAATTTTATTGAAATTTTGGTCGTTACAAGTTGGTATCATAGCCTTGGTTTGAGTGAATTGAAGGAACACTCGTGTGACTCCAGTCTCAAATCGAGGAGGGTTTTCAAAAGAGAATTTAAAATGGTTTTCAAAATAAGTAAAAGAGGACGCGGAGGTATGATCAGTCGGAGCCAGTAAGTAACCCCAACATACCATACATGATATTGGTTTTATTGAGATTTGATAGAACAACATGCTAGAGTTAGGCTAGGGATCTTCAGGATTTCTTGATGTGTTGCATGATTTATGATGCCTGCTAGCCTAGGGTTTCCTTGTGAGAGATTTCTCGTGTTCCTCTAGTGTGAGGATAGAGCGTTGTTATGCATGTTTTCGCTAGGGTGTTGTGGAAGTACTTCATACAAATATGGTTAGGTGTGGAAGGTAGTATGGGCCCGTACTACTGAAAGCACAGGACCCATATGCGTATCAGGGAAACCATGACCTCTAGGGTTGGGTTGAGAGTTGGTTCCCGGTTAGTGGGAAGTGTCTGAGATTTTGGTGGTTTATTTTCAGTATGGAGATTTCAGGGCATGCTGCGAGTGGATCCGGGTCAGGATCAGGAGCAGGAGAGGGAGTTCCGGGCGGGTTCGTACCGCCCGAGGTTGTTGGTCAGATGAGCACAGACGATTTGGATGCGAGGATTCGTGAGATCTTGCATGATGAGGTTGCTGCATTGTTCCGGGCCGAGCTGTCGGAACCGTTTGGGTCGATCAAGACCACTATGGTGGAGTATTTTGATGAGCACTATGCGGCTCTCACGGAGACGAATGTCGCGGCGGCTACAGCGGCTGTAGCAGCGGTAGGGGGAGGAGCGAGTAGAGGTTTTCAGTATCGGGACTTCGATAATACGAAGCCTCCCACCTTTGATGGAGTTCAGGATCCGATCGTTGCTATGAGATGGTTATCCGATGTGGAGGGGTGTTTCTTAACGTGTTCATGCCCTGCTGATCAGAGGGTGAGGTGCGCTCTGAACCTGTTAAGGCTCGGGGCAAAGGATTGGTGGAGGTTGACCACGGGGTCATATTCGGATGCGCAGAGGGCTGCGATCTCATGGGATCAGTTCAGAGAGATGTTCAGCACTCTTTATGTTCCACACGTTGAGAGGGAGAGGTTGGCTTAGGAGTTCCTTGAGCTGAAGCAGGATTCGGAGTCGGTGACGGAAATCACCACGATGTTTACTGAGAGGGCGATGTTTTGCCCTGAGTTCGCTTCGGAGAAGGCTCAGATGTCCCGATATCTGAGTATGCTAAAGATAGATATCAGACAGTTTGTGTCCGCGTAGAGGTGCGAGACCTTGTTGGAGTTGCAGGAGGCCGCCAGGCGGCGTGAGTTAGAGATTGAGTTGCAGTTGCGTGAGCTGAGGCAAGCTCCGGTGCAGTCGTAGCTAGCGACGAAACGGTCTAAGACCGTTGATTCCAGGATGGGAGATCAGGGCAGCCACGTTTGTGGAAAGTGTGGGAGGGGTCACGCCGGAGTTTGTCAGTCCGGTGGTGCATGCCGCAAGTGTGGAACGGAGGGGCACTACGCGAGGGATTGTCGGCAGTCAGTGCCGGTTCAGGATTTGAGGACATGTGATCATTGTCATCAGGTTGGGCACTTGAGGGTCAACTATCCACAACTTGCTGCAGGACCGGTGCAGGCTCCAGCACCGGCCACGTTGAGGATCACAGGTGGAGGTCAGTGTGGAGCGGATCCCCCAAGGGCTTAGGGTCATGCTTTTCAGCTTGCAGCGGAGGAGGTTAGAGCAGTGTCGGATGCAGCTGCGGGTATGTTTCTTCTTGTTGTCTTGATTATTTACGATTATTGTGGAGTATCGTTTATCTGCTAGTCTCGTTGGGTGGTTTTCATTTTGGTATCCGTTGTTCCTTGAGGGTTTGGCATGGTTATGGGTTAGTGTTTCGGGTTTTCGCTGGTTATCTTTTATGAGGATTATTAGTGGATGCGGCGTTGGTTTGAATGTCGGGTAGCATCTGCAGTCTGAGGAGTGGATAATTGAAGATTGGGTTCCTTTCGAGCGAGATGATCGACGTGGAAATGTGTTTTTGCGAAGGTTGCTAGTGCTAGTGGGAATCAGTCTGCGTGTAAGTGTTGGGTTTTGTGCAAGGTTATTTTGGGAGGTCGGTGATAGAGACCGGTGGTTGATAGTCAGTGCCCTAAGTGGGGGAGAATTGGAGAATTCTCCGGAGGATCGACGAGTATGAAAGGTTGTTTACCTGCATGGGATTCAGTAGTGTCTCGGTCAGCCAAGGGCATTGGCTGGTATAAGTAAATGGCAGGCGTGCGGGGCGGGATACAGACCAAGAGCTTGATTGTGTAGGGCCTGGGATCAGGCCGGGATCGAGTATGTATGATGGAGATAGAGTTCGGAACCCCTAGGGTGCTAGAACAGTATGCATGGGAGGATTTCCCAGAGAGGTAACTCGAAATGTTGATTGCTAGTTGAGCGGTCCGGATAGACTGAAGACCAATAGGCGTACCAGTCAGGCCGAAGGCCCGGTGAACGGTCCAGCTAGACTGAAGGCCCTGGAGGGCGGTCCAGGTCTGCTGAAGGTTATGAGAGCGGTCCAGCTAGACTGAAGGCCCTGGAGGGTGGTCCAGGTCTGCTGAAGGTTATGAGAATGGTCCAGTTTGGCTGAAGGCCTGGTAAGGCGGTCTAGTCATGCTGAAGACTCTGCATGTGTCGTTAGATCGGTGCGAGGTAATGGATTGAGTATGTTGCGATATGTTAGCGTTGCAAGGTCTGGCCCCGGATATTGATCACAATAAGTGGAGGTAGTGCATGGACTTGAGAGTCTTCGCGAGTGGATTCAGAGTATGTATGGTGCATGGGTTAGCAGTTATACGATTAAGGGGTGGTGTAGCGTTGGGCGAGCACCGTGGCACTTGTCGTGGTGACAAGGCGGTCAAGTGGTTTTCCTTGGTAAGGAAAGAGGGAGGAATGTAATTTCGAAGGGGAGTGCAAATTCACGGAAGTGAAAGCAGTAGTGCAGGGTTATGATCGGAGTGCTCCAATTGTAGTCATTAAGCAGCATGTGTGCGGCGGCGGTATGGGATGACATCATGTGGGGATGTCTGCTGAGGTCGCAGGAGGAAATTCCGAGGTTGTAAAGTTAAGAGGCTCGTAAGGGATGCAGGTATGGAGTTTTGAGTTCCCAGCTTGATTTCGGTGAAGGAATTGTGTAGCAATGGTTCATCCTGAGGGATATTTTGAGGGTCGTCAGTGTGATGGGTTTCCTGACCCGAGGGTGCTAGAGCTAGTTCAGCATGTGCATTCGATTGCAAGAGGAGAACTCATGGGAGTTGCTCTGAAGAGTGTGTCTTTCTATCAGCATGGAATGCATAGAGTTGGACTCGATTAAAGGTTGTGATTTGGAGCAGTGTTGCATCAGAAGTGGTACTCACTTGTTATGTGTGGTTATCAGAGGGTAAAGCCGGTGGCCGGCTTGTGACGGTGGTCAGGACACCGCGAGCAGGGAGAAAGTGAGTTTATGGTCTCCATGATTGTGCCTTGAGGAGCCTGGTTGGGTTAATGCCAGGAGTTGTAATGCGAGAGAATTTCTAGAGTCGAGTTATCGCAGGCTTCGAGGGCGAAGCCTAATTTAAGTGGGGGAGAATTGTAACATCCCGGAATATCAAGAGTAGAGTTGAAGGGCTAAAAGTGTAATTTTGAAGGGCAACTCGGCGAGTCCATGGATGGACTCGGCGAGTAGGGTCGCGACTTTGGTCGCGTGTCAAGTGGCCTACTCGGCGAGTACGTGTTGAGTGGAGAAAACCCTAAATCCGGGGGATGATCCCTATTTAAAGAACATTATATCCTCTCCCCAGCCTCTTTGATCTCCCTTGAAGTCCAGAAACCCTAGAAAGTGTGATTGTGGAAGATTGGAGTGCATTTGGAGCTTGGGGAAGTGTTTGTTGAAGAAATCTTGAAGGAGAAGAGGCTTGGATCAAAGGGCTTTGTTTAGATTCGGATTTCTTGTTGTTGGAGGCTTCATTTTGAGGTAATATCTCGTTCTTGGGCTGTGTTCTTCTAGATTCATCATTTTGGGGTTGTGTGGGAAGCTTAGATTTGTGGCATCTTGAGTTTGAAGGATAGATCTGAGGTTGCTACCTCATATCTGGAGTGGAGAAGGTCAAGTGCATTAAAGTCCCTGTTCTTGTGTTATTGATGGAGCTATCCTGTCCCAAACCCAAACCCTAGAGTAAAAAATGCCTAGATCTTCTTGGATTCACGTAAAGATTGCCACTTTACGTGATGGATGGCCTTAGGAGAAGTAGATCTATGGTTTGGATCATCTGCATGGCTTGGAAAGCTTCTGTAAGGATTCAGACCCGGTGGTACTTGGCGAGTCACATGGGTGAACACGACGAGTTGCTTGAAGAAAGTCTGGAACTCGGCGAGTTGGAAGAACAACTCGGCGAGTAGGTTGAAGTTAGTCTTAGACTTGGCGAGTCTGTTCTTGGTCTCGACGAGTCTGGTCGTAGGGTCCAAGTTTCTTTTGGAAGTGTTGTGACTTGGTGAGTCAAGGGATGACTCAGTGAGTTATGTGCGAGTGGGCTCAGAGTTGTTATACTCGGCGAGTCTCGGGGTGACTCGGCGAGTTGGGTCGCGAATTAAAGGAGGTTCTGTGTATGAGGACTCGGCGAGTCATTGGGTTGACTCGGCGAGTAGAGTCAGTCAGGGGTAGACTTTGACCAAGGGTTGACCAGTTGATTTCCAGGGGTAATTTGGTAATTATTGGTATTTATTGGATTCAGTCTTTTGGGTATTGGCAGTGTTGGAGTTCGGGTCGGAGGTTGCAGCAGCGTGATATTATCCTTTCGGTCAGCAGTTGCGAGGTGAGTTATCCTCACTATATCAACAGGGTCTAAGGCACCAAGGTCGGCCCTTTATCGGATTGAGATCCGGGTATCTGTTGTTATGTTATTGCTTTGATATGTTTGCATCCGAGTAGTTAGGATGGTATTCGTTAGAGACCTGGTTAAGGTCGGTATCCTGGTAGATAGGATGATGCTATGCTAGTGACCGGTTCGGTGAGTATCCTGTTAGAGTATGTTGTGTTATGTGATCTGCTAGATCGGTTTGCCTGAATATGAATTGTTATGTGATTGTATGTTTATGTGCACATGGTTGTTTGGACTGGAGTTGGGTTGAGGCGGGTCCTGCTTCGTGCTGTAGGCCAAGATACCCAGGGCGGACCGGTTGTTCCGAAGGCCCAACGAGCGGTCCGGATAGGTTGTAGGCCCCACGAGGTCGGACCAGACGTGCCGAGGCTCGGAGAGTGGACCAGGCCGACTGAAGGCCCGATACGGGCGGACCAATCATACTGTAGACTCAGAGAGTGGACCAGGTGAGTTGAAGGCCCGGTGCGGGCGGACCAACCACACTGCAGACTCGAGGGACATGATTGGACTCGGAGGGTGGACCAGGTGGACTGAAGGCCCGACAAGGCGGACTAGTACCACAGTAGATCCGATATGCATGGCTGTTCTGTGATTCGTTATGATATAGCATGTTATGTGTATGGTATATGTGGTTGGTATTTTGCGGGTATCTCACTAAGCTTTCAGGCTTACAATTGTGGTTTAATGTTTTTCAGGTTCTTCAGGAGACTGTGGCAAGGCAAACGCATGATCGTACCGCTCCTCGTGTTTATGTTTTATGAAATGGACATGGGAATACTCTGATAATAAATGTATTGAAAACCTTTTTGTAATAACTTAATGAATTGGGTTGTTTTTGAAAAGTTTAATTTTTATTGAAATTTTGGTCGTTACAGTGAATTTATGTATAGATCTATACGAGACTGACCCTCCTATACCTTGCTGCTAGCTACAGTGGGACCTATAGGTCTACGGGTGACGAATATCATATCATTTCGACATCTCGAACGTCGCGTTATACTAGTCGATCAAGTATGGTTACAATCATATCACATTTTACCTTAATTAACAAACTGGTTTAAGGTAGTTACTACATTGGTAGTTACTTATACAATACTACAGTACGTTGTTATTTTCCCATTGCATCCATATTGTGATCTTCTCACATAAACGGAAATGTAAACTATATTTTGGTAATGATAGTCATACTTGGGAAAGATACACACTTTTACAAACAAACAACACTCATAACATTCGGGCCTTGGTAGAAGGCTACCCTTTTTAGTAGAAAATATAGGATTTTCTAGGAGATAAAAACATTTACATCTAACATTTTCATGCAAACAATGACACTAATATACTTATGAACTCACCAGCTTTAATGTTGATCTACGCTTTCAAAATAACTTATATTCTTAGGTCACCAGTACACAAGTACCGATGACCAGGTTTGTAGAAGACGGAGCTTTCAAGACTCGTCTTTATTTTGATTATTCATTTTTGGTGTCTTATAAATTATACAGAACACACTTGTATTAAAAGTTATATTATTAATGCAATGGATGATATTATTGCTTGTTTACTCTTATGCATTGTTGTGATACTGTACATGACGTCCTCCGCCCCCGTACGTTTCCGTCGTTCAAGTTTTGGGGTGTGACACAAACCGTGAAAGTTGCCCGCATTAATCCTTAACACATAGTGTGGTTCAGAGCATTCGTGGTGCGGTTAGCGGTTTCCATAAAAGTCAAACCACATATGCGGTGCAGTTTGGGGTTTGCGGTTTTGGCTTTAAACACACCAAATCGTATCACGAACAACCTATCTTTAAATAGTATTTAAAAAGCAATTGGCAACGAAATACACTTGCTTGGTTGTGCAATATTGCTATTGCGAAATGGCGACTTTTTTTCTCCATAGTCTATTTTAATGTTTTCTCAATTGATATTCCTCTTGTCATTAAAAGGTTACTGACTTGTGCAATATTGCTATTGCGAAATGGCAATGACTTTTTTTTTTCTTTCAAGTCTTTTTAATGTTTTTTCAATTGATATTTCTCATGTCATGAAAAGGTTATTGACTGGAAAACATGATTTACAGATAACGTCCGTCATAGAATTTGTCCATGGGTCAATGCAACAAGTGTTCATTAATCGATTCAAATTAGGTAATAGATATTTAGAAAATATTCTTCTATATTTAAGGATATTTAACTAATTTTAAGCATTATATGACAATAATTGTTTCTCCATTAGGGGAAGTATATTGTAATCTCACAACTTATATTG
The DNA here is from genome assembly GCF_052625555.1 of Lactuca saligna. Lineage (NCBI taxonomy): Eukaryota > Viridiplantae > Streptophyta > Magnoliopsida > Asterales > Asteraceae > Lactuca > Lactuca saligna. The sequence goes on along the minus strand of NC_136425.1, from coordinate 7,877,771 downwards.
ACACCAAGCTTTTTAGGAAGATGCATAAATGTCGAGCCAAGATAGATGTAAACCTTCAACTTTAAAGCTACAGATTATTTACAAACTACATCTGTAAATATTGATCACTAGATTTTGTAGATTGTAGATATGGAAAATGTACAAAAAAAAAAGTGGTGTACTATGTGGGCACACGATAACATCGATGTGATCGTTTAACATGCCACGGATTCACAATCTTATTAACTTTAATTTGACTTTTGTTGTCTATCGAGCTATATATCGAACTGAAACATTGAACCATCTGTTGTCTGCTCCTCAATAAAAAGTTATCAAACGACATATTACCGGTGCTACCCCCTCTTTAACTTAAATATTTATATATCATTAGTGTACATGTACTTTTATATGAGATTCACAATTCTGCCTAATGAAAGAAGTGTTATCCACTTTTATTTGATTTTTTTTTTAAAACAACACAACCATTATATTTAGGAGCTTACAAAATATGACTTTAGATCCTTGAAAATTGAAATGTTATTTTTATTGAGTCTTTGCTATATAGAGCATAAGGGAAATAAACACTATAAACGAAGTTCTTACAAAAGAGTTATAAACGTTTAAAGTTTTCAAAAAATTTCTCTAAAGAGCATATTTTGAAACATAAAAAGTATGACTTCCGGTCACCTAAATTTGGATTGTTATATATATATATATATATATATATATATATATATATATATATATATATATATATATATATATATATATATATATATATATATATATATATATATATATATATATATATATATATATATATATATATATATATAGTTAGGTTAATGTGAGACGGTCTAATTTTGTTAGACCGTGAGACGTATTTTTTTATTGTATTTTTTTAATTTTTTTTAGTTAATTCAAGTTCCGAAAATAATATTTAAAAAAAGAATTTTTGGATTTTTCCATTTATTTTGCATTTTAAAATTATTTTTTAAAATTATTTTTATATTTGATCTCACGGTCTCACAAAATTAGAATGGTCTCAAATTAACCTGAACATATATATATATATATATATATATATATATATATATATATATATATATATATATATATATATATATATTGTGAGGTTCAATAAAGAACCATAATTAATCAATGAACAAATCGTGAGCATCGGAAATCATAACGATCAACGGCCAAGAAAATAGATGTACACTTTTATATTGGACACACACAATGGATTATATCAAAAAATCTACCATTTACAAAAAAAAACTCACCACTTTTTTTCTTTTAAAATTTTTTTTAGACAATGTTTTCTATCAAAAAAAAAAAAAACTCGAATATACCGTTGTTCACAATTTTTCGTCCTCTTTCCATAGAGATCCATGATGATATATCAAAAATGAATTTTTTTTTTCGAAAAAACCTACTTCATTTTTTTTAATGAAAAAAGTTAAGGTCTATTTTTTATAGAAAAAAATTAATAAATATATCAAAATTCATATTTTTTGTACTTTTTAAACATAGATTTATATTCATATTTAAAAAAAAAACGATATTTCAGTTCAGATTCACATTGTGAATTTGTTCAGATTCATATTGTAAACCTGTTTAGATTCACATTGTGTACATCCTCTGATTCACAGTGTGCATAATAATAAATCAGATTCACAGTGTGAATCTGAACTAATCGGAGCTTTTTCACATTGTGAATGTTAAAATTTAAAATATTTACAGTTTAGATTCACAATGTGAATCTACACTAATCGATGTTTTTTTTTTTTTTTTTTGTACCTTCTCAGATTCACGATGTGAATCTGAATTGTTCGAAATTTTTCATATTGTGAATATTAAAAATTAAAATATTTACAGTTTAAATTCACAATATGAATCTACACTGTTCGAGTTTTTTTTAATCGGTGTTGATGTTTATTAATAGAGTACAAAAATTAATATTTTTGGTACAATTAATTTTTTTTTATAAAAAAAAGTTTAAATATTTGAAAAAAATAAGAAAATTAAGTGGGTTTTTTTTGCAAAAAAAATTCGTTTTTTTATATAGTATCATGGATCTTTATGGAAAGATGACGAAAAATCCTGAACAACGGTATATTCGAATTTTTTTTTCGATAAAAAACTTGACCTAAAAAAAATTAAATGAAAAAAAGGAAGTGGATTTTGTTATAATCCGGTAAATATGCATCTATTTTAAAATTTTACAACTTTCCTTTTGCCAATAATCGCTTTAAATTCCGATACTTTGGATTGGTTCCTTGGTATTTAACTTTTATATATATATATATATATATATATATATATATATATATATATATATATATATATATATATATATATATATATATATATATATATATATATATATATATAAGAAAAGTGAATATACCCTCAAGGATATATAAGCTTAGGTACCCAAAGATACCATAATACGTCGTTTTATTTGATATATTCGTTTTAATGTTCTTTAATTTCAACCCTTAACTTGAGTTACTTTCAAGATTTTCGAAATTTCATGATTATTTTTTTCTTACATCACATCTTTGTGCCGAACACCTACTAAGCTATATATATTGTAGTTGAAAATGAAAATTATATAAGAGGAAGATAAATGTGTAATTTATAAAAATCATGAACGTAAATCAAGTAAAAAAACTAAATTATAAGAACATTGGACAATTACAACGTATTATATGTTAAAAAACGACGTAGTATAATGTATTTTGGTACTTAAACTTTTATATATATATATATATATATATATATATATATATATATATATATATATATATATATATATATATATATATATATATATATCCCCTACTAAATTAAACCCAATGAAAAAATTACCCCTAACGGAGTTGGAGTTCGTATAAAGAATTAGGAAGATTCAAAATTAGGATTCATATATGTATTCCTCTGAAAATCTACCTACACGATACATGTTTTTCAACAAGAAAAATGATAAGGCAATACATATTTTCAATTAAAAAAAAATAGCCAGCTGCCGTCATTTTTAGCAGATTTTTAATTTTTTTTTTGAGATGGTCATCTTCAAAGATTATGGCTGTTTGGATCATTTTCTATTTTTGTGGTTATTTCTTATAATTTGTTTAAAAAAATAGTTATTCTGGTTATTTACTTAATATATAAATGAGATTCGATTTACTTTAGCCAAATTAAACAGATAAAAATGAAATGTTTCTTACTGTACCTTACGGCTTAAACGGCATAAAACTATTGTATTTATTTTGAAACCATAATTATTATTTCTTAATTTTTTTTATTATATAACTATTGTAAGAGGACAATTTGGTCATTAAACAAGAATTGTCATTTCAAGAAACGAAGTAACAAAGAAAAAAAAAATAGAGAAGCTTGCTGAAAGCATTCAGAAAAGTAAGCAGAAGGAAACATCATACACTATCAGTCTACCATCCGTCTAATCACCTTTTCTGAATATCGTATCTGATTTTTGATTAAATAAATACATAACAGACGAATATTTATCAATATTCTAAAAAGCTTGTAATGACTGATAGCACGTTATGGTTCCAAAGTTTGTATGTGCCATCAAACTTTACAAAAACACCGCATTGACTCATATATATGTATAAAAATAAATAATAGTTGAAAATACATATAAAAATATAAATTTTATAAAAAATTATCGCCTTACAAACGACGTGATTCGTCAAGGCAAAGAAAAACTTAAGACTTGACATTACCGCCAAGTCACGCCTTACGTTATTTAGAACCTTGATATTTATTAATATTAATACCAGCAGGAAGCCGGAGTAGTGTAATTTTCCATTCGAGTTAATGATTTAGGAGGTAATAACGTTTTAATTTTGTCTATATTAAGTCTTTAAGGTTTTTTACATATTAAACCAATATGGTTGTTATAATCATTTAAAAAAGATAGTATCATTTTAATTTTATTGACATTAGGTCCTTAAGATCTTTTTTATACATATTACACCAACATGGTTGTTATAACCGTTTAAAAAATAAAGTTTTAATTTTGTCCACATAGGTCTCTATTTTTAATATTTTTATCATTAAATTTATATTAATATCTAGTTAGATCGCTTCAGCATTTCATCTTCTCAATTTAATCGCTCATTCACGGTTTCAATAGAAAAGTTACATAACAGTTCTCATTTTTACATTTAAAAAAATATATATTAATAATCAAAGGATTAATGATTAAGGCTTTATTTGGAGCACCATATTTAACTGATAAACTAGTTTATTTTTTGATATTTTTTAAGTTATCATTTTTGATAAGCAAAAAATAGTTTATAAGCCAGAATTTTAAAAAGCTACTTATATTAGTTTTTTTTATTTTTTTTTAAGTTTTCTAAATATACCCCATAATTAATTAATAAAACATATTTTTTAAATGCCCTTTTATCTCATTATATAAATTTCAAATAACTTATAAGTTTGTGGTGGAGCCAATATCCCCAAAAAGTAATGGGGTATCCCCGATAAGTAATGGCTTCGCCACTGAGGTATTCCGGTTTACTTATCGGAGATATCTCATTACTTGTTGGAGATATTCTTTTTTTACTTTGACGCTGACTTATAAGCTATCTGAAATTTATATAAAAACATAAAATTACATTTAAAAAATATGTTTTCTTAATTAATTAAGGGGTATATTTGGAAAAAAAAATTTAAAAACTTTTAAAAATAAGGACCTAATGCCGACAAAATTAAAACCTTATTACCCTCTCTTTAAATGATTATAGCAAGCATGTTGGTATAATATGTATAAAAAAGACCTTAGGGACTTAATGTAGACACAATTAAAACATTATTACCTTTTTTAAATAGTTATAACAACCATGTTGGTGGAATATGTACCAAAAAAAAAAAACCTTAAGGACCTAATGTGGACAAAGTTAAAACAATATTACCCTCCTAGGCCATTAACCCTTTCACATACACCTCAACATATGTTCGGGTAGGGTAATTTTCCCATACATTTCAATGTATATCTTTCATTTCAAAAAATAGGGTAATTCTCTAAGAGCATACTGTATGGGTACAAACAATAACGTTTTTGCCTATGTGGCACCTCTATAATGTGGTCATAACAACGTGAACACCATTTCCCCTTGGTGTTATGACATTTTGCAATGGGGGAGCAAACCAATCAAATCCTTTTTCTTCTTATCTTTCATTTTCTCTCTTCACCTCTTAACATGTTTTAACATGTTATAAAATTAGGAACACCATTTCTCCCTTGGTGTTATAGTGGTGTTATCGTTCATGTGGTATATAAGTCGGGCGTTATAATGTGACCCATACCTAATGCTCTAAATACCACTCTATTCCAAATACACAATTAAACTGAATGATTTGATTTGAGGAGATCAAATCATTTCTTTGTAAATATAAAAAAACCATTTAAATATATGAATATTACCCATCCTTCATCGCATCGGTACATCGGATTGTCTTGTAGCAAAAATAAATGATTAGTTGAGAATGATTCTCTCATTCTCAATCTTTTTTATTTTCTCAATTAAACTTACCTCTCTCTTTCTCTTTATGTGTGTGTGTGTGTGTGTATATATATATATATATATATATATATATATATAGCTAGGTTCAAATGTGCATGGATTTTTATTGTGCGGATGTGTGGACAGTGTCGTTTTAGTGCTATTCTGTGAGAATGACTAAGAAAATATGTTGTTTTGGTAATGTGAATACGTTCAACCTCACATAACTAATTTCACTATCATGCATTCTCACTAATTAAATTGTATATAATGGTACTATAGATATTTTATGAATCTCATTATGTTAGAACGTTGTCAGAATGTGTTATTGATAATCGTTTTCTATAAGAATGAAAATGAGTGAATAACAATGCTTGAGAACAAAAAAGAATAAGAAAATATATTTATTGGTAATGTAAATACGCTCAACCTTACATAACTATTGTCACTATCACTCATTTCGAATCTGCCGCTTAAGCGCTCCAGCATACCGGACCGACAGACAGGTCATATTCATATATGAATACATATATGGATATGTATATTCATATATGAATATGTATATTTGTTTGATTAAGGTGTTTAAGCTGAAAGATCTTGTATGCTCAAGAAGTATATTATAGTGATATTGCTAATTAACATATAATACTAATGGGTTACACTAACAACAACTTGATACAATTAATTATTTATTAGAAATTGGTTTTAATAAATAGTCAATTAATTCTTATAATTAAACTGGAAATTATTTATTGCTAGAAAATAATATTTTTCATTTGCAAGTAACATTATATATAATTCATATGTTATGAATTAATAAGTCATGCATAACATTTTGGACTAGCCAAATTCTTTTGTCTTTTACCAAAAAGTTAAAGTTTATATTTTATAAACTTGATTTATAAAATATAAAGGTTTTGCCTTCTTCATTTTATTATTTTATAAAATAAGAGTAAATAATATAAAGGTTTTGCCTTCTTTATTTTATTATTTTATAAAATAAGAGTAAAAAAGGAAGAGTATGGTTTGTTTTTTATTTAAATAGAGAGTGACGCTTTTATTATTTAAATAAGAGTATGGTTTTTTGAATATTTAAATAAGAGTATGACTTGTTTTAAGAAGCATGAGTTTTTTACTTATTTAATCAAAAGTAATAAGAAGCATGGGTATTGTGCATGTTATATATATATATATATATATATATATATATATATATATATATATATATATATATATGAGAAAAGATTTCACTTTGGGGGGCTTCTCTTCTCCCACCAAAAACCGTAACATGCATCTTATAATGCATGTTCTCTCACTTTTGTTTATCTCTTGAAGATATTACTTGTTTTTATATTGTTTTGAAGTTCATACTTTGGTTATGAACTTCAAGCTTAAGAGTTAAAATTTTTCTTACAATATTAGCATCTTAAATCAATTTGACAATTTGTTGGTGTCTCAAAGGTTCCACATTCTCCATCAACTTTCAAGCCTCCCAAGAGGATCCAAAGAACTACAAAGGTTGTAATTTTATTCTTCTTCTTCTTTGGTTGTGTTTGTTTTCCTTCCAAACTTTTCAAGATGATCCTTTGTGGGTTTAACTTGTTTATGTTATTAAAAAATGATCAAGTCTTCCATTGCTAAAATTCATGTCTTTGAAACTATTTTTTGAATAAAAATTCAACAATTGGTATAAGAGCCACCTTGCAAGTTTGGTTTGATTTTTGGAAATCTTATTTTTTGGAGATTATGGATAACTTGATTTTGTTTAAAAACAAGGTTCATACATATTTTCTATGACATCGTTATATTAATTATTTTATATGACAAAAGTTTTCATGCATCATTTGTCGTTTAAAGTTGTCTTAGAAAAACAAAGGTTGTGTGACATCCCTAAATTCTCGGTCATTTTAAATGTTTTATTTATGTATATTTGAAAATCAAAGTATTCATTTTTAAGGAATAATATTGCGGAATTTGTTCCCCAAAAACATGATAAATATATTATCAAAGCATTTCCGAAGAAATATATTTTGTTTATATTAAAACTTTAGGATGTCATCGTCAATATAGAAACATAAGCATAAACAGACTTTACATTCATTTACACTAGTGATTTACATCTCCTTTAATCTCTCAGTATAATGTAGTTTCGTATCGACACTTGTAATACAAATAAACTGAGTAGGTCAGATTGGGAAACCTGGTGAGTACATAGGCTTTTCAACCCAAAATAATAAAGTTATTATGTTTCATCATAAAAAAATTAACCCAATTACCCATCCCCATTATCTTCTTTATTTCTTAAGAATTTACCCTAAGAATCATATATCATTCACTCATTCATTCCTAAGGATTGTCCTAAGGAATATGCATGATGTCCATCGCTGCTAGGGTTTATATAACATGCACTAAGTTCATAGCGGTCGATGTTATCTGTTAGGCACTAAGTCCATAGCTACCATTATCCATTTATAGGACACTAAATCCATAGCTGCCAACTTTCATTTGTAAGACACTAAGCCCATAGTTGCCAGTGTTCATTTGTAAGGCACTAAGTTCATAGTTGCTAGGTGTTAGGCGTGTCAAAGACAACAAAAAGGGGTAAAAATAACTCTTTAAACACTACTAATTTGTACTAAAAATGTAATACAAGGTAAGTAGGATCGATCCACAGAGACATGAGATAAGTGCTTATACCCTTTTTTTCATAATATACAAATGAGATCACAAAAGAGCAGGGTTTAATTCAAATAAAAGGCTGAAATTTTGAGTAAACAATTGATCAAATAAAATAAAATTAGGATTTATAAAATACTCCAACTCTATGCAAGACTAATTAGCAATGTGATTCAAGGTATGAAATGATATTTGTTTACTTCTATCTAAGTTGGTACTTAGAAATGCTAACAAGCTCTAGCAATTCACATTCACCATTTTAATTAATTAAAATAAGTTCTTTAATTAATTCTAATCCAACCAATCTAGTCTAAACAAGTTCTTAGAATAGGTGGAAAGATTGCATTTTGCTTTGTGTGAATTTTACCAACATCATTCAATACTTCTCATAAGCTTGGAAGTGTAAGAATGTGTGAATTTGATTACACCAGAATTATTCTAAGAAAATTCAATCCAGTGTTTGTTACTTGTTCTATATGACAAAACAATTACGGATTTTGTATAATAGATAACTTGAATGAATCAACCCCAACTCAAATTGTACAAAAAGAACTAGAATTGAAACCAAACCTTCAATTAAAACAAAATCAAATTCACTAGATAGCATTTAAAACAAACACCAAGTCAAATGATTGAATTCACACACACAATAGTTAATACATGAAGTTGGAGAGTTAGGTTTATAGCCACTCATGACTAGAACAAAACACAAACCTAGAAATTGAAATTAAAGTCTTACAAATTGAAATCCAAATGAAATCCAAGTGTTTCCAAGTGACAATTGCCTTCAGAATGCTCCCCAAAATTGCCTCTAGAACTCACAAAATCGACTTAACTTCTTATGGAACCGATTGCACCCTTTTAGAAAGAAGAAAACTACTTTAAACTTACGACCACATTTACACGACCCGTGTAAACATAAAGGTAAACTTTACACGGCCGTGTAAACACAAGAAGTACGTTGCACAATTTGGTCAGGCCTTCAAAGTACAATGCTCGAGAGTATGTGTTTATACAGCCCGTGTAAATACAAGGCTTTCATTTACACGGCCCTTGTAAATCTCTGAATGGCCAAAATCTTCATCTCATTGATATTTTCCTCCTCGGTGCTCCGCAAGTCCTGAAGCTTCATCTACATCTCTTATTCATCTCTTCAAGTAAGATCCTACCTCCAAAAATCTCAGAAATATCACAAAAGCGTGTGAATGAAATTGCCTCATGAAAATCTCGAAAAACATGCAAAATGCATGAGTTTAAGCGTATATGTAATGCACTTTTATGAAGTAAAACTACAAAATGGATGCATTAAATGCACCTAACAAATCTCCCCAAGCTTGAATCTTTCTTGTCCTCGAGAAAGAACAAGAAAAACTTAAACCGGAGAAAATAAAATAAAAGGGAATAAAATCAAAATCAAAACAAACATGAAAAAGATCCAACCTAATTAACCTCGTTTTTGTAGCATAGTTGAGAATTCACCTGTCGTGCCTTGAGACAACTTGGCTTTAGTCTCAAAATATCATATGATATATAGAACTAAGACTCTGGCCACTCTCTAATGCAACTCAACAGAATCAAAGATCACAACACTTGTTCCTTATCAATAGCATCAAGTCAATTCATGGAATAAATTATGGTGTTACTCTTGTGAAATTGTATTTGACAAAAATATGCTCAATCACCTTTGTTTTACAAAATGTAACAATGACCGACTCCAGCTATTTGTTGATTAACAACAATCTTTTTCTAAAAAAAATCTTTTCTAAGAATTCCCTAAAAATTACCCAGATTGGTTACAAATTTCAAACCACTTACACTAGTCAAAGTAATTAACATTCAGTCCCAATGTCATAAGTTTAAGTCCAAGTCCAAGTCCAAAGGAATCTTTTGGTAGCCAAGCATTTTCCCTAAACAAATAAACATATATATATATATATATATATATATATATATATATATATATATATATATATATAAACTATCTAAATACATTTTCCTACAAATAAAGCTCATGACTTTCTTTGAAATCCGTGAAACGGGTTTCCAACCAACACATCCAATACATATTTTACTTGCCCGAACCTCAAATGCCACTGATTAGCTTTATTTGGGTACCAATACATATTTATTAGGCCGATAGCCAAGCCCCCATATCGATTGGCTCCTCCTGAGATGCAAGAGTTATCTACACAGCTGTAGGAGCTGTTAGACAAGGGATTTATTAAGCCGAGTAGTTCGTCTTGGGGTGCCCCGATCCTGTTTATGAAGAAAAAGGACGAGTCGCATTGGATGTGTATAGACTACCAAGATCTGAACAAGGTAATGGTGAAGAACCGTTACCCACTCCTGAGGATTGATGATCTCTTCGACCAGCTACATGGGGCATCTTGGTTTTCCAAGATAGATTTTCGTTTAGGCTACCACCAGATGCGATTCAGAGACGAGGATGTACAGAATACTGCTTTTCGGACACGCTATGACCACTACAAGTTCGTGGTGATGTTCTTTGGGCTCACCAATGCCCCTGCCGCGTTCATGGATTCACACAGGATTTCTCAAAGATAGAAGTACCCTTGACCCGGCTTACGAAGAAGGTCGTTCGTTTTCGCTGGGGGCCTGAGTAGCAGGCAACGTTTGAGACTTTGAGACAGAGAGTGTGCAAGGCACCGATCTTAGCCCTTCCAGAGAGCGTGGAGGATTTTGTAGTGTACTATGACGTGTCCATCTCGAGTTTGGGTACGGTATTGATGCAGAGGGGGCACGTCATCGCTTACGCCTCAAGGCAGCTGAAGCCTCACGAGGCGAACTACCCGATGCATGATCCGGAGTTGGGGACAGTTGTTTTCGCCCTCAAGATTTGGCGGAATTACCTCTATGGGGTCTGTTGTACCATATACATGGATCACAAGAATTTGAGGTACCTTATGGGTCAGCTGAACCTGAACATGAGGCAGCGTTGGTGGCTAGATGTGGTGAAGGACTACGACTGCGAGATCCTCTACCACCCGGGGAAGGCCAATGTTGTGGCAAATGCACTTAGCCGCAAGGCTGCCCCAATCAGAGACATTTGCTTGAGGATGACACTGGTGCCTTCATTTCTAGAGCAGGTCTGGGAGGCCTGGCAGGAGGCTATGAAGGAGGAACATCGGAAGACCGAGCGGATTGTGGGTAAGGTTTCCTCCTTCGACTATGATAGAAACGGGTTGTTGACACTACAACATAGAGTGTGGGTCCCATATCATGGAGGTGAGCGCCAGGTTTTGAAGGATGAGGTGCACAAATCCAGGTTTTATATTCATCCAGGGGCGAAAAAGATGTACATATATCTTTGCCCTGATTACTGGTGGCCCTGCATGAAGTGGGATGTAGCTTGGTATGTCGAGAGATGCCTGACCTGCAGGAAGGTCAAGGCAAAGCACCAGAGGCCTCACAGAAAGACATAGTCGTTGGATATCCCTGTGTGGAAGTAGGATGATATTACTATGGATTTGATCATGAAGCTTCCAAGGACCATACGAGGACTGGATTCGATTTGGGTCATCGTGGATTGGTTGACCAAGAGTGCCCATTTCATCCAGATCTAGGAGAGCATTTCGGTCGAGAAGCTAACCGATATTTACATCGAATAGGTAGTAACTCGACACGGAGTGCCAATTTCCGTGATTTCTGATTGAGACGTGCGATTACTTCCAGATTCTCGAAGAAATTTCATGACGAGCTAGGTACTCGTCTGCACTTTAGCATGGCTTTTCACCCATAGACGGATGGTCAGAGCGAGTGGACCATCCATACTCTGGAGGATATGATGCGGGCATGCGTCCTGGACTTCGGTGGTAGCTGGGATACCTACCTTCCCATTGTGGAGTTTTCCTATAAAAACAGTTACCACGCAAGTATCGGCCATCCTCCCTTTGAGATGTTGTATAGGAGGAAGTTCAAGACCCCGATACGCTAGGGTGAGGTTGGAAAAGGTTCATGGGGAGTACCGAGGTGCTACTCAAGACGACAGAGAAGATACAGTAGGTCTGGAGCAGGTTCGGACTGCTCAGAGTCAACATAAAAGTTATGCCAACAAGTGTCATTAGGACTTGGTGTTCTAGGTCGGAGATGTGGTCCTTTTGAAGGTGTCACCTTGGAAGGGTGTCATCCATTTCAGAACACGGGGAAAGCTCGTCCCCAGGTACATCAGACCTTTTAGAGTTGCAGCATGGGTGGGTAAGGTGGCGTACAGGTTGGATCTGCCTACTGAGCTTAGTTAGATACATAGCACATTCCATGTCTCCCAGTTGCGGAAGTGCTTAGTAGATGACTCCGTTGTGGTGCCTTTAGAGGATATAAATGGTGAAGGTGCAGTGGCAACACTGTAAGGGCTCGGAATGGACGTAGGAACCAGAAGACGATATGAGGGATCATTACCCCGAGTTATTCCCACCAGCAGCAGCTGACTTCAACGACGAAGTCTAAGTTAAGTGGGGGAGATTTGTAACATCCGGGATTTATAAGGTACTAATCTTTATTTATATAAGGTTAATGGTTTTATAAGATTGGGCTTAGACCTTTGGGCCCTTGTAATTGGGTTGAGGAAGCACTGTACGCGGAGCGTACCTTCCCATGTATGCTCAGCGTACTCAAGAGACTGGAACGCGAAAGCCATGCAGGTATACCCAATGTACCAGGTGTACATGCAACGTACGTATGCAGGTTCTAAAGCCCTAAATTTTAGGGTTTGATCCCTATATAAAGGACCTTATGCCTTTGTTCTAGCCTCCCCCTCACCTTTAGTCAGCCACCACGAAAACCCTAACCCCTATTTGAGTGTTCTTGTGATTTGGAAGCCATTGGAGAGCATCTTATTGTTGTTTTGGTGTTTTGGAAGAGAAACAAGCTTGAAGAAGGAGAAATGATTCAAAGGGAGCTTGTAGATCTAGAATATTAGCACCATTTCAGATGCATTTGAGGTATCAAGCTTCAAACTTGATCATTGCATGTTTAGATTTGATTTTGGGGTGTTTTAAGTCACTTTTGGACTCCATTGTTGAGGTTTCTTGAGTCTTGATAGTTTTAGAACGTAAGAGATGTCCTTTTGGGCTCTTAGAAGCACTTAGATTAATAAAAATCGGACCTTGATGGTTAAGCCACAACCATGCAAGTGTTTGAAGGACACAAAGTTGGGTTAAGGACCAAAAATCATGTTTTGACCCCAACCATGCATGCAAGCACATAAGGTTTGTGACTTTATGGACTAGGTTGCCTTGTAGGATATGGATCTACATTATAGACGTGAGGAATTAATGGGTTAAGTCCCAAATGAAGCCCCAAGAAAGCTGGTCGGTACGTCGTGCGTACACCTTAGTGCGCTACACGTACTGGGTCAACTTCCCATTTCGGTCAAGGCCAGCGTACGCTAGGCGTACGTGCTAGGTACACCGCACGTACGCATGCAAAGTGGAAAAATTGGACTTTTGGGCCTTAGAAGTCTGGTCTGGATAGTTGGGCCCCATGGCCCACTATGGAGTAAAGTTTCTGGGCCTAGAACTGGGATTTAGAGTATTGGGCCTTTTGGGCCATATTGGGCCATTCGAGATTATTTTATTTTGGGCTAAGGATTTATTGGGCTTGTGAAAAGGTCCATTTGAAGAGTGGGGCCCAATTTAGAAAATTAGGCCATTAGTGGGCTAATAGTGGGTTGGGAAAGATGGGATGGAAATGGGCCTTAGGAATTGTCCAAATTAGACTAAAGGGTAAAATGGTCATTTTACCCTTAGAAGTATTATGGATTTTGACTGAGTATTGTTATGATAATGATGGCTGGGGAGTTATCAGAGCAGCTGTTAGAGATTCCTTCTAGTGATATTTGACATTCAACTTTACGAGGTGAGTTACCTTCCAGTAGGAGTCGATCTAAGGCACCAAGGCTGGCCCACTAGAAAGAGTTATAGTAGGGATGATTGTATTTGTGATAATTATATGGTATGTCGCTATATGTTATGATTATGTGCTAGTATGCTATCATGTTATGTGATATGTGATAGGAGGGGTAGGATAGGCCTCAGTACCGGTCGATAGGAACGAAGGGGTATGCCAGCACCCAGATAAGCTAAGTAGTATAAGATTATATGTGTTATGCACTAGGATGCTATGTGGTAGAGTAGGGGTGAAATATTCCTCGATACCGGTCGAAAGGACCGAAGGGGTAGACCATCACCTTGATATGCAAGGCAAGGTACCGGTCGAAAGGATCGAAAGGGTAGGCCAGCACCCTGATATGCTAGGCTAGGTATCCGTCGAAAGGACCGAAGGGGTAGGCCAACACCCTGATATGCTAGGCTAGGTACCGGTCGACAGGACCGAAGGGGTAGGCCAGCACCCTGATATGCTAGGTCGTTACCGGTTGAAAGAGACCGAAGGGGTAGTCTAGTACCCAGATAAGCTGGACAGTATGCATGTTATATGATATGTGGTATGATGAATGGAACTCACTAAACTTTATGCTTACGGTTTTCAGTTTTTGATTCAGGTCCTTCTTCTTCAAAGGGAAAGGAGCTGACACGGTAGCAACGCATCACACATATTATTATCCGCATATGAGATTCTTAGGATTTGCACTCTGACACTATTACTATTTGATGATATGGTTTTAAGACATGTGATCTAAGGCTTTTATGAAATAAAGTAACTTGATGATATTTTTCTATAAATTGATTTATGAATCGTTATATTAAAAATGAAATTTTTGGTCTGTATTTTTGGGATGTTACACCATGGTTAATTATATGCATGTAATAGCCATGATATCAAAATATACTAAAGACCCTTTTACAAACCTCAAATCCATGCAATCTTTTTTGAAGAGCACTCACACATCTCTTGTATGCACTAGTGGGATAAAAGATACCTAACCACTTAGTGTTATCTTTTGATGGCCGTGGTATCTTCCCGATTTCCATAGCCAAGTTATAGGCCGATTACATATGTTTTTCAAATTGGACAATTTGATTGGAAATCTTTTGTGATAAAGGATACCTAATCAATAGTGTTTTGAGGCATAGATGGGATCAAAAATTTCTAATTAAATTTATTATTAGCGATCCCAGAAGTCTAGGAATTATATAGTAAGATATAATTGATAATCGATATCTACCAGGTTAAATTCAAGTGGATGGGATAAAGGATACCTAACCATTTATTTGTTTTGCAACTTGGATCCTAGACTTTGAAAATTAATACTTTTGGAAACTAAAAGGATATTAACTATTAAAGAGTTTAAATATTGAAAATACTAAATGAATTTTATTAAAATTTTGTAGTTAAATAATCCATTCTCTTTATTATGAAATTGTCATTTTCTTTAATAAATTAATGAAACAATAACATTCAATAGATACAACTTCAATGAATGGGTTCATGTCTTAAAAGACAATCTCATGAGAGATATGAAATTGTATACACTTAAAGGTCCAAGTCCTAAACTATTTGCTTTGATTAATAAGCTTGAACATGATACCTAGTAAAGGCATCACTGTGATGCTAAAAATATTTCTAACATCGAAATTAGGATTAAGACAAGGCCAAAGAGAGTAACCTTGTGTGATCTAAGAGGCTCATGTTTTATGGACTGAATACCTTTAAGCCCAATAAGGCCCATATAGATGGATCTTGTTTCTACTGTGGAGAAACTGGACACTGGAAGAGGAACAACTCCTCTAATCTGGAAAGAAAGACTAGAAGAGACTAGCACTTCAGGTATATACTAGATAGAACTCATACTTTTCATATGACACTTAGGTACTTGGTACTTAAATGTTAATCTAAGATTTGTAAATTGTTTGCAGATATTTATAGAAGAAAAACCAACTGAGCATAATCAAGTTGGAACTACACTCTTGGAGTCTAGTTTATTGTGCTTGGAACATAACATACTTGTAATATAAAACAATGTTTGTTTTGGAATAATATATGTTTTAATTTAGTTTGTCTAAATATATGTCTCAGTTAATTTATAAATGATTAACTATTTACTTAAATCATTTTTCATAACAATTACATTCATATTCGAAAATGATTAGAATTCTTTTTATGAGATTATATCTCTTAAAAAGGGATTATAAAGTAAATATCAATGTTTTATAAATAACAAGTTCTAGATAATACTCTTGACTTAAACTTGCTTTAAATCAAACTCATCTTTGACATTGTTATCTTTATTATATAAATGAGATTCACATATTCCAACTTCAAGAAAGGGATCCTCGAAGGCAAATAATGTAGTTTATTTGACATATATAAATCTTATTTATATATAACAGATTCCTAATGATATTTTCACTAAGTAGTAGAGAAAATAATCACTAAGGAACTATATACTATGGTATATGACTTCTTTCTAATAAATGTCTAAGATTTATCATAAGATACCGAATCAACTTTATGAACAATTATAGTAGTTATAAATTATATTTTACATGTTAAAAGATAATTGTGAAATCATTGTTGAAGGTTCCAAATATAAAGTTGAGAGACAAATATAAACTATCTAATGCCTTAATGATACTAAAGAATGAATTAAATCCTATTAGGTATGATTTGCTTTCTAATTAGTAGAAATGTCCTCCTTTTTATTTTCTTGGGATAACACCTATAACACTATCAGTTATACCTTGAGTATAAACACCAACTAATTAGTAGATATAACATTTTCTTCATAAGATTTTGTATGGAAAGGCTCCATCCCTAATCTTACTTAAATGTTTTATGGATTTAGAGCCTATATCAGACTAAAGCTTTTAAACCCAAAATACACTAAATACATATGTGTATATAATACTATAAATGTGGCTTAGATTATTATATAAAGACCCACCAAGAATAAGTTCTCTTATTCCCTTGGTAGTTGAGTTAGTAGAAAACAAGCTTCTAATGACAAAGCAAGTGGAAGGTACATAGTACTTGAAGCAGCTCAAGAACCATTACATGATGTAGTAATAGTTGGAACTAGTTCTAACAAGGGATTGTTAAACTTGAATAATATCTATTCACAAACACAAATTATTCGCTTTAGTGGTAAAAAAATGTAAAACCGCAAATTTTCAAACAAAAATTTCATTTTAAAATCACATGAATCTCATCAACACATTTCACAATCCCCAAAATGTCAATTTATCAAAAACACATATTCTTAATTTCTTTAACAAAATACAGGATCCTCAAACATAACTTTGTCTCGTGTGTACAATCAAGCCAACGCCTTCCTGTGATCCTGAGAAGTACCTGAAACACATAACACATAACACGGTAAGCACAAAGCTTAGTGCGTTCCACAAAATACCACACAAAACTCATTAGCCTCTCATGGATATATCTCAATTAAGACCCTCTTGTCGATGTGTCTCAGTGGAACCCTCCGGCCCCACAACTCGGGTGGACCCTCTGGTCCTGACTCAGTAAAGCTTAACATAATACACAACATAAATCACAATACATAATGTAGGATATCACAATACTCAATATAAGCACACAAGACCATCCGATCACACAATATTACCACTCGAGGTAAGTATAGTGAGAAGAGTCACCTCGTAATCAAGCAAATAAGCCTCGTACACGAACCATCGGTCCAGCCTCCGCCAAACACATACGATAATTATCTCTAATTAATAAATGACCCTCAAAGAAGCTAGGCTAAACCCTCTATAAACACACAGAAAGGTAAAAGACCATTTTAACTTTTCATGGCCTCTATAGTCCATAATTTGACCAAACCCTAAAATTCAACAAAAGTCAACTGCAATGCGTGCGTCGGGCGAACAACCCCTCAATGATAGGCATACTGCCTCGCCATGCATGCATCGGGGATCCTCATACCTACGCTGCGCGTACTGGGATTATGCTCAGCGTACGTCCCAGACTTGTTCTGCTCCCTCTCTTGGTATTAATCCGTTAAGACCATAGCTTTACTCTAAGATTTGGACTCCCTAAAGGCTCATACTCCATAAAGTTCGTGAATTTAAGCCTTTTCATGGCTGAGAAAATCGCAAACCCAAAAAACTCTCACTCTTTTCTCCCCAAAATTCTCATATCTCATGCATGGGGTGGTTTTGATGTCCAAGACTCCATTTTTATGAATCCACTCCATTAAAAACACTCAAAGGGACAAATATTAGGCTCTGGAACAAACTCATAAAGCTTCAATCTTTGGGACCAAAAACCCTAAAATGGAACATATTATGCACAAATCAAAAAGGATGAGAAAGCTTTGAGCTTTATACCTTCAACTGATGCTCCAACCACATAAAAGCTCAGATCCAAAGCCTAGACTCCAACTCTATTCTCTTCAATGCTCCTTCTTCACTCCAAGAATACCACAAGAACACTAAGAAGCTCACAAATGGACACTCAAGCTCAAGGGACAAAAATTAGGGTTTTGAGAGGGTTGAGTGTTGGAAATGGTGGCCAGAAATGAGGCCATCATGTTCCTTAAATAGGGACACACCCCACAACTAGGGTTTTCATTCTGAGCCTAGTACGCCTAGCGTATCCTCTGGTATGCCCAGCGTACTAGGTGGCTTCCGTGTCTAAATCATGCACATGAGTACACTGAGCATACACACACATACGCCCCGCATAGTCAACTATTACCTTTTCTCAAATGAAGGGCCTAACTTGACAATTACAATAAAACAAGGTTTTATAAGTTATACCTGGTTTTGGGATGTTACAAAATCATCTATGACTCGAGAAATGTGGAAGCTCTCATTGATGAGCTTTTCTTGATGGTTTCACGCAAATCCATCAAATACCAAGATGCTATGCCAGGTCTCGAATCTGATTAATGACTTAGAGCATGAACATGAGATGTAATCCATGTATGATAATCAAGTGTGGTCTTGATTGAACATTCTCTCTATATCAAGGCTAGAAGAGTAAGTTATTCTTCTAAAAAGAATACTTTGCATGAATAAGCATACACATTTAAATCAACACTTGTTATAAAAGAATTTTCTCATATTCATGTCATTTACTCTGGTCCTTATCATACTCATGATATTGACTATGGTCAAAACTTTTTAACAAGTATCTATGACTAGATCAATAAGGACATTGTTTACTATAAATTCATATTCTCAATATGAAATATAGCAAATAGATTTCAAGAAATACCATTTTTCTTAATAGACATGTACTAGAAGATATTTATATAGTTAGTCTAGAGATTTTCTTAATCCATGTTATCCTAACAAAATGTGTAAAGCTTGACATCCACTTTTAGATATAAAGCAAATAACTCAATGTTGCAATCATCATTTTAATATAAAACCACAAGGTATGTTTTTTATATAAAAATGAATAGAACATGTGTGTTTACTAAGAACTAGTGGGAGCATAGTGACATTCCTAATCTTATATGGATGAGACATACTTAACCATAAGAAATTACAGTCTAATCATGCCAGGCTTTTTCACATTGACTCGGAATATGTTTCTAAAATGAAAAACTTAGGAAGGACAAGATACACTCTTGGAATATAAAATCTATAGAGATAGATAAAAATGAATGTTAAAATATTTATATACTTATGCATATATTGACAATGTATTGAAATGGATCAAGATAGAAGATTCCTTTTGGGGGAACCTTAGCATTATCACATGGCACAAAGTTTGAGTCAGCCTCAAAAGGACCTAGCTCATAGGTTTGAACTAGCTGAAATGATTTATATTCAAATTGCTTGGAAAATGAATCCATCATTTATTATATATTATGCATAAGACTTGGTATATGATGATGATATGAGCATATCATAATATACCAATTGAATACATGGTTAAGTCACCGGATGACTATAGAAACATTCTAAGAGTACTTTGGAATAACTAACACCCCGTTCCCGAGTTCAACTTAACGAGAGAACGAAAAAGAAATGAGTGGAAATGAGATGAAAATAAAAGAGATTGGTGTTCCCGAGTTTCATTAAAGGAGGGAAGTGGAAGGAAGTGGGGAGAAATGGGTGGATCACTTTCCCTCCTAACTTTCCTTCCGATTTGGGAGGATTTGGAAAGAAAGAACAAAATGTTTCATTTTCCTTCCACTTCTCTCCAACTCGGAAACACGAAAGAAAATTTTGTTTTCCTTTCCTTCTCTTATTTTCTCTCGTGACTTTCTTTTCTCTTCTTTTCTTTCCTTTTGTTAAGCTCGGGAACAAGGCGTAAGAGAATGTATCTAAGACATATAGTTTACAACAAAATCTTCATGCAAAGAGCTACATGAGATTCTAATTCTAAACAAACATATATAATTATGAATTACAATTGGATTATAACTTCATTGAGGGATGAAGATTAATTTTAGTTGTAAAGAGGTCCAAGCAAAACAAAATGACACAATATACTACAAAATAAGAATACACTACTTTAGAAGTTTAAATCTAATATGATTGGATGAATGAGATCACTGAAAAAAAATCTATGCCATTCAAGGATCACATAGAAATCTTTGTGACTTAGAGAATATACTTAATTGAGCTAAGAGACCCTATATTACAAAAGAACACCAAATCATATACTCCAAGATATTTAACTATACCTAGAGTAAAGTTAAATATGTAGATGATAGTATTCTCAAAATTCACACAATTTAAATTTAGTCGAACCCATTAATAAAGTTCTTCTTCTTAGCTAAGTATGAATGGTCACACTTCATCCATAAGACTTTATTATTCTAGAAATGGGATTTTGATTTGAATTTATTATTTGGATGTTGGAACATTGTAACAACAACTATTATATAATGTTTTTGATATACTGGGATATGTTCATAACACCAATACTTGTTATGTTCTATATTAACATGTTTAATCCATGAATAATCTTATTATTCTAAAAGTTCATAGTCGATTATAATTGTGGGAGCAATTATAAAATAAGACTAATATGAATTGGATTGGTTGACTTTCACCAGATAAAGGTAGGCAATGGGTTGTAACCAACTTTCGTAGGTACTTTTTACAAAACTAGTATTGAACTGACCCGCATCAAGATCATCTCATGGATCACTATCATGAATGATACTTGATTAAAAGGTACCATCTTTGTATCATTAACACTTGAGATACATAGTGGGACTTAAGTGTAAGGAGTAGTGTGCTTAGATATGGTCAAATGTTGCTACTTAACTGGGCAGTTATAAAAGCCATTTTCAAGTATGGTATAAACTATGCAAGAGGCTTATGTGGTCAAGACGAGATTTGTTCCTCTTATGTGTTGAGAGTTAGACATCTAAGGCGCCTTACAATTGGTAGATCACCAAGTGAGATTGATCGCGATCCACATCTCATGTTTAACATGATGTCTGTGACAAATGGATAAATGGTAAACTTACCTTTCACACCAATTGTGGCTTTGAGCTTTTTAAGAGTTGGATGTCGATAGAATGGCACAAAGTCGTATGTTGATGGGGACAGTGAAATATTGCTAGACGTTCACCCCTGTCTATATCAGTCTAATATGAATCTTACGCAAGAGATTGAAAGATCTAGTATGGTCAAGAATCATATTAAATTTATATTGCTAATTAACATATGATGCTAATGGGTCACACTAACAACAACTTGATACAATTGATTATTTATTAGAAATTTGTTTTAATAAATATTCAATAAACTCTTATGATTAAATTGGAAATTATTTATTTCTAGGAAATAATAATTTTCATTAGCAAGTAACATTATATATAATTCATATGGTATGAATTAATAAGTCATGTACAACATTTTGGACTAGACAAATTCTTTTGTTTTTTACCAAAAAGTTAAACTTTATATTTTATCAATCTGGTTTATAAAATATAAAGGTTTTGCCTTCTCATTTCTTTATTTTATAAAATAAGAGTAAAAGAGGAAGAGTATGGTTTTTTGATTATTTAAATAAGAGAATAGATCTTTGATTATTTAAATAAGAGTATGGCTTTTTGAAAATTTAAATAAGAGTATGGTTTGTCTTAAGATGCATGGGTTTTTGACTTATTTAATCAAAATTAATAAGAAGCATGGGTATTGTGCAAGCTATATATATATATATATATATATATATATATATATATATATATATATATATATATATATATCTGTGTGTGTGTTTGAAAGGCTTTCACTTTGGGGTGCTTATCTTCTCCCCCCCCCCCCCCCCAAAAAAAAAAAAAAAAAAAAAAAACATATAAGATGCATGTTCTCTAAATTTTGATTATCTATTGAATATATTACTTGATTTTATACTCTCTTGAAGTTCATACTTTGGTTATGAACTTCAAGCTTAAGAGTTAACAGTTTTCTTACAAGACTAGCATCTTAAATCAATTTGACAACTTGTTGGTGTCTCAAAGGTTTCACATTCTCCATCAACTTCCAAGCCTCCCAAGAGGATCCAAAGAACTTCAAAGGTTGTAATTTTCTTCTTCTTCTGCTTTGGTTGTGTTTGTTTTCTTTTCAAACTTTGCAAGATGATCATTGATGGGTTTAACTTGTTTATGTTATTCAAAACTGATCAAGTCTTCCATTGCTAAAAATCATGTTTTTGAAATTATTTTTTGAATAAAAACCCAACATAAGCTAGTAACTAAGTTTGTATGTTTTTGTAATTAGAAACAATGTCCTTTTTGGGTTGCTCTCATAACTAAAACCTTGTTAGAATGATATTTGTAGAGAGGATAATTTATTAGATTATTATATGATTGATAAACTAATTGGAAATTATGAGGAAATAATTTGTTAATATATTATGTGATTAATATATTAATTAGAGATAGATAATTGGTTTGTTAATTTATTATATGATTAATAAATAATATGAAATTAGTTGTTAAATAATTAATTTGGTAATTTATATGTTTAATAATTTAATGTGAAATCATGAGGAATTAATTAATTATTAATTAGAATTGATCTTAAATTAATTAAAGGTCTTGAATTGTAATTGTTCATAACCGAGAAATGAATGAAGATTCTAGAGCCCATATATGTGGTGAACGAAATTAGGAGGGATTCTAGAGTTTCCAGAAGTCTTCTGGTGGTAAATAAGGGAAGGATTTAAACTGGGATTAAATCTATTATTTAAATATTCAAATTTTGTTATGAACCTAAGTTACCTAACTATAAATAGGACCCGAAGGCCAATGATTTTCGTTAATAAGATTCCGTAAAGAATACTCTGGTCGCAAATTCCATAGAGAATACTTTGTCGAATAAAAGACTCTACCCTATGACCACAACCAGACGATGAACAAGAAATAAGGCTAAATAAGTCATTATAAGGCTATATGATCCTAATCATATATAACTTTTAAAGCATAAACCTAGAAATTACTTTTACCAATACAAATTCCAAATCTATCATAGCACCCGATCCTCCTAAGCTACGAGGCAACACATATCAGGAAAATCTATCATATAATTCCTGAAAGTATCCTTAGCTTTATCCTAGCATGCAAGCATTCATATCATATAACATATCAACATGTATGAGTATTATGAGAATCACTTACTTAAGCTCGGCTGATTGCACACATCACATCCCCCCTTTTTTTGTATAAAAAAATCTTTTTAGAAATTTGTTTTCTTTTCAAAATATTTTCAATTCCTCAGTTTGAGTTCAATCACACCCACGAGTGTGCCTGAATTCCTCAAACCAAGGCTTTGATACTAACTTGTAACAACCTAAAATCATAAGGTAAAAAATCATATTTAATTTCACCATGAACACCATTTATTCTTATTAACCATTCAAAATTATATCAGTGTAAAAATAGTTATTAGAGTACAGTTCTAAAATCATAAAGTGCAGAAACATAGGTGGATGTATTGCAATCAAGCCGTACCCTTCCCTTTCGAACTGGAAGCACCTGAATCCATAATCATAAAACTGTAAGCACAAAGAGCCACCCAAAATACCACATACAAAACACATATACATATAACAACACGTGGCTATGTCAGGTCCGTATGAACCCCAAGTCTGTATCATATAAAATCTTTTGTTTGGAAAAAAAATCATATAGAATGTTTTGTTTTTAAATTAAATGATGTTATAATCAGCTAATTAAATTGTTTCAAAATATTATTTAAAAAGTATAAAAGACAATCTTACCCTTATGATCTTAAATTATATCTAACGGTCAACTTTTAGTTATCGGGTTCTCGTGAAACTATAAATTTTTAAAGGATCTCACAACAATATATATATATATATATATATATATATATATATATATATATATATATATATATATATGTATATATATATATATATATATATATATATATATATATATATATATATATAGAGAGAGAGAGAGAGGCTAGGTTATAATATGGATGGACAACTATTGTGCGGACGTATGAACAATGCTATTCTATGAAAATTACTAAGAGAATAAGTTGTTTAACAATGCGAATATGTTCAACCTCACACAACTATCGTTATTTTCATGCATTCTCACTAATTCTTATTTATTGTTGTTATCACATCGTTTTTCACTCATTTTCATTATGACAAAATGAGAATAATAATGAAAAAATATATAATAATCTTATAGATGATTTAATTAGTGAGAATGTGTGATAATGACAATAGTTATGTAAGATTAAATGTATTCATATTATCAAATAACATATTTTCTTTTTCATTCTCACAGAATAGCTTTGTCCACACGTCCGCACAATAAATATCAATCTATATTTGAACCTCTCTCTCTCTCTCTCTCTCTCTCTATATATATATATATATATATATATATATATATATATATATATATATATATATATACTATAATAAATGAAAGTTTTTTTTTGCCACATGTTATCTTCTCATTTATTTGGACACATTACATTTTCTAGATTTTTTAAATTTTCTATTTTCCACTTGTCATTTTATTGTATTTTTCATTTTATTAAATTAAAATTCCACACTTAATATGTAAGGTAATATATATGTAAAATATTTATTAAAAAGAGTTTATATATGTAATGTATTCAATACATTAAAATCTCATTAATTTTAATAATTCAAATTTTTTTCATTTTTCTTATAAATTCAAACTTTTTCAAATTGTTAAAATTTTATATTTGTTTTTTTTTAATTAAACCCATGTAATACATGGATCTCACACCTAGTGTATATATATATATATATATATATATATATATATATATATATATATATATATATATATATATATATATATATATATATATATATATATATATATATATAAAGAATACAAGTAAGAATAATTAGCATGCAAAAGTGGGCTTTTATGGAGGACTCGTTTTATAAAGGTCTATAATCCGTAATGGAGTTATCTCTAACCCATGTTGAGACCCCTTTTTCTCATAAGAATTAAGAGGTAGGAGGAGGTCACCAAGAATCGGGTGGGGCCGGTGAACATGTTTCCGCGACTCGGTGTCGGTGCTATTCGATATTTCTCTTTAACCCAAAAAAAACCTTAAAATGGACTTTCCGTGTTTTTTTTCAAGGTTTCTTTTATCGGGCCACCGGAACGGAAATAATTGAAGGACTTGTATACTTTTGATTAAAAGGATGTCCTTTTGGGAATACTGTTTGGGCTGGGCATTCTCCGATTTTATAACATAGAACCAAAGTAGTAACAACTTCTTTTTAAAAAAAAAATTACAAAAAACAACTCGGTTTTCTCAAAAACAAGAAGCCTAACCGACTTTTTTTGCAATTGCTGACCCCTGGGATTTGGGTCTAGTACAGAAACTAGCAACTCCTCGTATGAAATGTTTTAAAAACCGAATTTTTAGTTGACCCAATGTAATGACAGGTTCATGGGTCAACCGGTTCAAGCGACGGATCAACTTGATTTATGGTATTTTTTTATTTTTATATATTTTTATTTTCCTGCATAATACATAAACATATAAAACCAATGATTTGATATCCACAAAGTTTAAACATTGAAAAACGTTGAAGAAACCGCAATCGACTTGTTATTTTGGTGTACGCTACTTGTATCCAACTATCCAAAGTCTATTAAAACGGATCAATCCGGTTTTAACAGGTTTAACATAAACGGTCCAACCGCAGTTCAGGGGAAACCCGACCGGTTATTTTTACAAAAAAACATTCTCAATTGATCCGCCTTCTACCTCGGGTCACGGTCCAACCGGTTGAACCGGCCAGGTCAACCCGGGTTTTTTGGTTCTATGAGTATGAATGTATGTATGATCTGTATTTTCATTGTAGCGGGTCCCACACGTCTCCAACCAAATCTTTATCTCTGTCTCTGGAAATGGAAATATGGTTGAGCTGCTACTGCGTCCCACTCCCATGACCCATCCGTTCCCTTAAAACGGGTCCTCGTGATTTTTGTACAAATATAAATCTTTCTTCCTAGCAAAATATCATAAATATAAGCAAAAAAAAAAAAAAATGTTGCTCTCCATGAGGCATGAACCCGAACCGTTTGATTAAAATCATAGATTCGTGGGTTTTTTTTTTCCTTCCTTCATTCTCTTTACATACTATGTGATAACAATACAAGAATCCACAAAACAAAAAAAAAATATAATGAAAAGAAATCACTCTTTTAACCACCAACAAGAAGCCTGAAACTGATCTAACCCTTCACTTTCATGTCCCCATCAACCACCATTGATATTCAAAATCTTCAAACTTTTCAGATAACTTGATGTGGAAACAAACACATCTGCAAGAAAACATAAGCCGCTTTATATTTTTTATGAAAAGAAGCAAGGATTTTTAGAGCAACTTAGAAGAATGAAAACCTCTTTTGTTTCTCAAGATTTCCCTCTTCCAGAAGCATTTTCACGTTGGCTGCGAAAGTGACTCAGAAGTTGTTGTGCCTGCAGAAATTATGTATTTGCTTAATGACTACACAACTTAATCAATCAATATGAATACGAGTAAATGAGTATTTTACCCTTTTTGTTAAAAATGATGGTAAATAACAAATGAATGTTTGTTGAGTAGCATTTTTACCTTCTCCTTGGCTCTTGATGTCCCGGACTGGGACAATGCAACTAAAGGCGGGACAGCCCCTTCTTGAAGAACAAGGCGACAATATTTAGGACTGCCAAGACAAAGCTGCAAAAGTATAGAAGCGGCATTCTCTTTTCCCCTCGGAGTCCCTGATTCCACCACCTCAACCAACAACGGAATCCCACCTTCCTTTGCAATCGCCAAACACCCTTCCGGAACACTCGACAGATTCGAAAGCAAAGCAACCGATTTATCAACCATTTCCGATTCCGGTTCCATCAACTCCACAAGATGCTTCACCGCTCCCGCCTGAATAATCCGCGCTTTATTCTCGTGAAATATCGATAAATTAAACAAAGCAGTCGCTGCATCTTTCTTCCCTCTTAGTGTCCCCGATCTTAAAAGGTCAACCAACGGTTTGACCGCACCCGATTGACCGATTTTGACCCGGTATTCTTCCAACAACGAGAGGCTGAACAAGGCTGCAGCCGCGTTCTCTTTTGCACATGGGTTTCCGGTTTCCAAAACGTGAATTAACGGGTCGATTGCACCTGATTCCGCTATCATTGACTTTATGTTTCCGTTGATTGACAAATTTAAAAGAGCAGTCACCGCATGTTCTTGAGTTATTTTTATGTTGGATCGTAACAGTTGCAAGAGCGGCTGGATGGCTCCGGATTGTCCGATCATGGTTCGGTTTTCCATGTTGTTTTTAGCAAGGAATCGTAATTCCGCTGCGGCTTTCGTTTGGGCGGAATTGGAATTGGATTTAAGGTCGTTTACAAGTTGTTCGATAAGTGAAGATGTTGTTATATCATTTGGTGAAGAATCAAGCGGAAGGGAGACCGTTCGTGGGTAGTTTCGGTTTCCGCCGTCTGACGGCCATTGTGAGAACCCGGAACCGGAATCGGAAGCGATTTCTCCGGAATTGGAAACGGAAATGTGTTGGTAATCGGAACTGGAAACAGCGGTAGATGTCGATCCGGTCCTGCTGTGGCTACATGACTCAACGGGGGATCGATGATCAAATCCATTTTCATCTTTTTGTGTCAAATGGCTAACTGATTCCAATTCCGGTTGATTGTGGTCAACGGTTCGGTTGACTTTTACGTTGTTTTCATCGCACCAATTTGAAATCAAAGCTTTGACTGTGTAATTTGGGATCAAATTGGTGTGTGAAAGTGTTTGACGGGTTACTGGACATCTTGTGAATCCATGATCAAGCCATTTTTTGATGGAATCTCTTTCATAAGTTTGTCCTGTGGCCACGATTACTGGATCAAACATGAGTTGCAGGGACAACGGGCAGATGAAATATGAAGGGACTGAAACACCATTAATGGCTTTCAAGCTTTCAAGATTTACCATGGTTTCTCTTATATGAAAGACAAGGTCAACAATGTGGTCGACTTGATTTGACTTGTCAGCTTTCAAGTTTTCTTTTTCCACTGCAATGCTCTCTTTGAGCAGTTCTTGGCTTGATGACAAATGAAGCAACTCTATGATTTCTGTTAGATGTTCTAATGGTGGAACCTTTCCTTCTCTTATGAACTTCATAGCCTCCTCTAGCTTTTCAGATGCAGTTTCCAACTTTAAACTCTCAAATTCCTCCATACAATGCTGAAATAGCAAGTTAGCAACACACTATCGTTATTTAGGGTTCCATTTCGAATTTTCCCCAAGTTTTGTTTTTAATTTTAGGGTTAAATGCATACCTGAATATCAGCTAAAGTAGTAGATGTTGGTGGTAATGATGATTCCAAAGACCTGAATACAGTTTCACAAATCTTGATTGAATAGCTTTGGATTTTAACAATTAGTTCTCGGCTTTGAACAACCTGGAAACATATTCAAGTATAAAAACAGATTGATGTCTTTTTTTTTCTTTGTTAAAGAAAGTTATATCATGGACCTCATAATTAGAAAGAAGAAACACACCCCACAAATTTTGCTGGAGTGAAAACCCCAATTCTCAATGAACTCTCGAGCCTCATTTACAGCTACATCAAGTTCCTCAAACTCCTTGTGCAAAATTTCATCTGAATGTATGTGTGTATCATCAATGTTATCAAGTATACGTTTAAAAAGCTTCAGTGAACCAGCAACATCTTTGTACTCCTTCTGACATGGCAAGTTCTTGGGTACACCAAATGTGACAAGATGAATGAATCGAGAAACACTGTTACTTAGACATCTTAACACCTTTTCTACACCCATCAGTCCTGCTTAAGTAGTTACAAAAAATCAAAATTCAGAACTTCCAAATAATCAAAGATAACGCTTTCAGACTCATTTAAGAGCCTCTTATGGGATTAAAATGTCAAAAACAACCAACAATTTCAATGCCCACAAGAAGTAAACCTCTCTAGCTATAAACCAATGATAATGATTAATAGACCAAAATGTGACTTATGTAAACTAGATAAAAGTTTTCATCATTCTATCTCAATTTCTAGTGTCACAAGAAAACTAATCGCAGCATTGCACATGGATGTTGGATCAGACAAATAGTCGAACAACTGGTATCTAATAATACAAACCACGATCCTGGGAGTTTTTACATGCCAAAATTTCGTGTCAAAACCGTCACAAATCTATGTTTATGACTATTGCTCTGTCAGTTAATCGCATGCTGATAATATGTTTCAAAACCTATGCTTAAAATTACATGAACCCACTTCGCAACTTTGCTGACATCCAAAATTCACAAAACCCCAACAAATAATATGCAGAAAAAAAGCTATAAAACTACGAAACAAACTGACTTCCTTCGAATTCAATTGAATACACAGCAAATTATTGTTCGAAGCAACATGAAATAAATCAATAACTTACAAAACGACAAAAAAAAAGTTGAGATATTTGGGAACCGGAAACAAACCTAATGTTGGTAGTCGTAGGTAAACACCGATAACATAAACAGATCTGAATCAAACCCACAAAGGAATAATCTTTATGGTGAAACGTCCATCTGGGTATATGAATTTTCGCCAACACTTGGAAGAGTGAATCATGAGAATGATACAGACGAAGGGAAAAGGAGAAAGGGGTTAAATCGGTGGGTCCATAACTCAATATAGTTGCAGGGTTTGTTGGCGATTTAATTGAATATTGATTTGGTGCTAATTCGGGTTAATTAATTATGCATAAATCATGATTAAAGAAGCAAAAAGTCGGAAAACTTTGTCTTGAATAGATGGAGGTGATGCAAGAAATTGACATCCAACAATATTCAACCCCAATGAGTCAATGTCTCCATATGCAAATTAGATAAAACATTTTATTATTAGTAGTAGCAGTGATATTAATTAAACTAATTATTTAAGTTAATATCAAAGGATAATAAAAGATACGCTTTTGAAAAATGACCGATATCTTCCTGAGTAAATCATTTTGCATCCACAAAAAAATAACAAATAAAAATTCGACAAAAAAGTTCTTGAATTTTGGATTCCTACAAAATAAAAACTTCAGAATTTCGAGAATAATTCTGGAATTTTAAGAAAACAATTTGTTTTTATTAAAATCTAATAAGAAAAACATTAAAATAAAAAATGGGAAGTATATATATATATATATATATATATATATATATATATATATATATATATATATATATATATATATATATATATATATATATATACTCACGCGATAAAAAGCTTAAAATTATACATTTAGCTAAAAAAAATTGTTATTTTAGACGTTTCGAAATAGACATTAAATATATAAATAGGAAGTTTGTTTTGATAACAATTGTTCAATTTAAAAAAAAATGAATATTTAAAACACTAGAAATAATAGTTTTTTTTTTTTTTTTTTTTTTTTGTTAATAAGCTCGTTTATAAAGGTTTGTTAAATAATATCTCTTATTATTATTACTAGAGTAATTACACAAATCATCCATGTAGGTTGTGGTTTAGGGCATATTACAAATTTAGTCTCTATCTTTCTTTTTTACTCATGTAGGTTGTGGTTTAAAGGATATTACAGGTTTAGTCTCTATCTTTTTTTTACTCGGATAATCCATATAACATTATTTTATTATGATTTTTATCACCTAGTAATTATATAATTGTTATACCCTTTTTGATTTTATTAAAAAAATTATTGTTTATAATATTTATAATAACATTAATGTATATGGGTCCTCATACCTTATTAGCAGCCATCACGTAAGGTTTTTCACTTTGCCCCAAAAACCCACGATCGGCAAAACAATAATTTTGGCACTTAGGCGGTAGTCTCACTAGAGAAGACAGACATAGTGGAAACAAAAGACACAACCTATATGAAATTCATTCTAATTCCACATCGACATTGAAACTTAGACCCAACATTTGAATACGGTTAAGATAATATTTTATCTTCTTTCTCAATGCGAACATATCTATGGAAAATACCTATATATCCATAGAAATTTAGACGTATATGGTTGTTTGCTAGAAACCGAATGATTTAGTGTTCAGCCATTAAGAGTCTTGAATCTTTGCAAAACATATTATCAAATTATTAACCTCTCAATGCTTAAAACCAAAATCAAACCCCTCGAAATTGATAATTAACTAGAACATCTTGTTTCTCGTTTACCCGTTATGTCTATGTAAAAAATTTTTCTATTTTTATATGGAATCTATAATCCATTACAATCGAAATTGACAATTAACTAGCACAAGTTATTGCAAATTTACAAGAAAAGAAAAACACAAACACACATAAAATTAGCAAGAGCCTAAACAATAAAAACATGTTTCAAGAAGCACATAACCTACAACAAGAAAGAGCCTAAACAATAGAATCTATCTAGTTAGCATAGTAGTTGATGGAAAGTATTTAAAGAAGCTTATATTTTTCATAGAAATGCATCATCCAAAATTATAAACATGGTGTCCAAAATTAGTATCATGACTACGTAAACTTGAAACTCTACAGGATTCAATATGATAACATGAAGCAAAAAAGATGAGGAGTTTTCATCCAAAAATTGGAAGACATTAACAATTTAGATGATTACATCCTACTATGTGGTTTAACAAAAAGACACCATGAGAGAGAGAGAGGAGGTGTTGCCATTAGGGCTTCTTTATTTTCTCATGGTTCAGAAGGAGCGTGATACCTAAATTGTCTAGAGGCTTTTTGACCCCCTCTGATTTGATCTAGTTAGAGGCACATTTAATAGGTTACCAAATGCTCATAGGGTTGTTTTGGTAAGTTTTTTAATGGTTCCATTAAGAGATGAACTAAAGAAGTCAGTAAGCGTTTGCTTTGGCTTATATTAGCTTCTGAATGGGACAACCCACCTTTGAATGACTATTAATCGGTTATATATGTTAGCATCGTTGAATGACGTTGAACGAACCAAAAAAACCTCAATTTCCCTTGAAGCATTGCCACCACCGTCGTGAATTATCCCCATTTATCCCAAACCATAAATCATCATCATTATTCTCTGCTGGAAACAAAAAATCAGCACCGTATGACTGTTTCCCAATGTTTCCAATGTGATATTGATGATCAATTTCAATGGAAAAACACACATTTTCTTAGTTATCTTTCGCGACCAAAGACAAGGTTTCTTCCTCAACACATTTCAGTAAGGAATATGTTTATAGTCTTGTATATGATAGAAAGATCAATTCCAATTTCTTAGTTAGTCAGTAGAGTGCACCAAATTCACATATATCTTATTGTAATTGGTTTAACCACATGATTTCATTTTAGGTACCAAACTTGTTGATTTGTACAACATTCACATGAAACCATTTGTCCAATGCCCACCTGTTTTTCATAGAATTTCTAAATGAAGTGTTTTTTGGGAACATTTTGATTTTAAGGTATGGTTTTAATGGTCTTTACAATGTTGCCTTGTATAAATATGCATTTAAATTGATTTTAAGGTATGGTTTTAAGGTGATGAATCTTGTCAATTTACTTGCCATAGCCTCTTCCAGGTTATAATGTTTTGGATAATATGTGAAGCAAATAATTTAGCAACCATGAGTTATGATGATATCTGAATATCATAATTCATATGGCACTTTGATGCATTTGGTGATACCAATGTTTGGTTATATGTGGAAACATGCATTTTAGAGATTATGAAATAGACCATAATAGTCAACCATTAAATGGTCTAAAAGGCTTACCAAAAAAGCATATATTGCTTATATTCGATTTTTACATAGGTCGTCATCTAATTTAATAAACTCATCTTTTTACATGGTTGATGGTTATCTGAAGCAATTATGAACAGCGTATAAACCGCCACGCGTATCTCACTCCGTTTTACCTCTTCCAAAGCTCACATCAAACACCGTTTCCACTTTCCCCTTCTCTAACACCCCCCCTGAGAAATCATCAAACTATTGTTAGGGCTTAATCTTTGTTCTGATTTCAGATTTCAGATTTCAGATTTCAGTTTCATCTGAGATGGATAAACTTGATAAATTCAAACTAGCATCATCTTCGCTCGGTGAGCGATTGATGACAGGCGGAGTTCAGATGAGTCGTATGGTCGGCACGAAGATGAAGGAAATCTTACAAGCTCCGACGCCTGAATCAAAGATCGTCGACGAAGCGACGCTAGAGACGATGGAGGAGCCTAATTGGGGGTTAAACTTACGGATTTGTGCCATGATTAATAGTGAAGAGTTCAACGGAACGGAGATCGTGAAAGCGATTAAGAAGAAGATTACGTCCGGTAAGAGCGCGGTTAGTCAGAGGCTGAGCCTTGATTTGTTGGAGACGT
This sequence comes from Lactuca saligna, assembly GCF_052625555.1. Classification (NCBI taxonomy): domain Eukaryota; kingdom Viridiplantae; phylum Streptophyta; class Magnoliopsida; order Asterales; family Asteraceae; genus Lactuca; species Lactuca saligna. Next base: position 7,843,814 of record NC_136425.1, on the reverse strand, counting down.
GTACATCGAACTGTGATAAGGTTTTCTCGGAGGTGGCGTCGGAGAAGGTTCTTGATGATATGGTTACGATGGTTCAGGATGTTCGGACGGATGAACGGAATAGGACTAAGGCGGTGCGGTTAATCAGAGCATGGGGCGAGTCTGAGGACCTCATGTATCTGCCTGTTTTCCGTCAAACTCACTTGGTGAAGCATCTATTTCCTTGTCTTTGCTTGTTTGTTTCTGCTTTTATGTCTTCATATTGCTGAAACTTGTTTTATCCTTACTATCCTAGTGTCTGGGTCAATGCACCCAAATCACCATTAAATCAAAAAAAAAAAATTATATACTCTGGAGCTTTATTTGTAAGGTAGATTTCAAGAACATGTATGTAGATTGCTTTGAAACTATGTTTGAAGAAAAAGGTTTCTTTAACAACTTTATCATGGAGCTTAGAAGTAAACTTTCAGTGGTATTATTAAGAAAGGATTGAATCTTCAATGGTCTTATTATGTGTTACTGTATTACCAATTTATTCTGTAATTTGTATTCTAATGTATGCAAATGAAAGTATGTTGCTATTGTGTATAATAGAAAGTACATTGCCCAAAATGAGAATTGATCTAACGTACATATGCATATATGTGACAGAGCCTGAAAGCCAATGGGATTCCGCCAGCACGACAGGGAGGGAATTCAAGCCCTATGTATCAAACAGTGGAGTCTCTGGTTCATCAACAACCCATTCCACCACCAGATAGATTCCCTTTACCAGATATTGACTTAATGGGTATAGAAGATGACACCTCACCATATACCTACACCCATCAATCTGTTGAACAAAAGAAAGAATCACTCTTGGTTAGCAGAAACAGCCTTGACCTTCTATCCAGCATACTCAATTCTGGAATCGACCCCATACCAATTAACGTAAGTCATAATTATTTGATTAATGTATTGCAAATTAAAATGGTGATAAAGTAATTTAATTATCTTGGTGTTTACAGGACGAGTTAACTGTTGGCATGTTGGAAAAGTGCAAGGAATCTTTGCCTGTGGTTCAAAGAATAGCAGAAACAACAACGGATGATGATATACTGCTTTTTGAAGCTTTGAATCTGCATGATGAGATTGAACAGATCATCTCCAGATGTGCAGAAATCAAAGAGACAATGGGATCTGAGCCATTGAAAGTTGATGATACAAAACAAACAGAAACCATCTTTGAAACAAAGTCAAACAACACAGAGGGAACCGGGTCAACTACCGATGCGAAAGTCAAAGGAAACGAAACATCACTCATCCATAAAGACGAGAGTATGGAGAAGGAAGAAGCAGTTTGAAACATGTTCCTATTGGCCTTTATTCGTGCTAGATTTAATAATCGGTAGATTTGAACAATCTTGCAATTTGTACGAATAATTGTTCCCAACTCTGCTATTTAGTGTCCATCGTTTTCATTAATCATGTTAATCCATATGCTGGTGGTTCTTGGGAACCATTAATTATCACATACAAAACATAGCATAACAGATAACATAAAATTAGCCCAAAAAAGTTTGTCCAAGTTTCGGGTTTGAACAAATAAAGTGTATTGAAAGGTTTGATGTCAAGAATACGATCGAGAACAGATGAATACAGTGAATACATGTCTGGATTCATTAAACAAACTTTATGCATTTACTATTTATTTCAATTCATCATCCCACGGACATTGATGGCCAAAAGGTCCAATTAACGCAATCCTAATTTAAGTGATGCAAAAAAAGTTTTGATTTTTTTTTTAGGGTCCCAAGACACATGTGATCTTCTTCAATCTTCATGACACGTTTTGTGAGTTCATAATGTTGGGCCCACCTCTGTTTATAACCGATCAATTCCATCAAATGTAACCTATTGGCTACGGCATCGTCTGTTTAGTTTATTTTGGAGGTGTTAATTGCACATGTTAATACTTGATAGCTAAATGAACCTCAAGGGGTAATTGTTGAATTTTGCAGTACATTTCGTTTCCTTTGACTTTCGCTAGATTAATCCGGGTAGGAAGTCTATCCAACAACACACGCCAAATCAAAATGTATTGCAAAATGCAAATATCATTTGAATCTCTAGTTTAATTGTTATCTTTGTCTTTTCTTCAAGTCGTTACTACCTTAAATAATTTTGACTTTGACTCTACTTTCATTCTTTGACTTTTCTTTCTAAAATTTGTGAACCATTATCATTCTCTTTTCTGAAAGTATAACAAAAGCACTATATTCTGTTTTCCATATTCATTCAAAATAGCTGATTGTATTTTGATCACTTATTATGATTAATTTGCAATGAGAAGTATAACATAAGTACACAACTAGAAGTGGTAGTTTCGATTACGTTATTTAAAATGAGTCTATTTAAAGCATTATATATGACCTCGACGGCAAACACTTGCTCTTTTTAAATAAAAAATTGAGAATAATTAAAAGAAACTTTTTTAACAATTAATTTACATAAAATAAAGGAAACCAAACTCTTGGGGACATGCCTGGTTAACTGGTTTTGTCCGTATTCAAGATTCAACTTTTGCCTTTCATATCCCTGACCCCTCAAAGGCTCAAACCCTGTTCTTTTAAATATCTTTTATAGAAATTATATTTAAAAAAAAAAACATTCGGTAAAATACTAAAATCACATTGTTTTATATACACATCGTCTTTGAATATTGGCAAATCATATTAAAATGTTTCTTTCTTTTAATTTATATTTTATAGATTTTATTTTTCTAAGTTAATGAGTTTATGTAATAAATTAATAATCATATAAAAAACATTGTTGTATAAAGACGGTTTCTATATTCGGTAATCATATTCTTTTTGGTTGTTTATAAACTTTTAAAACGTACTTTTAAATATATAAAGAGTATTTTTCGGTTATAAAATTTTGACGTCATCTGATTCTATTTTACAAAAAACAAGAAATATTAAAATCTAAAGATCAACTCCTTTTTAAGCTTTCATCCACAACATACCTTTTGCCTCCACTACAGTATTATATGGCCAATCCCACCTATCCCTCACGCGCCACCACTTACCCCGCCTCCAAACGCCGCAGACTTTCCGACGATGACCATCACTCTCTGCTACCAGGGCTGCCAGATCATATAGCCCAACTATGCATCTCTCTTATCCCTCAGTCGGCTTTGTATTTCGTTTGTCGGTCATGGCGCCGCCTCATCTATTCCGCCTCCATCCCTCCTTTCCGATCACTTTATACTCTCTCTCTACCCAAAGCCACCACCGGCTGCGGGGGTGAAAGCCGCGATAACCAAATGCCTAGACTCTCTTCCTTTGATCCGATCTCTTCTAAATGGATTACTATCGATTCTCCACCACTACCACCCTTCCTCCACCGTCTTTCCCTCCGTCATCCATCGTTCATATCCAGGAATTTACCCGTTCAATCTGTTTCAGTCTCCGGCAATCTCGTCCTCCTCGCCGGAACCTCCGGAGACCTCGTCCCTGCCCTCCCACATCCCCTCGTCTTCAACCCACTATCCAACGATTGGTCGTACGGTCCCCCACTCTCAACCCCACGAAGGTGGTGCGCAGTCGGAGCATCACGAGGAACGGTGGTCGTCGCTAGTGGAATTGGTTCTCACTACACCCAGACGGTTGCTAGGTCGGTGGAGAAATGGGTGCTACGAAAGATTGAATCTTCTCATAAAAAACGAATAGATCCCGATGGGGTTTGGGAAGAGATGCGATCTTTAAGAGATTCCAAGCTTTGTAGAGAAGCTATCGACGCCGTCGGATGGAGAGGAAAACTTTGTATGGTAAACGTGAAAGGTGATTGTGCAAAACAAGGGTTTGTTTACGATGTGGATTCCGATGAGTGGGTGGCGATGGCTGAAGGGATGTTAGGTGGTTGGAAAGGGCCGGCGACGTCGATGGATGAAGAGACGATATACGTGGTGGATGAATCAAGAGGTGTATTGAAAAGATACAATCACGATAGGGATGATTGGTCGGATATTATGGAGGATAAGAGGCTGAAAGGGGCCGAGTACATTGCCGCCGGGGGTGGTAAAGTGTGTGTTGCGTGTGAAAAGGACGTAGGGATTTTAGTGGTGGATGTGATGGCCACGCCGCCGCGGTTGTGGGTTGTGGAAACGCCTGTAGGACATGAAATCTTGGCTCTTCATATTCTGCCGAGGATGTGTTCGCCGGAGTTTCAATTGCCGGAAACTGTATAGAATCCAAACTATAGCTTTTCGATCAGATTATTTTATTATTTTATTATTTATAGAAATGGAAAAATATTTAAAATTGGGATATCTTTTATCTTATTATTTTATATATTTAGGGTTATGGTTTTATTTATTTATTTTAATAGAATTTTAACTTTTTATTTGGAAGAAAAAATATTGTGGCATGTTAATATATATAAGGCACATTTGTCAAAATTAACTAAGAATTGTAGCTTTTATTTACATGAGTATTCAATAAAAATAGTTTGGAGCTTTTGAAATCATAAGGTTATTAATCATAAGGTTATATAAATTATTAATCATAAGGTTATATAAAAAGACAATTGTTTTAAAACATATAAAATATCAATAGTTATATTTTTAAAGACAATCTTGTATATTTGTTAAAATATATAGGAACTTTTTATTAAGCAATATTAGAAATAATTGTTGAATTATAGATTTTTGTTTAAAAAAAAAAGCTAAAAACTCATTTTTTTTTTTTGGGAAATGGACATATATGGACATTTTTAGCGGAGAAATTTCAAAATATAGAAAAAAAAAATTAAAATTTCAGGTATAGATATTGATTCTGCGGAGGTGAGCTCCACGGCTACGAAACACTTATTTCTTTCGCGGAATGGTAAAATATGACGGATGGGTAATTCTATGAGGGCCATATGACGAATTCGCAGAAGTTACAACGAGGTCCGCAGAAGCACCTCTATGAAATTGTCAAACTTGAAGCTAAGGTCTATTCCGACATTTTTTCCTCGTTTCTCCTCGTTAAAACCTCTCAAATTTGTTCCTCGTCAAAACCTCTGCGAGTCAGGCTTCTCCGGTGGCACACATCTAAAACTCATCCGTTTCTCCGATGAATCGCCAAAAGGAAGGGCTATGACAAATGAAATTAATGTTTTTGTCGATGACTATGGCGACGGAGTATGTTTTCGGTATTTTGTATTCATTTTTTGAATTTCTTTAGTTTTACGGTTCACTCCTATTAAAAATTTCATATATTAGACAAAACCATTGATTAGCAGCACACAGACAACGAAAAAGCCCTGAAAAATCTAGATTTGGGGAAGAACAATTTCGCAGAGGTGATTGGTTAATCCGTAGAGGGTGTTTTGCGGATTGACCAATTACCTCCACAAAATGACCATTTTTTGAAAAAAAAATCTTTACCCTATTATAGCAATGTAATTTATTACCTTTTATACACAAATGATACACAAGTGATTTTCATTTGTTTATTAACTGTTATATTTTATCATCTGAATCTCCTAAATTTCCTGTGTCTTTTTTCACTACACCCACCTAATTTCTTCTCTAAATAAACAGAGTGCTTCTTTTCCAACTCCAACAACGCCTACAAGGGCAAAAAGGTAAAATACTATTTAACAATATTCATTTCACGATTGTAGAAAGAAAATCAAGTACATCACCTTTAACTTGTTGAATGCTAAAGGTGATGTACTACCATAAGGCAGGAAATCAAGATTAAGAAAGTTCGGTCCATATGAGTTTGAATTTGTCATAAATTTTTTTTCAAATTCACATGGATAGGAACATATACACCATTAAAATCTAAGTGTCATAAGATTTCCTCCTTCATGAAAATGATTGTGAGAAAATGCTTTCACTAAGAAAGATTTTAAGAAGATAGTGATTGTAAAGTTGCATTCTCAAATTCAATTATGGTTACGGTATCCCTTTCCATGATTTGAATTGTGAGGTTTGGCAATTAGTCTTAATAGTTTAGACACACATATGAACTATCTAAAGCAAAGGTGTATAAGCTTAAGAGGCCTTGATAAAAGATTATCAAAGCATTAAGTATTAGAAACATGGACTTAAGAAATTCAATAGGTATTGTTTTCTGAAAGTTAAGATGTTTGTGAATACATGTCGAAGCTAGTGGGAGCATAAGTGTTATGTTTTATAGTAATCATCATGATAGTGGGAGCATAAAAGTTATGATTGTATGATTATTATGGAAAGTATTGCAAGTTGGCAATATTAATTATAGAAAAACAAGAGTTATACCTTGCAAAGTCGTAAGGGTTGTAAAGTTGTTTTGCCATAATTAAGGGAGAGAATATTATGCTTCATTTCAAATCTAAAGGCTTAGGTTGAGAAATGTTAATAAACTTAGACAAAGGTACATCGTGTGTTCTTAAAATTTCGATTATGATTACAGAATTCCTTTTCACAATTCGAATTTTGAGAACATAGCAAATAAAACATTATGCGTCGTGTCCCATACGCTTCGGGTATAGGATCGATTGCAAATGCTTTAATGTTTGACCATTCTAAAATTTTCCAAATGTCTAGCGCATTTAGAGGGAAAAGGGACTAGAATTGGTTTTGACTAAAATAATTAAACAACTGTCAAAGGACAATCCAAAGTTCGACGAGGATTGGTCGCTTGTGAGTAGTTGGAAGTATAGTATTGGAAAATATGGAAATGTTTCCATATTGGATGGACCATATCGACATCATTACAAATAGAAAAGATTCTATTAAGAATGATTTGTCATGAGGAAAATATGGAAGTGTGTTCATATTAGGAAGTAAATATTGAAAATCTATGTCTAGATTAGAAACTTTTATGCAAAAGGATGTTCAAAGGAATGTACTTTGAGTGAGAGACATCATATCTAAGGAATTGTTTTGTAACAATCTCCGATAGAGGACTTTGTAATATCATTGACAATAGTCTTTGTGACTTTGGTGCAGTGACATTACGAAAGAATCATTGCATAGGATGTTAGAATCTAGCATATTCTATAAGTAGCAAGAATTTGATATTCTTTCACTTAATGGATTTGGAGTTGTGAAATGAGAATGATTGGAAATGTGTGCAATTTGTCTATTTCACAAAAGTAAGAACCATATGTAAACATTGTGTGCATGCTAGGTGCATGGGACAAGTGTAATAATTCAAGTAAGAAGTTGATTACCCGAAACGAAAAATAATGAGTAATCAATATGGTGATAAATAAAAGATGTTTTATTTATACTCAAAGGTTTGAGGCCATATGGGATTAGTACTATTCTTGTGTTTCACATTTGCATGTTTTGACTTCCAGAATAATTGAGTTTATTAAGAATAATCGAATTATTCGAACGGGCCACAGTCATTCATATGTTGGAAGTAGATATGAATGAAGACTGTCGTGAATTGGTGTGTGGATTGTCTAGAAGAGTATTAGACATAAGCAAATGTTTGTTGCAACGTTCATGAGTGCTTATGAATATGATTTGAGCATTGGATTAAACCCACGCTCACTTGGATTACTCCATGAATTGTATCACGAGTGATTAGTGAGACGATAACATCTTATATTTTTGAAACTGAGATGTGTGAGTTGTATCTTGCGAATCGGTTGCACATTGATAATATGTAAACGCACTAGTAACTTGGTGTTATAAAACATATTGTTGTGTGTAATTCGGTGAATGAGTGCAAGCAAGCATTGTATCAAAGTTTATCCGTTCCTTTTATCCAAAGAAGGATAAAAACGATATCTTTGGGCCCCTCGATGGTTTAGTGATGACAAACGTAAATGCTCGGCCGGGCTAGGGCTAATTTGATTTGTTCAATTAGTATGTCGTCATAAATCGGAAATCGAGAAGTAGTACAAAGAGAATGATTTGAAATCATATCTCATACGATATCTAGAATGGAGGAATATATGATCCCTTATCTAAGGACACGCGTATCTGATAGGATCAGAGTTGACAGCGGCTTTGGAAAGCTACGATTGCAGATTAGGATCTGAAGTCATACGCATAATAGTTATTAGACTTATCCAAGTGGGAGACTGTTGGATTAGTGTCTAAGTCCATAACTATTTTGGTATGTACTTGACCCGATGGTGCATGGTCCTTTTGGGTTGCCTTCACCAAAGCAACTTGATTGGAGAAATAAATAAAGAGAGAGAGGTTATTATGATTTATTAATATGTTATAAGAATAATATATTAAAGGAGAAATCATATTTGCTTAATTAATATCGGTCAATAATTAATTAGGAATTAATTTTGTGATCAAGTGTAATTAATTAAACTAGAGGGGCTGAATTGTAATTATGTGATAGTTACAAAATATGGTAATGGTTATCCTAAATATGGGTTGAACGAATTCAAGGAGATAAGGATCCTTGAAATCGTCCAAAGGATAAAGGATAAGGGTTTTCAAGGCTTATTTTATGGTTGCTTTGTGGATAAGCAACTAGATAAGGATAATGACTGAAACCCTATCTCTACACCTATATAAAGACCCTAAGGCCTTAGAATTCGTGTACTTGTTCCCAAGGAATCCTAAGGACGAATTCTAACCTCTCTCCTCTCTCTTTATACCTTCTCCATTTGCTCTTGGTGTTTGTAAGCCATTAGAGGAGTGATACTTGTGACTCTAAGCATTCCAAAGTCAAATCAAGGAGATTTAGGATTGTTATTGCTCCATAACAATCAAGGTAATATCTTAAACCTAATTATATGTTAATATTGATTTCCATATGCTAGAATTAGGGTTTATAGTCTTGGATTCAAAGTATGTACAATAGAGAAACCTAGATCCAAGCATTAGGGTTTGTATGAGCACATAGGATGTCTTATGACTTAAACCCATCATGATCTCCAGGAGCATTTTGATCTGAGCTCCTTTTAAACAAAAGTTTTCTCTTCTCAATGGATTTGGGTAATTTGGCATGTTTCAGAGCAACAACATTTGGAGCTTGAGTTGGTTCCTTTTCAAATCGATCCACAGCTCAAGATGTTTGTGCAGGTGGTGGAACAATAGTGGGAGCTTCATAAGGCAAATACATTCTTGACTCATCAACGATTGATTTAAACTTGTCTCCAAGTTCCTCTTCCAACTTCTTCTTCAGATCAAAGTAGCTGGCTGTAAGGAGACCAAAATGAGTTTGAAGATCAATGATCTGATTTGTCTTGAGAGTCTTGTCTTCTTCAAGATCAGTAACTTGAATTTTTTTAGCTTGGTATTTTCAGTCATAAGATCAGCTACCCGAATTTCAAGCTTAATATTTTTCTGATTAAGCACATTTATCTCCTTTTGAAGCCCAATGATAGTAGCATTATCTTCTCCAGAGTGGCCTTCTCCAATAGAAATTCCTTTAGCTCACGGAAAAGGCACTGACATTTATTCTTTAGCCAAATGCAGAGCAAGCCTCACAGAGGCAACATCATGATAAGGCCTAGGAGTGAAAAAATATGTGGGTGCTAAAGAACCACCAACATCAAAGGTGGTGCTTGGTCTTTCATGAGATGGTCCAGATGAGTCAGCAGTAAGAACAAGTGTTGGATGAATTGGTAGGCCTTGAGATGGTTCAGAGATCAGCACACCAGGTCTTCGATCAAACCTTCTTCTTTTAACAGGAGGCGAGGAGGTCAGAGTTGTTGTATGATCACTCTCAAGTGGCTCCGTGGTAGGAAAAACATTATTAAGGGGAGGAATCCCTTAAACTGTCTCCTTAGGAATTGAATTGTTAGTCATCTGACTGGAGATATGAGGCATGGTTTCAAGAGCATCTTCAGTCCCCCGTATCTCTATTGTTGGATGAACAACATCATGGATACAGTCAAAGAACACATCGAGGTTTTCATCGGACAAAAGATTTTCATTGTTTCCAAAATTCAAGGGAATATCATCCTTGTCATAGCTAGTAAGATTGGGATCCTTGAATGAATCATGAGCATCTTCAGTGTTTGCAGATGCAGATTCCTTAGTTCCCTCACTGTACTCACTTTGAACAGGCACATATGTCATATCATGTTCTTCTACCACAAAGGCACCAGGAATAGTAGCTTCTTTTTCATGATCTAAAACAGTTATGACATCATCTTCTGAAGATACCGGCTCAGAAGATATTTTGTCAGAAGACCCATGAGATTCAGACGCTTCATTCAACTCAGCAAACTTTCCAAATTTAACCAAGGGAAACTTTCCTTGAAAAACGACTTTTCCCTTGCGATTTTGTTTGATCAGTCCAACAGTGTGTGGACCAAGAAACGTCATATCCAGGGTTTCTCCTTCTTTGACCATCTCTGGGAATTGCACATCAATAAACCGCTGAATGAACCTGGGATACATCAAGAATGTGGCTTGTGTCTTTGCTTCGATATTCACCATAAATTCATCCAAGATAAATTTTGAAAAGTTAAATTCGATTCCAACAGCAAGTGCAGTAATAGCCCCTGTGTTTCTCAAGGAAATCTCGTCAGCACCAATTCTTCTGCCAGATATGCAACTCACAAAGATGTGAGCCAAAAATCTCCAGTAAGGTAGCAGTAGTTTATTCACAGTGGGAGGAAAATTACCTTCATACCCCATCTTAACAAGTATTTCTTGGGCTTCATTGATTCCAATCTCAGTAGGAAACGAAGATCGATCATCAATCAAAAGAACCTCTCTGATATATTGCTCTTATATGACAACATTGCATCCTTTCACATCAGCTTCAACAGAGACAGCTCCATTATTTCCCTTCTTCAGCTTAGCAGTTTGCCAGAAATCTCTGATGATACCTCGATAAACAACAGGATTTACTATAAGAGCAGTAGACAAGCAGCACTCCCTCAGCCCATGAATCATTGACCTGAACTCTCCATGAGCATTAGGAGGTTCCGCCAGTAGGATTGCTAGATTGTGACTATCAACGAATATGAGGTTTGACATTTAAATTGCACAAAACAGACTAAGGGAGAAAACAAAGCACCTAAACAATATAAAATTTATGTTATTCTCAATCAAACAATTTATTTTGGCTTAAAAACAAAAAAACAACAATTTATTGACCAAAAAGAGTTTATGGTCAAAATAGGGTTTACGGCCGTAAACCCATGACCGGAAACGGAGTTTACGGCTGTAAACACTGGTCGTAAACACCGATAGATGTTTTTCTTCGATTAAGCCCTTAATATTCGTCGATTTGATGTAATAATTACATATCACTGGTCGGTTTTAGCATACCTATAGGAATCATGAATCAATTTCTCGAAAAATCACAATTTTTTTTGAAGGAGAGAGTGCACTGTGGAGTTTACGGCCGAGAATTCAAAAAATGAATGAGTGGACTAGATTTCGGATGTAAACACATTTATATACCCTGTTGAAAAGTTGGGATACCATCCACACTGTGTAAAACAAAGTCCAATACTTAAAAAAAAAGAATTGTTTTTTAAAAAATAAAACATTTTGAGGATAAAAATTTAAAATAAAATGAACTAAAAATAAAAATAATTTCTAAAGTAAGATAAAAATAAAAATAAAATAAAACAATAAAAAAATAAAAATAAAACATACTTGATTTATCTCAGCTAACATTGAACATAATTTTGTGATACTGGGATCAAAGTTGTTAGACATCCTTAACCCACTTATCGGTACGTTTACCATCATGTATATGTCTTCTCGATCGCTGGTATTGTGATTCACATAAACATAAAAAATTTGTGATTAAATTTAGGACAGATTATTAGTGACAAGACATTGAATCCTGTGAACTTAGATATTTTTCTTAAAAGACCATTCAGATGACAACGATCAAGAATATTGTTGTCCACCTAAATCAAGCAGCGAGATCTACAAACAACCTCTAAATGGTTCGATTTTAGTTACACTAGAATGTGTTCCCCAATTTCCGATATACCCTGGTTATCAAGAACTTCCAAAGAACTCCTTACTTTAGGTGAGTAAACAATTATTAAGGAGGAAGCCAGATTTAGAGATAGATGCATATGTTGTGTCCTAAATTGGATATATTTCAATCACGTAGAGGGGACAACGTATGGCTAACTAGGATAGAGGGATTGAGAGGAAGAATGTTGCATATACTGTGTCCCAAGTCGGATCTTCCGATCACGCGGAGGGGACAACATATGGCTAACAAATTGAAATAGTTTCAAGGATAAGAATGTGTGTAGAAATAGAGTCGCATATGTTGCATTACAGGTCGGATCTTCCTATCACGCAGAGGAAGAAACATATGACTAACAGATAGAAAACAAGAAAATAATTTCCTATAGACCTACTTTATCAAAACCCTCAGTCGCCATATCAAAACTAGAATTAAGGACATAAGTCCGTACATCAAGGAAAATTTAAGCCACAGTTCTAGATGCGTATTAATTTAGTGTATCCATAGATTCCCGTGTATATCTCTCTACTCAACCTATCCAAACGTCGTGTTGTCAGAATCAATAGAACTATCTAGGTTAAAGTTTGTCAAGTCTCTAAAATTCTTAAGTTCATCTGATCCTAGTCACGTTCATTTAAAAAACCCTTCATGTCTACCAGCGCATCAAACACAGAGCACAAACAATTTGACTTTGGTACGTTACGCAGATTCAGATTGCCCGTTATCACATAATGATATCACTTCCCGATAAACAAAACTAAAAACAACATATATATATATATATATTCCGATTTTCTAATGTTTTTGGATTTTGATTTTCTAATTTTTGTTTGGTTTTTGTTTATTTCTCCCCCTAAATTTGTGCATGGGTGAGAATGAAATTAAAATGCGCAAATTCAAACTAACATAAAAAAAAATTAATCCTCAAAACGAATCATTTTCAAAAAGCTCACAAGCACATCGAATCGAGCTTTGTTAAATGGCTTTGTGAACAGATCCGCCACATTATTAGCAGTGGGGACCTGTTCTAGCTGAATGAGCGAACGCTCATAGAAGTCTCTGATAAAATGAATTTTGATATCAATGTTCTTGGTTTTGGAATGTTGGACATAATTTTTAGTAATTTGAATTGCAACCTTGTTATCACAAAAGATAGGGGTTTCTAGATAGTTCAAACCGTAATCCAACAACTGATGTTAGATCCATATAACTTGAGAACAACAAGCAGAGGTAACAACATATTCTGCTTCTGCTGTTGAGTTTGAGATAGCGTGATGTTTCTTGCACTGCCATGATACCATCCGGTCACCAAGGAATTGACACCCTCCTGATGTAAATTTCCTATCAAGCTCACAACCTCCATGATTAGTGTCAGCAAATGCATATAAATCAAATTCAAAAATTTTCGGGTACCAAAGACCCAATTTTGGGCTGCCTTTTTATATACCGAAAGATTCTTTTGACAACAATAATATGTGAAAGTTTAGGATTAGTCAGATAACGTGCGCATTGACAAACTGCAAACATGATGTTTGGGCGGCATGCAGTTATATACATCAACGATCCGATCATCGATCTGTAGTGTGTTTGATCTACGGATTCACCATCAGTATCCAGATTTAGCAGGGGTCTTTCGGCCATCGATGTCAATGCAATTTTTGCGTCTTGAAACCAAAACTTCTCAAGTATATCCTCCACATACTTTGCTTGATGGAGCAAGATTTAGTTTGAATTCTGTTGGACCTGAAGCCCAGAAACATGGTCATTTCACCTAACGAACTCATCTCAAACCTCTTTTTTATCACTCCTTCAAACTATTTACATAACTGCAGACTCGTAGACCCGAAGATAATGTCGTCAACATAGATCCGAACTAAAATTTGATCAGTATCCACATGCGTGATGAATAAAATTTGATCAACAGTGCCACGAGAGTATCCATGTTCGAGCAAGTGATTTGTGAGAGTCGCATACCACGCTCAAGGAGCTTGATGTAATTTATACAACGCCTTATCCAACTTGTAGACATGATTAGGAAACTTCGAGTTAACAAACCCAGGGGGTTGATCAACATAGATTTCTTCCTTTACCTTGCCATACAAGAAGGCTGTCTTGACATCCATTTGATAAATTGTGAAGTTCATGTAAGAAACATATGCAAGGAAGATACGGATAGCCTCCAAGCGAGCTATCAGAGCATAAACCTTAATGTAGTCAAGACCCTCGATTTGTCTAAACCCGCGAACCACCAATCTTTCCTTATTGCATATCATGACTCCAGAATCATCCTGCTTATTGTGGTATACCCAGTGCGTGTCAAGAGACTTTTTTTCCCTTAGGAAGTTCAACCAGCATCCAAACCCCTGAGTTTTTCAAATTTATTTAACTCTTCGTGCATAGTATCTACCCAATTGGGCTCATTCAAAGTCATTTCAACGTTCTTTGGCTCTATTTTAGAGATAAAGAAAGAATAGAAACATGTGTTTACATCTCCACTCTGACTTCTTGTTTTAACACCATCACCCAGCTAGCCAGTGACATTCTCGATCGGATGATCGCGCTAAATACGTGAGGGTATCTCCTGGCTGATGTCATTGAGGGAGACGGGAAGATTGTGAATGTTGATAACTCCATCATTTGCTGAATGTTCCACATCATGTGAACCTATCTCATTAGATGGATCTACTACAAACTTATCAGCAATTTGTTCAGGAAAGAGTAGTTCCATGAAAGTTAGAGTAACAACAGAAGCATCTCTAGACATAAACTCTCTTTCAACATGAGTAAGAGGTGTAGCATCAGCATCTGGAGAATCACGTTGAGCGTGAACGGATGACTCCCCTGTAGGAATTGAAGAGGATATCGTTGGAGGTTTGTAAACAACTTTTTCGTCTTCATCTTCAGGAACAATCTTCAAATCAGAGGAAGAACCGGATGAACCATCTGAATACATATTGAATGATTTGAACAAAGATGTGTAATCAAATAGCCAATCAGGACCCATTCTAGCATCCGTATCATTCTCCTCCAACCAGCGTACATCGAAAGATTCAACAATCTGCTTTTCTTCTTATTGTAAACCCTATACGCCGTGAGTGAAACATACCCCACAAAGTAACAGTCATCAACTTTGGCAATAAATTTCGGGTTGGAATCCAGGTGAAGAAAGGTGCAAGGACAGCCAAATACACAGAAGTGACTGACTGAAGGCTTATGACCATAAAGAATTTCGTACGGAGTCTTCATCTGGGCTTTGTTGATCAAAACACGATTATGAACGTAACAAGCAGTGTTAATTGCCTCAGCCCAAAGGAAAACAGGTAACTTGGAGTCACAAAGCATCATCCTTGCAGCGTCTTTTAATGTTCGATTTCTCCGCTCTACGACATCATTTTGTTGAGGTGTGCGAACAGAGCTGTATTGACGCACAATTCCCTTTTCTACACAAAAGTGATCAAGAACTGCATTCTTGAATTCTATTCCATTATCAGTTCGAAGTGCCTTCACCCGGTTATTAGTTTGGTTCTTAATCATCACAATGAACTTCTTAATCAAATCAGCAATCCCAGCTTTGTTAGATAAGAAGAAAGCCCACGTAAAACAAAAGAAATCATCGATCACAACCAGACAATATGAGTTTCTGTTGATGCTTAGGACATTGACCGGACCAAATAAGTCCATGTACAATAATTGGAGCAACTGGCTGATTGAATTGGCCTGTTTTGGCAGGTGTGGTTTTCTATGATGCTTTCCCTGGGCGCATGACACACACTTCTCAAAAGTTATAAAGTATCTGACAGGTAAGCCACGTACTATCTCATTTTTAGCAAAACGATTTAAATTCTTAGTGTTTGCATGACCGAGTCGTTGGTGCCATAGCATATCATTTTGTTCTGAGACCTTTGAAAAGAGGCAGGTGACTTGTTCAGGAATGTTACTGTTCATGTCAATTATATAAGCATTTCCATCTTGCTTTGATTTGACAAGGATCCACTCTTCTGGGATGATAATATCTAGATTAAGGATCATGCACTCTTTATCAGTAAAATGTGTTGAATAACCTTTGTCGCAAATATGAGAAACACTCAACAAGATATGCTTTAACTCGGGAGCAAAGTTGACGTTCTCGAAACTCAACACTCCGTTTGTCACAATTCCTCTCTAAATGATCTTTCCACCTTCTATACCCGCAAAGGAAACATATCCCCCATTAAAAGACTGAATGTTGCTCAATTGGGAGATGTATCGAGTCATATGTCGGGAGCAGCCGCTGTCGACATACCAAGGCCTGACGACATTCCTCCGCAATTGTCCCTGCAAAATGAGCGGGATCATTTAGATTTGGGAACCCAGGTCATCACTTTCCTGGGTTGACCCTTTGCAAATTCAGATTTGTCTTTTAAAACCGTTAATTTTGAATCATTATTTAAGACACTTTCAGAGGATGACGATGATTTATTAGAAGTTAGTTTGGGCATCCACTGCTATTTAGGTTTCTTAACAATCACACGTGGTTTTGAAACATTTTTCTTTTCAGTATGCATTAAGCATTTGGATTTTCTACCAGAAGTGGTTGAAGACCCAGATCCGCTCTTTGACGAAAACGATCTCGGCAGAGCCTTATTCGATTTTGACAAATTGTTTGTGACTTTGTTATTAAAAACCCGTTTGTTCTTTTGAGAAACTGCTCTTTTCTTGTTTTGATCATCCTTCCAATCATCATCTCGAGAACGAGTTCTTGAGGACTTTCTAGTTAAAGAACTTCCTTTAGAATCATTCTCTCCTCTTGGCGACATAAAATGCACAAAGGCTCGATTGGGACAATTCCCAGCAATATGACCACCAGTACCACAATTGAAACAAATCTGTTTATTGTTATTGAAATTGGTACTACCCTTTTTTGATTTATTTTCTTTAATGACACCCTTGCTTTTCCCACAATAACATATGCAAGAAACAGATTGTGCGATAAGTGAGGGTGCATCAGATTGTGTGACTTGTGGAGTGGGTGTCCTTGTAACAGAAACATCAGGAGCATCAGAATTATCAAACAAGTTATCAAATATGTCAAAAAAAATCAACTCAACATGATCCGATGTAGAAGCGTCACAGGATGTATCATCAATTTTAACATTAGAAACACTAAAGTTTTCATTCGAAACAGAAACGGCAGGTTCAGACGCAGTTTTATTATCAAGTCTAGACATAGTTTTATTATCATAAACATATCCTTCAACTTCTTGCTTTAACTAAGTTAAGGATTGATCTGAAGGGGAAGTAGAAACATTAGTACTTTCAATATTAATAATTCCTCCTTAAACAAAACCAGTTGGTTTGCCATAAACCATGAATGGTTCGTTGGCAATCTCCTCTTCAGTTACATGGTGATACTGATAATTATGATTGAAAGGAGGAAACACTTTATCATATCCTAAACCCTTTTGATGGTTGTTTAAATTTCAAGCAATGGCCTATCATGTATGTTGGCAATTACTTCGCTTGATACATCAAATTTTCTAAAATCAAAATTTGCAGTTTCAATTTTGCCTTTTAATATGTCAAGCTCAGTAGTCAATTCAGCATGTTGTCTCTTAACATAGTCATAATTTTCACATGTATTGCTATAGTCTTCCTGAAGTCTCCTAAAGTCTTTTATTTTTGTTTCTAATTGAGCCTTTAGGGGTTCTGCCCTTTCCTGAGTTGATAACCTTCGTATTTTAGGTCCTCGACTTCCCTACGTAATGGTTCTATTTCCTCGCGAAGAATTTTAACATAATCAATGCATGCTTGAGAACAAGAAGATAAACTTACCTCATTTTTCTTGGATTCTGAGGTAGAAGATACAATTAGTGCAAACTGCAGTTCCATCATCCTTTCTTCTGGATCAGCCTCAACATCTTCACAGGAACATCATCATTGATTTGGGCCAAGTGAGCATTTTCAGGTCTTGAAATATTTAGGGCTTGAATCTGGTCCACCCAGTCAAAAGACTGAGCAACCATTGCAGTCTCACTGTTGACAACAACACCTCCACGATTATTTCCCACAGTAACCATCGTTCTATCATTGTTCATCCTTCTATCTAGTTTCAGACACTCACGAGCAAAATGACCTGGCTCGTGACAATTGAAGCAACACTGCTTTCCTTTATTAAAACCTACCTTCTTGTCGACGTTCATTTCCTAATTGTTCTTTCCTGTCTTCTTTGCAAATTGCTTCGCTCTGAACACTGTCATAGCTATCTGCCACGTAATATCCATCTCTTCCACATCTTCTAGATGAATTTGATCCAGGTCAGCAAATGAGGGTTGACGTAGGAGCTCTCCGGCCACAAAGGCATTATAACAGTTGACAATTCCAGAGGCAAGAGCAAGATTTTCATCACTTTCCTTAGAATTTGAAGTAGAAGCCACAAATGGTACATTGGGGGAGGAAACAGCTTGTGGAGCAATATAAGACTGACTTTGTGAGTGAGGCATGGATGATGCAGCAGTAAAAGATATTGCTGATGAAGTAACAAAAGTTTGATTTTGAGGTTGTTGAGCAACAAATTCTTGACCCAGAGAGGAGATGAGTGATGAAAGAGCATTGTTTGAAGAAATCCCAAGATTTGCAATCGAGTAGGAATTCACATGGTTAATCTCTCATTGCTTATCATCAAGATCACAGGCTTTGATAATCTTCATTGTTTCAGCAAGACTGAGACGATTTAGATCTATTGTCTTCTTGATGACAGCCACGTTCATATCCCACAACTTCGGAAGTGCATTCAGAAGCTTTTTGTTTATCCCGGACTTAGTCAAGAAGATCCCAGATATATCCATCTCAGTAGTGAGTGTGGTAATCGCTGCAGCTGAACTTCCAGGGTTTCTCCGGGGATGTAGTTGAACATGTTGAATTTTTGTATTAGCATATCCTGACGACTTTCTTTCATGTCTTCATTTCCCTCATAGACCTCGATCAAGGCTTCCCACAATGCTTTGGCTGAAGTATATTCTCTGAAACCTTGAGCTATATCAGGAGATGAAGTCATGGTCAGAGTGGCTAAAGCCCTTTCCTGTTCTTCAACTTTCTCAAAATCCTCATCAGTATAATTTTCAACTGCTTTTTCAACCTGTTGTCTCACAATAGTGGTAGTAATTCTGAATGCACCTTTGATAATGTTGCACCAAACCTAGAATCACAACTCGTGTCACTTAATCCAAATTCATTCCATATCGACTACTAGAATATTTGGTTTTAGCTACAAAATATTTCCAACGAAAGTGTTTTGTAGGAAATACCTTCGAATTTCCTACAAACTTAAGACGAAAGTAGATTCCAACATAATTCCTACAAATTTCATATGGAAAAAGATATCCTAAAGATTTTGTCGGAAAAACGTTGGAAGTTTGCTACCAATTACCAACGAAATCTTAATTCATATTTAAAATTAAAATTGCGGTTGGAGTTTCATAGGAAATGTAATAGGTGCACTTTAGAAATTGTTTCCCTCCTTTTCTTTTTGTTTTTCCCTCCTTTTCTTTTGCCCTCCCCATTTATTTTAATAATAATAATATTATTATTTTATATTATTATTGTAATAAATATAATAATTATAATATCATAGTATTAATAATATAAATATAACTATAATTATTTTATAATATTATTAATGTAAATATAATAATAATTGTTATTTAAGGTTTACACCCTATTTAAAGGATCTATTGTTCACCCCTCCGCCCCTTACTACCCTTTTGAGATCCAGAAACCCTAAATCGTGAGTGAGAGTCCTTGGAAGCAATTTGGAGCTTAGATAAGTGATTTTATGAAGAGATCTTGAAGATCAAGAAGCTTGGATCAAGGAGATTTGTGGAGATTCAGATTATTATTCAGTGGGAGGTCGTGTTGGAGGTAATGAATCGTTATCTTGGCCTTCTCCTTTCTAGATCCATCTTTCATGGAGTTTTAGGGTTTGTTTGGGGATAACATGATGGGATTTTGGTGCATGAGTTAGATATGGAGTTGTAACTCCAGATCTAAGTTCTATTTGGATCCAATATGCAGAAAGCCCTTTGAATTACTATGCAAAAGCCATCCCCCATGAGTTAAGTTCCTTTCTAGCTTGGTTTTTGAATTATGGAACATGAAAGCACGTAAAGGTAGCAACTTTATGTTGCTAATGCACTCTAGGGACCCAAATCTGTTATTTGGAGCAAAGGAGTAGCTCTGTATCTTTCGAATATGGGAATTCCTGTATGAACTCGACGAGTCTGGGAGATGACCCGACGATTTGGGTCGGGGTTTGGTTCGATTAAGTTCCGAGTGAACTCGGCGAGTTAGTCTGGGGTTTCAGGCACTAAGTTGCGTAGTGACTCGGCTAGTCGGTTGGGAACTCGGCGAGTCGTGTATGGTGGGTTTCAGAGTTAAGTGAACTCGACGAGTCACTAGGTTGACTCGTCGAGTAGGGTCAATCAGGAAGGTTGACTTTGACAAGGACTGAGACTTTGACCAAGAGTTGACCAGTTGACTTTCGAGGGTATGTTGGTAATTTGGGTTCTGATGGTTATGGTTTCATTGGAGTAATAGGTGGTGATGTTCGTGGCGGTGATCGGGAGTTTTGATTCTATCTCTCCAGCTCGACAAGTGTAAGGTGAGTTGTCCTCATTATACCCAAGGGTCTAAGGCACCAAGGCCGGCCCTTTGATTTGTATTTGAGATAGTTACACTGTGATCTAATTGCTATGTATCCTGGTAGATAGGAAGGTTGTTATGTTGGTATGATTGGTTAGAGCAGTATTTTGGTAGAGTGGAAGCGGTTATGCTTCGTGACCTATAGTTAGATCTAACTGTTTGTATGATGGTAGGAGATCACCTATTATATGTGCACATGATTGTTTGCTAGTTGTGGGGTATTCCATCCTGAGGATGATATGACCCTAGTATGTCGGGTTAGACTGTTATATGGTTATCTGATATTGGTGCACATGTCTGGTTGATAGTATGTGGAACTTTTCAAACCAGCAGACAAAGATTATTTGGGAGATTCAACAGCTATAGGTGAGTTTCCTCACTATGTTGATGGGTCGAAGGCACCATTGTCTAGCTATGGTTTATTATGGTTAGAATGCTAGTTGTCTGCGTGACTCTACATGTATGATATATGATATCGGGCGGGGCCCAATGTCAGGAGGGGTCTGATGAGTATTGTTGCACCCTGAGTAAAACGGTAGAAACGTCCAAAGGTGGATGACGTCATGTACAATATCATAACAATTGAATAATATAGATCAAAGCATTTCAAACATTATATTGATAATTTATAAGTTTTTACATTATATTCAAATCATTGTTTGACTCCAAAAGCATACGACAAAATCTAAGACGTAACAACGCTAAGCTCCGTCTTCTCAAAATTTAAATTGGCTTAATTTTTATGGGTGTTACATATCAAATGACTTTTGGTGAGGGGATTTCAAAGGTTTTTGCAAGGATTTGATCGTTTAGCATTTGGAACATTATTTCTCTTATTTGTAAGTTGTAAATGCACATCATTTCCATCTTTACAACTTGTGATTTTGTTCTAGCTATGTGTGGTTAGAACCCTAGTTTCTCCAACTTCATGTTTTGATTTCTTGGTTGTGATTTCAATTATATGACTTGATGTTTGCTTTTAATTTCTATCTAGTGAAATTAATTTTGCTTCAATTGAATGTTTGATTTTAATTGTGATTCTTATTGACCATTTGAATTAGGGTTAGGTCATTCAAGTTATTCATTTTGCAAAACCCGTAATTGTTTTGTGAATTGGACTAAGTAACAAGCATTAAATTGATTCTCATTGAATGAAGTTAGTGTAAATCTTTTCACACACTTTTACACTCCGGAGCTTGTGAGGAGTATTGGGTATTGTTGGGAACATTCACATATATCTTAATGCAATGTTTTAATCTAATTGTAAGAGCTTGTTTAGATTAGGTTAGTAAGGTTAGGGTTAATCAAAGAGCTTGTTTTGATTAATTAATGTGGTGAATGAGAAGTGTTAGAGCTTATTAACACTTTCAAATACCAACTTAGATAGAATTGAACAAATATCATGTTATCTTGGAATCACATCGCTAAGATAAATCAATAGTCATGACGAGCACAAATTTTGATGGTGGGAAAGATGGCATTACGAGAAAACGGGACCATTTCTTTTATTTCCTTTTTAATAAAGAACATTATTATCATGTAAATAAATTTCAAAAGACTTTGGTAAATATTTATTCAAAATACTATACTTTGGTAAAAAAAAAAAAAAAAAAAAAAAACTCCAAATAAAGACATCTGGCCGCTAGTTTATCTGTCATTGTTACCAAAACCAGCATCTACAACACCTCTTCTTAATTATGTGTCAAGCAATGAGACCTTCCAAGTCATCATGCATGCCGCAACTTGGCTAAATCTTTCTACGACCACCTCCATATGTGTCCATCTCTCATCCACTCTCCTCTTCTTTAAATTCCATTTCCATCCTACCACTCCACCACCATCCACTGCAGTCTACTACACTACCATGGCTAACATTTCAATCCTCTCTCTTTCTCTAAGCTTCCTTTTAGTCTTCCATGGCTGCCTTGCTTTACGCCCTTTCCAGCAGCAGCAGCAGCAAAACCAGTGCCAGATTCAAAGAATCAATGCTCTTCAACCCAATGAACGAGTTCAAGCTGAAGCTGGGTGGACTGACTTCTTTGATTCCAGCAACCAGCAGTTCCTGTGTGCCGGAGTGGAGGTCATCCGCCACCATATCCAACCACAAGGACTTCTTTTACCTTCTTACGTAAACACTCCCCTCATGGTCTACATTCTACAAGGTAATTAACTCGATCGGTTTAATTAAATTTCTAATTTTTTATTTGTACTTAATTATGTGGGTTTAATTTGTTTTTTGTTTGTTCTAGGGAGGGGTTATCAAGGAACTATGTTACCTGGGTGTCCGGAGACATTCCAGTCATCGCAACAACTTCAGGAGGGAAGTGGATCGTTCCAAGATCGCCACCAGAAGATCCGCCATTTCCAGCAAGGTGATGTGGTGGTTTTCCCCGCCGGAGCTGCTCACTGGATGTACAACGACGGACAAGAGGAAGTTATTGCTGTTGCTTTGCTTGACTCCACTAACTCAGCAAACCAGCTTGACCAGTTCCACAGAGTATGTATATCTTAAAAAACCCTAAAACTCTTCCATTTTTTTAAACCCCTACACCCATATATTAAACATGGTTCATGCAGAGATTCTTCCTTGCTGGAAACCCACAACAAGGAGGACAACAACAACAACAACAACAAAAAAAAGGTGGAAAATCATGGGGGAGGAGTCAGAAAGGACAGTCACAGGAGGAGGGTTCCGGCAACATTTTCCGTGGCTTCGATCTTGAAATGCTTGCAGAGGTATTCAATGTCGAGCAAGAGACAGCTGAGAAACTTCAAAGCAAAGATGACACCAGGGGTCACATTGTGAAGGTGGAAAGAGGTCTTCAAGTTATCAGGCCACCAATGAAGAGTGAGCAACAAGAAGAAAGAGGGCGTGGAGGTGCCGCAAATGGTTTCGAAGAGACCATTTGCTCCGCTAAGATGACACACAACATCGACGATCCTTCACGTGCAGATTTCTATAACCCACAAGCTGGATGGTGCAACAATCTCAACAGTTTCAAACTCCCCATCCTCCAAATGCTTCAACTCAGTGCCGAAAGGGGAGTGCTTCGCAGGGTTAGTGTATAAAATATAATTAATTAGTTAACTACTTATAATCATCAAATCATATATATCTTATATATCATTGATCTTGTTTGTGATGTATATAGAATGCTATAGTGTCGCCACACTGGTTGATGAATGCACACAGTATAATCTACGTGACAAAGGGAGACATGGGGATGCAGATAGTGAACCACGAGGGACAAACAGTGTTCGACGACCAGATCCAGGAAGGGCAGCTAGTGGTGGTGCCACAGAACTTTGCGGTGGTGCAAAAGGCAGGCGAACAAGGGTGCCAATGGATAGCTTTCAGGACCAATGACAACGCCATGATCAACACCTTGGCTGGTCATACTTCTGCTCTAAGGGCTATGCCAGTGAATGTGATTGCAAACGCATACCAGATGACGGCGGAACAAGCATGGAGCTTGAAGTTTAACAGGAAGGAGACGGTGATGTTCAGCCCGAGGTCGAGGTCTTCCGGGAGGTCTATTGCTGCTTAAGCTCTTGGTGTAGAAGAGTGCGGCCGTTTGTATGTTTTTTTAGGGTTTCTTCGATATGGAATAAGGAGAGATGTAAGGTGGTTTATAGTTTTTAAGGACTTAAATTCCATCCATCGATGTAAGAAAAATAATAATAAAGAGTTTTTTTTTATGGTATTGAATAGATGATCATGTCACCTACGGTTATCGAGTTGAGTTTATTTCCCAGTACAAGCTGTTCTTTAAAATCATTCAATTCATAAAATCTTATCTTCTATTCTAATAAAGTTTTTTTTTTTTTTTTTTTTTTTTTTTTTTATATAATTATTTGTAACATTTTTATTTAGTTTGTTAAATTTAATTTGGTAAATGTATTTTTTTTTAAATTATTTAATTTGCTAAACGTCATGGTTATTTTAAATTAATTTTTTTCACATTTCATTTTATATTCATTTTATAAAAGTTTTTCTGTTTTTTAAAATTTCATATAACATTTTAATATAATAATTACAATTATAAATGTAGTAATAAATAAATATCAATCTTTAATAAACTAACATTTTAATTTAAAAATTCTGAGATTTTATAAAAGTTTTTCTGCTTTTTAAATTTTATATAATATTTTAATATAATAATTGCAATTATAAATATAATAATAAATGAATATTAATCTTTAATAAACTAACATTTTAATTTAAAAATTCTTAAAATCAAAGCTCATTGGTTTTTTTTTTATTTCTTTAAATTTAAAAGATAAAAAAATATTTTTATTATGATAATTTATTATCTTTTTTATATTTTAATAAATTTAAAGTTCTTAGACTTTTATATTTATTTATTTTTTTAAATTAACTAATGCAATATATATATATATATATATATATATATATATATATATATATATATATATATATATATATATATATATATATATGTTTCCCAACTAGTTTTAATATTTAGCGAATAATTTTCTATGAGAAACATAAGAAAAATCTTGTTTTAACAGCTACAAGATGAATTCTCTCATTTTAGTATTTTACCGTATATTACGAAAATATCAAATGCGGATCTACACTAAGTATTCAATTTACAGAATACATGTCATATAAAATATATTTGAACATTTTTTTTGTATTTACTGATATTTCAAAATTTTTACTTTTTTTGAAATATTATCATGTAAAAACATATCCAAAATAGGAAAGAGAATTTTAGTATCGACAGTACCAAAAGCAAAAAATGAATTTTGCCGGAGCCGACTACCGAATGAATAGGTACCGTTACATGTACTTTACCGATATTTTGGATGCAAACAACTAAGGCACTATAAAAGTCTGCCTTACAACAAAACATAAAAATAAATTCTCGACTCTGAGATGAAATTAAGACAACAAAGAACACATAGCAAATGGGATCGGTAAAATCTTAGTTTATATGAAAGAATGATGAGTATTCAAAGTTGAGAGAAAATTTTCGTAAAAAAAAACTACCAAGTTTGAAAATTTTAAGTTTTTCAAGTACCATATTATAAGCTTTGTAACTTAGGCTAAACTTATGCAAATCAGTTTATTCTTTAGCCTAACATGTATCCAAAACAGAGAATATAACACAAAAGGAAAAATCAGTATAATCTGAGTTTATATTATATGAGAGAGTTATGAATGTTAAAAGTAAGGAAAAATTATATCCATGTAAGAAAATAGAAAATAATAAAATGATAAAGTCTGGAAATATTTGATTTTCAATTATCCATGTTTAAGGTTATATAACTAGAGTTGTATTTAAGGATATATAACTAGAGCTGTATTTATTCAAACAAGTTGATTCATTAGCCTAACATATAACCAAGAAAAAAAATTATAAAAAAAAAAAAAAAAAGATTTTGGAAGAAGAATCCATCTAATCCAACTTTATATGATAGGTATTCAAAGTTGAGTAAAAAATTTTGCAGGAACTAGAAATAAAAGATGACCAAGTTTGAAACATTTTCAAGTATTCATGTTCAGGGCTATATATTTCGAGTTATATTTATTCAAATAAGTCGATTCTTGAACCTAACATGTAGCCAAGATAGAGAAAAAAAAAATGAACTTAATCTGAGTTCATATAAAAGAGTTATAAATATTGAAAATTGATTAAACATAATAATATAAAGATAAAATTTGATACCGGTATTCAATTGTACCTTGTATCGAATTGTACCATGACCACGAGAGTACCATACCAGATAACACCAATAACTAAAAAAATTAGACATTTGAGGAACCAAATACCTACCCGGTTAATGATATATAATTTGGTTCGGGACCATTATTAGTATATGTTCGGTACTAACAACGTTCTTGCTCACCCTGTTTTGTTCCCTAGTTCCTTTGTAAACATGGGGCTATTTTGATACCTTTTGTAAAAATGGGGTTTTGTCCTCGCTAAATCACCAAAATACTTGGGCATATTTGCAATACTGCTATTAATTTCAATATAATAGCAAAGTATATACCAAAATGTATTTTAATCATATATTATAGTTTATTATGTTTTATGCTTTCTTGAATTATTGCCTTTTAACTTTGGAGATCGATTTTGTATTTATTAAATTTAAAATTTGATTTATTCGTGTTGGTGCTTATACCATATAAGATCATTTTATTTATGAAAAATAAATACTAATGCTAATGGGTAGGACCCACAAATCAACACCAATCAAGAATGGCTACTTTGTTTGAATGGAAAACAATCATATTATTTTTTTAAATCCAAGTAGCAAAAGGTCGCCATGGACTGATATCAGGTGGTTAATAAAAGTAAACCAACACATAAGTTCATGTTTACATTCCGTATTCCGTACTCATGACTCAAAAATTATAACGTTAGACAACTTTAATTTCAAGGGAGTGATGAAGGTTTTAGGGAAAAGTACAATAAAGTCCCTACATATTAGTCTCATAATCGATTTAATCCCTATATATTTTTTTTATGCAATTAAGTCCCAAATACCGGTAATCGTATTCAATTTAATCCTTTGACCCGGTCAACAGGTCATCCAACTTTCAAAAATTACATTTTTGGCCCAGATTTCAAAATTTATTACAAATTTGGTCCAAAATTTACACTTTTGGCCCGGATTTTAATTTTTTTTTACAAATTTGGTCCAAACTTTACCTTTTTTGCCCAAATTTTAGAATTTTATTATGAATTCATCCTAATTTTAGTTTTTTTGCAACTTTTTTTTTCAAAAAATTGTTTCTAATATGTTTTTTCTTTATAAAATCATATTTATACCAAAAAAATGTATTTTCACATAAAAATCTTATATTTTCTATATAAAACTTTTTTTAAAAAGTTTTTTGTATATGAAATATCTATTTATAAAAATATGTATTTATTTAGTATATAAATATATATAAATTTGTTTTTATAAAAAAATGTATACACACCTATCACCTTTATATATATATATATATATATATATATATATATATATATATATATATATATATATATATATATATATATGCACACAAATAGGTGTGTATCTATATTTTTTTATAAAATCGTGTTTGTTTATATTTTTTTTATAAAAACGTGTTTGAATAATTTTTTATATAATACGTGTTCGTATACATTTTATAAAAACGTGTTTAAATAAGTTTTTATATAATACGTGTTTGTATATATTTTATAAAATCGTGTTTGTATACATTTTATAAAATGTATACAAAAACGTATTATATAAAAAAAATATTCAAACATGTTTTTATAAAAAAAATATAAACAAAAACGATTTTATAAAAAAAATAGATAAAATAGGTGTTTGTATACATTTTTTTTTCATAAAAACGGATTTCTATATATTTATATACTTAATAAATACTTATTTTTATAACTAAATATTTCATATACAAAAAACTTTTTGAAGAAAGTTTTTTTATAACTAAATATTTCATATACAAACACGATTTAATACAAAAAATATAGATACACACCTATTTGTGTGCATATATATATATATATATATATATATATATATATATATATATATATATATATATATATATATATATATATATAAGGTGATAGGTGTGTGTACATTTTTTTATAAAAACAAATTTATATATATTTATATACTAAATAAATACATATTTTTATAACTAGATATTTCATATACAAAAAACTTTTTAAAAAAAGTTTTATATAGAAAATATAAGATTTTTATGTGAAAATACATTTTTTTTGGTATAAATATGATTTTATAAAGAAAAAACATATTAGAAACAGTTTTTTGAAAAAAAAAGTTGCAAAAAAACTAAAATTAGGATGAATTCATAATAAAATTCTAAAATTTGGGAAAAAAGGTAAAGTTTGGACCAAATTTGTAAAAAAAAATTAAAATCCGGGCAAAAAGTGTAAATTTTGGATCAAATTTGTAATAAATTTTGAAATCTGTGCCAAAAATGTAATTTTTGAAAGTTGGATGACCTGTTGACCGAGTCAAAGGATTAAATTGAATACGATTACCGGTATTTGGGACTTAATTGAATAAAAAAAATATATAGGGATTAAATCGATTATGAGGCCAATATGTAGGGACTTTATTGTAGTTTTATATAATAAGTATTTATATTAAATTCGAATTTCAGCGTCTTTCCAGGATTTGAAAGATTTCACTTTTACGATGGAATTTCGTTAATATTATTAAATGATGTGTGAACAATAGTGCAAAAATAACAAAAAAATGTGATTTTTGTTTTAAACAAACTATAGACATGTGGTTTGGCAAGTGGCAAGTGGCAAGTGTGGAGTGTGGACTAGAGGCGATAACAAAATTTACAAAACGGATATATAAGGGTAAGTTTGTCCAAAACAGAAAGGCTAAATAGTACTGAGAGAGATATAGATAGAGAGGATCTATTTTTGAAGATAGAGACAAGCGTTTCGAGAAAGGCAATTCAGTAAGCACAAGTCACGAGGGTAGAAGGATGAGACCACATTCCCTTCTTTGCCCAAACAAGTCGCCAATGTCAGATCCCAAATCTCACTTGCTCTGCAAATCAAGTTAATCTTTTGTTAGCTTCGCTTCATCAAACCACATCCTGCACTTTTTCAAAGAAGATGAAGAAACATCCTTCAATACCCACTTCACTTCTTCTTCCTGCTGTTGTTCTTATGTTGTTTCTTGCTCCAATCGTAACTCAATCGGTTGCTCGGCCAGGCTTCGTCTACACCAGAACTAGAGGAAGATGCACTCCACAGTATGCTCTCCCTCTCTCTCCAAATGAGTACAAGTTTGTTTTTATTTTTTTTATTTTTTATTTTTTTTCAGTAAGATGAATACAGTTAGAAATCATGAAATTTTCAAGTATCGATGCTAATTGTAGCTTGAATCTCAGTCTAATGTCTTTTGAAATTAGGAGAATACAGAAACTCGTCGAAGATGATGCAACTTGTAACTTGAATCTTAAACGTATATAATTTGAGATTAAGAAAGTAATGAAACTCATGAAATTTTAAGCTTCGATGCTAGTATTTTGAATCTCAACTCGTTTCAAGTTAAATCAAGGAGTCTCATGCTATTTATGAAAAATAACTTGGGAGTATATGAAAACGAGTTGAATCGGACGCGTATGTTGCATTGTCTGGTTTAACTCACTAACACAAAAGGAACAAAATCGGAAGTACCGGTATGAATACTTCGTAATGGGGAGGAAATTTGCAGGTATTGGAGCAGCCGGCGAGAGGCGTGGCCGAGGATGATACCACAGGGATCGTCGGTTTCAAAGGTTTTCGGATCTAGAGCTTACGAGCGCTACCGATACGATCTGACGCTGTTGGAGGCGACGTCGAGGAATGACGACGGAGAAAACGTGTATGCTAGGCTTGTGAAGGAATCGACGGCGGCGTTGATCAACTCCTACACCAGGAAAGGGTACCCGTATAGCGCTTGGGAGGTGAAAACCGCCGTGATTCAGGGTATAGTCTCCGACGAGGCCGCGGCGGTTCAAGCCCAACGGTTCTACGACGCCAACCGAGCTTGTAATTAGTTCATTTTAAATTCTACTTTTTTATTTTGTTTTTTGTTTTATTTGTTTTTCTTTAACTATAACTATCTCGTAAATTGCAATTGTGGCCTTTTTCTTCTACCATTTGCTTCCATCAAAGTGTCATCGACTCAAAGCTTAGACCAAAATCGGAGAATGTGAGTCAAAATGGTTTGATCGGACAATATATCACGAATATTTTGCTATTTCAGAATATACATGATAAGTCCTCAAAATAATGAAAATATAGTGAGATAGAAAATTATTATCATTGTATTAAGGCTCAAGAAGTGTTGTCATACTTTCTATATTGTAATAAGGCTTGAGGAGTGTTGTGATTCTTTCTCATTAAACAGTATTGTCAAGTAGGCGTTAATTTATTTTTTACCATAAAAGTGTGGTGTCATAGTAGGGTCAAATTTAAAAAAAAAATTATAAATAAAAACTTTATTCTTTTTAAAAAAAGATAGTATTTCATTAATTAAAAATAAAATTACAATTACATTGCATAACTTTAGAAAAACATAAAAATTTAGAAAACCAAACTAGAAATATTAAACCTATAACTTAAAAACACACACATCAAACGATTGAAAATTAAAAAAAAAAAAACAAATTAGAAATTAAAAACGATTAGTGGAATGTTTTTTAATGTCCTCCTTTATCGCCAAAACAACTTGAAGTTCATCATCAGTCATATTCGATATGTCCATCGTTAGCACTCTCATGTCGTTGTCGTTTTGTTTCCGACCTCTCTATCTGAAGCAAGTTGTAAAAATTTATACATTCTATTTTTTATGTCTCGCACATTTTCGCTTATTTCTTTCAAGTCATTACGCTTCGACACTTTGCCATTTGTCCCTTCCCATCGGTAGGGAGGGTGGTGAAACTTCAATAGGCTCATCATCGTTGAGGTCGAAATGAACACGAACATCCGATGTAGTTTGATCGAATTTGGAAGTTCTTGACCGTTTTGAGCCACTATGGATGTACTCCTCGATTGTTTTTTTATTTTGCCATTTTTTGTTGTCTATGAGTAGATTCTAAACTTCAAAATATTGAAAGGCTTCTTTTGCTCTTTGTTGTAAATGTTAAACGATTTCTTCAAAATCACATCGTCACTCTCGCTGCTTTTCAATTGTCGTTTGACGATGTTATATAAATTGTTAAACAACATGATTTCTTTGTTCATCTTTTCCCATGTTGAGTAGACTTGATGCTTAGTACGATATGGTTCTACGTTCATTCATTTTTGGAACCAAGCTCTAAAGCGCATCCAAAACCGATCATGTTTTTGGTCTACTCCTGTCATCGGATCTTCTAAAACATCAATCCATGATTGTGCCAATAATAAAACTTCATAGGATTCTGATGGTTTAGCATCTGCCTTCTCTTTTCTTTTATTTTGTGGTCAAGCGGGTTGAGTTTCTTGAACAAATTCGGGTTCGGAATCGGAAATGGGTGTTTGTGGAAAAAATTCCAATTGAGAAACAAAATCAAAAGGATTAAAAGCCGTGTCAGGCTGTGTTTGTGTTTGTGGAAGTGGTTGTATAGGTCGTGGTGGTTGTGAGATACGTTGTAGATAGTAGGGAATCATTATGTCATAGTGTTAAAAAGGTGGCAAATAAATCGGTTGAGCCAATGAAGGTGGTGGGGTTGTAGTGTTTCTTGTGGGAGTTTTTTGGTTGGTAAGTTTTTTGGAAGATGACATTTTTGAAAGGTTTTTAAAAGAAAAAATATGGTAAAATATGAAGTTTTATGAGTTATTTTGATTAAAATGATTGTGTATTTATAGTGTTAGTAAAAAAATTAATTTTTAAAAATTTAACCGTTCCCAACGGTAAAGAAGGCAACCAATGACATTCGTCCTCCAAGCGCTCCCGTGTAAAACCATAGTGTGGCCCTAGCGGCACCCAAACCGCAGTCTAGGTTCGGTGTTCCAGCCGACGTGACACATAAGGTGCGATCTCAACCGCATCCACTTCCATCGGTCTAAAAGTCTTAAACGCGGGGAATGAGTGTGATGTATTATTTTTTTCAAAAACCGCACACAAATCTTATAGATCGACGCATTTTTAAAATTGTACGGCTTGTTTTTTATATTTGGGTTTGATTCTTCCATGTGTGTGTGTGTGTGTGTGTACGTGTGTGTGTGTGTGTATATATATATATATATATATATATATATATATATATATATATATATATATATATATATATATATATATATATATATGGGAAAAGTTACTATACCCGTAAGGGTATATAAGCTTAGGTACCCAAACTCACTATACGCCATTTTATATTATATAATACATTCTAATTGTTCGGTATTCTTATAAATTAATTTTTAACTTGATTTACTTCTATATATATATATATATATATATATATATATATATATATATATATATATATATATATATATATATATATATTAAATTAAGGAAATTTACATTTTCAAATTAAGGAAAATCCTAGAAAAACTCAATCTTTTATCCACCAATGCTCGAAAAAACCATTATATTATTTTTGTGTAAAATAAAACGAATTTATTTGTCGATCATGCCTAAACTAATGCTTCGTTACCAGAAAACCTTTGATAGTCGGTTACGTAACATTTTTTACATTAGAAAAACCCAACATATTAAACTTCAATGCTCGAGAAAACCATTATGTTATTTTTTGTACAAAAAAAACATTTTGTTTTCTGATTATGTACAATAAAACTCTTTTATGTTATGATTTTGTAAAATAAAACATGTATTTCTCCTGTTATGCCCACATGTGGTATGTTAGGTTTGGTGGTTCTAGATGCTACCTCATTTGCTTTTGTTTACTTAAGGGCTCAATCATGAGTGTTGCAATAACATATCTTACGGGATAGTATCATATGTGGTGTGGATTTTGATTATGCTTGTGCATTGACTTCTCTACGGGATATCTTACGGGATAGTATCATATCTTACGGGATAGTATCATATGTGGTGTGGGTTTAGTTTCATTAGTGGTGGCAGGTTTCTTCTCCACGATGAATGTGTCGTTAACGAGTCATCGGATTGTTTCTGTACTTAATGATTTGGGCCAGTTTTTTTTATGCCTGGCTTGACCTGGTCTGGCTAACCTTCTTTTAGTCCGGACACGATCGGACCAACTTGATCTACAACTTATTTTTTTTATATTAGTAATCTCTTTGTAAATTCTTGTGTTTAAAATTTGTAGTTTTTTTCTTGAAAACAAGAAAAAAAAAATTGATAATTAAGTATTACTGATTTTTCTTTGAAGCAACAAATATTAAAACAAACTCGATTTTTTTAATGACATTAGTCATTTATTAATGTTTAAAACAACCAACACATATTGTGATGATGTGATCATCAGAAAACAAATTAAACATGCACCAACCGAAACAAAATATCATATACTAATTGACGACATATTATATTAATCTTACAAGTCTTTTTGTACTTCAGCTATCACTTTAATTTATGATTTAAAAAAATTAACTCCATTTTAAAAACATGACCATTAGTGATTAAAAAAACTATTGGGTCCAAACTGAAACTTTAAAAAGTTATATAGTCGGCCGGATTCAACAATCAACACTAAACATTGTTTTTGCCATTATAATATTACTTTATCGACCTCACTTTGTTTCTTTATCATATCAGTTCACCAACTTTGACTAATCACCAAACCTTAAGTAAATTTATCCACTTGTCCACTCTTCTTTACCATAAAGAACGACTTAAAGAGATTCTCAATATAATAAATATTGTTAAACCAATGATTTTAGACAAAAATAAAACTCAAGGTTATTATTATTATTATTATTATTATTATTATTATTATTATTATTATTATTATTAATAAGCAAACCACTCAAGCGGAGAGCCAAGCCGTTTCTAGCCAAATATGTAATTCCGTTCAAAACTAACTATTTTATGACATTTAAAAGTAATCGTAATTGTAATATCTTGCAATACTAAGGTGACAGTTTGTTTTTTTTTGCATCACGCAAACCGTGGACAGACATTGACTTTCGCAAATTGTTTGTTTTTTAGAAAACTGTAGATCTAAAAAGGTTAACGCGTCATCTTTCTAGTACAGATATAGATTAGAGTCTTCTAATATCTTTTCATATCTTATAACCTAAAAAACAATTATACAAATGTCTTTTTTGTGTTATTCAAATGCCTCTTTTTTTTCCGGATGTTTTTTTTGAAACATTTCCAAACATTAATAATGCATTTCTTTATAATATTTTTCCATTTTAACTATAACGAACTAAATAAATATCAAATATATCCATTAATTCATTATATATATATATATATATATATATATATATATATATATATATATATATATATATAAATATAATAACTCACTGCTTAAAACAACTAATTGTTATATGGTCATTAAAATACAAATTAATTTAGACATACATATTAATTAAATTCAAAAAATGAGTTTCCACAAAGGGTATGTGTGGTTTTAATATTAAATCTCTTAAATGAATAGAAATTGAAAAAGAATTTGAAATTTGATCGGACCTTTTGGAATTATAAAAATAACATTATTTAAATTTCAATATTAAATAACTTTTCAAGTTTAAAAAATCGGTTTATTTTAGTAGTTTGTAACATTAAAAAAGAAACAATTATTTTTATACTATATAGACATTTGGTTCATTCCTTCTAGACTTCTACTGCATAAGTCTACAGTGTGCAAATGCAAACTGTATATATATTTTTCATGTGAAAAAAAACTCTCCATTTTCCAGTAAGTATAAATTGAAAAAAATAAAGCTTCATACAAAAGTCATAACCTCTTATTTTCTTTTCTTATATTATATCGTTGTTTTTAATATCTTTTCTTATTAAAACTATTCGTGCGTTAAAGTTCTAGAGCAAATGTCAATGTTTTTTTTGGGAATATTACTTATTAATGTAATTAATTTTTCAGTTTGTTCATATGTAAATAACTATTTTTTTATATATCTAGATAAAAAAACTTGTAGGAAGTGTTAACATGTAACAATTATAATATGGTGTAGCATGTTACATCCGACTACAACATGTCATAATTGTCATATGTAAAAACTTTCAACAAGTTCTTTATTTAAATATGTACAAAAAAATAGTTAGCCACATATTAACAAAACAAAATATAAGGGTAAATTACACGAATGGTGCTTGTGGTTTGGGGGAATATATGTGTTTGCTCCTTAATTTTTTCTTTCAACTTAGATGATCCCTAGTGTTTATTTTTGTTGCGCGTTCGGTCACTGTCTTACCTAAAAAGACTATTGTACCCTTAGTAATTTATTTATTTTAATTAATTTTCTGATTTATGTATTTATTTTTTTATATATTTAAAAAAAAAATTAATAAGCCTCACATATTTGTATCTCTTCACCATGTTATCTCTCATCTTACTCAACTTCTATTTCTTTTTCATCTTTATTGACATCGATGTTTTCACCACCTCTTCTTTTCGGGTCCTTCAACTCCGACAAATCAACACCACATCCCACTAAAGATGAAGAGACAGCGGGTTATGGTGTTGGTTCGCTATAATTGAATGACCAAAAAAAGAAGGATGGTGAAGAAGTCGATGTCACTAAAGATGGAAGGAAAATAGAAGTTAATGATGATGAGAGATAGGATGGTGACCGGTGGGACCCAGATTAAATTTCTCAAATGTGGTTTCAGGTTTACGGTGAGGATATACATATATGTGGGTTCTATTAATTTTTTAAATATATATAAAAATAAATACATAAATAAGAAAATTAATTAAAAAAATAAATTAATAAGGCACAATAGTCTTTTTAGATAAGACAATGATCAAACGCGCAATAAAAATACACAGTAGGGACCATCCGAGTTAAAAAAAAAAGTTAGAGACCAAACATATAAATTCCCCAAACCACAGGGACTATTTGTGTAATTTAATCTTACTTTTGTTTTGTTCATGTTTAGGTAGCTATTTGTAACGATCCAAAAATCATGACTAAAAATTTCTTTTGAAAAACATTACTTAAACCACGATTGTCAATCCATAACATAATTCCTAACATAAAATCAAAGTATTAATTCAAACATGTTCTTATTATCATAGTAAAACATCCCAGACTGACAAACTATGGTGGATGCCATGTGATCATCCCGAGCTCTTCCCTCTGCTACCGGAAGTACCTGAAACAAAAACTACAAACTGTAAGAACGAAGCTTAGTGAGTTCCCCTAAACTACCACATACCATACAATAACATATAAAGCACATACTAGGCCTTGCCCATTGCATCGAACCGAGGTCCGGACTAAATAGGGCCTTGCCCCCTGTATTGGACCGAAGTCCGGACTAATTGGGGCCTTGCCCCTACATCGGATCGAGGCCCAGACTAACTGGGGCCTTGCCACCTGTAACGAACTGAAGTCTGGAAACTGCATCGGACCGAAGTCCGAAAACTGCATTGGACCAAAGTCCGAACTAACTAGGGCCTTGCCCCCTGCATCAGATCAAAGT
Organism: Lactuca saligna; assembly: GCF_052625555.1. Classification (NCBI taxonomy): domain Eukaryota; kingdom Viridiplantae; phylum Streptophyta; class Magnoliopsida; order Asterales; family Asteraceae; genus Lactuca; species Lactuca saligna. Next base: position 7,807,173 of record NC_136425.1, on the reverse strand, counting down.
CCGAAAACTGCATCGGACCAAAGTCCAGACTAATTGGGCATAACATAACATAATCATAGCATATAACATAAGCACATATACGGCATACTGCCTCAGACCGCAGTCCGGATTAACTAACACATAAACATGCATGAATCACAAAGACATCAAGCATACTAAACTACTGCATCGGACCAAAGCTCGAAACTACTGCTAACTAAACGGCCCGACATTGTGGCCGTAGACCCGTTTCTACTGGAAGGAAACTCACCTCGAAGAATTAACTGCTAAATGCCTGAGTAAAAATCCCTAACTGCTGTTCCAACTGTTCTCCGGCTATCATGATCAATTAAGACACTAAATCAGAAATAAGGATCCTTCTATGGGTAAAATGACTATTTTACCCTTGTTATGGTGTGGGTCAAACATGGCCCTAACCCTTTAATTCTTTCTAAGTCCATCAATGGTCCACTAGAGGCCCGTTTATGGCCCAATTTGCTATATTGGTCCCCAATCCTTTATTGGGCCTTACCCTAAGCCCAACAACTATACTTAGCCCATATTTACTAACTCCTGATGGCCCACTAGTCCAAAAACCCAAAGCATGGCCCAAAGCACAAAACCCAACACAGACAGATTACGCGGGGCGTACTCTAATGTACACTTAGCATACAGGCTTGATAACACATACGTTGGGCGTACCTGCACGTACGCTCAACGTAATACCCTGTTAAGCCAACTTTCTATTAAGTGCCTAATACCTCGATTCAGAAGCTACAAACTCAGATCCAAACCTTATTCCATGTCTTAAGCCATAAAGTAACTGACTTGGTGACTTTGTATGGCCCAAACCCACTCAAACTCCCAAAATAATCTTCTACTTCCATAAAGGGGACTTGATCTCATGCATGGACTTAATAGGACCATAAAGGTTGGAACTTTACTGCTTATGGGACTTATATGACTCTAAGGGAGGCAACCCTGGTCTTAGAAACGTGCTTAAGTCTCAAAGACCCAATCTTGGGACAAAAAAGTCCATAAACTTGAACTAAAGGAGATCTAAGAGATTAATCGTCAAGCTCAAAACTTTTTACCTTGAAGAGGTCTGAAATGAAGCACTTATCCTAGATCTACAAGCTCTAGTTTCCAAGGTTCCTCCTTGCCAACCTTCTTATTTTCTCTTCCAAGCTTTAAACCACCAAAAATGGGTTCTCCAAGGTCAAGGTCTCACAAAATGAGGGTAAGGACATTCTAGGGTTTCTTCTGAGGTTGGGGAGGCTGAAAATGGGGCTAGGGTTGAAGCCAACATGTCCTTTATATAATACTTAACCCAAAATTAGGGTTTTATGACTTTTAGCGTACGCTTGGCATACCTCCATGTACGTTGGGCGTACGCCTTGAACATCTGCGACCAAATTGCCCCATTACGTTGAGCGTATCCACGCGTGTTCCAAACATGCATGCATGGCCTTCCATGTGAACTTTTTTCCATAAGGGACATTATTGGCAAATCTTCAAAGTGTCATAACTCCTTCATTCTAAATCCGTTTATGATGAACTTTATATCCACGGAAAGGTGGTGAGAAGCCCTACGCTTCTAACAACACGCCCGAGCCCATAAGCTTCTAGAATAATACCTCTATATTTCATAAATGACTAAAACTCCCATGGCCTTGGCCTCCGAAATCCATAAATGAATATTCTAGAACAGGGCGTTACACTATTTTTTTTGTACACATCTAGGTAACGAATTTGTTGAAAGTGTTCACATATGATCATTATGACCAGCTGTAGCCAAATGTGACCTGCTACAACAGGTCATAATTTTCATATGTGAATACTTTCAATATGTTTATTACCTAAATGTACAAAAAAAAAAAAAAACAATTACTCTTATGTGAATAAACCACAAAGTTAATTACTTTAATAAATCGTGTTCTCATATTTTTTCTATCGGACATATGCCTCCCTTCACATGTTCCGAAATAGTTTGTGATTATGGTTTTCCATAATTCCCATGCCCATAAGGATATACACTTGAATTATTTTTAGAAATTTGGTAGTGCCACAATGTTCATCAAAGAAGAGATCGGGTTAGAATGTTCAACTGGAATACATATGATGATGATGATGATAATTATTTTTAAATAAAAAAACCTACATGGACTCCTCGTCTGTGTCATATGGTTCGGTTTAGATGAGCAAAGTACCAACATTGATGCATAACAAACCAATAGTACAACCGATTTACACCTTCATAATTACGATTTTATATTGTTTTTTGTAGTTTAAACACTTACATTACATTAAAAAAAAATTCACGAAGTACCTTTTTAAACAAAAATCAAACAATTTGTTAGGCTAATGATTATATTATCCCTTTACAACAAGTTTAATTTTTGGACTTTAAGTCTTTATAGTTTTTAATCGTTGTGCATGGATTGTTATTGTGTGTTAAAGTATAGAGCTCGTGACTAATTAAAGGCGTGTTCGATAACAAATTTTTGAGAGCTTTTAGAAACTTAATGTTTTTATTTTCTTAAAAAATACTAGACTTAAAGGAAAAGCTTTGTTTGACAAAATCAACTTTTAGCTGATTTTGAACATAACCATCATAATTTGAAAACTAGTTCTACGTTGTGCAATTTAAAAATCTCTAAACATTTCTGACAATAAAAATTGGTTTAAGCTACCATGCACCATCTAATAACTAGTCTTGCCATAACCAACCTTATTAAACCTTTTGTATAAATTTTAAATAATACCATTTTTTTTATATATTTTACTAGAGTCGTATGCCGCATTGAAAGGTCAAGCATGATTATCATAATAGTAATTCACAATAGTGTATTTAAATACATTTGGACTATATTAATGTTATTTTGTATTTTAACAAGTATAATGGTTGCTTGGCACCAAAAATACAAATATACTAGTTAGACTATTTTTAAATTAAAAAAAAATGTACTAAACTACAAAAAGAAAATGAAAATAAGAAAAAGTAAACATTATGTCAATCTTTTCTTTTATATTTATATTTGTGGCAACTCTTCTCCTCTTGTGAACACGTTGTACCAAAAGTCCATGTCATCGTGCAAATTTGACTCAAAACCACATCCACTTTGAAGTTGACCAATGTTTTCATGGACCGCCGGAAACTCGTCGGAGTTACCTGCTGAAAAAATCTCCGACCAAAACTCTTCATCCATATCCGTTAAGCTCTGATCCAATACCATGTCCTCCATGCACGAGTTATCATTTGTACTTGTAGTCACCGAAGAAATTTCAGTACTTGAAGGCTGAGGCGAATCGATTTGATTATAACTCGTTTGACTGCTCGAATTCGTCTCTAATGGCGAGGATCCAGCACCATCTTCTTCATCTTCTTTAGATATTTCCACTTCCTGTTTAAACTTAGAACTGGTTACAGTAGGGTTAGTGTTAGGGTTCAATCTCTTCTTTAAGTACGTGTGCCAGACATTCTTAATCTCGTTATCTGTGCGACCCGGTAATCTTGCAGCAATCGCTGACCATCTGCAATTCATATGATCAGATCACGAGATCAGTAAAAAGAAGTTACTCGGAACATATAGAACGATCGATGGAGTCATAAACATGCACACAACACATACCTATTTCCCATAGCCGTATGTAACTGTATGATGGTTTCTTCTTCTTCTCTACTAAAGTTACCCCTTTTAATATCGGGTCGTAAATAATTAGTCCATCTTAGCCTGCAACTTTTCCCACACCTCAATAAACCTAACAAGATTTACACGAAAAAATGTTAGTTCTAGTAATATCAAATTAGTACTTCAGTGACTGTGAATTGAACTCATTTAGGTGTTGGTAAATTAATATATTACCGGCGAGCTTGGGAAGAGCGCGCCAATTTGGGTGGCCATGGAGGTTAATATAGTCGATGAGGATTCGATCTTCTTGATGAGTCCAAGGGCCTTTCTTCAAACCCATCTTTTCGCAGCAGGGAGCTCTAACCATAGTTGTAAGATCAAGTTTGGTATTGGTTGATCGAATTCCTTGACGCTTGAGAAACGGCTATATGAAACAAGTAAAGAATGGAGACTTTAAATAGGAAATTATTGATGGCTGAAGCATAACGGACAAAGACGAAACAAACAAAGTGGTGTGAGGGTCCAGGCGCAGCCAAGAACTATAAGCCAGCCAACTTGACTACAACTTGCTCTCTGTATGTGTGTGATATATATATATATATATATATATATATATATATATATATATATATATATATATATATATATATACACACACACGTTTTTTTTGTAATTTAGTTGATGGTGTGAAACTGTGAACGAAGGCACGTGAGGAGAATGACGATGGTTCGAGGTGATGAGTATAAACCGAATTTGACAGCAGCAGAGTTGACCACTTTTATTCAAGATACATGCAAGTTGTCACTTTCTCTTGTCTCTCACTCTCATTTTACTCATTTTATATTTATACTGATTACCAGTAGTTTGGATTCTAGTGTGTGTGTATATATATATATATATATATATATATATATATATATATATATATATATATATAGAGAGAGAGAGAGAGAGAGAGAGAGAGAGAGAGAGAGAGAGAGAGAGAGAGAGACAGAGAGAGAGAGAGAGAGAGTTTACTATCTAAATTTTAATGAGTAAGTTAATTACGAGTTAAACAAACAGGGTATGGTCAATAAGGGTTTTATTGAATGTTTGTGAATTTGTGGTTGACTACTTATAGTACTAGTGGGAAAAGCGTGTAAATTGTAAAAGATTTTAAATCTAAAATTTAATTTTAGTTAAAAAGCTATCGGGTCAAATAGCTAGTTTAGGTATCCACCAAAGTGCAATATATGTTAATACTTAATAGTAGCCTATGAATTTTTACCATAAGTTATATAGAGCATGCCGTGACGCGAGACATCCAAATCAAACTTGTTAACATGATGTGTAAATAACGTGTCAAGGTACGTATTATCGTATTATAACGTGAGTTTTTGTTTTTTGTTTTTTTTTTGCATGACACAGGTGGATTTATGTTAAAATTTTCATATTATATGTTTATATAAAACTTTTAAAATTATCATGTCTTGAAAAATATAATGATTCGTAAATGTTTGAAGTTTGACCTTGTTATCATATCAGGAGTCGTGTCATTTGAACCTTAATTTGAGCTGTTAACCAAATATAACCATTAAAAGTATAATTCATCATTCTATTGTAATTAACAATGTATCGCACGTAATTAATGAAAAAGTGGTCAGTAGAAAAATTAAAAGAATCATAAGAAATACAATATTACGTACAGTACGTTCAAATGTGGTTAACTGATCTAAATTGGATGAAGTTGACATGCAAGTTGGTTGACTTTTAGATGTCATGCTAAGGCCTCTTTCAAAATCCATATACCGGCACCCATTCGCAGAAAATGGTTTTCACATATAATAATGGATCCAACCAACTGCGCCTTCCACGAACCACCCCAATAGTTCCCAGTCGTATTTCTCTTTATACTTTTATAAATAAAAATATAAGCAAATTAAAAAGGAAGAATATTTTACCTTATCTACTAAAATGACCATAATAATAAGCATAAAGATTCCGATCTTGCAGTACAAAAATTTATTATTTAGTGTCACACAAAAAAAATATCACTAAAAACCCAAAAAAATACGACTAAAAGCTTCTCGGAGAATCCGTAGCACATATTATAAGTGTCACTAGAAACGCTTCCACTAAAACTCTTTAGTAGCACTTTTAGTTTTTGTCGCTTCAGTTTATTAAGCTTTTAGTGACACTTTTTATTTTTAATTTTTGTCGGTTCAGTTTTTTAAGTTTTTAGTGACACTTTTTTATTTGTCACAATAGAAAAAAAGTTTTTTATGGCACATATTTTATGTCATTGAATGTTCATTCAATTTAGAGTAAATTACACGAATGGTCCCTATGGTTTGGAGTAATTTGCACGTTTGGTCTCTAACTAATTTTTTTAACTCGGAAGGTCCCTACTGTTTGTTTTTGTTACGCGTTTGGTCCATACTATTTATTTTTGTTACACGTTTGATCCCTATCCATACTATTTATTTTTGTTACACGTTTGATCCCTATCTTACGTAAAAAGACTATTATTTAAATAGAAAAAAATGATGAGATAGGTACGGTAAGGTGAGGGGGTGGGATTGGGGGTGTGCTTATTTAAATAAATCAAAAAATCAAGGGTAAAATAGTTTTTTTAGGTAAGACAGGGACCAAGCGTGTAACAAAAACAAACAGTAAAGACCTTCCGAGTTAAAAAAATAAGTTAGGGACCAAACGCGCAAATTACAATAAACCATAGGGACTATTCGTGTAATTTACTCTTCAATTTAAGAATTCATGTGGCTTTTAATTACACATTTTATGACTTTAGAGATACTTAATTATTTGTCATAATACAGAAACTATTTTGTGGCACATTTTACACTCATAAATACTCCATAGATTTTATAATTTAGGATACTTATATCTACATAATTTTTATGTATAACATAAAATATAGAATAATTAAATTGTCTCACATAAAAAATAATAGAATTTCCATAGTTTTTTTTATCAATATTTTTAAATTTTTTGAATTAAATATCTAAATAAATGTCAAATCCATCTAAATGTGGAGCCAAATACATGCTAAATATAAAGTAACAAACAAAAATTAAAAAAATGAAACTTAATAATAAATGAATTTCTTCCCTGAATTTCATGATAGATTGAATAAATCATGTTATCCTGTACTGTAGAATTAATACTAGTTTTTCCATGTCCAAAACAAACAAAAACAATTCAAAATATAATTAAATAATGTCTAGTTTAGAAAATAAGTAATATAACATTTAACATAAATCAATTATGCCTATAAGAATAAACCGAAAAAGAAAGCACATAAAACTATCATTATGATGACTTTCATATCATAAACTCTGGTTGACTGATTTGGAGTTACATGGAATTGTAGAAGTGCTACCTGACATTAGATATATCCTTTTTTCCTATCCTTTAACTTTAGAGTAATACTTTGAAAAATCAACTTGAATTGCTATCAAGAATGCCACAAATTTTACCTGAAAAGCATGTGTTAAAAGTGATTGAGCTACTTCTATATTAATCTTCTTTACAATACCTTTTGTATTGTTCCCATTTGAAAAACACTTCAAAATCGAACTAATAATATGATTAAACTTCAATATATTACCTTTAATGTTGAATTATTTGTAGAATCATTATGCTTCCTAGTGGGAACAGATGTCAGCAAACTATAACATTAAGCTTTAAAAATCAAATTATAGCATTATCATAAACAAATAATATGATTTGTAACATTATATTTCCAGAAGTTCTTATTTCAGGAATGTAGACAATAAATGGATCAAATGGAGGCCTTAGGATCTAATGGAATGAAGTTTAGACTCTATTGGAGGTGTATGATGTTAGATAAGTGATTTAAACATTTTAGCTCGAGATGTTTTGAGTCATAAGTATCAAGATAGAATTGTAAAGCTCGTCGATACCTTTACGTGGATGTAAAGATCATCAAAAACGGAGTTGAAACGAAGAGGTTATGGTTGCTTGAAGTTAATCTGGAAAAAGGAGTTTGGAAGTACGTTGGTTGTACACTAGGTAGCACGTTTGGCATACTAGGCTGAAGGGGACGTGTTTTTAGGGTGTTACATTGGGTGTAACTTATGTTATGCTGAGGGTACCGCCGTTGTGTAAAAACCTATTTTCATGGTTTTGAGCCTTATTTAAGGACTCTAACCCCTTGGGGTACTTCCTAACATCAACCTCCACCCTCTTGAGCCTTCAACTAGAAACCCTAGCCCCTAGAGCAAATATTTAGCCTTTTTATGTGTTTTGGGTGCATTTTGGAAGAGAGAGAAGTCCAAGCTTGTTGCTTGTTGAAGCTCAAGCTTATGGATCCAGAGCCTACATTGCTTTTCTTAAATCCAGAATGTATAAAGCTTGAACCTTAATGATTTATTTGTTAGATCTAGGTAGTTTTAGGTTTTATGAGTTTTTTCGTCCCATAATCTTGGTATTCATGAGTATGGTTTATTCTAGATCAAATGAGTTGTCCTTTTAGACATTTTTGGGTGATTTGAGTCATAAAAATGTCATCTTGATTCTTTCCTTTCACCCATGCAAGTGATGTGAAGCTTGGAGTTGTATAATAAGTTAGGATTTTGACTTTGGGTACTTTCTAGCCATGTAAAGTCATAAAGTTGGAAAATATATGATTTACAATGTCATTTGAGACTAGATCTGAGCTTTAGACGTGATAACTTAATGGAAAAACACTTATTGAGGAAAAGTGGGATCGGTTTGAGTAAGCTAGGTGTACCTGGTGGTACGCTGCGTGTATGTAACACCGTAAATTTTCAAAATAATTTTTCACTTTTAATTTCTTAAAACGCATGTCATTTTAAATAAAAACCATTTAATAGTCAACAAAGTTTTCAAAACATTATCAAAATCCAGGATCCCCATTCGTGACTCTTTTTTCTTGTGTGTGTGTGTGTGTGTACAATCGAGCCGCCGACTTTCCCACGATCATGAATAGAACCTGAAACACATAACACATAACACGGTAAGCACGAAGCTTAGTGAGTTCCCCAAAATACCATATACAACACATATTAGCCACTCGATGCTATAACCCTGTATGACCCTTTGGTCAATGTGTCTCCGTGGGACCCTCCAGTCCCAAAACTTTGTGGACCCTCTGGCCCTAACTCTGTGGACCTTCCGACCCTAACTCTGTAAACTCTAAATCATACACAACATAAATCACACAGAATAATACAGTGTATAACATCATACAAATAGCATATAAAGTACTATGTCACACAACTCTAATTACCACTCTATGTAAAATATAGTGAGAATACTCACCTCGCAAGCTGGCTAGCATGACCTCATACACGGAATCTCCAACCAATCTCCGCCTAACACATAGAATAATTATCTCTAATCAATACTCTGCCCATACACAAATTCACTATAGGTTGACCCTCATCTCTCTCTAACTCTTGGAATGGGAAAAAGACCAACTTACCCCTCCATGGTCTCCATTACTCTTATTGGTCAAACCCTAAGTCAACAGCAGCTAAAATCGAGTCAACAGTCCCAAATTGACCTGACTCGCCGAGTACTCCCAATGACTCGTCGAGTCCACCTGTTTTCACAGAAGTCTCATGAAGGTCCGACTCAACTCGTCGAGTTATCGCATGACTCATTTCTTCGAGACAAACCCTAACCAACTCGTCGAGTCGGCTCATCGACTCGTCGAGTTCATTCAGACCCAATGTTCATTCAGGCGATTTCAGCCAGATCAATCACTCCAATCACTAGATCTATCATCTCAAGGCTCAGTAATCACGTAAAGCTTTGATCTTTACGTTCATGCATGATGTTATTACTACAAAATGTTAATACATGCTCTTCATGAGATGATTAAGTCCAAAAGCTCTCAAAGTTTACGAATTCAGTTTTCGACTTCGTATGATTTTTCTGTGATTTTCCTAAAACAGTGCGGAAATGTTAAAAACAAGTTAATTGCTGACAACTTTCATAACATTTTGTAACATGTTGAGCAAAGTGTTAATCTTTGATAATTTCATATATTATATGTGATTTTCTATTGAGCTACACTTATATAACAGAAAAATGGTTTACTAAATTGTAAGAGGCCTTTATCGTTACAAACAATACAAGATGAAGCATAATAAAAATAATCATATTTGGCTATACATTCTACTTACATAGAAAATGTTTACTATACGTTACAAACATTTTGATAAACTATAATAAGTATAGTTCATATTTCATATACATTACAAACAATTATGATAAACTACAATAGATATAGTTTATGTTTCATATACATTACAAATAATTATGATAAACTACAATTGGTATAGTTTATGTTTCATATACATTACAAACAATTATGATAAACTATAATAGGTATGGTTTATGTTTCCTTTACATTTCGAACTCATTACAAAAGGTTTTCATAAATTTTTTTCTAACCGAAACACGGTTTAAACCTGAAAAAATTCGGTTCAAAATCATTTTTGGAATTCTAAAAGTTAACTGGAGACTTGCCAATATAGACAATCTCACCAAATAATACCTTCAAAATCCTACAAAGGTAGGCATGAGGAATTTCTCATGGTTTGGTCCCTTTGAAACATTTCAAAACATTTCCTATTTATAGAAGAGGAAACATTCTCTTGTTTACTCCCACCATCGATGTGGGATGGATAAATTGCAAAGTACCGGGTTTATATAAAAAGGGTACATTACAAAGTACCGAATCTTCATATAAATGGGGTACGAATACAAAGTACTAGGTTTATATAAAAATGGGTACATTACAAAATATCGGGTTTTACTTTCAATTAAACGAGTTTATGTCGATTTAAACTTGCATAAATTACTTTAAGTATGAAAAATACTTGTACATTTCGGTCTTGACTTTTAAGACTACAATAAATTTTAAAAGGGAAATATTGGATTTTTCTGGAACAAACATTTACTTTTACAAGGAAAGAATTTCAAACACCGTATACAAAAACTTATGAACTCACCAACTAAATTGTTGACACTTTTTCGAAACTACTTGTATTCTCAGGAAATCAGTGAACCAGATAAACAACAACTTTTGAGGATGGGACGCTCAGACGTCAAACATTTCATTTTGTCATCATAATGTAATTGTTTTTGAAATATGTGAACATATACTACGATGTAACTTTTTCAATTATATTTATAATGATTGTATTTACTTTGAGAACTATTATTCTCGTTCTTTGATACTACATATGAAATCCTCCATCCCCGGACGTTTCCGCCATCCTTGGTTCAAGGGTGTGACAACTACCAGTAGCATGGGGAGGAGCTCAGGATGACTGCATGACATACACCATTGATTTAGCCTGAGATATTTTACTATGATTTATTTGACATGTGATTGATATGGTACACTGTTTTGACATTTGAGATATTATGGTTTATGTTTCGAATAATGATTTTTAGTAATTCTGGATTAATTAATGATTTTAAAAACGAAATTTTTTGACTATATTTTTGGGATGTTACATTTTTGCAGCTTATTTAGAGTAGCTGATCATAATGATTGAATGCGTACAATTTAACAATTTGAAAGAGTAAATGTGGACGAAAAAATAGCAACTAAAAGTGTACAAATCGAAAAGTAAATTATCATTTTAAGTCATTATCCATAATACGTAAGTCTTAAAATAAGAAACTCTTTTCGCCTTATTTCATGCCACATGCAGGCCTAAATTGGCAAAACAAACACTAGTTTCTGAGCATATAAGGTAGCTCTATATTCTAAAAAAACATTTCAGTGGTTTAGTCGTCTTTCATCTTTGCCAAACTATGGGACAAGAGAATTTATAAATGTTGATGCGAAATGAAAGTCGCTACTTTTGCTTAAATATGGAGAAAAAACTCTTTGAATTTCGTATTTCATCCATTTCAAAATTTAGTTATTTTGAGTCTTTTTAGAATAAAACAGTTATTTTGTGAAAACATTTCCCAAATATGGTCATTTTTATATTTTCCCTTAAAGAAAATATAGAAAACAATGACCAAATAATACTTTCATAAATTCAATATTTTTTTTTCTTCAGAAAATAAAGGTGTCTCGACGAGCACCATGACTAATTTTCATAAGAATATATGGTTAATGTTTTTAAGTCATGGCAGATGAACCTTAATATGATAAGAACACTAAGAATTTAGAGTCCATCCTTATAACATATTAAATACGTATTGAATCCATAACTCTTTCAGTGAGCAGAATAGCAGATTACAAAAATCGTAATTTACTCTATAATAACAATGATGACTATATAGTCATTTTTACAAACGCAATACTTGAGCTATTAACTTCTCATAAATAAAACCAAAGGGTTGCGAAAAAAAATAAAATAAAAATAAAACACGCATCAAAAGTAAACATGATTCTTTGTTGGACAAAATTAAAAGATGACATAAGTACACGGACCAAAAACATAATTTACACGGTATTTTATTTAGAAATTTAGATTTAGATTTTCACTAGGGTTCGCCCACCAATTTAGAAATTCAGACCCCTGAATCTTTTACCAAATTATGTTGCTTTTCTTAGAAGAGATTCTAACTCCTTTAAATAGAAAGAGCACCAAGTCCTTACAATCATGTACAAGTTTTTACAAAGTCTATTTTAGATTACTTTTATATCCTAAAGAGAAATTAAAACGAATAAAAAGGAAAAAATAAATACAAAGATCCAAAAAATTCTAAAATATGTAGAAATTAAAACGAATCTAGACAGTCTCCTAGTAAACTTGTCCGGTGGTGACACTTTACTCCTCCCATTTTACAACATTTTTTATTTTTTTAGTCATTTGTATTTTTACTTATATAACTAGGAAATTCCAAAACAATAAAAAACTAATTACTCATTAATTCTACTAATAAAACATATCTAGTTATCCGGACGTGTTTAGCATGCAACTTTTGAAAGCATCTAACTTTTATTTTCTTAGAAAAATCTTAAAAAAAAAAAAAAAAAAAACTCAAAATCTAAAAGCTATTGAAGTAACGTTTAATTTTGTTTATTTATTTATTTTTATAGTTTTTCAAATTAACTTAATTATCCTTTTTGAAAACCCTTGACGACGTGTTTTACATAATTTTTTTATGTAACTATTTTTTTTTTCGAAGATTCATTTATAAATAAAAGTTATAACTTCTAACTACCAACCACCAACTTTCAACTAGTTTTGTTGAACACGTCTATAAACTCATCCATTTCGTTTTGTTACAAATGATTATACAATAGCCAAGTTCAACATATTGGAACATAAGTTGTAACATAATCAAAATTCAAGGGCTATAAAAGATGAGAACAACAACTTAATTGAGTAGATGTATGTATATGTATGCAGCATAAACCTAATGATTTAAAAGACATAGTGATATGAAGAAATAAAAGAATGTAGAATTGAGGAAACTTGAAAAAATTTAGGAAAAAAATAAAAGTAAAATGTTTGAAAAGAAGACGCGGAAACTAGGTGGCGTCACTTGTGGAGCGTTACTGAAACCCGCAAGCATGAGTCGAGTTGCCAACTCAGCAAACGAAAACTATTATCAGCGTTGATTCTACGCACCGCCCCCGGATTTTTCCAAATTTCTTCTTTACGTAATTGGAATTTGGAATTCAATCTTATTTTTGATTTTAGTCTCTATCAATACCCCTCATCCGCTCATCTTTATTCTCATTTTGTGGTTTACCTTCTCAATCCACATAACAAATACACACTTCATTTCTTCATTTTTCATCTGGGGTTTGGTTCGTTTTCAAGATCACTCATGTCGTTCAGATTCAGAGGAGGGGTATGCACAAATTCTCTTGCTTTAGTTCCTGTTTTTGTTAATCAATAATGGAATCAACTTCGGAAGCTAGGGTTTTCTTTTCTGTCTTTGAATTCTTGGAATTATAGGTTTCTTTTTTCGCTGTTCCCGTGCTTGAGATCTGGTGACGATCGATTACAGTTAATCAGTAGCAATTACAGCTTTATTCTGTTCTATATTACTACCCAGTTTTGCTACTTTCTGTAAGATTGATGAACTTGGTTATGTTCGTAAAGGGGATCCTGTGTAAAGTTGTTTAAAGTGTTTATTTGGAACTATTGATTTCTATTTTAGTTATGATTTCTAGAACTATTGATCCTTCGAATCTTACACAAAAAAATATTTGATTCATAGGCAAATGCTTCATCTGGAATGGGTGTTGCTGATCACTGTAAAGGCACCTTCTTGGAACTGCAAAGAAAGAAGGCTCACCGTTATGTGATCTTCAAGATTGATGACAAGAAAAACGAAGTTGTTGTTGAGAAAACTGGAAGTCCTGCTGAAAGCTATGACGATTTTACATTAGCATTGCCTGAGAATGATTGCAGATACGCCATTTATGACTACGACTTTGTCACCTCTGAGAACTGTCAAAAGAGCAAGATTTTCTTCATCGCTTGGTTCGCTTTCTCTCTCTCTCTCTCTCTCTCTCTTTTGATCTATTCATTTCTAACATACTTGATTATCTTTTTGTGTACTTAAATGGATGTTATGGTGTTTGATTTGACCTTTTTCAGGTCACCTGCATCCTCTAGGATTCGAGCCAAGATGTTGTATGCAACATCAAAAGACAGGTTGAGACACGAGTTGGATGGTGTTCATTATGAGATTCAAGCAACCGACCCTACAGAAATGGAGCTTGATGTGCTCAAGGAACGCGTATACTGATTGGTTAGCTTTCTTCAACTTGTGTTTCAAATAAATGGCACCTGCCCTACAACAACACAAAATCACCCAATCTTGTACTCGTCCTCCCATTATTTCTACTTTTATGCAAATTGTCATGTATCTAGTTACATATGTAGTTGATCATCTTCTTCATACTATTATAATTGTTATATGCAAATATAAACCAATCTATGACATCCCTGTATGGGTGAACTCTCAATGGACAAAAGGTGTCTATTCATATTGTTCTTCAAAGACGATATTCTTTAAAGAAAACACGAGACTTTATGGAGAGCACAAGTACAATTTAAACATAAAACAAATAGACATAATCATTAAGGCATGATACATGAAACAACTTTAGGTTGCTGCCACCTTGGATACATCTTCTGGCTTTACCGCATCATAATCATCCTCATTTTCACCCGACATCTCCTCAAGTGATTTCCCTTTAGCTTCGGGGACCAAAAGTGTAAAAAGAACACCCAAAAAGTTAACAACACCCAACACAATAAGCGCGTTTTTAACACCAATACCCGGAGAATACCCGACATCGGGTTTCTTTTTATCTTGAGCCAAATATAAAAACCCGAAAGCACCAACAATCGCCCCGAGCTTTCCCGATGCGGCCGATATCCCATGGCAAGTTGACCGCAACCGGGCCGGGAAAATCTCGGCAGGCACGATAAACGTGGTGGCATTCGGGCCAAAATTGGCGAAAAAGAAAGTCAAAGAGTACATCACCACAAACCCGATTCGGTTTTCGTGTTCTTTCCAATGATTGTAAGGGATTGCTAATGCGAACATAAAGATTGTCATCATTGTAAACCCCATGAGTTGGATTTTGAACCGACCCATTCGGTCAATGAAGGCAACTGTAAACCAATACCCGGGAACCGTACTACAAAGCGCGATTATCGTTTGGGCTCTCGCGATTCTAAAAACCTCTTCAATCGCGCTCATGGTCTTCGCGGGCGGAATCCATCCAATCGCGCTAAAAACGTCTTTTTGAAATAGATTTTGACTGTAAAACGCGATATCGAGTAAGAACCACGTGGTGGTGGTCCCAAGGAGGTGTAGCCCGTGGCGGCGGAGAAATTGTTTTGTAAACAAACCGAACGAATTCGAATCTTTTTCGCTTATTTCCTCAACTTTTTTTTGTTCGGCTTCGATATCGACTTGCATAACACGTGCCATGTCCGCCGCCGCCTTTCCAGCGTTCTTGGCGACTAAAGCAGTGTACCGGGCTGTTTCCGGCATCTTCATTCGCCAGTAATACGTCATTCCGGCCGGAATCGCACCGAACATCAAGATGATTCGCCATATGTAATCGGCTTGGTGAGGAGTGGAACGGATTGCGTCGGTCACATATGGTGGAACGTTGTACTTAGCTTTAAACGACGACGATACGATAATTGCGAAAATGCCACCGACTAAAATCCCGAAACCTTGCATAGCAAAAACCGCAGCGATAAAAGCTCCTCGGGTTTTTTTATTCGCGTATTCCGACATTATAGTGGCGGAAAGCGGGTAGTCACCTCCGATTCCAAACCCTAGCCAGAATCTAAAGAAACAAAGGGTGATCATGACTGCTTTCGGGTCATTGCTAAACGAAAGGCCGGAAGCTATGGAGCAAATCACCATGATCAAAAGTGTCATTCCGTACACTTTTTTTCTTCCCATTTTGTCCCCGAGCCAGCCAAAGAAGAGTTGACCGGTTAGGGTTCCACAAAACGCGACACTGTTGACTGCTGCCGCCACTTGGGGCGGAAGTGTGCCGGGATTTGGGTGGCCCTCAATATGGTAGTAAATCCGGCCTAGTAATTTTGTGACAAGTGAGATGCAAAAGAGATCATATGCATCTGTGAAGAAACCCATTCCGGCGATTATAATTGCTGTGAAATGGTACCATTGTGTTTTTGCAAGATCAAGTGCGTGAAGCACTTGAAGTTGATCACCAGCCATTGCTAACTTTACATGAAATGATTAATCAGGAAAAAAAAAACTGTTGTGTATTAATAATATACACAAATGTGTTCTTGATGGACGTTAGAAACAAGAAATACAGAATATACCTTTGACAGCGATACAATTTTGGAACTAAAATACAATTTTGGTGATGGGAAATCATCAAATTGTTTGACGATTTTGAGATTATTGTATATTTTAAGACAGCAAATTTCTTGTCTGATTTCTTAGCTATTTGGACTTTTTTGTGTGTCAAAATTAATGAGTTGAGATGTTTGCCGAAGGCATATTTCAATAACAGATTAGCCATAGATATATATGATTTTGATGTTAACAAAGTCGAACAAAATTATGAAACATATTTTCTGATTATTAAAGCACACACTGTATTCTGGCTCTTGTTTTAGATTTTATTCTGAATTCGATTTTTCATATTTATTGACAATGTTAAAGTGTTTGGTGAACTTTTTTGTATTTGTAGATAGTAAAAATGCTAGCTCAAGTCGAGTTCTTTTTGGACTGAATCATCAGCCTTTGTTTCGTGTTGGTTGAAAGTGTTTTTTTTCCTTGTGTAATTTGCTATTTAAATATTGTATACCATGGGTTGTACCACAATGCGATGCTGCAGAAATTTTATGTATGGACAGAAATGAGTAATAATTTATAACAATCAATTAGACAAGGTTCTAAAGACAAGGTTCTAAATAACGCAAGACGTGAAATTGCAGCAATGTTAATTCCTAAGGTTTTACAAACCATGATAAAGCCATATGTTTTAAAACCATGATGACGTGTGTGTGCGTGCATGTATGCGTTTGAAACAAACATTACCACCACCATCACTGCTCTAACACATTGTTGTATATACTCATCGAGACTCTGTCTCTGAAAGGAGTGTTGATATATATCACACAACGGTACAAGACCCTATCTTCCTTATCTCTATGATGACTTTCTTGAAGAGTAAACTAAAGTATATTGTATAAACTACAAAAAACTAAACAACTTGAATGTACACCAAAAAAAGAATGTATATAATTATAGATTTATATTAAATGTCAAGTTTATAAAAGTTTTATATCAATGCTAACAACCCATTGGTTTCGCGCATTGTCCTACTCCATAATTATTATATATAAATAGAACTCAATGGTTTTATGTCCGATATTAACTTAACCGATCTAACAAGAACACAATGGTTTCAAGCACAATAGCATCATGCGTCTTTTCTAGCAGATTTAAAAAAGTTTTTATATATATATATATATATATATATATATATATATATATATATATATATATATATATATATATATACCTAATATTACACGCCATGGTGCGCCTCGACTTTATTTGTCTCGACACATGCCACGCCTAACAACATCGTCATGAGGTTTTTCGGGACGTTGGAGTGCACGGCTTAGCACACCTTTTAGAACACTAGAAATAGGGATGGGAAAAATAGAATATATGAGCCAAAAAAAAACTCCTGATCTACTTTGGTGAGCAAAAATTGTTATGGGGCTCCCAATTAAGGAAATCGGAAAAATTCATTTGTCAACAATCTGCTAAGATTTCTAGATCGAGGTCAACAAATCAAGCGAATGTTATATATATATATATATATATATATATATATATATATATATATATATATATATATATATATATATATATATATATATATATATATATATATATATATATATATATATGTGAAAATGCAAGAACCAATACCAATATTACACATCATTCATTATGTTTAGATAATTATAATTCATTTAAATTATGTGAAAAGGGTATATAAGTAAATGATTAAAAACAGTTTTCAATCGGTTTTATTAATTTTATAACCATCGGTTTTATTAATTTCATAACCATATACATATAAACTTCTTCATTAACATCTCCATTCATACAACTTATGAACATCGACTTCATCTCTATGAAATTAACTGCATCACTTTGTCGTGTATAATCTTTCCTTCGGTTAAAGAAGATTATCATTTATTTAACAAATATTGCTTTGCAATTAAAAAATATGTCTACGCAAGAATTTGAAAACTCATCTTCTGATTTTAACCATGGAGCAACTGAATCTTTGAAATATTCATCAATTGTCAATTCTCAATCAACAATAAACGAAGGTGATAACGGCAACTTTTCATTCCTTATATTCTAGTTATCATTGATATAAAAAATATTGTATTACAAGTAAAAAAGATGTCTACGCAAGCATTTGACAATTTAAATTCTTATTTCATCCATGAAGCAACCGGATCTTTCAATTATTCATCAATTGGAACTTCACAATCAAGAATAAATGTTGGTGATAAAGGCAAGTTTTCATTCCATATTATATATAAACTGCAACAAATAGACATTTGAAAATTTGACAGGAAAAAGAAACGCAGATCAAGAATAAAAAAAAAAAAAAAAAATCAAAATTTGATTTTTAACATCTAGTTTTAACACTACCACATCCCTCGTCTGAAACCACCATTGCAACCCTGTAAGACCACCACCTAACCATTGGTAGCAGAAAATAAACCAATCCCAACATGCTACTCAAAACCTTCTCAGCATCTCAGAACCAATTATGATTTCAGCAAAATAAACAAAGTCAAGAAGCCACAATATACAAATGGCATTTAATGGATTTACTTGTATAAAAAAGGGAATTTTGAATTGAAGATGTTTTCCACTTCATAAAGTTATTGTAGCATCTGTAGAAAATGCAAGAATGGAATGGAATTCAAAAGGAATCAAGCTAACCAAACATCCATGTAGTCCTTATTTCCAGACAATACAACTCCAATATTCAATAGTCTGCAATCATGTGATCTTGTCAACTTGCAAGCCAAAAAAAAAAATTGTCGCCTTACTACAATATCTACTCTATTATGATAGTTCCTTTTGTTTAGAAACTAAAACTTTTGAAGGGTACAAACAAATTTGCAGGAAAATATTGAAGTGGTTAAAATACAAAAAGCAGCAAGCATATATATATATATATATATATATATATATATATATATATATATATATATATATATATATATATATATATATATATATATATATATATATATATATATATATATATATGTGCTCTATCAAGCTCCTCGGTCACAGAATGGCTTCAGGCACCAACCAAAGACTCCTTTCTTTTCCTACTAAAAATATTAACTGAATTCTTAGAGATTACCTGCATGTATCTAGTATCTTGAACCTCATCTTCTACATTTTTTTCTTTTAACTTGGATAAATAATGATAACCATGATTACTTTCAAATACAAATATACAATATTGGTCAAAGTAAGAAGCAAATAGATAGACTAAAAGTCCCATACTTTACTGGTAATATTACCAAGCTTACATGAACCAGAAGTGTTCCATCTTTCTAAACATGCAGATGCAGTGCATCAACAAGACAATGGTCCTGCACCAGAAAAGTGGAAACTTTGAACACATGAGATTCTTGTTTTTGAAGGATTTTAGTACAGTGAGAGACATATGTTGATATTGGTGCTTCAACAGTTGAACCTGTATTGTAAATAACACATAAATTACAAAAACTAATCCATCTCAATTACAAATATCATATGAATCATGAAAAAGTTCTATACATTTACGACACAATCTTTTGTAAGCAGTTCACATAAAATCTTAATTACCACATTAGTATTTCAATTTTTAAATATACTATATAATAACTAACAGACCAAAGAGTAATTCAGATTATGAAGAAAAACACCCTAAGAATCATGTTCAGAACTTTATTTCTGGTCATCCAATTGAAATTTCATAAATAATAACCCCCAACAGATAAATATGAAAATTGATGAAAATCCAATTTTTCCAAATTATGCCATAAAAACCTTATAGATGGAAACCAATTAATATTGATCTACTGGGCATTTTGTAGAACACGAGGTGTGCAGGAAGGGAAAATCGAAATTAAACAGTATCACCTCTTGTTGAATGCAATTTCTATAAGGAAAATGATACTAATTTGAACTTCACCACAATTATAACTTCCAAACATTATTATTTTAATTAAAACAATGATTACCCTGAACAAATTGGGAAAAATCGGTTGATTAACCGAAGAAAAGAGTCTTTAGAAGTAAGTCTTTTTAATCAGTAATTGAGAGAAGATCTAGAAAGAATGAATCAGAACTGTGGAGAGCACCTGTGGTGGTTTGGACGGTTGTGGTAAGCAGCAGTGGCTTTGAACAACGGTGTCGATCGGTGAAGGTGTAGACAACAGAGAAATAGAAAGAGAACGAGATACAGAGAAAGAAGAAATATAGCGCTTATGAGGGTATTAGGCTGAGAAACTGGACCATGTATGTAGTGAATATGTGGTTGTCCGATTCTCAATGGTTGTGGCTTTATTGCCCGTGGATGGTGGCAGGATGAAATGATCAATGGATGTAATGATGGCATAGTTTGTGGTAGAAAAACGTGTGCTGGTGGTGAAAAAGTGGTGCGGTGGTACTTCAGAGATGGTACCAAGGCGATGAAATGGTAGTTAGTGACGGTGGAGGTCGACATAGAAGACAAAAGGTGATTCGTAGTTGCACATGTTAGGATTAAAGTGAAAAACAAGCATGTGGAACTGCATCAAATTAAAATTACCCAACTAACCCTCCGTATAAACTCCTAATCGTTTATTTATTTAAAAAATAAATAATCTTTTAATTACAAATGGCCACATATATATATATATATATATATATATATATATATATATATATATATATATATATATATATATATATATATATATATATGATGAGGTTCAATAAAGAATCATAATTAACCAATGAACCATAAAACCAATTTTTTTTTTCAACTGTTAGAACTTATTTTTTATCAAAAAATGAACAAAAAAAACTAAAAATATAGAAATTAATAACTTTTTATCCTTTTTCCAATGATATCAAATTCAATTTTTTTTAAACGTCAAATTCACAATGTAAATCTTTGAAAATTCGCAATATGAAACCGGATTCACACTGTGAATCCGAAAAATATTTTTCACATTCACAATGGTAATATATAAATTTATATATTTTTTAATTTTTTTTCGATAAATAATAAGCTATAAAATTGAAAAAAAGATTTGGTTCCTTGAAAAACTAATAATTATGGTTCTCTATTGAACTTTTATATATATATATATATATATATATATATATATATATATATATATATATATATATATATATATATATATATATATATATATATATATATATATAGGGCTAGGTTATTTTGTTTTCTACATTTATTGTGTGCTACAATGCACCAACAGGAATTTAGTAAATTAAATAATTATTTAATTAAATAAATATAAATATTAAATGATTTTCATAATTACATGTATAGTAATGATCTTCATAATTATAATTCTCTTTTTATGGAAACTAGTTAAATTCATCATTAATGTCAGCAATAACATTCTTTCAGAATGAAATTGCATCTAGGTTTTATATATGAATTCGTATTTTGTTTAAGGACTCACTTATTTAAAATACAATAAAGTTGCATGGAATATGAAGAACGAGAGTGTATTCTACTCATTCTGTTGGAATACACTCTCATTTTTCTAAATATAAATTCATTCCGAAAGAATATTATTGTTGACATTAATGACGAATTTAATTAGTTTCCATAAAATTGAGTTATAAGTATAGATAGCATTTAATATACATATAATTAATACAAAATTCCTAGTAGTGCATTCTAGCACACAATAGATGTGAATATATATATATATATATATATATATATATATATATATATATATATATATATATATATATATATATATATATATATATGGGAAAAGGGAATATACATTACAGCCCCACCTAAGCTTACGTACTAAACCTCTTGAAAATGCATTGTTTTACTATATAAAGATTACGGTTAATGGATTCACGATTAATACTTCAAGATGTAAATTCAAGATCGACACAATAGGGTTTAGGGTTTAGAGTTTAGGGTTTAGGGTTTAGGGTTTAGGGTTTAGGTTTATGTTTAGGGTTTAGCGTTTAGAGTTTAGGGTTAAGTTTTAGGGTTTAGGGTTAGGGTTTAGGGTTTAGGGTCTAGGGTTTAGTGTTTAGATTTAGGGTTTAGGGTTTAGCTTTAGTGTTTAGGGTTTAAATTTAGGGTTTAGGTTCAGGTTTAGGGTTTAGTAATGTTCACTTGGATGAAGTAATAAACGATAATTGAGGAAAAAAAACGGAGATGATAAAACGATAATAAAAGAAAGAAATGTTATGGAGAATGATATATTACCAAGTGAAACCAAACCGGGTATATTTAGCATGTTAAAATGACATATTTTAGAGGTTTATACCTAAGCTAAGATGGGGTTGTAATGCATATTCCTTATCCCCTATATATATATATATATATATATATATATATATATATATATTAGTTTATAACCCGTAGGAACCACGGTTACAAAAATAATGAAATTTTTATAGGAAAAAATCCTGTTAAATTAAATAAATTAATAATTAATATATTTATTAATTTTTATTTATGTAAAATTATAAACTTTGATTCATGTAAATATGTGAAATTATTTTTTCAATATATATCACACAATTTATATTTGTGAATTAATGAAAAAAGTAATGATATTGTATAATAAAATGATAAATTGCTAATAAAATAAAATAACCACACTAAATGAAGTAAATTAAATTTGGTATAAGGAAAATCAAAAATTAAGTTGTTCAAATAAAAATATATGAAAAAATATAACAAATTACAAATAAAAATTAAGTTTCCAGGATTTTGCACTTTAATATATCCTTCAGAGTTCTATCTAAAATAGACTGAAAACAAAAATAAAGACAATTAAGCATGAAAATATAATTGTTTTATTTAAAATTAGAATGTAAGGTAAATTTGCACTTAAATGAAACACACTTTACTATCTTTAGCATTATAAGCAATGTATTAAATCATATAACCACAATATCAACATACTTCATTTAGTTGCTACCTCAAAGAATAAAAAGAATTTAAACAACTTAAAGCAATAAAGTGTATTCTATTACCAAAAGTTAATAAATTATATACAATTACCAAAATTTCTCAAAAGTGAAAAAAGTGCCCAAAATATATGTTAATTTATGTGATATACAAATATAGATTTTATAGAATATGTGGGTTAATCTGAAGTTAACGCTCAACATTATATGCTTCTTTGTTGTCAAGGTTTAAAATGCTTTGAAAACTGGTTTAAGATGTAAAATCTATTTAAAATGCTGTCAAAAACTGGTTTAAAATTCTGAACCTAAAAAAATGCTTAAAGTGTTGTCAAAATTGGTTTAAAATGTTGTCGAAAGATGATTACAAAGCTGTCAAAAACTTCTTTAGAATACCGTCAAAAACTAAAATTTTAATATTGTAAAAACATAATTAAAATGCTATCAAGAAAATATAAATGTTCTAAATCATCTACTAAAGCATAAATAATAATAATAATAATAATAATAATAATAATAATAATAATAATAATAATAATGATGATGATGATGATGATAATAATAAAAGTAGCAGATCTCCTAAACGAAGTTTTATGCATCAGTGTTCTTGCTTTCATACTTGAAAGTGTTCTTGCTTTCATACTTGAACTAATGATCCAAAAGAACCATTTTTGCCAACCATACATTTATATCCCCTGTTTCACGTTAATTAAAAGAAAAAATCAAAAGTTTAATATCATAAACCACATAATAAAGAATTTTTTTTTCAAAGAGAGTATAAATTATAAAACATAATACCTCAAGCAGCAATATCTCGTGTCATCTGCATCCCAATCATAACTTAACAGAAAATACAAATTTTTATGTGGATATTAAAGTTTAGAATACAAACACTCCTCTAAGATGTTAATGGTCTAGTCGCCTAACATATGACTTGATCATATAAAACTAATCAAAAGAATTAAAAACCAAAGAATCAAGAATACAAGTCCACACCTAAAGGATACCTGGAAATAACCCTACATCATCCAAAACTTATATTGAAGAATCAAGAGTCAAGAATTAAAAACACAAGATTGCACAATGCTTGAATACACTTTAAACAGAACACTGAAATTAGATCGAGCATTTGGTGGGCATAATGTAGAAGCATGAATTACAAGACAGATTCTTCTCAAACATAAAAAAATGATTATATACAAAAAAAAAAAGGATTGACATACATGGTGTAGTTGTTGGTGTCGTCAGACTGTGAATTCAGAATTTCAACTTTATAACTTCATAATTGGCTTCCTGGTATGCAGAACAATACATGTGCATACTCAAATATGATATTACACTATAAAAATTAGAATCACACCTAATGCGCTTTCAAGTATCACAACTTATGTTGGTGATTTTATATCATCAAATATTATTTAAGTGTAATAGGATTAAATTTGTTGACCAAAAGTGATCTTGTTGAATATTGAACAAGTAAGGATGGTGTAGGAGTGCACACTTGTTCAAGTTTTTCAAGATTTAAAGTACATTGCTATTTAGGGGCGAAGCCCCTAAACGAACGGGAGTCCGGGGGCAGCGCCCCTGGCTGGGATCGAGCTGAACCTTTTGGACTATGTTGCTATATTAAAAATTGCATCAAAAATCCAATTTTAGAAAGTTGACCCTTTATTCCATGACATCCGTTTAATGACAGTTTGGTAGTTTTATGACAGTTTGTAACTGTCTGTTGACAGTTTTCAGACAGGATTGATATATCCGTTTTTTGGTCAATATTCTGGTACATGTTGAAGAACATTTTCATATACATTCTCAGATTTCATTCTCTGAATTTCATCCAATTGAGTGTTCGATCTGTACCATCGAAATACTTCAATTTGATAGTGAATCACGACTTTCAGAGAATCCAAGCAATCTGTTCATCCCTTTTTATAACAACTTAAACATACAAATGAGCAATAAAATTTCAAGCAAAATCAATATTCTTTAATGTGGCATTTCATCGAGCATATAGTGTGAAAGTCAGAATAATCTAGTTTACAAAGCCTATACCATGCATTTTCGTACTATTAAAACATAATATCTCAATTTAGTATATAGATGGTTCGTTAATAGATACCCGATTGATGCAGAAGCACTTTGATTGGAGGGCAGCTCTATTAGAGGATGTTGAATTGCTGATGGATTTGAGAACCATAACATACCCTAAATTGCTGCTCCCAGTAGCAAATCATCTAGTCCTATCAATCAATGGGAAAGAAGCCAGAGGGTGTAACCGCAAGCCATTAAGAATAGGAACAACTACACTTAAACCATAAATTAGTACAAAAATATATGTATGTGTGTAAAGGCATTAGAGGTTTCTATAAGGTGAGAGTGATGAGAATATACCATCAGTGTGTATATTATGTGATAATCATTATCAAGTTACCAAAATCCCAATAATTACATCCCTGATTTAACGGGATTACAATAAATTAGATTAAAAACAAAGATAATAAAGGTTTAGGTTTGGCAGGAAAAAGTTTTTGACAAGGCTAATAAACTTCCACGTGGCGAATTAGTTGATATAGTGACAAGTGGCATATAGTAGCTACTCTTTTATTAAGTAGGGTATATATATATATATATATATATATATATATATATATATATATATATATATATATATATATATATATATATATATATATATATATAGGAAATGAAACTTTTTTAACAAGGGTTTTCGGGCCAACTTTCACGCACCAACTAATCCCCCGCTACAAACATGAAGTTTTGCCTCATGCCTTAGAGTAACTGTAGACGAACATTCATGTAGACGAACCGTCATTGTGTGTGTATATATATATATATATATATATATATATATATATATATATATATATATATATAATGATAAGGAGACAATAACAACTTAATTAGGAGCATGTTCTGTCTTTTTTTATCTATGTAATTAGATATTATGTATTTGTGTTCGCTTAGTCACTAAACTTATTTAAGTTGTAGAATGTCACCTAAAATGCTATTTTTTTTATTAAGGTGGTCACCAAACATAAAACCATTTTGAAGTTTGAATAAAAACAACATCACATTTATTTATGATTTACAACTCAAACAAAGTTTATTGACTAAATTAGCACAAATTCAACAGTTTAGTGTTTAATTTTGACTCTAACTTTTTTTTTTTTTTTTTTTTTTTTTTTAACCTTTTTCATGTTTTAAGTTGTAAAATGTCACCTAAAATGCTATTTATTTTATTAAGGTGGTCACCAAACATAAAACCATTTTGAAGTTTGAATAAAAATAACACCACATTTATTGATCGTTTACAACTCAAACAAAGTTTATCGACTAAATTAGTACAAATTCAACAATTTAGTGTTTAATTTTGACTCTTAACTTTTTTTTTTTAATATCTTTTTCATGTTTTAGATTTCTTTCATACAACAAATCATGTCGATAGTCAAAGATTACATTCTTTTAACGTGTATATATAACATTGATATATTTAATTAAACAATATATTAACATTTAACAATTTAATAGTATTGTTGTACAGTTAAAACTTAATAAATATGTGAGGCGGCATGAAGATTGAAGAGTGAGTTATTTTGTGTAGGTTTTCTAGGTGACGATGAATAATGAATACTAATTTTGGAAATGTAATTGGTCAAAAAATGAGACTTCGATGACAAGTCAAAATACAAAACACTTTTACATATTTATGCATATCTAATTTTTAAGGTTTAATGAATTAGTTTTTTATATTACCAAAAAGTTGTATTTATTTTGCAAGATTTGTGAATCATGCCTAAACGAGAAGTTATATATATATATATATATATATATATATATATATATATATATATATATATATATATATATATATATATATATATATATATATATATATATATATATATATATAGAGAGAGAGAGAGAGAGAGAGAGAGAGAGAGAGGTGAGTTCAATTGAGAAAATAAAAAAGGTTGAAAATGGGGGAATCATTCTCAGCCACTCATTTAATCTAAGCATAAAAGACACGGTGGCAAACTTGTAAATATCGTAATAACCTTCAATCTCAAATACGTAACTATAGAGAATTCGATAACTGTTCGTTCATCATCAAAATTTTTCCTCCAACCTTCAATAATAATCGATATTTCTTCAACTAAACCGAAATTTCTTCGCTGTTCATGAAATTGGAATCGAAGTTCTGGACTCGCAATCACAGTCGGCATTGAGGGACTTAGAATCGGTACTCACAAGTTCCCAATCGGATTTTCGAAAATCAAAATCAAAGTGAGAAATCGATCAGAGATAGGACGTCGAAATCGGAAGTATATGATGATTTGGAATTGATAACTTGATGTTTTTAACATTTTTAAAATAGTTAACTTGTTTGCACTCCAACTGTTTGATGAAATGCATAAACTAAATTACCACGTTATATTCACATATGAATACGTTTTCTCACCTGAATCAGTATATGATTATTAAAAACACAAAACAAATATGCAAATCTGTATGTTATTCATATGTGAATAACATATAAAAATTATATATATTTGTCAAAATACTTTCAATATTCATAAGTGAATATACATTGTAATATTCATATGTGAATATACTGTGTAATATTCATAAGTGAATATATAATCTAATATTCACAAGTAAATATACTCTGTAATATTCACATGTGATATACCATGTAATACTATGTAATATTCACATATGAAATATCATTTAATACTCATAAGTGAATATAACATCTAATATTCACAAGTGAATATACTATGTTAATATTCACAAGTGAATTCATCGTCCAATATTAAAATATGAATATACTATGTTTATTATATGCTATATTCATATATGAATGATACTTAAATATTAAAAAAAAATCATACTTTTTATTCATAAGTGAATAACGAATGTACTGTAATAAAACCTGATGCATTGTTATTCATTTATGAATAACAATAGCTGAAAATATAAAAAAAATAAATTTTTTATTTTATCTTAAAACTATATCAATATGGATGTCTATTTATAGAGAATAAAAAATCATGAATTTTTGTATATTTAAAATCATTTTTTGATAAAAATAGCTTATAAAAAAAATGAAAAAAACTATGTTTTTGTATATATTAAGGTAATGATTAACATAGTTTAAGGAAATATGTTATGTTGGAAAACACATGTGAATTCGTTTCCCATTTCCGCCGTACGTTGGAGCCTTTTACGGGAAAAATAAATGATTGACTGAGAATGATTCTTCTATTCTCAATCTTTTTTTTTCTCAATTGAACATCCGCTATATATATATATATATATATATATATATATATATATATATATATATATATATATATATATATATATATATATATATATATATATATATATATATATTCTTCTATTCTACTTCCGCGGAATGAGTTCATTCCTCGGAGGTAGCTCCGCAGAATGGATCTTGAGTTAGTTTTTTTTTTTTAGTTCCCTCACTTATTTACAATTTTACCATTCCACAGAGCTACAGTGGATTCCGTGGAGTTACCTCCGTGGAATCCATGTCTATACCCAGAAATTCAATTTTTTGTGTTTATATTTAGGAATTCAACCCCAAATAATGTCTATACCTGCTATTTTCCCATTTTTCTATTGTTTTCAAATTATATATTTAAAAGGAAAAATATTTTGAATCTTATATATGTATCATTATAATTATACTATTGAATTTGTGCTAATTAAGCCACTAAACTTTGTTTAAGTTGCAAGGAGTGAATGACCACTTTGAATAAACAATAACAAGTTCATGTCGAGTACCATAATTTTTTTTTTTAAGTAAATTACTTAAATCGTCTCTATGGTTTGGTCAAAATTACACAATTGGTCCCTAATTTTTTTTTTGCATTAGGATCGTCATTTTGGTTTGATTTTGTTGCGTTTTTCGTCCCTATGATTTGGTAAAAATTGCATGTTTGATCCCTAACTTTATATATGTAAGGGACGAAAAATGCAACAAAATCAAACCACAGGGACGAAAAACGCAACAAAATCAAACCACATGGACGATCCGAGTGCAAAAAAAAAGTTAGGAACCAAACGTGCAATTTTGACCAAACCACAGGGACGATTTCAGTAATGTACTCTTTTTTTTTTTCCATTCAAACTCAATCTTCTTTCATAGTTCATTACTACTTATATGATATTTATGATTAGACTAAGATAATTAAGGAAGTAGGGTTTAAAATTGATTTTATGAAATTAATCATTGTTTAAGGGTAGAATTGCCAACAATATGTGACTATTATGTGTTCGCTTAATACTAGAAGTGAAGGAAAGTACTTGTGGGGATAAAGGTCAGTAAATACCAAGAGTACATGTACTTATCACAACTTTTGTAGGTTTATGGAGTATTTTTCCATATCTTAAAACTCTTAAATGTTATGTGATTACTACATGTATCTAGGTGTATTTAGGAAACCTATTTTGGAAGACTATTACATTAGGGGAAACATATGTTTGGATTTATACTTGTTTAACTATCTTAAATGTGCATATCACTTGCGGTGGGTTGAGTTGCATGTTTCCTGGACTTTTTTTTAGATTTAATCATGTTTTTGGTATTTCTTACCGCATCTTGGTGTGAGTTACCATAATAGCTAATTAATATGTTTAAGGGGTGGACTTTACAAAACCATTCCATGCATGCATGGTTTCATGTGTGATGGTTACATGTTTTGTAACATCCGGATTCTCAGGTATTTTTTTTTAATCATTTATTTTGAGTTAATAAGAGGGACTTGACGAGTTGACGCCTAGACTCATCGAGTAGGATTGCGATTCACTGATTGGATTAATGAATGGACTCGACGAGTCGGCTAGGTGACTCGACGAGTCTGTGCTGGCGACAGAAACCCTAAATCTTTGGGCCTCTGCCCTATTTAAAGGTCCTTATGGTCTTCATTTGCAGCTACTACACCCCTGAGAAACCCTAGAGAGCAGAGAGAAAGTTGTAGAGCAAGAGGAAGGCTATTTCATCATTCTTTGATGTGTTTTAGCAAAGGGAAGAAAGGATTTCGAGCTAGGCTGACTTGTGGGACTCAAATCTTCCATCATTTAGTTCAGAGCTGCTGTAGGAGGTAAGGATTCATGTCTATCTTCATTTGAGTAATAGATTTCATGAATCTAGGGTTTCTTCTCTTCACTTTTGGTAAGAGATCTAGTGTGTGTGATGTCCCCTTGTGACAATATTATCAGATCTGGACCTTGAGAGGTCCAGAGAGTCCCTATTCCTCAGCTTTATGCAATCCTTTATGAGTTTTGGGGCCTAGGTTATCATATAAAGGGTTATTTTGGCATATAGAGATGATAGTGTGATGCATGGGCCTAAAGTTCGAACCTTAACGTGACTTTTGAGTGTTAGAAGGTTAGATCTACTAGTTAGAGAAGCATATCTGACCTCAGAAGGTCGTTTGAGTGTTGTCATGGAAGGAACCCGCTGAGTCCATAGGGGGACTCGACGAGTAGAGCCGGGTTGCCCCGCGATTCATGACCAATGATAACCCGTCGAGTGGAAGGTTCGCTCGACGAGTCGAGTGAGGTTTAGATAGACCCAGAGGACACGCTTGGACTCGCCGAGTCACCTATGTGCACTCAACGAGTCTGGTCAAAGTTGACTGTTGACTTTCATTGACTTTTAGGGTCTAGTCAATGTTTAGACTTTTGAGCCATTGGAGGGGTAAAATGGTCTTTTACCCTTCTAAGAGAACTTAGAGAGGGTTTAGTCTAGCCTTGAGAGTTGTATTGATTAGAGTGATTGTTCCATGTGATTAGGTGGAGGCTAGACCAGTATTACCGAGTTCGAGATTTACCGAGTTACCCAAGGTGAGTCTTCACACTATACTTTACCTAGAACGGTAATTAGAGTATGTGACAGAGTATGTTGTATGCTAATATATGATGTGACATCTATGTGATTCTGTGCTATGTGTGATTCAGAGTTTACAGAGTTAGGACCGGAAGGTCCACAGAGTTAGGGCCAGAGGGTCCATAGAGTTATGGGACTGGAGGGTCCCACTGAGACACTTTGACCAAGAGAGTCATACAGAGTTATAGCCTCGAGTGGCTAATATGTGTTGTATATGGTATTTTGGGGAACTCACTAAGCATTTATGCTTACAGTGTTATGTGTTATGTGTTTAATATACTAGTGACGATCACGGGAAGGCGCCGACATGATACGTACACATAGACCGAAGATTTTATTTGTGATCTTAGGATATGTTTTATTTGATGACAATTGTTGAACATGAGATTGAGAATGTTTAAATGATAATTATGTTGTTTGAAAAATGAAAAATTGTTTTGAAAATTTACGTCGTTACATGTTTCCAAAATGTTGGGATTTGTTTCCCGGCCTCTAAATGAATTTTGAGTTTGATGATACTACGTTGTTTATGTCATTATTACCATTTTCACCCTTGCTATGAAAAGGGCCCTTCTTAAGAGTAGATACTTGGTTTTGGAAGCTTAGAAGCATTTGCATTGCATTTCTTTGTGACAAATTCTTATTTTAGTTTTAAAATGCTTACAATAATACACTTCTTATTCCCCAAATATATAATACATGTTTATGGGTTTGACTTTTGGATTGAATTATCTGGTTCCTTTAAAAGTTTGACTCCAAATTTATTTACTAAGTTTCGAGATCCTAACGTTGCTATTTTGACATGTTTTTAGAGTAGAAGATTGAGAAGGTTGGTAGTTGAAGATTGCTTGGATATTTGGAAGGTCACACATCCTATGTGGTGGTTAAAACTTAACTCTTGTTTTGACATAGTTGTACACTATCATATACTTTAATTTCCACGCTCAATTAGTTTAAATTGAGTTTTGGTACCTAAATTTTGCAACAATGATTTAATATGATTTTTTAAGAATTTCTCATTTTTTTTCTAGCCTATACGAGTTGTATTTATGTGAATTAGCATGTAAATGCACCTAAAAGTTATACGCAATAGGAAAAATGAAAATAAGTAGTATTTTTTTTTATTTTTTTTATTTTTTATTTTTTTTATTTTTTGAAAATTTGAATTTTTTACCCTAACATGTGAATCTTAAACTAAATAAAAATAACTACAACCTAAAACTAAATAAAGTATGCTTATTGTGGACCAAGTTGTGGTGGAGGATGTATGTTAATTTCTAGATGGAGGAGATCATGCAATGCATGTTCTTGTATCATAATGGGCTTTGTTGTGGGTATTATGTACTACTTTGTAGTCATCAAACTCATGATGCAACTCTAAGTAGTTGTTGTCAATGGTTTCGACATCGAAATGAAGTAGGGTGTAGTCATTGTACAAAGTCTCATAGTTGGAACGGAACCAACCTAACTCACTTATGAATGTGGTATGATAGGGAAGGGGTTGGAAAGAACCAGATTTTTTTTTTTTTTTTGAAACGACAAACTAACTAATCTACTCCTAAATAACCACATATGTCTACACGGAGATTTGAACCCCCAACCTCTCATATGAGATGGTCACTCCATACCGCTAGGCCATTGGCCCTTTGGTACTGGATGTGTTGTATATTAATTGCATCATACCTTTTCGTATCATATCATTTTCTCATCAAACTTTTTCCTTCGCATCATATTGTGACATGTTTTAATGATTCAAACATGTTATTATCCAAAATATGTTTTACGATTGAACATGTTAGACATTTAACTCTTTCATTTTCATCCTTGTGTCTTTACAGAGTATGCAACATTTTGCTTGAAAGCTTTTTTTAGATAAAGTGTTGGGGGGTTTTCCTTGTTGAATTAGCTTTGATCATGAAAAATTGTTGAACTTATTACAACAATAATAGGAAAACTCATAAACAAAATAAGGTATTCCAAACTACTTAACTAAAAAAGTGATACAGAAAATTATTTTTATATTCATAGAGACTGTAACTTATGTGTTTTCAACCAGGTAAGGAGGAAACTAAAGTGTTGGTGTGAATGTCATCGACTTCCACCTCATCTATGCTTCACTTTGTCAGTACTTCTAGTAGGACATTTTGTTTTAAATGTTCGAACGAAATGACATCTATTTTGTTGAGGGTCTTAGTGTGTTTATTTTTGGTTCAAGAGATTTGTTGTATTATGAATATTTTGAAACCTTCTGCCAACCACTTGACTACATTTAATTATTGTTGAATATGTGGCTCTTTAGCTTCATAGATTCCTATTATTTGATCGCCTACTCATATGGGGTCTGTAAATGTTGTAAGTAGGCTTGATAATCGGGTTGGGTTCTGGTTGGCGGGTTAGAAAACATAAACCCAACTCAACCGATATCATATACGGATTGGCAGATTGGCGGGTCACGAGTTAGTGGGTTGTAAACTTCAACCCAACCCAACCTATATAACTCGTTTAAGTATATGGGTTCGCGGTGTTGGTGATTTTTATCATCAATGTTATTTAAGTGTAATGAGATTACTTTGTGTTGATCAAAAATGATCTTGATAAATATTAAACAAGTAAGGAAGGTGTGGAGTACACACTTGTTTAAGTTTGATCAAATTTCAAAGTACACTATCATTTAGGGGCGAAGCCCCTGAACGAACGGGGGTCCGGGGGCAGTGCCCCTGGGAGCGGGGTCTAAGGGGCAGAGCCCCTGGCTATATTAAAAAATGCATCAGAAAATTGATTTTCCAGATAATTGTCCATTGGTTTGACCCTTATCCATATATCCGTTTTATGACAGTTTTTATGATTTTATGACAGTTTAAAACTGTCATATGACAGTTTTCAGACAAAGTTGTTAAAGTTGGTTTTGGTCTCATTTTCTGGTACATACGAAAATATCATCAAACATTCTTTGTTCTTGTCTCTCTGAGTCTTATCCAATTGAAGATTTGGGAGTACCACAAAATACTTCGATTTGAAAGTGATAATCACAATTCTCAGAATTTCCAAGCCTTTCTAAACCCAACTTTCTAACACGCGGGTTCACAAGTTATTAGGTCGAACCCAACCCGTATAACCCGTTTAATAAATAAGCAACACATTTTTAAAAATGAGGTTTTTTCAACATAAAATCAAAAAACAATTAAAGTAATTAACATAGAAAAAGAGGTTTTCAACATAAGTTTATAAAGTCATTAACATCTAAATAAAATTGAAAAATAAAAACATTCATACAAAGTGGATGTGTTTTTCGTCGTGACTCATGAGCTTCTAAAAATGACATGTGTTTTTCTTTTTTGATTAGGTCATCGCAAATGCAGACTAACCACATACGAATACGGAATGAATACAATGATACGAAATATTACGAATACAAAAGGAAATCAGATTTCACTAATATTTAAATATATTTATTTTTTATAAATGATATATATATATATATATATATATATATATATATATATATATATATATATATATATATATATATATATATATATACATACACACACACCGCAAACCTAAACAACTAACCCAACCCAATACATGAGATAAACGGGTTTGCGGGTCAAAAATCTCAACCCAAACCTGTATACTTTTGGGTTGTGTTAATTACATGTTAGGTCGAGAGTTGTCACCCCTATTTGTAAGATGTTCTACGCCCATTTCTTTTGCCAATCATAGTCCTACAAGTATGACTTTGTACTCGGTTTCATCATTTGATGTGATAAAGTTTAATTGGAGGACATATATGATTTTGGATGCTTCTAAACTCGTGAGGACCAATCCAAATCCATATCCTTATTTGTTGGATACCCTGTCGATATTCGATGTCATGTTAACCTATCTCGATTGCCCATTTTGCCAAACCCCCAAATTTCTATGATTTTAATAGCATTTGTTTTATAGGTATGTATGTGTGTACTTCGACGTGGTGAGCTTGGAAGTGTCACCATAATCGTCTTGCTACATATATTAGGGTCGTAATTAAAATTTCTAGGTCTTGGTAGTTTAGCTCAGCCACTTGTAGGGATATATTAATGAAGTAGATCCGAGGTTGTTACTTTTTCCTTTCGACTACAAGGGCAACATTGATGGATTTAGTGATGCTTCTAGATATAAATATATGGTTTCTCTTAGATCTAGGCTTGCTAATGCTAATGCTGGGAGGCTTAGTAAGCTTTCCTTTAGTGCTACAAGTTCTTTTTCTTCTTTTGTGGTTCATCAAAAGTATGCCTTCTTTATGTACCCCTTCGGTGTTTGGAAGATATGAAGAGATTTTTTATCTGTTGATTTGGCGATAAAACGACAAAGTGCGGTTGATTTGCCGATAAGGTCTCCATGTATTTTAATCCAATTGGGCATGACGTTTCTTTCCAATCTTTGATTTTCATCTGGCTTCACTGAATTTCATTTTCAGCGATAAAGTATCCCATAAATTCCCTTTGGGTCTAAATGTGCACTTGGCTGGCTTAAGCTTCATTTGGATGTTTTACGGTATTAACAATGTTTCTTCTGTATCACTATATCATTTTCAGTGATAAAGTATTAACAATGTTTATTCTGTATCCCCCCCCCCCCCCTCTCCAAAAAAAAAAAAAAATTCCTGCCTTTGAACTCACAACCTCATTGCAAATCCGTGTTGTCCTCCTAATTTTGTTGAAAGTTTTTTGTTGTTATATTTTTATTTACGAAAAAAATGAAATAAAGTATTTGAACTTTACATTATTACGTTTTGATTACCAAAAGTATTTAAATCATGAGTGTGTTCGTTTTCTTGGGACAAATTGATGATGTTTTACATTTTTGTAATATATTCTATAATAAGTTTATGGAAGTTATAAACGAAATAGCATTTCTCACCTAAAATAGGTACCATGATCCTTACTATTCCTAATAAAAATGCAAACCAAGAACAAAAAATGAAAGCCAAGTAATAAGTTTTAAATCAAAACTAGTGAACCTAATTAGGGGCTAAATTAGTAAATGACTGATTGGAGTCTAACGCCTAATCTGCGAATAAGTGGCCTGAATTTTTATGAGGCGCTCGATTCGCTACCACCAACAGTTACGCTCGTGTCTCGCCGGTTTCCTCTTCATTCTCGCCGGACATTTCCTCAAGAGATTTCCCCTTCGTTTCCGGCACCAAGAAAGTACACAAGGTTCCCAAAAGATTGATCACACCCAACACAATCAACGAGTTCTTCACTCCGATTCCCGGAGGATACCCTTCGGACGTCTTCTTAGGATCTTTACTCTGAGCCAAGTACAAGAACCCGAATGCCCCAACTATCGCTCCCAGTTTCCCAGATGCTGCTGATATTCCATGGCAGGTCGACCTCAGTCTCGCCGGAAAAATCTCTGCCGGGACAACGAATGTGGTGGCGTTTGGCCCGAAGTTGGCAAAGAAGAAAGTTAAGGAGTAGATCACTACGAACTTAATGTTGTTTTCGGGATGAGTCCAATAGTTATAAGGGAATGCTAAAACAAACATGAAGATTGTCATCATCGAGAATCCGAGGAGTTGAATCGTAAATCGTCCCATTTTGTCGATCAAAAACACGGTGAACCAATATCCAGGGACTGTGCTACAAAGGGCGATGAGAGTTTGAGCTCTCGCGATTTTGTAAACTTCTTGAATTGCGTTCATGGTCTTCGCCGGAGGGATCCATCCGATGGCACTGAATATGTCTTTCTGGAAAAGATTTTGACTGTAGAATGCGATATCAAGCAAGAACCAAGTGCTCGTAGTTCCAAGCAAATGGAGGCCATGGCGTTTGGCAAACTCTTTACTAAAAAGCCCGAAACTGTGTTTTGAATCCTCCATCACCTCATCAACCTTCTCTTGCTCAGCTTCTATGTCGACTTGGAGAACTTTAGACATGTCGGAAGCTGCTTTCTTGGCGTTTTTCGCCACCAGAGCAGTGAACCGGGCTGTTTCCGGCATCTTCATTCTCCAGTAGTAAGTTAGCAGTGCTGGAAGAGCTCCGACCATTAGAACAATCCTCCAAACGTAATCAGCTTCTGGTACCGTGGACTTTATCGGATCTACTTCATACGGCGGTGCTTTGAATCTGCTATTAAATATCGCCGATATCATTATGGCAAACACTCCTCCTCCCAAGATCCCGAATCCTTGCATGGCAAAAACCGCTGCTATAAACCCACCACGAGTTTTCTTATTGGAATATTCCGACATGATGGTGGCTGAGAGGGGGTAATCACCACCGATCCCGAACCCTAACCAAAACCGGAAAAAGCAAAGAGTAGTCATCACACCCTTCGGGTGGCTGCCAAACGACAAACCGGAAGCGATGGAGCAAAGACACATCAGCATGAGCGTGATTCCATACACTTTCTTTCTTCCCAGTTTATCACCCAACCACCCAAAAAACAATTGCCCGGCTAGGGTTCCGACAAGTGCAACACCGTTCACGGCGGCAGAGACCTCAGGTGGTAAACTTCCCGGCGTTGGTGATCCTTCTTTGTGATAGTAAATACGGCCAAGCAATTTTGTGACGAGAGAGATGCAGAACAGATCATAAGCATCCGTGAAGAACCCCATTCCGGCGATGACAATCGCCGTGAAGTGGTACCATTGTGTTTTTGCTCCGTCGAGCGCATTTAGGACCTGTAAATTCCCGGTCGACGGATCCATTGACGGATCTTTCTGCAAAAAACCTAAGAAAAATCAATACATATATATGAGATCAATGGAGTTCATTCATGCATGTATTAAACTAAAAAAATATGAAAAAAGATGGAAAATTTTGATATACCTGTTTTTGTTCTTGTAATGGAAGTTAAAGCAGATTGTGATTATTTATAGTATTGAAAAAGAGTATTGAAACTAAAATTAAGCGGCATATTCTCATTATTTTCGCTTCTCCAACAACCCAGTCAAATCATACAAAAATACAAATGAATCGGATATGATCATATTCGTACCCAGAAATGTGGTACAAATATAATCGCTTTCAGTCGACTACGTGATTAGGTGTTCAAATATAGAAAGATATCAACGGATTTGATATGATCATATTTCGTACCCGTAAATGCTTGTACCAATGTGATAGAAATATAAGAGTAAATTACACATTTTGTCCATATGGTATACTAAAATTCACACTATTAGTCATACTTTTGGATATTTGACATAGGTGGTCCATATGGTATACTAAAATTCACACTTTTAGTCATACTTTTGGATATTTGACATGGATGGTCCACGAGGGTAATCCCTGTTAACTTCCGGTGTTAAATTCATGTGAAAAGACAAATGCATCCCCTTTTAATTTATTTTTTATTGCCGTAGTTGTTAACCTAATGGATCATTTCCACAATTTTTGAAAGAAAAGCCCTGGCATCTCCATCTCCATCATCGGTAGGCCTCGTTTCGACTCAATTTATGTCCACCACGATGCTTTACCTACGACTCCGCCTCCGTTTAGCTATGGTGCCGATATTGATGCCCACCTTCTTGGTAATCACACACATCATCGCCATCTATCACTTTAATTTAGATTTTTAATAGGCGTCGATGACTATCAATTACATCTCCAACCTTTATCAGTCTGGTAACCACCACCACTACCTCGGTCTCCCTCCAACTTGTCTTTCATATCTCTATCCTCTCTCATTCTCCTATTCTCTCTCCTCACCTTGACTCCATCGTCTCCCATCTTTGTCTCCTTTCCCTTGCTATATATATATAGCCTTTGCTAAACAGAAGAGATATTTCTATAAAGATGTACACCAGAGAAGATGAAGGTTTTCCAAATATTGCACGAATTGTCCTTTGGTCGTTAAATCTCAACTTAGTTGTTAGTTTTATAAATATGACCATCATTGGTCTAAAATAATAAAAAGACTAACTTAGTAAAAACTCTAACTAGAGGGACTAAATTAGTACAAGCTCTAACCTAATGTCTATTCTCTCCGACCCTCAGTTACCCATGACACGTCCACTACCTCCATCAATGTGACTCCCCTCTCTCTACCTCCATCGGTGCGACTCCCTTATCCCCCGCCTTGGTCACCACCATCAACCACCACTATCGCCTCACCGCATCGTGCAGAGACACACGTTAGAATTTGCCAACTATCACAAAATGTTAGCAAAGTAACTTCGTTTTAGGTTCAAGGTTTTCAATTTTCATTGGAGTAATTAATTCGATTTATAGAAGTGGAGTGGTTTGAATTAAGGGAAGTGATTCGTACACAACAGTTTTTTACCGTACACAACAATTTATGCATTATAGAGTTGTACAATACAACACTTTAAAGCACAAATTGTTGTGTATGGAAAAAAAATGTTGTGTACGAATCAGTTCCCTTGAATTAATAAGAAAGAATGTGAAAAGGAGAAACATAAACTACATACACGTAAAGCCCCAACAACGACATTATACAAAACTTTATATGCCTACTAGTGATAGATTTTTGAAACTTTTTTTAACATAGCCCCAAATTTGTAAGAGCATTAGGTGTGCTGTGTGCACAATAAGGTGCAACACCAAATTGTGCCACCTCACATGCCACATAAGCAAGTAGTGTTATAACACCAAGTGGGAAAATAGGCAACAAGATGCAACACAACTTTTTGAAAATAAACGTGTTTTCTTTTTTATTTTATTTTTCCGAAATTGTTTTTTTTTTTTTTTTTTTTACCTTTTTTTTTCTTTTTCGTTTTTTTTCCTCTTTTCATTTTTTTAATCACTAACATGAATATATTTTTTTATAAAAAATAAAATTTTAAAAACAAAAAAAGACATAATATTTAAAATCTAAAGTTACAATTACAATTAAAAAAAAAACATAATTTTAAACCTAATAATATAACTAAAATATCATTCAGATTACTACTAAAACCATATAACAATCATAATTAACCCAAATATTTCTTCCTAATTTGTTCCTTCGTCGCTTGTAGCACCGCTAGATCAGCAAGCGCCAAACCCTCATTGCTCGTCCGAAGAATTGACAATTGTTGTGTCATTAGTTCCTTTTCTTTTTGCTCCTGCTTCTCCCGTGTCTGCCTTTCCAGGAACTCCAAATGACGACGTTTCAACTCATTTTTTCTTTAGTTAATAAATTATGTTCGTCGAACTTCGCTCTCATTTCCGTCACCTCTTTTGCTCTCGTCTCCACCTCCTCCGCATGTCTTGTAGCGCGCCTCACTTTGTCGCGTCCGAGCGGTCGTCATAGTGGGGATATCTCTTGGATATCATTCGGGATCTCATCGTCATCGGCATTAAGGTCAATGTTAGTCCATGCGTCCAACACGTCGACCGAGCTAGAATTGCGAGACCTTTTGGATTGAACCTCCGATGATGTAGGCGTTTTATTTCACTTTGGATCCGCTCGCAACAATTACCATGATTTTTCAAAGTCGAAAACATGACCCAATACAACCTGATATTGTTCCTTAGCAGATTTGAACAAATCAAAGTTGTTGGTTCTGCTTTGTTGTTGCGCCTCAAGCCGGTTGTAAATACCGTTGAATTTGCTATACCGTTTACTTATTTGACTACATTTGCTGCTCAACATGTCATTGTTGCGATACAAATTTTTCTTTAAAATAGCGTGAAACTTGTCGAGCACCGCCCCCCAATAAGCTT
Organism: Lactuca saligna; assembly: GCF_052625555.1. NCBI lineage: Eukaryota > Viridiplantae > Streptophyta > Magnoliopsida > Asterales > Asteraceae > Lactuca > Lactuca saligna. The sequence continues at coordinate 7,766,248 of NC_136425.1, read as the reverse complement.
ATTTTTTCATTTTATTTCCGCGAAGTTCATTTTTTGAAGTAGCACACCAAGCCGCCGTCAAAGCGTATTCCTCCTCCGGTGTCCACCATTGTGGAACGTCTGCATTTTCTGTTTCTACCGCTATCGATTTTCCTTTCCCTTTCCCTCTCATACTACCTCCCGCTTCCACTTCAACCGATTGTTGTGTCGTAGGCGATAGTTGGTTGTTTGTTTGTTGCATCGAAGCAAAAGTAAGGAAAAGATTTTGCTGTAAATTTGGGTTTTGACCAAATTGATTTTGTTGAAGGTAAGGTGAGTTGACAAATTGCAGTGGCGGTGAAGCGGGATTGAAAGCGGCGTCTTGGTATAAGATTTGTGGTGAGCCTTGAGACGATAAAAGATTAAAATAATTTTCATAACCCGCGAATCCAAGAGGCGAGGTTGTGTTTTGGTTTGATGATAGAGTGAGGGTGTTTGAGTTTTGCTCCATTTTTTGATTAACAAAGTCTAGAAAATATAGAGAGAATTTTAAAAAAATACGTAAACTTTAAATTAAAATGAGTATATATATATATATATATATATATATATATATATATATATATATATATATATATATATGTAAAACGGTAAAAAAGTTTTTTTTTTTTTTTTTTTTTTAAATTGAATATCGATCGTTTGCAAACGGTCATATATATATATATATATATATATATATATATATATATATATATATATATATATATATATATATATATATATATATATATATATATATAGGGATAATATCATAAAAAGCCTTAAGTTTGATAGATAATGTCGGTTTTACCCTTCAGCATATTTTTGGTTCGTTTATACCGCAAATTTGTCATTTTTTTGTTGGTTTTGCCCTTGTTACCTGCAATAGCAGGTTTCCAGGTTATTATAAATTATTTTTTTGCGAAAAAACCCTTAAGTTTATAAATATTTTGCAAAAAACCCTTAAGATTATAAACAAATAAAATATAAATATATATTCAAAATTTGATAAAACTAAATAGTTTTCTACTGAAACGTATTTTTAGTTTTACATACGATAACTTTTATATTTGTTTGATATAAACTTTGTATATTTAAATTTTAAAAAAGTTACCTAGTTTTAACAAAATTTGAATATATTTATTAATTAATACTTCAACTTTTCAAAACAAAATTAAAAAACATTTGTTAGTTAATAATTAATTATGCTAAAATAGTTAATATGAATAATATGGTATCAGATACATTCAATTAATTTTTTTAAAAGGTAAATAAAAATATTTTATATGTTTAAAAAGTTTGTATTTCAGAAATACTAACATATCATATTTATTATATGTTTAAATACATAATAATATTATCATATTTTTTTTATAAAAGTTTCATAAACATTTTAAACATCAAAAATAAATATAAACGTTTTAAGCATATAAAATTTAAATATATTTGTCTAATTTATTATATAAATATATTTATTTTTTATAAAAAGTATGATAGTTTATTATTTCTAAAATACAAACCTTTTAAATATATAAACTATTTTATTTTTCTTTTAAAAAAATTAATTGAATGTAACTAATGTTATATTATTATTAGCTAACAGACGTTTTTTAATGTTGCTTTGAAAAATTTAAGTATTAGTTAATAAATATATTTAAATTTTGATAAAACTAGGTAACTTTTTTAAAATTTAAATATAAAAACTTTATATCGAACAAATATAAAATTTACCGTACATAAAACTAAAAATATGTTTCAGTTGAAAACTATTTAGTTTTATAATATTTTGAATATATATTTATATTTTATATGTTTATAATCTTAAGGGTTTTTTTGCAACATATTTGTAAACTTAAAGGTTTTTTCGCAAAAAATAATTTTTATTAACCTGGAAACCTGCTATTGCAGGTAACAAGGGCAAAACCGACAAAAAAATGACAAGATTGCGGTATAAATGAACCAAAAATCTGCCGAAGGGTAAAACCGACATTTTCTACCAAACTTAAGATTTTTTATGATATTATCATATATATATATATATATATATATATATATATATATATATATATATATATATATATATATATATATATATATATATATATATATATATATATATATCGGTAGAAAGGTAAAAAAGTTTTTTTTTTTTTTTTTTAATTGAATATCGATCGTTTGCAAACGGTCATAAAAGCAACGGGTAAAAATTTAGTTGTTTCACTTCATCGTAATGCCCATGAGAATTGCTCGACGAGATGCAACGAGTTGGGGGGTTGGGGGGGGGGGGGGGGGGGGGGGTTTCCTGTCACGACGGCGTTTTCGTGTGCCACATCACCAAGTTGCTTCTCGTTGTCAGCCCATACCGCATCGTCTAATAGTAGTTTCCATCTAGTCAAAGTGTATACAATGGACCTTTTAAATTAGATTTATAGGTCAACATTTTTTTTTACCGCTGCGACATTATGAGAACAATTGTCAAATGATGTACAACAAAGTACAAACTTTGTTTTCTAAGTTACAAATATTGATTTCATTTCGTAATATATTAAATAAAGCAACCCCCATGTGTGACGAACCAAACATTTCCAGGGCTATATTACCGAACATGAGAATATTTATGAGAGTCGAGAACATGAAATTCGGATTCGAGATCACATGATATGAAATCTGAGAGAATAAGGATGCGTTTGGTTATGAAAAATTGTTTTCATTTTCTAAGAGGATGTTTTTGGAAAATAGAGTTAAATTTTCATTTTCAGTTTTCAATAAATATTTTGGAAAACGTGTTTGGTTGAAACCGATGAAGTTTTCATTTTCCGTTTTAGAAATTTGGAAAACTATAAAAATTATTTTTCTAATTTACATACAATTTGGAAAATTAAAAAATTGCATTCTTTTTAGAAAACTTTGAAAAATTGAACGATCAAACGTGTTTTCAAAATTTACGTTTTTCTTGAAAAAAAATTTTAAAAACTGAAAAAAAAAAAAAAAATCACAAGCAAAAGCACCTTAAAATTTGGCAAGAATATAATTTTTTTAAAGTGTTTTTGAGTTGCGTTGAAACGAAACTAACCCAAAAGTCTAACCCGTCCAAGCGTCAGCCTCTAAATGGGGCAATTGGTATGATTGGTGAGGCCTATAAATGTGCTCTTCCTTAAAAGGAATGCTTTATTTTTTTTAGTGTTTTGGGCCAGATCCTGACCCAAATCAGATATGCGTTCCAAATGTCGACCAATTGCATGTTTGCAACAATAACAAAAAAATATTTAACTAATAAAAAGATTTTATTAAATGGAACAGACTAATAGACTGTGAGCAACCGAATATACATGATTTTCAATATACTTTGGCCCATTAGTTAGTATGTTACAAAATATAACTTAAGTTGGTTTATTTTTACATCTAATCGTAATCCTCTCCATTTATAAGCTCTCAAATGTGAAAATTTTAAAATACAAACTTAAAAATTAAAATTATTGCAAAATACGTGTTCGGTTATAATTAACTGATCATGAAATAACAAATTTATTTATTTGAGTCTTAAATTCTTGTTGAGACACCTGTCGAAGAGAAATGGGGTTTTAATTGAGGGTCATTAAATGGTTGTCATTTGTCGTTATTTATGGTTACATTATTTTGTTTTGTTTTATAGTAGGTTATATTTTTTTTTGTCCTTTAATACAGTTGATTTTTATAGTTTTAATACCAAAACAAATTATATTGCAAATTTGATCTTCCTTTGATGTTTCTATAACAGTTTCATTGTGATATGATGGAAGTGGTGGGTAAAATTCAGGTGCTTTTATCAGAAAAGAATAAAAGTCCGGCATCGTTGATTGATAAACACAAGTGCATGTTTGCAATGGTGTAGGGTAGAGCTGACAATGAGTCAAACTAGGTTGGGTTCAGGTTCAACCCGTTTATTAATTAGGTTAAAGTTTTCAATCTAACCCAACATTTTTACTTAAATGAATTGATATTTTCAACAAACTCAACCTCTTAGATAAACAGGTTGTCACCGAGTTTACCTGTGTATTTAGTTCCTGACTTAACCTACTACATAAATTGGTGTAGTTAAAAAAAACATAAATTAGTTAAATTTGGATTAACCTGTTTAAAATAAAAAATAACTATACATTATATCATTTAAATTAGTTCCAAAAGTAAATAAAATTTCAAAAGTATGACAAAAACACAATCCTAATTCAAAAATACATATAAATTGTCCAAATAACATTAAAAGTATTAAATTTCCCAGTGATTTTGGAGAGTGATTAATATTGTCAGTACTAAGAAAAAAAAATAACAATTATGAATGGATTTTTTTAAACATAAATAATAGTACAACATTATAATTTATAAATTAATACTTTCATTAATTCACGATAATATTCAAATAATTATTAAGTTAAATATATATTAAAGTTAAATGGGTTTGCGGATAGAAAATAGGTTGATAATTTTTTATCCAACCAAATATTTTTAATTAAATAGGTTAAAATGGTTGACTCATTTAACTTAAATGGGTTGCATATCTCAACCCAACCCGTTAATTTTTGATTGGGTTTAGGTTGGATTATTGGGTTGGATCGATTTTTGCGGGCTCTAACAGGGTGCGAGATGTTTGTGGTTGGGTCCAAAAATAATATATTAATAATTTTTAATTTAATCAAACAAAATATAGTTAATAAAAAAAGAGATATTATGGTCATTTTGTTTATAAAAAAATGTTACGAGACTCAAAAACATTTGCCAGAATTGCAAGAGAAATTTTTTTGCAGCAAAACATTAAAAAAATAAAATAAAATAAAATTTTTAATAAATAATTATACTTACCGACAAAAAATGTAATTTACTTTTTATTTTATTTTCTTATATTCATTTGGTGGGGCGTTGACATGGATGGGTTAGTTATAATGTGGTAACGTAGGACCATATTAAACAAAAAATATTTATTCATGTTGATATAAAAATAATGCAATACAGTTATGAATTATTACATTATTATACAAAAGTACAATTTTGATTGGTTATTGGTTGAAATTTAACGCTTATACTTATAACAGATGATTTCACTACATATGTGATATGTGTAAAGATAATTAACTTGTATTACATTCTATTTCTATCCATTGTAATAGACACTAGAGGAGACAACAATGAACTTTAGCTTTGAGTTATACAAAAGTTTTATATCTAAAAACTACTACAATTAGTATTTAAGAAAATAGATTTTAACAATTTGAATTAAATATAATTTAAAATAAACAAGTCATGTTCATACTTTTGGTTATTATCTTATAGGATTAAATATAAATATAGTTTAATAATTTTAATGTCTTTATTTAAAACAACAATATCACCGGATTTTATAATTTATTAATCTTCAATCTTCATCTAACAAAATGATTAATATTATTATATGAATTCATAAACCAAATTTAATATCACAATAATCTCTTTTCTTTTGGAACGCCAAAACATTTATAATATATACAAAAAAATGTTTGGTATTACATAATTGAAAAGTGTTATTCAGTTTATTTGATAACATTACGTCATTTATTAATATGCACCAATTGTCAAATTGAGAAGCATAACATGTGCATTTGGTATTAATTTTGATGATTTTTAACTTTCTGATAATTAAGTTTAAAAAAAGTAATTTATGATAATGATATTCCAATTTACTTTATATCCACATATTCTTTTATGTAATTTTTATATATTTTAAAAGTTTTCAATTACTTGTATCGAACATTATTATATAAATAAAAACTATAAGTTTCAACTTTTAGCTACCAACTACCAATTTTTCGGTTATTTTTATAGAATTAAATAGTTTAAAAAAGTGATTTTTTTAATAATAATTTTACGACAAACCAAATTGTAGCCTTTTAGTAACTTAAACAAATAAAAAGAATTAAACATTTTTTTATATTTTTTATTTATCTTTTTATCCATGAATAATAATTTAAAATTTTGTTATTATTTTATAGGGATAAAAAGATAACTTATAAGAAAAATAAAGGATATTTAATTTAAAAAAAAAATGTTTTTACCTTAAGAAAACCAACCAAATAAACCTGTTGGAATGTAAGAAAATTTCTACAAAGATCGAGGAACACATTAACAAAAAAAGGGTTGATTTAATTAAAGTTGTGGTGTTGATGATTCACCAAGAAGAAGTAGCGACTCTAAATAATCGACACCCAAATCCTCTAAAACTACGGTAGATTTTTGCTCCGGCGGATTCATAGCCACCGCTTTCTTCTTTCCGGCCACCGTTTTTTTCCTCAAGCAGTGTCTCTTCTTGAGTGTCATAACAGGAGAACACCCTTCTTCTAATCCATATTTCATCTCCTGCAACGATTTCTCAACTCTCTCCACCGGAAAATTCAGCACCGCCAGTGGCCCTCTAGTCGAAAATGCCGCTTGATCATATGCCATGGCCGCCGCCTCCGCTGTATCAAATGTTCCCAGCCATACCCGGATTCCGTTCCTGGTGGAATCCCTTATCTCCGCTGCAAACTTCCCCCATGGCCGCTTCCTCACACCTCGATACGACTTCATCTTCTCCCGCTCATAAGTGACAACCTCTTCCTTCATTGCTGAGGAGTTTAATTTCGGAAACTCTGCACTCTCCACCGCTGCCAACATATCAGGGAGGAACATGTCGTCGGATTCGAATTGATTGAAAGGGTGAGCATTGTGTTGGAAAAGAAGTTCGTCCCATGAACATGAAGTTTCCGGCGAGTAGTCTGAGGTCTGGAATTCGTATTGAGTGAAAGTAGCCATGAACGGTGGTGGTGGAGGAATGACTAAAACAGAGGCCGTCGTGACCTATATATATACCGGTCAAAACGAGTATAATATATTCAAGAAAATTTTGTTTTTAATTTTTAATTACAAGCTTTTTAATTATATTTTAAAACTGGATTAATTCAATTAATGTAGATTAGTTGTCTGAAGACGCTCTATGATTGGGTGGTTAAGAAAAGGCACGTGACACCAGATGACGCATGGCGGCTGGTCCAACTCCAGATGGTATGTATTTTAGAAAGGGCGTGCCAACGTGGACGTAATTAGGCAGGTCAGCGTGACAAGTGGGATGGGAATTTTTCTAGACATTATTTCTGGTTATCAAAAGAGATCGATTGGAATACAAATCCAAGTTGGAAAAAAAATCAGAAAATATTATTAAATGATTTTTAAAAAATAAAAAGGAAATTAAAAAAAAATCTTATAAACTATTATAATTTTTTTTAAATATAACAGAAATGAATTTGGAAAAAAAAAAAAAAAAAAAGTTAATTTAAAACGAATTCGTAACAAAAATTTAATGGGTAATTATGACTTTATGTTGGTAAGAGTGATTTGTTTAATTTCTTCAGGGTGTTGTTTTGCATAAGAGGTTTTTTATTTGACATAATTGAAAACCTCTTGTAATTAGAAATACAAGTTGCTTTTTTTTTGGTAGCTTTCCAAAAAATCAAAAGATAGATTTTGATTTATAAAATAGGTTAACCATTTAAAACATTTATCTCAAAAACCTCTGAGTGACATATGTTTGATTGAAATCATATATTATCATAATTAAATTATAAAACTGAGGAAACGGTTATCTTTGATGCATATGTACAATTATGCTGAACTTTTCTCTCGAACAACCTAGAAAACATTTAAAAGTCCTAAACATCCTCGGAAGTAACCCTAATGGTTTAGTTTTCCATACAATTCACAAAACAAACAACTTGAAGAAAAACAATAGAATTCATACTAAAATTCATAAAACAACTTGAAATTATAAAACTAATGAAGCCTAATGATCAACCAGGTATGAAACGATGAAACCTTGAGGAAGAAGTAACCAAATGTGGAACTTGAAGAAGATTCATCGGTTGAACGACTTCAATTGTTGAATGATGATGAACTTGGTGATTTGAAGCCTCAGATTCGAAAATTGATTTTCAAAATGTGTTTGGAGAACGTTTAAATGTGTTTGGAACCCTCCAAAATTGTGAAAAATCGCAGGGTAGAAGTTCTTTTACGATTAGGGTTTAGTTCCCTTTAAATAGGTGCTGAAAAACGAATTGTCAGAGCAATTTTCTGCATCAGCATCCTAGTATGTGTCTTAGACGTTTTGTAGGACGTCTAGGCATTCTTTGTGACGTTTTACATGCTTTCTATCATCCTTCATTTGCACTGAAAAAGTGTGTAAAACAAATCGCATCCTAGGGGTTATCCTTGATGTATGGAGGGCGTACGTCGTCTTCGGTGCCCTTTTGGCAATGAAAACGGAAGAATTAACAGAAACGTAAAACATAAAAGTTGTAGGAATTTTTGTCTAGTTTCCAAAACTTCTTCAATCAGGTCAATCGGAGGTCCAGATCTTGAGATATGACAAAAACATTGACGGGCGGTCAAATCTCCTAGCACCATTTTTCTTCATAACTTTGCGCAATTCGACCCTTATGCTTGTTAACTTCCTTTTGTTCGTTTTCCTTGCAGGCTCCGCCCACTTTTAGTCATATATGATTACTTGCACATACAACTCAACATTCCATCAAAGTAGTGCCATTCTTGGGCAATCATATGTCAATTCAACACATTTAGCACAATTTCTTGTGCTATAAATATAGAGCGATTAAACCTCCCCAACTTTATTCAAAACTCGTCCCGAGATTAGCCTGAAATAATCAGCGTCGTCTTACTCTCTTATCCTAAGAAAAACACATTAGAATCACGAATTCTGTACACCTTATCAAAACATATTAAATAAGCATGATATATCGATTTTGTGGATTATTAGTTGTTTATCCGGACTTTTAAACTCAAAATACATGTTATGTTTACTTTACTTTATTGTTTGAAACCCTCCACTTTTTGAACCCTTTCCAATAATCAACCTTGTGAGTAATCAGTTGAACTCATTGCCAAAGTCTCGTTTTCAAGGTTTACTAACATAATTAGCACGATCGGTAACACTTACTGGACCAACCCATACACTCCTGCTATCAAGGGGTCACATATTGTTTCACATACTGTCTTCCACTTGAACTTTTCTTCATATTTATCTTGATTGTGCATTCTTCAAGTTCTTTGATCTCTTCTTCGGATTTGATCATCTTTGTATTTGACTTGAACCTAAAAATAGATACTTAGAGATTCTTTAATGTCTTCTAATGATTTTTGGTTGTGTGAAAACAATAATAGTCCTCTCCTAACCCCAAAGGCGCATGAATAAGTAAGACCAAGTACTCATAGCATGATGACACATATTGTTCAGTTGGGTCCTCAATTGAAAGATCGTAGGCTCGAGCCAAAAACCTTTATTTTTCAAACTTGGGTATTTCACATAACAATTTTTAAATATATATAATTTTTTCCAAACCGGCATTGCAACCCACAAAATCAACATTAATTATATATTATGATTCGATGTATGAAATTCCTATAATTTTCCATCTTGATAAGTTAAATTCAAGACATAGTGAGGCTACCAACTAACCACAAATTTCATAGAAGTCAAACACGATGGAATTAGATGATCAAGGGAGAGTTTAAAGTATAATACATTCATTCCAAATTGATTATCCACATAAATGTTATCAAAAATAAGGCAAAAAAACATAAATGAGTAGGACGACACACCTGATAGTACCGATGGTAGACGTGGTTTTGATTTCCAAAAGCTTCACTAATTGGAGGCAATTGTATAATGCTTTGTTATCCCCGAATGAAACCGAAAAATTAGATTTTTTTTCACTTTTTCTTCAATCCTTAGTTTTCTTCTTATGTACACCACTCCCCAAGTTTAAGTCTTGCATCGTCCCCGATGCATCAAAAGATAAAGACTTAAAACAATAAGAAAAAAAACTACAAGCACAACTATCCTAGGTATCATTTAATTTGTCAAATTTTTAGGGTTTTATGCTTGGACTCGGCGAGTTGGGGAGCTCCAACTCGTCGAGTAGAGTCATTTATGAGGACGCAAGATTCAGATCCTACTCGACGAGTTGGAAGGCCCCGACTCGACGAGTAGGCACTGTAACAAGAAACCCTAATTTTCAAGGGTTTGTACCCTATTTAAAGAAATTATGGCTCATTTATAGCCTCTTCCATCGTTCCTAATGCTAGAGAACCCTAGTTTGAGCCTTGCCCCTTCTTGAGAGAGAAAGAGAGCTTTTTAAGAGTGATTTTTGGTGTGATTGTGAAGATTTTGGAACTTGAATAAGAAAGAGAAAAGAGGGAAGCAATAGATCAGACATCCACCCTATATTGGTGACCATATTGAGGTATAAAGTCACTATATTGACCTTTAGTTGCTTAGATCTCTTCTTGGATGTAAATGGTCACTTTTGGTGCCAAAAGGGTGTCATCTTCGGATCTGGACTTGTCACAAGGATATGGTTCCAGATTTGGACTCCTTTAGGTCTTCAATGACATAAAGTTGCTCACTTTATTCGGCTTAGGCCCTTTCCATGCATTAAGACCTTGTAGGGACCTTAGTTTTGGTGTTTTAGCCTTGTGAGGCCTTGCATGCACGTAATGTTTGCAACTTTATGTGGTAACTACACTGGGAGAAGTTGGATATGAAGTTTAGGACCTTGGATCTCACTAGAAAGGACTGAAGTTTAGACCTTGGATCTCACTAGAAAGGACTGAACACAAAAAGGATTGAAGGAACTCGTCGAGTCCCTTAGACAACTCGACGAGTCGAGTAGGGTTTACCCGTTTTTGAGATTTCGAGTGATTTATGTGAAGGATTGGGGTTTTCGGTCTGCGTGGGTTGTCGGTCTTCTGGACATTGAGGAACTCGATAAGTTACATAGGTAACTCGACGAGTTGAAGAGTTACTCCGGTAACTCGACGAGTTGGTGGATGCACTTGACGAGTTGAGGTCAACATTGACTGTTGACCTTGACTTTGACCAAAGAATAGGGTTGACTTTGAGGATAATTATGGAAATTCGGGATTGTGACAAGTCAGTTACATGATAATTATAGGCTGTTGAGTTGGAGCAGCATGTGGGATTTATCTGATCTTAGCTTGTCAGTTCAGCATTCACGAGAGGTGAGTCTCCTCACCATACTAATAGGACTAAGGCACCAAGGCCAACCCATTTTGTGATATGTGGTACACTCATTGTTGTAGAGATATGTGGTATGATATGCTTTGTGTTATGCTAGCTATGTATGTGATACTTGCAGGGAAGACCATGGGGGGAGCTCATGACACTTGAATGTAAGACAATGTGGGGGATCCCATGGCTTTCCAAGTAAAGACCATGGGAGGATCCCATGGTACTTGGATGTAAGATAATGTGGGGGAGCCCATGGCTTTCCAGCTAAAGACCATGGGGGAGCCCATGGCACTTAGATGTAAGACCATGTGGGGGAGCCCATGGCATCTTAGAGTAAGACCTTGGGAGGAGCCCACGACATCCTTATATGTTTGTATGCATGGCTTATGTTGTATATGTAGTTGTTGTAGGTAATATGATATGTGTTTATGTGGATTATGTGTGGGGTGTGCTCTGGGGAACTCACTAAGCATTAGCTTACAGTTTGTTGATTTGTTTCAGGTACTTCAGAGCCTAAGGGCAAGGGCAAGGCTTGAAGGCGCGGCATGCACTCTCCAACATTTGTTTTGATGACACTATGATGTTTTAAATAAAATGTTAATGTTATGAATTTTGAAAATAGTGGTTAATGTTACTTCATGTTTTATGGGTATACTCATAAACATAATCATCAATAGTATTGATTACAAACATGTCACCACTAATTGGAGGATCATTAGTAGGTCCAAACAAAAGAAATCTCACTTTATAGTTTCCAAATATCATATCAATCGCACCTTCCCGACAACTAATATGAGAATAGATGGTTGCCAAAAAGGGATGATCAACGATTTTATTTGTTTGTTTGTATTTGGCCACTTTTTTAGAATCCATTACTAGAAGCTTTGGTTCAAGTTTTTTCAAAGTTTTTGGGTAAGAGGTGGTATTAGCCTCCACAAACCCCTCGCCAACTTTAGTCACTTGTGACACATGAAACTCTTCATTATACTTTTCCTTTTCGATTACAACTTCTTTTATTTCAATTAGTCTTTCAGTATTATTATCATATAAAGGCACATAATCCTCCACCACAACCTCAAGTTCGGTTGGTGTAGGATTATGCACTCTGTTATCAAAATATTTATCACTACATAATATTGTTACCTTATTATCTTGTGTAGTATCTGAAAAATTGCCTGATAGTTGTTGATTTAGCTTCTTTCTTATTTGTTCAATTTGTCTTTCAAGCGTAGAAATTGATTTGGAGTTTTCTTCCTCCTTGTATAAGGTTTCATTCAGCATGTCCAACATTTGATCCAACTTCTTGTTGAATGAAGATTTGTCTGATTCTTGGTTGTCTAGCAAACAACATGATTCATGGTGATGGCTTTGAGCCAAATTTCAAGTCCACCAACAATCATCATCATATCGATCATTGTATGGATCATCATTATATGAATCATTGTATGAATCGTTATAGTATTGATATTGGCCCGAATTTTCGTTCCCCAACCACATATATTGCTTCATGTAAGTGTATTCCTCCATTCACGACTATCCTTACAAATAAAACATAAAAGAGTGAAAATTTTGATCTAAAAATAAGACAAAACAAAAAATAAAAAAATAAGAAAATGTAATGACTACTTCAACACAATAGTTTAAGCGCACAATCTCCCCGGCAACGACACCAAATTTTGATCAAGGTCGTTGTCTCAATAAAAATAAACCAACTAACGTACGTAGATAGTACAAGTCGGGTTGAATCTACAAGGAGTTCATGGTCAAACTATGTGTCAAAATAGTCATTGGAAAATAGATTACTTGTAATTGTGAAGAACATGTTTAAACAAAGATTAACCATAAATACTTGAAACTTTATTAATTAAAACAAAACTTTAAATGAGAAAACTAAGGTACTCCCGGTTCAGTTGTCGGACAATTTAGATTCACACACTTTCTTCCCTAAAATCCTAGTTCAGTTACTTAGATGTACTTGGGGTTTATGATCTTGCATCACATGATTTTGGGTATATAATATGTTCATTCAACTGTTTGTCTTACTCCATATTATTGGATTAGGTGTCTATGTCAATAACTACATTTGGTATGTACTTGATTTGATATGCATCATGGTGATTTTGGGTTGCATTTACTCATGCAACTTAACAAGATGACAAGTAGAGAGAGTAGGATTTATTATATGAATAATAAACTGGTACTCAAAATGATTTTATTAATATATTACAAGATTAATATATTATTTCGAAATCATATTATTAATTAGTAACTAATCAGAAATTAATTTGATATTAATTTGGGATTAAAGGAACTGATTAATAATAGACAGTCAAGAACAAAGTTCGTATGAAGAACTTATGAATTTCGCACGGACTTTAACTGTCTAAACTGATCAAAATATGAATTTTTGTTAGATCAAGAATTAGACATTGAGACCTTAATGAAAGTTGTAGAACTCGTCGAGAGTATTTCGTAGATATAAATAACGTTGAAAATGGAGCTCATATACGAAAGTTATGGTCATTCGAAGATTTCAGGAAAATACATGTGTTGATGAAGTGGCATCACCGGAGTGTGTCACGTGTCAAGCTGGCTGCCCACTCCTTCAAGATCCAAGACGATGTGGCATGTTGTGGAGATGACATGTAGCACCATAAAAATGTGACATGTGGTGACATTCTAGAAGTGATGACATGGATGAACGACAAAGCGACACGTAACAAGCGACCTGTGGAACCAACGAGGTCAGAGTGTGCAATGTGCTCCCCTATATGCGCAACATGCATATCTTTTTTTTTTTTTGCTATAAATACTAGTCTTTGTATATGCTTCAATCTTCATGCCCTCACAAGCCTTCTCTCTCGAGCATTTGAGCCTTTTTCCCTTTTTTTTTTTAGTCTTCGGTAAAGCCTGGCGATCCCTGAATTAGTGGAATCTTCTAACTTTTGTCAGGAAGAACCTCTGTAAGTTAAGCTACACTCTAGTCTTTTTAGTGTAACTTATATTTATAGTCATAAGTTGTTATTATAACCTATAAATAAGATTTATCAATAATTCAAAATCGTTATACTAATTGATCTACTTACAGGAGAAGTGTCTAGAATGGTCATGTTGGCTTGGTTGTTGGATTTCAAAAAGGCTATACACCGAAATGGTCTTGCCTCCCAACTTTCTTGCCTAGTTGATCTTTATTTGATAGAACTCTCAATATTCGTTGGGATTATTAAGGAACCTAAACCCTTAGGATAATAGTTCCATAAAATATGAAATTAGACTAAGACTTAGTGTTATTTATATATAGGTCTTTTGGAAAAGGAGTGAGACGAAGCTTTGTCCGATTCACCAATCACCAGAAACTTTTTCAAGTGAGTGTGTAGTTACTATCAAGAAGATAATCTTAATTTAAAAGTATTAGTACTTATAATCGATATTAAATTCATACATGTATTATCTGTGTTATGCGCTAATTGTATGAATATGATAGTACCATTAGGTTAGAAATTGTATTAGATATAGATTGCCTTTAGCATAAGTTTGGAATGGTTATAATAAGAGTTGAAAGAGGGGTTAGTTCCCAATAAGCTGGACATTAGATAAGTCTCATTCTAGGAAGAGTGTGAGATCAGATAGCAGAGTGTTGTATTCCTCATTTTTCTTGGATGACCAGAAATGGTGGGTTCATATCAGACAATGGGCAATTATGTATGGTTCATTGATGAGAGTAGATGACAACACTTGATTATTCTAGGCGGTCTAGCGAATTATGTTGCTAGCATAGAATTATAATCTATGGACGTCGATAAAATGTGATATCATATTTATCAAATCTCTGAACATTGGTTGCCTTTATATGACTTACACTAGCCAAGGACACCCCTAGAGGTGTAATCTAACACTAGCTCAAACGATTCATCAAGTTGGGTGATTCCTCCAAATAATCGTGATTTAGGATCTATAAGGATCGGTTAGGTTGGGTAGTTGGTGTTAGGTCAGATTGTATATATATTATCTGATAACATTGTTTGCAGGAAATGATATCATTTATTATCATTAAATTATTGTAGGCTTGAAAACCATATGCATCTCACCAGGTTTTCCCAAACCTGACTCACTCATTTTATGCATCATATGTAGCGAATGTAATGTTGTCGAAGTCTAGTTAGGATGTTGAGTGGAATAAAGAGATGTACCTGTAATAAGTAGTTTCATGACCTATTATATTTACATTGTAGTGTATTATTGGATATGAACGGTGACATCTTCGAAGTTTTAATAGAATGAAATAACTTTTGTTATCTCAAAAAAGTTTTGTTTAACCAGGAATTTCCGCATCTCAATTTACAAAGCATCAAGAAAATGTTTTAAATTGGTTCTGAAAAATTGGGGATGTCATATTAATCCTAAAGTTAAGGCTCTTAAATATGAAAGAAACCCTAAAAATCACAGGCTTGTGCTACCGCAGCCACCACGTCTTGGCAACTCGCTTGCCACGTCAAGGTATACACCAGAAATACGTGAATCATAAAAGTCATGTCACGTCAGGGTTATCCATGCACCATTTCGTGGCATAGAGTTTTTCTCAAAAAAACTCAATATTTCATCATATTAAGTCTTAAATTGACCCATCTAGAAATTAAACAAGTATTATATTTTGTCTATTGTTAAATTATTATTATTATTATTAGTATATTCATTTTTTTTTTCAAAGTAAGAACGACTATATGTGTGTTTTATGTGTGGGATTTGTTTATATATATATATATATATATATATATATATATATATATATATATATATATATATATATATATATATATATATATATATATATATATATAACAATTATAAAAATCGACGCAATATAGGCTATTTTGATTTTTTTTCTTTGATCTTTTATTTTAAATTCTAAAAGTTATTATCCTTGTCTTAAATTGTTTCACGAACAACATAAGGTAGTCCGAACTTTTTTTTTTCATGAACAATTACATATGTGTATTGTGTTTTAGAAATTATTTTTATATATTTATACATTTATATATATATATATATATATATATATATATATATATATATATATATATATATATATATATATATATATATATATATATATATATATGAGAAAAGTGAATATACCCTTAAGGGTATATAACCTTAGGTACCCAAACTCACTATAATACACCGTTTTGTTTGATATATTTGTTATAATGTTCTTAAACTTCAACAATAACTTGATTTACTTTCAAGATTTTTCGAAATTTCACGATATATCTTCATTTTACATCACATCCTTTTGCGGAACACCTACTAGACTATATATATTATAGTTAAAAATGAAAATCATGTAAGAGAAAGATAAATATGAAATTTATAAAAATCTTGGAAGTAAATCATGTTAGAAGTTGAATTATAAGAACATTGGACAATTACAATGTATATATATGATACAAAACGACGTATTATTGTGAGTTTGGGTACCTAAGCTTATATACCCTTAAGGGTATATTCACTTTTCCATATATATATATATATATATATATATATATATATATATATATATATATATATATATATATATATGTTTTTGTTTTAAATGTTTTTACGAACAATTATATGTGTGGCTTTTATTTAGTGGGTGTAAAAATCGTATAACACAATGATAGTTGGAACAAAAAATGACACAATGATAGTCCATACGGAAAAATAGAACGTGGATAGTTTAAACAAAAAAAAATGACACAATGATAATCTGAACGAAGAAATAACATAATGATAGTCGAACGAATAAAATAACATATGAATAGTCAGAACGAAAAAAAAAATAACACATAGATAGTCGAAACGAAAAGAATAAGACAATAAACGGTCGAGAAAAAAAAACATAGATGGTACAAGAAAGAATAACATATGCATAATCCGAACCAAGGTTGTAAGAGTTGCAAGACAGGAGTCAAGTGGTCGACTAGGGTTAAGTGTCTAATCGATTTAAGCGGTGATTAATGTCAGCCTAGGCGGGGACCCTTATTTGTATTAGATTTTTTTTTAAATGTTGGGTTATTTATTAGATTTTGTCAAATTTATTATGTATGTAGTTAGCCTTTTTATGGTTTGGGCTTGTCCATCCGTCTTGATGTTGCTAGCGTTAGGATTTAAATATTGCATGCATGTATTGTATCAGGGTTAATAATTTTGTGATTCCCTAACTTGCCTTTATAGTATAAGTTCTTCATCGAGCTCTTCTAAGGTGATGATTATTAATCATTCGACATTACTTTGATCATAGCTTTTATTGTTTTGATTCATATTCCAGTTTAGAATCTATCGATCTATTATTTATTATTTCAACCATTGGTATCAGAGTAGGAGATTGTGTAAACCATACACAATTCTTCTGTCGAGTATTATTAGGGTTTTCCGCTTTTATTGGATCTGTTCTTACTGTTTTCATCGATTGTAGATAATGGTACGTTAATATGGGAAACAATGACCAAGCAAACATTCGCTCATACTGTTACAAGGAAGATCATCAAGACTCAACCCGATTACAACTCTCTTATTCTTGAGGTTACTAATGTTCCTCAAGATGAAAAGAACAAGCTTTTAAGTAATATTAAGGCCATGAGGATAATCAGATTCGCTCTTCCTCCAGACACGTTTCGTTTGGTGAGTTCTTGTGAAACTGTGAAGGAGATATGGGACACGTTGAAAGAGCTTTATTCCAGTGATGCAGATCTCGAACATTCTGTTCAAACGTTACTTCTTTTCTGATTTTGGTGCTTTTGCTTAAAAGTCAGATGAAAAGCTTGATCAGACTTTTAATCGCTTTAACCATATTTTGAGTAGGATGCTTAAGCACAATGTTAGGCGTGAAAAGATCGAGCAAAAAAGGTTACCTTCATGAATGGTTTAAGACCTGAGTGGAAGGCAGTTGTTTCCACAGTCAAAGCTCATGAGCAATTCAAGAACTATACTGTAGCGCAGCTAGTGGGAATACTTAGATCCCACGAAGATGAAGTAACAAAAGAAGGAATGGTTGTTTCTAGTATGGGTTCATTGTGCCTAGTTGCAAACGGCAAAAAGATTGTAGAAGAAGATTCGAAATCTGATCTCTCAGATTGCGAACTCTCGAAAGAGGAATATTGAAGCATCCCAAAAATATGACCCAAAAACTTTGTTTTCAAATCATTATTAAAATCATGAACCATCCAAATTCATAAGTAAAAACATAAATCATGTATCATAAAACATCATAGTATCTATCTCAAATCAAAATCTCATAACAAAACATCAGAGTAAACTCCCATGTTGAGACTGTGGTGTGTGTCATGCGATCATCCCAAGCCCTTCCCTTTGCTAGTGGAAGTACCTGAAACCAAAACTAAAAACTGTAAACACGAAGCTTAGTGAGCTCCTCCAAACTACCACATACCATACAATAAAACATATAACACAAATTGGGCCTTGCCCACTGCATCGGGCCCCGCCCGGCATCGGACCGAAGTCCGACATAAATTGGGCCCCACTTACTACATCGGACTGGAGTCCAGAATAACTTGGGTCCCGCCCACTGCATCGGGCCGTGCCCGGCATCGGACCGAAGTCCGGAACACATAACACATAACATAATCATGCATGAATCACAAAGACATCAAGCATACATAACTACTTCTCGGGACCACCCCAGCATCAAACTGAAGTCTGGAAACATAAAAAATGCATCGGGCTAACCCCGACATGTTACTACTACATAAACAGGTCGACATTGGTGCCTTAGACACGTCCCTACTGGAGGAAAACTCACCTCGTGTGACTGACTGCTGCAACTCTGGGTGAGGAATCTCTGTCTGTTGTTCCGACGACTCTCCGTCTATAAATTTCCATAAAGGTACTTAGTCAAAAACTGATAACTAATCTTAGGGTAAAATGACCATTTTACTCGTGGCTAATGTCAACATCCTGGTCAAATTCATCACCTAGTTAACCTGACTCGCCGAGTTGGTTCACCAACTCGTCGAGTTCCTATTTTTTCATCTGTTCCCAACCCCGAATTTACTTGTCGAGTCTAGCGAGAACTCGACGAGTTCTCCTTCAAACATAACATCAGGACTATCTTCATCTGACTCGCCAAGTTCATCCTTAAACTCGTCGAGTTCATCTTCATCATATGAGTGTGGCTAGTATGTAACTTGCCGAGTTATATGAACCACCCATCAAGTCCATCTTCATGGGTTGGGAGATTGCCTTGGACTCGCCGAGTGTGTTCATCCACTTGCCAAGTCTCATGGTTTCCACGTCCATAACTACGTTTATTTTGTTGAGTCCTCCTTCTGGACTCTTCCAGATCCCTTCGAATCAGAAAAGGTTGGGGAACCAAACCCCCGACTTGCTGAGTCCTATGAATGATTGGTCGAGTCAACTAATGTCCATGCCCATAACTTAATTTCTGTTGTGCTAATCTCATCCAAAGGGCAGATCTGGGCTCCTAAGGTCGATATAACATGTAAACTCATGAACTTTACGTTCATGCATGAGACTTTTAAGCTCAAAAGATAAAAAAAAAAGTAGGGTTTATTACATGCATGGGGTTCTCATTGCCATAAAGTTGACACCTTTATGCCATGAGAAGCCTCTAAGGTTCTAGATCTGAAGCATTTACCCCATATTACACTCTACAATCCAAAATGGCTTGGAAATGCCCCCAAAGATGACAAGATTCAAACCTCAAAGTGGACCTAACAATTAAGGAGTCAAGGTAAGTGCTCTTTACCTCAAATAACTGGAAGTGCAACCATAACTCTGGATCCACTTACTTGCTTCTTGATTCACTAAGCTTTTCCCTTTCTTCTTCTAACTTCAAATCACAAGGAAAGGCACAAATTGCTCAAGAATTCTCACAATTGATTAGGATTTCGAGGATAGAGCTTGAAGGTGATGGAGGATGGGGTGGAAGCCTCATAAGATGTTTAAATAGGGTGCAAACCCTCTAATTTAGGGTTTCACTCAGACAGCTTCTAATCGCCAAGTCGGTCTTCTGACTCGTCGAGTAGGTCACTTAGTCCCCCGACCCGGAGTCGATTCTACTCAACGAGTTGGGCCTCCAACTCGCCGAGTCCAAGGGTAAAATATGAAGTTTAGCTTGAATTTAAATGTGTACCTGAGACCGGATGTTACAATTCTCCCCCACTTGTCTTAGACTTCATCCTCAAAGTCTGTTGTCTCTGAAAACATCTCTGGATGGTGCTCCCTCATTTCCTCCTCGGG
Organism: Lactuca saligna; assembly: GCF_052625555.1. Classification (NCBI taxonomy): domain Eukaryota; kingdom Viridiplantae; phylum Streptophyta; class Magnoliopsida; order Asterales; family Asteraceae; genus Lactuca; species Lactuca saligna. Next base: position 7,745,904 of record NC_136425.1, on the reverse strand, counting down.
CTTCCATGTCAACTCCGAACCCTTGCGGTGCTGCCAATGCACCTTCATTAACTCTACCCTCTTGTTCCTCAGCTCCTTCGACTTGCGATCTAAAATTGCCATGGGTCTCTCGATGTAATTCAGGCTGTCATCAACCTGAATATCCTCAATGGGTACCACTGCTGAATCATCCACTAAGTACTTCCGCAGCTGAGAAACATGGAACATGCTGTGGATCTGGATGAATTCTGCTGGAAGATCTAATCGATAAGCAACCCGACCCACCCGAGCCAAAACCCTAAATGGACCAATGAACCTAGGGCCCAGCTTTCCCCGCTTCCGAAACCGGATAACACCCTTAAAAAGGTGACACTTTTCGGAGGATCATATCGCCTACCTGAAACTACAAGTCTGAACACCACTTGTCGGCGTAACTCTTCTGGCGACTCTGAGCAGTCTGGAGCCTGCTCCAGACTTGCTGAATCCGCTCTGTAGTCTTGAGTACTACCTCTGTACTCCCCATGACTCTTTGACTGACCTCATCCCAACAGATTGCAGTCCTACACTTCCTCCTGTAGAGCATCTCGAAGGGAGGTCGGTCTATACTGGAGTGCTAGCTGTTGTTATACAAAAATTACGCTAACGGAAGATACGTATCCTGACTGCCACCGAAATCACACATGCCTGAAGCATGTCCTCAAGATTCTGAATCGTACTCTCATTCTGCCTGTCCGTCTGAGGGTGGAAAGCGGTGCTGAAATGGAGACGAGTACCTATCTAGTCGTGAAACCACTTCCAAAACCTGGAAGTAAATCGAACATCTCGGTCTGACACCACCGAGACAGGCACTCCATGACGTACCACTACCTCTCGCACATAAATCTCGGCCAACTTCTCGGCCGAGATGCTCTCCTGGATTGGTATAAAATGGGTGCTCTTGTTCAACCGATCCACGATGACCCATATCGAATCAACCCCACGTGCTGTCCTGGGAAGCTTAGTAATGAAATCCATATTGATATACTCCCATTTCCACACGGGAATGTCTAACGGTTGCATCTTGCTGTGAGGCCTTTGGTGTTCTGGCTTGACCTTCCTGCAGGTCAGGCATCTCTCCATGTACCAAGCTACATCCCACTTCATGCAGGGCCACTAGTAATTAGGTCAAAGATCTTTGTACATCTTCGTCGCCCCTAGATAGATGGAGAACCGAGACTTGTGGGCCTCATCCATCAACACCTACCGTACTCCGCCACATTACAGTACCCAGACCCTCCCATGCAGGGTCAACAATTATCGGCTATCGTAATCAAACGAAGCTACTCGGCCCGCAATCCTCTGGCACTTCTAGCGCTCCTCCTTCAGGCCCTCAACCTGTGCTTCCCTAATCCGCTCCAACAGTGGAGTCATCACTGTCATCCTCAAACAGATGTCTCGGATCGGGGTCACCACCGCCTTGCGGCTCAGGGCATCTGCCACTACATTGGCCTTGTCCGGGTGTTAACAGATCTCACAGTTGTAATCCTTAACCATGTCTAACCACCGACGCTGCCTTATGTTCAGATCCGGCTGATCCATGAGGTACCTCAAACTCTTGTGATCCGTGTAGATAGTACACCGGACCTTTGGTGGTTGTCGAGGCCAACAAAATAAATACCCTAAATATTACACACTAAAATAGTGTATAGTGGTAAAGGGATCATATCCACAGAGATTGGTTCGATTTGTTACTCCTATGCAAATCTTGTTGTACAAACACTTGTGAAACTACAATAAAAATAAAATTGGGGGATTTTGATTGTTTGAGATGTTTAAAAGAAAACTAGAATTGCACTAAGATTTAAAAACACAAATCAACAAAAGAAAAGTTTGATGTAAAAATCAATAAAAGAAAGATGGTTGACTTTGGACTTTCATCACTTGAACATTTGGTTAAGTAACCATGAGAATACCAAGGTGCAATACTTGTGTTTAAAATCTAACCTGGCTATATCAATTTATAAGCATAACTTGCATCAACTCTTCTTTTGTATTAAAATGACTAGAGAAGCTCATAGCACATTTCCTAAATCAAAGTCACAAAACTAATGAAGCATTTAATTTTGTGAAAATCAATTAGCATTAGGTTTTAAGAGTCACCAAATCCAAAGAGTAATCTATTGCTTTCATTACCACTATGGAAAAAAAAAATTCTTAGTCTAAATGAAATGAAAACAAACATTTAAACTAATTGTTTCTTGTTAAATTGAAGACCCAATACTTAGCCAAAAATTTAACCAACAAAAATAACATTCACATATCAATATTCATGACTAGAGATATATAAACATGAAGGAAGTTTTCATAAAAAATATAATCATAGATATTCAACACAAGTTCATGGAATTCTTCAAAACAACCAAAACATTCAAGCAATTATATCCAAGTCAACCAAATGAAAATCTATCCAAGCATGGCCAAAGTTAAACAAAAACAAGAGAGATTAGAGATACCAAACATTGTTCAAGATGAAAGATGAAAGAAATCCACAAATCTTCTAATCTTCTAGAGAGAAAAAGTGTTTGTTTCTTCAAGTATTCATAATGAAAAATTCTCTCAAAACTTCAGTAAAAGTGGTCAAAATCGGATCCAATAGTTGCCCAAAAGTATTCCACCAACTTTCCCCAAGTAGAGGCAAAAAGCTAAAATTCTGGTTCTTCACAGTGCGATCCATGCAGACCATTTGTAAATCCACACGGACCGCGTGGATTCTGCTGAATGGGCTTTTTGGCCCATTTAATTGGCACTTCTAGATTACTCTTCTCATCTATGGTCCAGCCCGTTTGTGCAAGTTCTTGATAGCCCAATTATGTCTTCCAAACTCTTCGAAGATGCTCCAATGCTCCTTTAATCTTCTATAGCTCGAATTCTCGTCATCCCGCCCGAAATTTAAGTCTAACGCACTTCTTGCTTATATTGACACCAAGCCCAATTGCAGCACTTCAAGTCCATGAATAAATTGCAAGCCTACAATAGTCCCACACTCCTTCCAAAACCTCCAATGACAAATAGTCTTCGATAAATCCTGCAAATAAGCTCAAAAGACTAGAAAGCACCCGGTAAAGGAGACAAATAACAAAAAGAGAAAATATGATGAAGATTAACTAAAATGAGATGAAATGTGCTAAAATAAACTATAAAAAGAAGTAAATAAAAAGCAGGAACTCATCATGATATCTAAGTCCACCCAGAAGGTTGGCAACTTGAACAGTTGCTAAGGGTTTAGGCCTTTAGGGTTCATGTAACATACCCAAAATTTATAGAGTATATGTTAGTGATTTTGTAATTGCAGGTCTATTTTTGATTTATTTTTATTATATTTATGATTTTGGACGACTTATTTTCCTTTTCTCCCTTACTCATTATATCTTTGCAAACCCAATAGAAAAATATAGACATATATATAAAATTATAAAATATATTAAAATTTTGCCGTCTTGAAAAGTGCTAAGGCTTCGCCATGTGTCGCAACGCTTAAGGCTTGTTTATGCCGCAAAATCACGTCTTACGTTATTTACAACTATGTAAAAATTAAATAAACATGATTGGACCCACTTGTCCTCCATCTCTCCTATCTCGTTCTCCAATCTTAGCAATATTTAAAAAAATCGTTTTTTTAATTGAATCGGGTAACCGATTTCCAGTTCGACCACTTATTCAACTAAGTATTTTTCCATGTTTGGTGGTGGTGTGGATAGACCTTCAGATTGTGTATATTTCGAAAACGTTCAATTTGCTTTGGAAATGGACTATTTTTTAACGGACTAAGGAAAATTCAACTATATAAGTCAATATACCGGTTCAAAAGGATTTTTTACCGGTTCTATCACACATCTTCAATCCTTTTATGAAGAAACCGTCTAGTTCGATCTGGTTTAGAAATTGATATAAAACTGATCGTTGTTGAACAATTCTTATCCTCGGTTTCTGGTCTAACAGGTTCGACCGGCCAATTCAAACCGGTTTTTTGAAACATTGATTATTATTGTTGAACTTTAACTACAAAAAAATTATTTTAATAATGTTGGAAGGAGTGGTGTCATGGTTGTTACCATGTCATCTCAAATTTTTGGCAGTCACATCATATCTCCCACACTACAAGCTCAACATACCATTTAGAATGTTGTGAGTTAAAATTTGTTTTTTTGTTTGATTTACATATTTTATAAAAAACAAATGTTTCATTAAATTAAATAGAAAGTTACAACAATTGGAACATGATTTAAAACTTGACTTAAAACTCAACTTAGTACATCACTTAAAACATGAATTAAATCATAACTTCTACCAATCTTCCAAATTATATTTCTTTATAATTTCCATTTTCACCTTCATCGAAATCAACGTTCATTTTTGGGTAATTTAGAAAAGTATTTCATTAAAAGTTTATAGTCATTATTATTTTTTTTCTTTTTTCTTGTGTAATTTTCATTTTTTTTTTTTTGAAGTTCTCATTCAACCTATGAAGCTCCGATCCAGTATCCTCACCATGACTTAAAGAACCTTCTACACATTTTGCTCTCTTGTGGCTTGATCTTTTCCCATAGTACGGTTCGACCTTGGGAATTCATAAGGTTCGTCTTCGTTGAGGTCTAACCCAATATTTGTATTAGAAGATTCGTTATGTGGGTTTACAAATGTTTTGGTTTTTTTGAACCACTCGTGAAATCTTCTGATGTTTGAAGTTCAAGCTAATTTTCTTTATCCATTAAAACTAACCAAAAGTGAATATTTTTGAACGTCTTCTTCTTTACTTTGTGGTAACATTCTTGAGCTTTGGCTAGGATTTATGCATCACTAGCACTGCTTCATAAAGAAAGCTTTATGTTGACGAACACACCATTGAACTCCATTCCAACTTTGTTTGTATCCCTCCATTTCAAATATATTTGATATTTCGTGCAGTAGTTGCCTCTTTTCAATTAACGAGAAAAACTTTTCCACATTTTATGTAAAAGATGTTTCCATCTTTGTCGTCTCTAATGACCGAGTCCTTCAAAATGTTAACACATGCTTCTGCTTACGCCTTCTTTTCAACTGGGGTCAATTGGAATTGGGATTGGTTTCAGGGGCGGAACACGGATAATAGAACTAGGGGGGCCGAAACCAAAACTTCGTTAAATGTTTTTTTGAATGATCATAAATTGTAAGTATATTAGCCATAGTTACAACACACACTACATCAAGTATGGTATAAAACGACATAGCAAGTAAGTCACATGTATAATGCCTAACCGATAAAACAAAATCTTGTAAGTATGGCAAAATATATCAAGTAATAAGTACATAGTAAAAATAAGGTTATAATTGTACCTTGTATGTATCTCCTTCCGTTCATGTGTGTGTGTGTGTGTATATATATATATATATATATACACACACACACACACACAACTATACACACTATACATGTGTATGATGTGTACATATATGGTTGTATAGAAGTACTAAACTTAGATAATAAGAATTTTAGTCAAAATTATAAATAAACCTATAAACTATTAGTATAATTCGTTATTTTCTTACTAGGCTTCCTATCAACCAACATACAGTAAGCATGAGAGTGTCTTTTGTGATTAGTTCCAAACTGTAACGCCCGCAAATCCGGGCTAGTCAATTTAGAGGCAATAGGAGTCGAAAATGACTTTTCGACAAAAGATTATTTAGAATAAATAATCTTAACCAAGTTGTAGAATATGTCACAAGCTTTCCGTACATATAAAGAACGCCAAAATCCGAGTTATAACGAAGAAGTTATGGCCCGCCGAAGTTTTACGGCAAAACCGGCACGGCACCGGGAGACGTAAATAGTGAATTTATGATAGAAGACTTTTTAGCCTTAGCAATCTAAACAAAAGTCTTAGAATATGTTAAACTAAGAACATCGATAAAAAGAACGCCCAAGTCTGACTTCGTATGAAGAAGTTATGATTTTTCTAAGATTCGGCTTAGCAGTGTACAGCCCGAAACTCGAATTTTAGTTCGAGCGGTTTTTGGCTTACGCAACCTAAATGAGAGTTGAAGATCTCATTAATAGAAACTCGACGGTAAAAAGACAGACGAAAACGGAGTCCGTATGAAGGAGTTATGAACTCTTCGCGGTCATTTAACAGTCTAAACGCCTCCTATTGTTAAATTTGAGAGCGGTCGAGAATTAGCCAATGGAGTCTAAACGAAAGTTGAAGATCTTGATTTTACCTACGCGTGGATATAAAGAACGTCGAAAACGGAGCTCGTATGCGAAATTTATGATTTTTCTAAGTTTGAGGGCTGATACGCGATAGGGGGTGACGTGGCACCACCAGAATTAGACACGTGGCACCACCAAAAGGCCACCACATGGACCAAATCGACGAGTGATGACTCAAACTCGGCGAGTCCACCATTCAGGCCTCCTATAAATAGAGGTGCCGGGCATTCACTTCTCTTCACACATCTCCGACATTCTTTCTCTCTCTAGTTTCTCTCTCTAGCCTCCCAAACCCTCCCTAAAGCCTAGGTAAACCCCCTAGCACCCGAAGGAAGCCCCAAGGCTCCCAGAGTCCCGAGAAAAAGGGTCTTTCGGCTCGGAAACGCTGCTCCAGCGAAGCCCGGTTTTGCGAAAAAACCCGCTGTAAGTGAGCTATGCCTACGCTATCTTTAGTATAACTTATGTTTTAATATAGTAACATTATTAGGAACTTATAATGAGAATTTGGGCTATTATTATGAGTTATATTGAGTGTTATTTAACGCTTATATAATAAAAATAATAGTCAAACTATTAATTAGTCACGGTTATCGTTAGACTAAACCCTAGTGGTACTGGTACTAGGTTTTATCGAAGGAATATCGTTTTGAGAGTATCGAAGCGCTGTCCGAGTGCTGAGTCACCACCTATTCAGGTGAGTGCATAGTCCCTTTCATCTTACACATAGATATGAAGTATTTTATATAAACTACGTGCTATGTGTGCATATTATCTGAATACTTGTTGTCTATGCTGGATGAACGTTTTATACATGTTTTAAATGATTTAAACTGTATATGTATTTTATATCTACAAAATGTGTTGGGTAAAACATGGGTAGATGAAATAGTTGTTTTGTGATAACACGATGTTGTCAGTGATCCAGTCATCTAGTGGAGTATAGATGAAGACCATGGGCGATACTAGATGGTCCGATGGAACGCTAGTAAGCTCGTAACCTGTAGGTGTTTTTGAACTAGGTGCTCATTAGGTATTTTGAACTGAGTGTGTTCACTAGGTATTTTGAACTAAGTGTATGCACTAGTTACTTTTGAACTAAGTGTTTACCAGATGTTTCGGACTACGTGTTCACGAGATATATTCTATAAGCCTTGGTAATAATGGACTTCGTGTCGATTCCTTAGGATGATCCTTAGGAATAAATAAACGAGGAATAGCTGATTCTTAGGGTAGATCCTTAAGACTAAAGAAGATAATGGGGATGGGTAATTGGGTTGATTGTTTAAATTGTTTAAACATAATAATTATATTATTGTGGGTTGAAAACCCTATGTACTCACCAGGTTTCCCAACCTGACCCACTCAGTTTATTTATATCACAGGTGTTGATATGAAGTCACTTTACACTGAGAGATTTAAAGATATGTAGATCACTAGTGTAAATAAATGTAAGTTCTGTTTATGCTTATGTTTCTGTATTAACGATGACATCCCAAACGTTTTAAAATGAAATAAATACGTTTCTTCGAAAATGTTTTAATAACGTATTTACCATGTTTTTCTGGGAACAAATTCCGCAACATTTTTATAAAATGAAGTACTCTGATTTTTATAAAGCATAAACAAAATCGGTCTTTTCTGGCCGTGATTTTGGGGATATCACACAAACCCTCACAGAGTACTTTTCACAAACACTTAGCATGCAAACTTTCAAGACCGTATTTTATAGGTATCTATAATATAAACCGTAGACATTAAAGACAAATAGATCAGTTCCAGAAGGAAAAAGTAAAGAAGAGCTTACAGATCAAAATTTAAAGCTTCATATGTTCATTAAAACACATTTTCACAAAATAAACCTCACTGAGGACTTTTCACAAACACTTCATATGCAACTCCACATGTTCAATTCCAACAAAGTTAAACCGTCGTATAAAAACATTAATGTACACTTTTCTGAAGCAATAAACAAATTAAATGAAGAAATTTAAAAAAACAATAAATACATAACAAAAAAAGTAAGAACTTAGCATTTGCAAAGGTAGCTCCAACACAAAATTGATATTTCATTTCTAACAGAGGTATGTATGTATGGGAATGCAAGGGAAAGTTAGAGACCGGGAAAAATGAAAGAGATATAGAGAATATGATACAGAATCGATGGTGGTTAAAGGGAAGAAGAGATCATGGTTTAGCCTTGTCTTTATATTCATTACTTGCATCTTTACATCTTTCGGGCTCCAATTCTCTGCAACATCTATGGTAAAAAGCATAGATCTAGTGAAAAACGGGGGGCCATGGCCTCCTCTGGCCCCTTAAAGGATCTGCCACTGATTGGTTTACTCTATATGTATAATATGGATCAATGGAATCGAAATAGTGTTGCGATTGGAATAGATTTTCCTGCATTATTTTAAATGCGCTAAAATCAAGTTAGGGTATAGATTGAGATTGGAATTTTAGTTAAAATTGAATTTGGAATTTGGATTGGTTTGCTTCAAATGTATAATATGGAGCATTTTCTAGGATAGTGATACATTGATGGTGAAAATATGAATGCATCAAGTTAAGGTCTGTCAGACAAAAATGACAAACGGTCTGAAACTATTTTCTTTTTTCTTTTTGGAGTATTTTTTTTTGGCAAGGAATTTGATGAAGGGTTTGAAACTCTTTTCTTGTTTCTTCTTGGAGTTTTTTGTTGCCTAGGAAATTGATATTATGAAGGCTATGGCCTAGTAAGAATTTGAGAGTGATATGTATATTTATAGCGGTTTAAAAAATGGCTATTTTTTTTTTTAAAGTTAGAAAAGTGTATCTAGGTAAAAAAAATGATTTAATTGAAGAAGTAATTGAAAAAAGGTTAAAAGGTTCTTTTCCCTCACTAATTCTCTTCAAGAATCAATGTTCATTCTCTTTAATAACTCAATGTTGTATCACCCTTCAAGTCTCGGCATGCCGCCATGATGGGACGGTGTGCGCCGAGCATCTCATGATGCATGATGAAGCCATTCTGCCAAACTTCTTACGTTGCTTGATTAACTTATAGCGCGTTTGGTTGTTAGAAAAGAAATGGAATTCGAAGGAAAAGGATTTCAATTCCCTCGAATTTATGTGTTTTGTTGGACTTAGAGGGAGGAAATGTATTCCTAAATGAAATAAACTTTCCACCATATGGAGGAAAGCGGATTATTAAGTACCCACTGTACTTATCAGAAAACTCATCACCACCACCACTACCATTAACAATCACCATCACTGCTAGCACCATCGCCGCCGTCGTTGCCGACCCTCACCACCATTACCCCCGCCACCTACCACCACCGCCGTTGTCGCCGTTACCACCACCATCACCACTGATGCCGCCGCTACCCACCACCAACCACCACTACCGTCGTTGCCGCCACCACCACCTCCACCATTACCAACACCGCTACTACCACCATTACTACTGTCACCACCAACGTCGTTACCACCACTACCATCACAACCATCACCACCACCATCGCCGCCACCACCATCACCACGTCATCCATCACCCACTACCACAGCCACTGCCACCATCACCGTCACCATCGTCATCACTGCCACTACCACCATCACCACCATTGTCACCCCAACAATCAATGTCACTTCCACCATCACTACCATCGTAGCTGCGACCATCACTGCCACCCACCACCATCATTGCCACCACCCCCACCACCACTGTCAAAATTTTACTATTTTTATAATTTTCATAATGTATTTTTACATATAAGTTAGCAAACAATGAATTCCAATTATATTTCACTGTGAACCAAACAAAACTTAGAATTAATACCAACTTCATTTCCTATCAACCAAACATCATACGGAATTGGATTTAAATTCCTCACACATTCATTTTCTAATTCCAATTTAAAAATTTTCAACAACATTCCGCGAACAAAACCTAACTTTAGTTGGTTGCCTTAGTAATGAATGTCGGAGTTTAGTATAATAATCGTCCCATTTTAGTATAACCATTGATCACGATTTTAGAATCAAAAGACACATGTCAATAAAGAAAAACGTCAAATCGAAACATGCGAAAAAAATTTGGATGCAATGCATATAGATGATTATGGAACGATGGCTTTTACCATATTTCTAAATTTTTATTAAACTAAAAATATACATTATATTATCGTACATATGAGAAATTAGGACATATTTAACATTTAACATAAAATATTGGACCAATTCAATGGATCCAAGCAAGTTGGATGACGTCACGTGATTTATTTTATTACATCTATTTTTTGTGTTTAAAATTCCTTTATAATTAATATATGATTTATTAATTCAAATATTTAAATACCACGATCAAATGACGGAATTTCCTTTACATCAGTAATTAACTTATAATAAAAAACAAGTCACGGGAGTTGGCTAGCCTAAAGTCGAAATCTAGACTCATTTAATTAAGTAATCAATCGAATAAATAGTATTTAACTCCTTTTTATTGTTTAAAAATAAAGCATTTACGTTCGTACATAATACAATAAAAAACTATTATAATCTAACATTGAACAATGGGTATATTGGGTTGATACAAGTTAGAAAAATACACTATTTAAATATATTTAAAAAAATACATAAATTTATGTATATGAGTTTTACACATCCAAATATTATATTTGTATATTTTAATTTTAAATACATATTTCATTTTATAACATTTTAAATTATTAAAATTTGTTTAAATTCTTATTTTTAAGATTTTATAATCATTTTAAATACTTATTTTTTTTTTATCAATGGATTATTATATCACTCTTGTAAATTAATGTTTAAGATATCACATATACCCTTCATATAAATTTAGGTTATTCCCGCTAACAATGTATCTAATAAGAAGTTACTAACAAGGATGTTTTGGGGTCTATCCTATGCATTATCTATATATATATATATGTTCAAATGTGGATTAACATTTATTGTATGGACGTGTGGATAATGTTATTCTGTACAAATGACTAATAAAATATGTTGCTTTGTAATGTGAATACGTTCAACCTCACATAAGTATTGTCATTATCATATATTCTCACTAGTTAAATTGTCTATAAGGGTATTATAAACTTTTTTTTATGATTCTCAAAATGTGTAATTGATAATGTATGATTATGACGATAGTTATGTGAACTTGAACGTATTCACGCTAACAAACAACTAATTATGTTAGTCATTCTTATAAAATAACACTGCACACATACGTATGCATAATAGAAGTCCATCCACATTATTATTATTATTATTATTATTATTATTATTATTATTATATATATATATATATATATATATATATATATATATATATATATATAAACTTTTAAAATATCATATAATCCAAATTATTAATTTAAGCAATTTAAATAAGCTCACATTTTCTTTTTTCACCCTTTCACAATCGCTTTGAAGTAGGGGTGTTTATGGGCGGTTTGATTCAGTTTTTAGCTAAAACTGAACCATAACCATTATAAGTGGTTAATGTCTTCGGTAGTCATTAGGTATTGGTTAATACTAGTTTTGATTAACGGTTTGTGTCGGTTAATGGTTATGGTTAATGATTAATCTTTGTTAATCATAGTATGGTCTGATTTGTGATGCCTACTAGCCTAGGTTTTCCTTATGTATGAGATTTCCAGTGATTCCTCTAGGAGTGAGGGTTGAGTGCTTGTTATGCTTGTTCTTCTCTTTAATGTTGTGGTGATACTTGGTATAAATATAGGTAGGTGTGGAAGGTAGTATGGGCCCGTACTACTGAAAGCATAGGACCCATACGCATACCAAGGAAGTCACAACCCTTAGGGCGGTGTTGAGAGTCAATTCCCGGGTTAGTGGGAGGTATCTGATGTTTGCGGTGTTTTTCAGTATGGTGGTTACGAGGCATGCTGGGAGCAGATCCGGAGCAGGATTGGGAGCAGGAGAGGGCGGTCAGGGTGGGTCAACACCACCTGAAGTTATCGGTCAGATGAGCACAGACGAGCTGGGTGCTAGGATTCGCGAGATCCTGCATGATGAGATTGCTGCGATGTTCCGGGCCGAGTTGCCGAAACTGTTTGAGTTGATCAATTTTGATGAGCGTTATGCAGCTCTTGCAGAGACAGCTGCTGCGGCAGCTACAGTGACTGTGGCAGCGGCAGGGGGAGGAGCCGGTAGAGGTTTTCAATATCGGGACTTCGACAATACGAAGCCCCTACCTTTGATGGAGTTCAGGACCCGATGTTGCTATGAGATGGGTGTCAGACGTAGAGGGGTGTTTCTTTACGTGTTCATGCCCTACTGATCAGAGGGTGAGGTGTGCTCTGAACCTGTTGAGGCTTGGGGCGAAGGATTGGTGGAGATTGACCACGGGGTCATATTCGGATGCGTAGAGGGCTGCGGTTTCTTGGGATCAGTTTCGGGAGATGTTTAGCACTCGTTATGTTCCGTAGGTTGAGAGAGAGAGATTGGCTTAGGAGTTCCTTGAGCTGAAGCAGGATTCGGAGTCGGTGACGGAGATCACCAGGATGTTCACTGAGAGGGAGATGTTTTGCCCTGAGTTCGCTTTAGAGCAGGCTCAAATGTCCCGATATCTGAGTATGCTCAAGAGGGATATCAGGCAGGTTGTGTCTAAGCAGAGGTGCGAGACCTTGTTGGAGCTGCAGGAGGCCGCCAGGCGGCGTGAGTTGGAGATTGAGTTGCAATTGCGAGAGTAGAGGCAGGCTCCGGTGCAATCGTAGCCGGCACTGAAATGGTCCAAGACCGTTGATTCTAGATTGGGAGATCCGAGCAGCCACACTTGTGGGAAGGGTCACACCGGAGTTTGTAGGTCCGGTGATGCATGTCGCAAGTGCAGAAAGGAGGGGCACTATATGAGGGATTGTCGGCAGACAACCCTGGTTCGGGATTTGAGGATTTGTTATCATTGCCATCAGGTTGTATACTTGAGGTCCAATTGTCCACAGCTTGTTGCTGGACCGGTGCAGGCTCCAGCACCGACCACTTTGAGGATTACAGGTGGAGGTCAGGGTGGAGCGGAGCCCCCAAGGGCTCCGGGTTGTGCTTTTCAGCTTACAGCGGAGGAGGTCAGGGAAGTACCAGATGCAGCTCTTGATGTCTTGTTATTTGGTGATTATTGTGGAGTATTGTTTATCTGCTAGTCTCGCTGTGTGATTTTTTTTTTAATATTGTATTCGTTGTTTCTCAAGGATTGTGGTATGGTTATGGGTTTGGTGTTGAAAAATTTCGTTGGTTGTCATTCATGATGATTATCTGTGGGAATCTGACTTTTGGTCGGAATGTCGGGTAGCATCTGCAGACTGAGGAGTGGTTAGCTGAAGATCGAGTTTCTTTCGAGCCCGGGATTATCAGTGTTGTTATGAAAATTTGTGATGATTGCTCGTTCTGGTGCGAATTAGTTCGTGTGTAAGGGGTTGTGTTGTGTAGGGTTGTCGAGGGAGGTCGGTGTTGGCGACCGGTGGTTGATAGTCAGAGCTCTAAGTGGGGGAGAATTAGAGAGCTCTCCGAAAGATCGATAAGCATGTAAGGTTGTTTAGCTGTTAGGATTCAACAGTGGTTCTGTCAGCCGAGCGTAGGTTGGTATGAGCAAGTGACAGACAGGCAGGGCGGGATGTAGACCAAGGGTGATTGATTGTGGAAGGCTTGAGATCAGACCGGGTTGAGTATGATGGGTGGAGATAGAGTTCGAAACCCCTAGAGGGCTAGAACAGTATGCATGGGAGAGTTTTCTGGAGAGATAGCGTGGGATGATGAATGCTAGATGAGCAGTCCGGATAGACTGAAGGTTAGAGGGTGTACCAGTCAGGCCGAACGCTCAGAGAACGGTCCATACAGGCTGAAGGCGTTGGAGGGCGGTCTAGACCTGTTGAAGGTTCTGAGAGTGGTCCAGATGGGCTGAAGGCCTGGTAAGGCGGTCCAGTCATGCTGAAGACTCTGCGTGTGTTGATAGATCTGTATGAGGATATGGAATGAGTATGTCGCGATGTGATAACATCAGAAGCTCTGGCCCTGGATATTGATCACGATTAGTGTAGGTTGTGGATGGACTTGAGAAGTCCCGACGAGTGGATTCAGAGTATGTGTGATGCATGGGATAGCGGTTATGCTATAAGGAAATGGTGTAGTATTGGGTGAGCGTCGTGGTACTTGTGGTAGTGTCAAGGCAGCCAAGTGGTTTTCCTTGGTAAGGAAAGGGAGAAGAATGTAGCTCCGAGAGGGAGTGTAAGCTCACGAAAAGGAAGGCAATAGTGTGAAGTTATGATTGGGGTGTTCCAATTATGGTCATTGAGTAGCGGGTTTGCAGCAGTGGTATGGACTCACATCGGGATTGGATGTCTGCTGAGGTCACGGAAGGAATTCCGAGGGTGTAGAGCCAAGAGGCTCGGAAGGGATGTAGGGATGGAGTCTCGGACTCCCAGCGTGATTTTGATCAAGGAATTGTGTATGTTGTAGAGATTCATCCTGAGGGATGTGCCATCCTGACGGCATGGAGTGGATAAAGTTGGACTCAGATCGGGTTTCCGGTGGTTCAGGATTTTCACTAGCTCGTATGAGCCAAGTGGTTGTTGTGATTTGGAGTGAGTGAAGTATCATGGAGTGATACTCGGTTGATAAGTGTGGTTATTAGAGGATGAGCCAGTGGCCGGCTTGAAACGGTGGTCAGAACACCGCAAGAAAGGGAAAGTTAGGTTTTGGGTTACGGTGGTTGTGTCTTGAGGAGTAGTTCGGGAGTTGAGTTGTCGGAGGGTGGACCAGGTGGACTGAAGGCGCGATACGGCGGACCAGTCACACAGTAGACCTGAAATTCATGGTTGTTCTGTGATTTGTTATGATATAGCATGTTATGTGTGTATGGTATATGTGGTTGGTATTTTGGGGGTATCTCACTAAGCTTTCGGGCTTACAGTTGTGGTTTAATGTTTTTTAGGTTCTTCAGGAGACCGTGGCAAGGCAAAGGCGTGATCGTACCGCTCCTCATGTTTATGTTTTATGTTATGGTTCTGGGAACACTCTGATAATAAATGTATTGAAAACCTTTTTGTAATAACTTAATGAATTAGGATGTTTTTGAAAAGCTTAAATTGGTTGAAATTTTTATGGTCGTTACAATTTAGCTCCTGAATGTGTCAAATAGTGATGTGTTTTCAGTAATATCATTACTTCAATTAAAAAATCTTCAAGATGAAGGCATGTTTCTTAATTCTCTTTTAAGATGAAAAGTTGGTAATTATGATTGTATGAGTTTTTAGGAAGATTTTTGCTATGGTGATATTTCTCTCAAATATGATTTGCCAAGAGTTTTTTGCATTGGAGGTGCATAAGAATTCCCTTATTAAAGATTGGGTATTATATGGGGAGTTTCATGTAGCACCGATAAGGGATCCTAGAGGAGGTGTTGATATGTTGCAATGGGAGGTGTTGTATAAGCTTTTTTGGCCTAAGAGTTTGTCTAATCAAGCATATATTTAAGGGACTACAAATCACAAAACTCATTGAAACACTTTGGTTCCAATAAAATTGACTATATTTGGGGTGGAGAATTTTTATGGAACGATTTCTCACTTGAGTAAATGTTGTGACATGCTTATCAGGGGATTGGTTGTTCGTTGACAGGTTTGTCCAAGAGCTTTTCCTGTGAACATAACACAGAAGAATCGTTAAAGGAAGGCCGGTGATTCTCCCGGGACGTCACTCCGATGATCAAGTTAGTTGTTAATTTAGAGGGAATTTTTAGGGTAAATTGTGTGGAGAAGAAGATGGATCCCTTCCTTGAGCTGGAGGAGATCCTTTTATACTTGTTTCTAACGGAACAAAAGGACTCTCCCATGTGGGAGTGAGACGTGACACCCTTTCATTGGGAGGTGTATCCCCACGATAACTAACTGCCAGATGACGTCAGTTCTAGGCGTCACCGGGCTCCTTGTCATGACCTAATTGGTTGTGAAAGAATAAGAAGATTACGAGGAATATTCTTTCCTCATGATGAGAAGCGGGCTACCAGCTCAACGCTGGCCTACTCGAGCCAAGGTCGGGTATCGGCCAAGGCTCTGGCATGATAACGCTTCGTTAGTACTTTCCGTTAAGTTTAACGTGCATACGGTAACGTTAACAGTAAACTTGAATAAAAAAGAAGTTAAGGTGGAATCTATTTTGACAATGATTTGTGATTGTTAAGTTGTGGAGACTGATTCACTATTTTTGACCCTATAACCGCTAAACATCAACCCATGAAGAAAGTTTTTGTAGGCTAGGTCCTATATCATATTGGCAGTTTTTGGTCAAACAACTAATATATATATATATATATATATATATATATATATATATATATATATATATATATATATATTGAATTTGAGTAGCTTAATGTAAAAGAATGCCATGGGGCAGTATCAATAAAATCTCTCTCTCTCTCTCTCTCTCTCTCTCTCGTGTTCATTTGTGGACATAACTGATCATCTTGATTGTGTGAACCACGTAAATTGATTGTGTTTTATTTCTCGTTTTGTATTATTACTCTGTTTTATGAAATCATCAATCGTTTGTTGAAGTGTTCAAAACCTATAAATTATACACGTCTATGGAGACAAACGACTACTTATTTAATTTGTATTTTGTTGCTTTGTGATTTGCTCTCAAGTAGTTAGATGGTATGAGAATTACAATCTTATGTGAAATAGAGTTTCATATATAATTCTTTGGTTTGATACTTTGTGTCTTTATAAGAGTCAAAGGTTATGTTTAGATGCGATGGTGCTTACTACGATATTGGCGATATGAATTTTTAGTAATGAGATTATCTTTTGAGTGCAAAAAGCTAAGGAAAGACCATATATCTTTGACAAGATTGTTTCCTGAGCAAGGTTTTGAAAACCGGATCGGAGACTGAACCAGTCGTCTTACTGGTTCGATGGTTCAAGTGGTCCAACTGGTTGGACCGGTCTCAAAAACCGAAAAAACCGGATGATGTCATAATTATATTTAATTATACAAAAATTACGAAAAATGAAAAAAATAAATATTTTTTAAAATTTCCGGTTTTGACCGGTTTTACCGGTTCAACCGGACCGGTTTTGACCGGTTTTACCGGTTCAACCGGACCGGTTTTTACCGGTTCGACCGGTTTTCACTGGTTTTCACCGGTTCACACGAATACCGGTTTTTTAGCCTTTAAGAACCGGATCCAGGACCGGTTTCCGGTTGAACCGGTCGAACCGGCCGGTTCGGTCCGGTTTTCAAAACATGGTTCCTGAGTAATTAAGGTATCTATGTTGATTTTTTTTTGTCCATATATGTTAGAATGTCATAGTTACACTTTATGTATATAATTATTTAATTATAAATTTTAATACGGTCATAAATTTATGAGTGTTGTATGTATGTATCATTAAAAACCTTTAAATTTAATTGATATGTTATTGGTATTCCATCATGTTGCTCACGTCAATGTTTCATAATATCTTATTTTTAATTTGTCCTTTTATTTTTAAATTAAGGTAATATTATTTAATCAGGAAGATTATGCCAGTGGTTAAATTATTAATTACGTTGGATTAGAAAGAATGACAATGGCTGAGCATTCATAGGCATGATGCACGAAACATGATATCATACATTCTTAAGTCATCTCGTACGTCACATGCGTTAATTACTTACCTAATCAACAACTAACATTTATTATTATTATATTGGATTTTATTATGGAATAAATCTAAGCGCTTTGACATTCTTAAAAATGTCAAATTTTCATATGTTCATTCTCAATATAAGGTCATACGTCATACGCAGCACATACTACATATATGGTGAGTGTTACATCAGCATTACATTCCCTTACCACTAATATTGGATACCTACCACTAACACTACTCTACATCATTATTTTTATTTTTTTAAACGAAATTAAATATCCTCTTATTTTTGTTGTTACAAATCTTCATACCAAATTAAATGATGATATGTGTTATATTTGTATACTAAAATTTCATTAAATGAGTATTAAATATTACATATGTTATTATTTAATTGGGAATGAGGATTTGTAGGAACAAAAAGTAAGAGAATATTTAATTTCTTTTTTTTAATTCAAAAATACAATAAAATCACATTTATTATAATTAAAAAACATTCATTTTTTAAACTAGGTTTTCATTAATTATAAAAATAAAATTACAACTTCAAACTACATTACTTAGTTAATCTAGAAAAAAAAAGCAATACATTAACTAAAAAAAAACAAACAAAAATACATATAAAAAACCTAATTGTCATTCATGCTACGTTGGTACAAATGTTCCGCGACATCTTCTCGAAGATTGAAACACGTTTTGCTATTATGAATTTCAACAACTCGCTCTAAAAACGCGTTTGTTCCGAGTACGAACTCGTCAATTGGAACGATAACGTCGTTCGGATCATACGTGCAAATCATTCGACCTTCATCTTCAATAATTATATTACACGTTATAATACATGCTACGATCATTCGTTTAATTCTTTCTTTATCCCAGAGTCGTATAGCATATTTCACTACATGTCATGTCTGCTTAAGGACTCCAAATACCCTCTCGATATTCTTTCTCGCCGATTCCTCTTTTTTTGTAAACAACTTTGCTTTTTCACTTCGAGGAACCGAGTATGCCTTCATCAATGTAGAATAATCCGGGTATATCCCATTACCAAGGTAGTAATTGTATTTGTACGCGTGCCCGTTCACCATGAACGTCATATCAGGTGCTTTACCGATCCAAATATCATTGAAAAGTGGTGACTGGCCAAGAATATTAAGGTCGTTGTTAGACCCCGCTACTCTAAAAAAGACATGCAATATCCACAAATCTTGAGATGCAACAGCTTCTAGGATGATAGTTTGTTCACCTATATCTCCTCGAGTAAACTAACCACGCCATGCATTTGGACATTTTTCTCAAACCACATGCGTACAATCTAGACTGCCAAGCATACCCGAAAATCTATGCCTCTCTGCATGAGCCAAATATACTCTCTCAATATCGCGATGAGTAGGGTTGCACAAATATTCTTCGTGAAAAACCTCATAAACACATGCAGAAAACCAATCTACACATTCAATTGTGGTCCTCTCGGATACTTTCAAGTATTCATCAGATGCATCAAATGCTATACCGTATCCCAAATGCCTAAGAGTAGCTACACATTTTTGTATACTACTAAAACCCATTCTTCCTTTAGCGTCGGGTTTTTGTTTGAAAAAAATCATAAAGAGATTCGAAAGCATTACTAATACGTAAAAATATAGCCTTATTCAGACGGAAACGACGTTCGAACGAGTCGTCATTATAAAGACAATTATCGGCAAAGTAATCACGTACCAATAAGTCGTGTGTGGCTTGGCCTATCACGATTGACGACCGCCCTTGTACGAGCAACATTCAAACTTTATTCGTCGTGAATGTGCTGCACAACGTTGAAGAATGTCTCGACGAATTCTACGTCATCATCCGAGTCAAAAGCTTTTATAAATTCCATATGTTTTGTGGAATCCATGTATATGTGCTTTGTGGTTTTAGAGAATGAAGGTTAAAATGAGGTGTAAGTTTTGGTGAAATTAGAAGGTTTATTTATGTTATTGAATTGAGTTTGAAAAAAGAAAAAAGAAATAGGCAAAATAGCAATTCAACGGCCAAAAAAACCAACCACAAATCACCTTCTTCGTTTGAATTCATCGTCGGGAACACGAAGTATCATGACCACACCCTGCTTACACTTTTTTTGGAGGATCCTTCATCTTCCCATCCTCTATCTACTACCTTAACTCCATACCTTTCTCATCCTCAGAATCTATCAACTGAGAATGTTAGTACTACTCCCACTCCTCACACTCCTCTCTCGCCCTCAACCATTCCTCATGCAAACCCTACACCTGGTCCTTCTTCACCACCTACCTCTCCTCCTTTGGAACCCACCTCACAGTCATCTACCATCTCCAATAACAATCCATCTCTTATACCCCCTCCTTCACACCCAATGGTAACTCGCAGCAATCAGGGTATTTTCAAACCCATTCGTAAATTAAATTTACATGTCGGTACCTCCTCTCCTATTCCCAAAAATTATTTACAGGCTTTTAAGGATCCAAATTGGCTTAATGCCATGACAGATGAATATATTGCACTTATCTCTAATTAGACTTGGGTACTTGTTCCAAGACCACCTGATGCCAACATTGTTAATTGTATTTGGTTATTCAAGAAGAAACTCAATGCAGATGGCTCCTTATCACACTATAAAGCGCATATTGTAGCTAATGGTCGTAGTCAACGACCTGGTATTGATTGTGACGAGACTTTTAGTCTGGTGGTCAAGCCTGCTACCATCCGTATAGTTCTTAGTATTGGCCTATTCGACAACTTGATGTTAAAAATGCGTTCCTACATGGTAATCTTCAAGAAACAGTCTATATGCATCAGCCTCCGGGTTTATGTGATTCTTCTCGTCCTGACTATGTTTATCTGCTTCAGCGGTCCTTATATGGTCTCAAGCAAGCACCGCGTGCATGGTTTCAACGGTTTGCCACCTTTATTTCTCGCATTGGTTTTGTTCACAGTAGATGTGACTCCTCTTTATTTATTTATCGAGATGGTACTCACGTGGCATATCTGTTACTATATGTGGATGATATTGTCCTAACAGGCTCATCGACTTAGCTTCTGTCTCACATTACTTTATTTCTCGCATTGGTTTAGATAATTTGATACTTTGGGGTTTTTGTGAAATGTGTTAATGAGAATTATGTGATTTTAGAATAAAAAAATTTGTTTGAAAATTTACGGTGTTAGAATGCCAAAATCTCTTCTTTTAGAAAGTTAACTTTTAGTCTGTAGGAAAGTTGGAAGCACCTAAAAAGTCTAATGAAACTCATTAAATTACTAAGAGATCACTTGCCCAATAAAATAACCTTGTTAGTATCTTGTACATATGAAATGGTATGACCATGTCGAAGGAGATTGATTCCGTGAGGCACATTAACTAAAACTAAAGATTGGCCCGATTTTTGTCGTCTCATAATCCATTTACTCCACTTCAATCAAAACCTTTATTTTCCCATTAATTCAGTCAAGAGGGCTCTATTTTAAGGAGTTGAAAACCTTATTAAAGTATGATATGAAAAACATGACTTTATTCCTACTTATTTTAACCTAATTGAACACATCATTAACAATAATATGACTGCCAAGAATGCTTTAATGTTCAATGTATCTTGATTGCTCCTTGCTAATAACCAAACCAATAATATTTTTTAGGTGAGATATTAAAATTTTAGGCACAGTTTTGTATAAGCACCCAATGGGACTGATAGACCTATAATCAATCATAAAGGGATAGAGGGTCATTAGCTTTAGGAAGGTGGAAAATAAATGTGACTAATGAATTAATTAAACTAACAAACACTTGAATTAGCTGGGTCCATTTTCCTGTAATAGGAGTCTAACGGTTGAGATGAAGTATTCCATAAAGAAGGTCCAAGGATGAGAATTTGATGTGGATTGTCTATGTGCGATTTAGCATTAAGTTGGGTCAAATGTGTCTTAAAAGTTACATCCGGCACATGAGACAAGATTTTATAAAGACTGAGACTAAAATGGACAAGGTATAAAGCAAAATATTTACAGACTTCCCCTTTGAAATCAGACCCAAAGGTTGTACCACTATTTTTGTAATCAGTCCAAAAGTTTGTACCAAAAGGAAAACCCAATATCTATTTTCAAAATATGTAAAATAATAAACCGCAAGAAACATAATTAAGAAGCGATAGTATGCAAAAAAGTCAATTCTTAGTAGACTCGAGAAAATAGTCAAACTTCCATATCCATATCTTTGAGCGTTGACTTCTATAAGTCGAACAAGTACAAACCACTGGGCCACAGTGCACACCGTCTATTGCTCCATTTCTTATGAAAATAAGAGCAATATTTATTTTGGAAATACTTAATATCGCACATTATATATGCATTTATTTTACTTTGTTAATCAGAACACTTTCAATCCACACTCATATTTCTGCAAGAAAAGATCCATGCAACAGTTTTTGTTTGAAAAAAACTATGTGTTATTTATTTAATTATATGATCCCAGGCTTACAAATTTTCACTTCTTGTTTTTGGCAGTGTCATAATCAAGAAGATCCTCTAACACATTATCATCCAAGCATTCAAATTCAATTACTTCTCTGTTGGACGACGAAGAGGTGGCAGCCCTGGTGGAAGCACTGTAAGCAGCAGCAGAAAATGTCGGAGGGTATTCCGCCGGAAAGTTCAGAACTGCCATGTGACCCCTCATATCGAAAGCTGCTCGATCATAAGCTCTGGCCGCCTCCTCCGCCGTGGCAAAAGTCCCCAGCCAGACCCTAACACCTTGCTTGTTAGGATCACGGATCTCCGCCGCATACTTCCCCCATGGACGACGCCTGACACCCCTGTACCTGACCTCATCTCCTCCACCACCACCACCCTCCTTACCATGATCTTTAGCACCACCGCCGCCATGATTCATTCTTGATGGTTTTGTTGATCTGTAGGTGATTAAAGAGGCTCCTGTCGCATTTATAGGTGCACGAAAAGGCTTCATCGATTTGAAAAGGACTGAAAAGGTTAAAAGGTACCTGAAATTGGAATTTGTAAAGCAATTTGTGGTCCAAAATAGTGTCGAATCTAATAGGTTGAGGTGGGTATATATATATATAGGCTGAGGTACAAGAAGCAGAAAGAAAAGTCTTCTGGTTTTCTTTGAATTTGTAAAGAAATGGGGAAATAGGAACGTGGTTATTGGAATTTGGAAGCACCGATTCGCTTTCTGGCTATAGAAAGATTTGTCTTTGTGCATCTTCTTATATATATATATATAAGAGATATGCTGCATATATGAATGTAGCTGTGAATATATATACAGTATACTCTATATAGAAAGCGAAAGCCTCAGAAAAAGACTGGATTCAATGGTTAATCCCGACCAATAAGAATTGATGGGCCACCATTTTTGGGAGCAACACTTTCAGTCCCTCTACAATCAATAGATGGCAGAGAATAACCTGATGTATAAATACGTAAGGATGGATCTAAATTGAGACTAGTATTTCATATTCTAATTATATTCTTATAAGGACAAACATATATAACTTTTTTATTCACTCGCTTTAGTATGATTGGGTGTAATAAAATATACAAAGAGTGATGAAGATGATTAAGGACCACTAATTTTCAATTAGTAATACAAACGATGCCGGGGGGACTGATTTTCAACTAATTAATGAATAATTATGTTTATTGTGCGTTTGATTTTGATTAAGTCATGTAAGTGAGGTAACGAATGTGTGAGCTTGTGCTGCTTCATTACGTAATCCACACATACGTTGTTATTACGACGTAATCAGCCATTAATTTTTTTAAATAGATTTATTAGAACTTTGTCAATATAACTTTTCAACTTATATACTCCTGATGTCATGGGGTTATGTCATTAACTATTTAATCTAGCGTTAATTTAAAAATAATAAAATAGGATGCGTTTTATATTAACATTTGAACATTTAGCAAGAAATTCACCGTTTCGTAAAATGTCATTATACAAAAAATAGAGTAAATTACACGAATGGTCCCTATGGTTTAAGGTAATTTGCATGTTTGGTCCCTAACTTATTTTTTTAACTCGGAAGGTTCCTACTGTTTGTTTTTGTTACAGGTTTGGTCCCTATCTTACCTAAAAAAACTATTTTGTCATTGGTTTTTTAAAATATTTAAATAAACACACTACAACCCCAACCCCCCTTACCTTACCTTACCTATCTCATAATTTTTTCCTATTTAAATAATAGTCTTTTTAGATAAGACAGGGACCAATCGTGTAACAAAAACAAACAATAGGGACCAAGCGCGAAACAAAAACAAACAACAAGGATTTTCCGAATTAAAAAAATAAGTTAGGGATCAAACGTGCAAATTACCCCAAACCACAGGGACCGTTCGTGTAATTTACTCCAAAAAATATCATTTCGTAGAAAATATTCTAAAAAAGTTAGTTTTACAAAAGCTAATATTATAAAATTAGTGGTTTTTTTTCTTAATATGTGATCATTTCGTGTAATCACACTTCATATTGTGGTATTTATGTGAGTAGCCTTTAACGATGATTTAATCTTGTCCTTTTCAGTGGTAAATTATTAATTATATATGTGCAAAAAGTTGTTTTGATCGAATAAACTAATAAAAATATTATTCCTTATAAAATGGATATGGACCATTTATGTAATTTTACTATTATATGATGACTACTCCATTTATGTAATTTTACTACTATATGATTACTACTTCAGTATTTTAGTTTTGCACTATTATATATGGGCAATTTTACTATTAAAAGGTTATAGTGTATGTTTGTAATTCTAAAAAAAATTATAAAAATATATATTTATTATGAGAAAATGATATAGAGATATTACACACCGTGACATCATATATATATATATATATATATATATATATATATATATATATATATATATATATATATATATATATATATATATATATATATGTGTGTCTAATTAATATTGATTTTTATAAATATATGTAGAGCCCAAGAATGTTTTTTCGAAAAAATCCTTGTGGAGAGAAGGAAAACTCAAACAAATATAATCACTTATAAGATCTTATCATATAGATGTAGGATACACTAACACTTCCTTTCAAAATCAGAAGTTTGATGAAGATATAGAAGGATGTGCTGAGCCACGGGGGTGCAGGACCCTAGCTCCGATACCATGTTATATGTGAATCCCAAGTTTGTCTTGCAAAAAGAGCATTTTTGTGGAGAGAAGTAGAGCTCCAACATATATAGTAACTTATAAAACTGTATCGCACCAATGTTGGATACAATAACAGTCTTTACTAACGATATGTGTCACATGAGAGATCACGTGAAGCATGCCTATTAACCCCCTTCACCCTCAAACAAATTGTGGGGTTAGGACCAACTAGAAGCATGTCTCGAAAGAACTCGAATAACGGTTCTCATAAACTTTTTGTGAAAATTTCAGAATGTTGAAGGTAAGACGGTACAAACTGTGTAGATAGCTTGCGAGATGACATAAATTTCTGCACATAATGATAGCCAGTATCGTTGTGTTTTCCTAGTATGTGAGTAATTAGGTTTTGATGAGGAAAATTGGGTTGCTGTCACGTAGCAAACTCATTCATTGGGGAGAAATTAATTAGAGATCCCTTAATAAATAAGTAGTCCAAACAAGTTTAAACACCCAACAATGGATGGTTCTATATAGTCTTTTAGATTAATTTGAAAAGAACTTGAAATAAAACTATGCACAATACGTCCCATACATATTAAATATTTTAACAACAAAAAATAGTTATTAAAGAGAATATAATGGCATTCTATTGATACAAAAAACAAAATAAATGTGAAATATTATTTCAAATAGAGTAACATAAGATTTGTAACATTCAATTTCATGATGTTTTTTATTTCGGGGTAACGGACATAATTTAATCAAGTAAAGGTCTCGAGCTTCAAAGGATAAAGTTTGGACCTTATTCGATGTTGATATAATAGGTTAATTGATCTAAGCCCCTGATTTGTGTTTTAGAGCCAAAAGGGGTAAAATGGGGAAAAAGTGTTAGTTTGAACTTTTTGCATGTATTAATGAATTAAGTTTTGTATGCATTGAGTCAAAAGTAACTGGATAGAAATTATGGGGCATGTTAATACCTTTGCGTGCATTTAAAGATCACTGAAAATGAGTCTAAAATGAAAAAGTTATGATTGTCTGAAGTTGGAATGGAATGTGAGAAAAAGCGTCGCCACAACATTGTAAGAAGGTTACCATGACACAATGAGCTGTATAGCCGAAGCCCATAAAATTAGAGTTTACCCCGTATTTAAAGCCCCTGCCTCCATGTTTTAGGTTATTTTACAGCCTCCATCACATCAAGAGCACCTTAGGAGCAAACCTTAGCCTCTTCCTTCGTAGTTTGAGCATCTCATATCCCCTCTCACACTTCTTGGTTGGTTTTTGATGGTTTTGTGTGAATCTTTCTTGCAATATTTGTCATGAATCTTGGTTCTAGAAGATCTCACCCCTTATTCACTTTTTAGACCTTTGTAAGCCATAAAGTTCCTTGATTTTTGGTATTTTGTCTTTAGATCTTGAAGTATTAAGAGTTTTAGTCCATGAAATGATGTTTTGGTCCCAAAACCTTTATGTTCTTGGAGTTTGATGAACTCCAGAACTTATAGGTTATATATTTAGCTTATCTACCCTAGTGAATGAAGAAATGGGGTTTACTTTGAGTTCATACACAAGTTATGACCTTTTGTGAGATTTTTGGACTTCAGGTTTTAGATCTTGGATTACTGTGATGTACTAATGGATAAAGTAGGAACCTTTATCCATTAAGACCTTTAGAAGAATCAAATCTGAGCTTTTGAGCTTTAGAGGTTAAGGGTTAAGTTCTTAATCCATTAAGTTGCTTTAAATGCTCACCAAGACGTGGTGAGTAGTTGGTCACGACGCCATGATGTGTTTCAGTCATGTCTATTTTGTCACCTTGTTGTCACAGTGCATTCATGGGGTTAGTTATGCGCACGGTGGGTTGACTGTTTACTTTTTTTTTATCGTTTTGACTTTTGGTCAAACTTTGGTAGAATTGAGTGTTTAGATAAGGATTAGTTTTGGTTTGGCTTTACGAAGCTTGTGTTAGTTGTTTTTGTTACTGAGGTTGTTGTTGAGCAGCTTAGATGTGTCTTCTCACTATAACATAGGACACTAAGTGTCAGGATATGTTATTTGTCATTGTGGCCTACATGAAAGATCATGATTTGGCCCATGAGACTTGTATGAAAGACCATGATTTGGCTCGTGTCACTTGTATAAAAGACTATGTATTGGCACATAGCATAAAGTAACATGTTTGGCTCAGGACAGGAAGTGATTGTAAAACTGTAACACCGTGTTTCGGGTCGTTTCTTAATTCGGGTTCGTGATCCGAAGTTCGATTATCATAAGGCTTTGGGCTTTGAGAGAAGAAATATTTAGACCTTATTAAAGGTTGATAATGTTGTTTGCAAAGCCCAAACCCTTTGATTTGTGTGTTGGACCAAAGGGTTGAAAGGGAAAATTTATAGATCTCATTTCTTGCAAGGGTTAAGGTGTTAAATCGGTTTTTTGTAAGTCAAAATCAATTAGATAGGATAGTCGGTATTTTCAATACCTTACTGTGCATATTAGGAACTCTGAAAACGGAGTTGGGACGAAGAAGTTATGCCCATTAGAAGTTAAGAGGGAAATGAGAATTGGACTGTACGTTGAGCGTACATATCATGTATGCTGGGTGTACATCATAAAAAAGACGTAGCCATCCTTAAGTACACTGGGCATACTCACATGGTTCCCAAACCCTAATTTTTAGGGTTTGGGCCTTATTTAAATGAACTTATTCCTTGAGACCCCCTAACCTTCAGCCTCTATCCTCCCAAATCGTCTCTTGCAAACCCTAATCCATTACGTGAGCCTTATTAAGCTTGAGAGTGTATTTTTGTGCTACTGAAGAAAGAAGAAGGAAGTGAAATAATCATCGAAGCTCAAGGAAACTTAAATGTAGAAGTATTTCACCCTCAAGCATCCCTTGAAGGTATAAAGCTTGGAACTTGATGAATGTTTTCCTTGGATCTTGCTAGTTCTTAAGTTTTTATGCATTTTGGTCCCAAAATCTTGGTGTTCATGAGTATGGCTTACTCTAAACCATAAGATACGTCCTTTCAAAAGTTTTTTAGTGTTAGGAATCATAAAAATGTGGTCTTGGTCCCTTTCTTCCCTCCATGCAAGAGTTATGGTGCTTGAGTTTGTGTTTTAAGTTAGTGTTTTGATTTTTCGACCACTGCTAGTCATGGAAAATCATATAGTTGGAAACTTGATGACTTAGAAAGATATTTGGGACTAGATTTGAGCTTTAGACATGGCATGTTAATGGAATAAGCACTTATTGGAGGAAAATGAAAACTTGTTGAGTACGTTTGGGCGTCCCTGGTGGTACGCTGAACATACCAGGCTAGAACCCTATAATCAGGAAGGGACTAACTATGCCAAGCTTACTCAGTCTGTGTTGACCTCCTTTTACTTTTTGACTTTTTGACATCGACTTTGACCTTGAATTTGAGCAAGTTTGACTTAGAGGCATCTTGGGTAATTTGAGCAATAGTTTGAGATTAGGTCACTATTTGTTGTATAGGTGACCAGTAGAGTTGGTATTTGGAGCAACATTTATTTCTACTATCTTTTAGACTGTAAGGTGTGTTTCCTTCACTGTACTTGTGGGTCGAAGGCACCAATGCTGGCCCACTGTATTATGTATCTAGGTATACTGGATTGATGTTATGTTGGTTATTTGATAGACTGGTAGATTTACATGATTACTTGTACTTGTTGGTTATTGATTGTTATTGTGGATGTCGACATGTTATGGTTAGTTGGGTTGAGACGATCCTATTTTGTGTTGAAGGCCAAGATACTTAGGGCGGTATGGATAGACTGAAGGCCCGAGAGGCGGTCCAATCAAGCCAAAGGCCCAGAGAGCTGTCCGGATAGGCTTTAGGCCCTACGAGGCAGTCCAGTTAGGCTGAAGGCTCATATATGCATTATGTTATTTGTATGGTTGGGTATGGTACCTTGGGGAAACTCACTAAGCTTTGACTTATAGTTTGATTGTTATGGTCTCAGGTACTTCAGAAGACAGGGGCAATGCAAAGGTTTGATCGTGCACATCCTTCGGATTTTATGAGATTATAATTTTGGGATACTCTGATTTATGATTATGACTTTTGGAAACTACTTTTTGTAAACATTTATGGTTTTTGGAGTGCTTTAAAAAATGAAAATTTTACCTTGAATTTTTGGGATGTTACAAGTTGGTATTAGAGCTCTGTTTGGAGACAATTGGATGAACATTCGTGTGAATCCAGACTCAAACTAAGGATCTGCAAAAGTTTTCAAATTATTTTTGAAAAGTAACCTAGGAATGATGAGACGTGTACGATCAGCCGAAGCAAGAAAGCATTCCCCAAGACACCAACACTGTTATTTTCTTATGATGATTATGATGGAATTGAATGCTAGTTGTAGGCTAAAGATGTTCAGGAATTGCATGATAGAATTGCCTGAATTATAATGCCTAATTTCCTATAAAGTTTTACTGCTTGAATGCTACTTGTTTCTTTGTAGGACTCTTTTCAAGTGTGAATTAATTATTAAATGAATATGCCAAGTCACATGTTGCAAACGTTAAATAATCTTAGAGTGAGGGATTTGGTTCTATTGCGTAGCTCTTGTCTGAGTCCAACCATTTTAGGGTTGAGTCATTTAATCTAATATTATATAACTTATGTTGCATGTGATTGTATTCATGAAGTAGTTAACTGGCACTAATGGGGGACTTTTGGTAGCTGATGGTGTTGGATAAGGTGTCTAAGTCCATAACTTATTTGGTATATACTTGACCCGACCGGCATGGTCCATTTGGGTTGCATCTCATCCAAACTATTATGGATAATTTTATGAGAGTTATACACATATGTTTATTAATATATTATGAGTTATAATATATTAATATGAAGTTACGTTATTTAATTAGTTTTAGTCTTAAATTAATTATGGATTAATTTAGAGATTAAAAGGAATACTAATTAAATTATGGGCTATTTGTTTTATATAGTGTGGGCTAATACTCATTTATTAATGGGCTAGGCTTATGTGGAAGTCCATGGATGATCCATGGAGCTTTTAACCCATGGATCCTTGGAAAAGGAAAAGACATGGGTTATTAGGGTTTCACCCTAACCATGCATACTATATAAGCATGCTTATGGAGCATGAAAAAGAGCCTAAGATACACTAAGAGAAAGCTAGTGTTCTAGTGTGTGTGTGCATGTGTGTGGCCGATTTATACAAGGTGTATATACTCTCATCAAAGTTTTCCAAGAGTTTGTGGTGTTTGTGATTCCATTTGAGGCATTCACACTATTGGTGCTTGGCCCTCAAACTCCTAAGAACCCAACACACCAAAAGGTATGTAATCTCTTCTAACTCTTTTATGTTGAAATGTTCCCCATGCCATGTTAGATAGGTTATAAACCTTGGAAAATTATTATTTTGCATGTATTTAGACAAACATAGATCCAAGGTTTATTAGGGTTGCATGCACACTTAGGAAGTGTTAGATTGCTCAAAACCCAACAGTGGTATCAGAGCCTAGGCTTGCTTGTTTGATACTTGATGCAAAATATTGAAAAAAGTCGAAATCGTTGCTATCTACATGCTAGACTCGCCGAGTCCATTGGGGGGGCTCGCCGAGTCCAAGGCAAACTTCAACCTACTCGACGAGTCCGTTCGTGCACTCGGCGAGTAGGATCGAAAGAATGCAGAATCTCGACTTTTGCTGCTGGAAATGGACTAGAAACATTACCCTAAATTGTTTTGGTGTTATAAAACTTATTTTAGTTGGTGTAATGGTTGTTCTAATCCATTTACAATAGCATATATCAAAATTCCATGGTTTTATGTGTTCATATAATTCTTGAATTTTGATGATCATGTTCATGTTCTTATGAATTTAGAAAATGATAGGAATTATTTGCTGAATTGTTTAGGATTAATTCTTTATCATTTATGTGTTTTAATGGAGTCCATAATTTGTCCTCAAGTTATGGATTACCAAAGGTCACTTTCATTTAACACACACTTAAAACACATAAGTTACATGAAAATGAAGAGTCTTCATTTTTATGAACCTTTAATTCATAAGTTATGAAATGAAGAGTTTTGCAAAGTTACAAAACTTGCCCTCAAGTTTTGGAATTTGTAAAGTTTCACACACTTTAATAAACTTTAATTCCAAACCTTAGAGTTTTAATAGTTAAAATTCAACCCTTATACTATTTATAACATTAATGGTTAATTATTATATATATGTATAAGAATGAGTCGTTTTACCGTTAGTAGGCCTCATATACGAAGCCGGTCTATAAGGTGGGTATAAGGCTGTTGCCTATAAAATGGCGACTTAATGGGTGTATACTCTCACCCACCGCTTGCTTGATCGGTGGAGGGTCGTTAGCCGAACGGGTAGAACAATGACTTTAAATCCTCATTAAAAGTATAATGAATATTATAAAATAACTAAACTCTTTTAATTCCCAATCTTAGTTGTTTTAGGAAAATGTGAACATGGTGCTAATCCATGGAATTCACACTTTGTACCTTACCAAGTCGTTGGTGGAGCGTGTGTGGTTAACCGGCACACTAACTAGGACTAGTAAGGATCACGAAGGGTAACTTAATGTTGTCATAGATCAATGGAGCGTGTGTGGTTAACCGGCACATTGATTAGGTGATAATATTAAGAGTACCAAGTGAATTAGCATGGTTATTCACACCTTGTTTTGTGATCCTCGGCATCCCAGTCACAAAACTTGAAGGGCACAATCGAGATTGAAACATGCCATTCAAAAGTTCAATGAATCTCAAAAGAATCTAGGAATTTCAAATCCAATTAAACCTAATAAATCATTTCGTTTTCATGGTGGAAATTGGTGAATCGTCATTCACCTACCTTTCAAATATATTATTACTTAGATTACGGCATCCCTCTTCTAAGTGTAATATATTGTGATTGGATCCTAGCCTTAATATTACATTTGGGTGTCTTATTAAGGATCCTAAATATCTAATCTAAACTTACTTTCTTCTTTCAGATGTCTTCCAACACTAATGCTTCAGGCTCTAACCCAACTGGTTCTTTCTCTCTCATGAATCTTTGTGGGAGGGTCATCTTTGATGGTTCCAACTTCATGGATTGGATTAGGAACATCAGGATGGTTACTCGTTACGAGGACAAGGAATATGTCCTCGATAAGGAGTTAAAAGAACTTGATGAGTCTACTGCTACTCCTGAGGAGATCGCTGAATTCAGGACTCATGAGAGAGATGCTACTAAGGTGGCATGTATCATGATGGCCACGATGACAGCCGAGCTCCAAAAGTCATATGAAGATTTCTACCCTTTTGAGATGCACCAAGACCTGATGGAAAGGTACCATCAGAGTGCTCGTCAGGAGCGGTATGAAATAATCTCCTCCATAATAACTACTCGCATGAAGGACGGTGAATCCGTCACAGGCCACATGCAAAAGATGCAAAGGTATGTGGACCGTTTGCTGAAGCTGAATGTTAACATCCCCGAGGAGTTAGCAATTGACATCATTTTGCACTCCTTGCCTTCTTGTTATGATCATTTTCGAATGACATATCATATGAACAAGGAGGAAGTTACCCTCAGCAAGCTTCAAGGACTCTTGAAGACCGCTGAAACCGGTCTTAAGGGTAAAGCGGTTGTTACCTCTACTACTCCTACTCCAACTTCTACCCCTGTTTTAGCTATTGGGCAAGGCAAAGGGAAAAAGAGGAAGCACCCTTCGAAGGGTACCAAGGGAAAGTCTCTTGAAGGCTCCTCATCAAAGACTAAGAACGGTTCTGTCACTCCTTCTGCCATTCCCAAGGATGCTGAATGCTTTTATTGCCATGAAAAGGCACACTGGAAGCGAAACTGCCCTAAGTACTTGCAGGATCTAAAGGATGGGAAAGTGAAACCCACCTATGCAGGTATTTACACTATATTGTCTAATTACTCAACATATTCTAACTCTTGGGTGCTTGATACAGGATGTGGTATTCACATATGTTCTGATATGCAGGGCCTAAGAAGAAGTGAGGATGTGGAGCACGGGAAGATAAACTTAATCATGGGGAATAGGAAGGCTTCACCTGTTTCCAAGATTGGAGTTTATACTTTGTTGCTTAATAATGGGTTAAAATTAGATTTGAATAAATGTGTATACTCGTCTGAAATGGCGAGGAATATTATTTCTTTTCATGCTTTGTACAAACAAGGTTTTACCTTTTCGTTTGATAATGAATGTGGTGGTATTAATGCTTTCTTTAATAATGTGTTTTATTTTAAAGCATTACCTTGTGATGGTGTGTATGAAACTGTGTCGATTGTAGACAACTTAGGAAATAATGTGTTGTATATTGATTCTTCTACTAGCCTAGATAAAGCATCATTGTGGCATTGTCGTCTTGGACATGTAAACAAGAAACGCATAGGCCAACTCCAAAAGAGTGGAGTCTTGGAATCATTTGACCTCAAATCAGATGATAGTTGTGAATCTTGTCTACTTGGAAAAATGACAAAATCACCCTTCACTGGAACTTGTGAGAGGGGTGAGGGTTTGTTGGACCTAATACATACTGATGTATGTGGGCCATTCAAAACCGCCACAAGGGACGCTAATCGGTATTATGTGACTTTTATTGATGACTTTAGTAGATATGGGTATGTCTACTTAATCAAACATAAGTCCGAAACCTTTGAAAGGTTTAAGGAATTCAAGCAGGAAGTAGAAAATCAATTGGGCAGGAACATTAAGATGCTTCGATCCGATTGAGGTGGTGAGTATCTTAGTACCGAGTTCCTTGACTATCTTAAGGAGTGTGGGATTGTCTCACAATTGACTCCTCCCAGGACACCACAGCTGAATGGTGTAGCTGAGAGGCGTAATCGTACCTTGTTGGACATGGTTCGCTCTATGATGAGTCGAGTTTCGTTACCAATCTCTTTTTGGGGGTATGCCTTAGAGACTGCCGCCCATATCCTTAATCTAGTCCCTACAAAGAAGGTTACCAAAACACCTCATGAGATGTGGACTGGGAAGGTTCCCAATTTGGACCACATCAAAATTTGGGGTTGCGAAGCCTTCGTGAGGCGTGAAACTCATGATAAGCTTGAACCCCGAAGTGAAAGGTGTATTTTCATCGGCTACCCACAGAAATCCTTCGGTTACCTTTTCTACAGACCCAGTGAGAATGTGGTCTTTGTAGCACGAAGAGGGATCTTTCGCGAGAAAGAATTTATAAGCCGAGGAGACAGTGGGAGGCAGATTGATCTTGAAGAAATTCAAGAATCAATTGGTGAAGGAACCTCAGACACTAGCAATCAACCTGAGGAGGAAACTCCTGTTGATCCAGCTGACGAGTCTGTACCTCCGAGGCGTTCCACACGGGTTAGGAACACACCTTCGTTTTATTATGGTTTTCATATTACTATGGAAGGTGATACGTTTATTAGTGATAGTACACTAGTAAATTTGGATGAACCTAGCAGTGTTAAGGAAGCCATGGCAGGCCCGGAGTCCGCTAAATGGAAGGAGGCTATGGACAGCGAGATACAGTCCATGTATGACAATCAAGTTTGGAACTTGGTTGACAATGTACCAGGCCGTAAAACAGTCGGGTGCAAATGGATCTTCAAAAAGAAGACCGACATGGAAGGAAAAGTGCATACTTATAAGGCTCGACTGGTTGCGAAGGGTTTTACTCAAACTCAAGGTATTGATTATGATGAAACCTTCTCGCCGGTAGCAAAGATTAAGTCCATTAGGGTTATGTTAGCCATTGCAGCATTTCATGATTATGAAATATGGCAAATGGATGTCAAAACCGCTTTCCTTAATGGAAAGTTGGCTGAGGATGTGTACATGAATCAGCCAGAGGGTTTTGTCAATGCAGAGTACCCTAATAGAGTATGCAAGCTTGAGAAATCCATTTATGGATTAAAACAAGCATCCCGTAGCTGGAATCTTTGTTTTGATGAGAAGGTAAAAGAGTTTGGCTTCTTGAGAAGCGAAGATGAGTCTTGCGTGTATGTCAGAGCTAGTGGGAGTATAGTTAGCTTCTTGGTACTGTATGTGGATGACATACTACTCATAGGAAATGACATCCCAACCTTGCAGGAGGTTAAGTCCTGGCTTGGGAAGTGCTTTGCTATGAAGGACCTAGGGGAGGCTACCTATATCCTAGGGATAAGGATATTAAGAGAAAGGAGTAGAAGACTAATTGGACTTAGTCAGAGTATCTACTTGGATAAGGTGTTGAAAAGGTTCAACATGGAGAATTCCAAGAAAGGAGATTTACCGATCCAAAGCAATACCAAACTGAGTAAGACTCAGAGTCCGAGTACGGAGGCAGAGATAGCTGAGATGAGCCAATTACCATATGCTTCCGCAGTTGGCTCGATCATGTATGCTATGACTTGTACCCGTCCTGATGTGGCATTTGCTTTGAGCATGGTCAGCAGGTATCAGGGGAACCCTGGCAAGGCTCATTGGACCGCGGTAAAGAACATTCTCAAGTACCTGCGGAGGACTAAGGATTGGGTCCTTACCCTTGGTGGCAGTGATGACTTGAGAATATTAGGGTATAGTGATGCTGGTTTTCAGACTGATAGGGATAATTTCCGCTCTCAGTCGGGCTGGATCTTTACCTTAAATGGAGGGGCGATTTCTTGGAAGAGTTCCAAGCAGGAGACGATGGCTGATTCGACTTGTGAATCAGAGTATATAGCAACGAGTGAAGCAGCGAAGGAGGCGATATGGCTAAAGAACTTCATCGGAGACCTTGGAGTTGTACCAGCTATAAAGGAACCTATAGAGATTTTCTGTGACAACAATGTTGCGGTTATCTTAGCCAAGGAACCGAGAGATCATGGCAGATCTCGACACATTGACAGAAAATATCACTTCATAAGACACAAGATTGAAGAAGGACTCCTTGTGATAAGGAGGATATCGTCAGATGAGAATCCTGCAGATCCCCTTACGAAGGGACTGACGAGGGTTAAGCATTTTCAGCATGCGAGACGCATCGGGCTGAGGGACGATATTAGTTTTACAGATTAGATAGTTTTCCTGAAACTTGTAAAATGTAATCGACATTTGATGATGAATAAAATTTGTGATTTATTTATGAGTAAAGTGTTACTATCATTGTCAATTATTTACTATTGTTTCAGTTTTGCATGTTTTGACTTCCAGAATAATTAATTTATTCAAACCTCCACAATCGATCATACGTCGGAAGTAGGTATGAATCAAGATTGTCATGAATTGGGTTTGTAGATGCCTTAAAGGTGTTTAGACATGGCAATGGTTGCTGCAACATTCATGAGTACTCATAAGTTATGAGTATTGGTATAAACCCACGCTCACTTGTATCACTTCATGGAATTTATCTCGAGTGATCGTGAGACGATAACATCATATAAATCTTTAAACCTAGAGATATGAGTTGTTACCTATGAGTTGGTTGTGCATTGATTGCACGTAAACGCATCAGTAACTTGATGTTATAAAACGTGCCTTTGTGTACAATTCAATGAGTAGTAGAACAAGCATATCAGTCGAAGTTTATCTGTTCCTTCTAGAAATAGAAGCGATATCTGGGCCCCTCGATGATTTTGTGTTGACCCATGTACCAGGCCTGGTCAGAACTAAACCGATGTGTTCAGTGAAGTTCTTCGTCAAACAAATCGGATAATCGAGAAACAACTGCTAGACAATAAGCAAGACATAGTTCCATGTGTTTGTCCGGCTGATATCATGAGAACAGAGGATTATGTGATCACTTATCTAAAATGGCGCTTCATAGTTCGACAGAGTCTTCATTGTTCGAGGGAGTTTTCGAGAGCTACGATTGTTGGTTGGTTCCTGAAGTTATAGGCAAATATAGTTATTAGACTTATCCAAGTGGGAGTCTGTTGGATAAGGTGTCTAAGTCCATAACTTATTTGGTATATACTTGACCCGACCGGCATGGTCCATTTGGGTTGCATCTCATCCAAACTATTATGGATAATTTTATGAGAGTTATACACATATGTTTATTAATATATTATGAGTTATAATATATTAATATGAAGTTACGTTATTTAATTAGTTTTAGTCTTAAATTAATTATGGATTAATTTAGAGATTAAAAGGAATACTAATTAAATTATGGGCTATTTGTTTTATATAGTGTGGGCTAATACTCATTTATTAATGGGCTAGGCTTATGTGGAAGTCCATGGATGATCCATGGAGCTTTTAACCCATGGATCCTTGGAAAAGGAAAAGACATGGGTTATTAGGGTTTCACCCTAACCATGCATACTATATAAGCATGCTTATGGAGCATGAAAAAGAGCCTAAGATACACTAAGAGAAAGCTAGTGTTCTAGTGTGTGTGTGCATGTGTGTGGCCGATTTATACAAGGTGTATATACTCTCATCAAAGTTTTCCAAGAGTTTGTGGTGTTTGTGATTCCATTTGAGGCATTCACACTATTGGTGCTTGGCCCTCAAACTCCTAAGAACCCAACACACCAAAAGGTATGTAATCTCTTCTAACTCTTTTATGTTGAAATGTTCCCCATGCCATGTTAGATAGGTTATAAACCTTGGAAAATTATTATTTTGCATGTATTTAGACAAACATAGATCCAAGGTTTATTAGGGTTGCATGCACACTTAGGAAGTGTTAGATTGCTCAAAACCCAACAGATGGAAGGGTGAGGTGAGGATCCTAGGATAGCCTTGGGAGTGTGTATTACTCATGGTGTGCTATTTAGCAGGTTTTGGAAGGATCATTATAAGGAGGTAGCTTATCTGATTCGGGAAGATTCTTGAGGAAAGTATGGATAGGTGTGGAAGGTAGTATTGAGCCTATACTACTAGAAGCACAAGATCCATACTCGAAACAAGGAAATTCATGAGGAGTATAAGAAGATAGTAGAGGATGATATGCATGTTTCTGTTTAGTGGGTAAAGTGTGATGGATTAATGATGACGGTTTGGTCCTGTTTAATAGGCTAACGATGTTTGAACGAGAAGGAAAGCCCTCTGGGATTGTTGCGGACTCAGGTTAAATGGTTGGATTGTCACTAAGCTTTTACAGATA
Source organism: Lactuca saligna (assembly GCF_052625555.1). Taxonomy (NCBI): domain Eukaryota; kingdom Viridiplantae; phylum Streptophyta; class Magnoliopsida; order Asterales; family Asteraceae; genus Lactuca; species Lactuca saligna. The sequence continues at coordinate 7,707,796 of NC_136425.1, read as the reverse complement.
TTGTAGGAAGAGTTTTCAGGCATTGGGGTTCGGATCATTTGCAGGCTAATTGCTAAGTTCAATGAGTAAATTGCATCCTTGTAGATTGTAAGAGGGACGAGGTGACCATGGGGAGATTTCTTGATGTTGGAACATGACTCAGAAAGAGAAATATGGATCATTCAGTGATGAACGAAGAGTTCTAGGCTGCTAACCTGGGTACTGGAAGTTGGGGGGCTTTGATATCTACGAAAAGTGTGGTGGAACCATGGTTTTGCTTGTCACAAGTTCAAATGTTACAAGTGTGGAGAGAAAGGGCATGTCGTTTGCGATGACAACAAGGATCATTCGTGTTTCCATTATCACTAGCCGAGTCATCTCAGATTGGACTATCCTGTATGGGCATCGAGGGAGTGCAAGCCCAGATAGCCACCGTCAGACTGGAGGTCAAGGTTGAATCGCAAGAAATCACATGTATAAATTTTGATCCTCGGTTTTATCTTGAATGGATGTACTTGTTTAGTGTAGTTCCAAATGGATACTAATTCGTATAATTAGCTTGTTAGAACTATTATGTTAGCATTTGTAGGTTTTAATGGATCAAGGATTTAGCCTTTGGATTGCTTCGTAAATCATAAAGTAAGAGGATCATTCGTGACGGACTGGAAGCTATAATGTGGGAAATCTTCTAACATATCCATATAAGGTTCATGATTTCCTTACACATGTTGGTTAGTATTCAAAATTGTTACCTGCCATTTTGCATATTGAGAGTTGTGTTTAGGAAGTATTTGGATGAACCAGATTTAGGCTTCGACGTGGAAAATGTCAACCCATGAGGGAGCAGGCCCTGAGTGGGGAAGGACTAAGTGTTTTGCTTGAAGGATCAGCAACCAGATTGGTTTTGATGCTTCTAGCAATGGGTCGAAGGAAGTTGCATTGTAAGTTCATTGGATTACTAGTGTTCGAGATTGTTGAGATTTGTTATGGTGGATACGATTAAGAGATTAATCAGAAGCGGGTGTATGGTGATTTGTTGTTAGATTCCTGCTCTCTGGTTGTACACGTAGTCCTTGCATTGAAAGCTTCTAGGAAAGGCCTCACTGTAGCCGGTTGTCCCTTCTGGGACAATGAAATATAGTTAAGAGGAGTATGTGTGGCTCATGATGAGATTAAATCTAGAATGATCGATAGATTCAAACAGGTAAATAAATCAAGAACACAGAATAAAGATCAAATATGTCGAATGATTATTAATCACAGCCTTAGAAGAGCTTGATAAAGAATTGCTACTGTAAAAGCATATAGGGTTTACAAAAGACGATCATATTCAGATACGATGAATGCATGCACTTTAAATAGCTAAACCCTAATAATCAATAAGCGGGTGGATAGGCCCAACCCAGATACAAAAATAACTAAACAATACACGAATGGATATGGACTCGAGCTCGAGAGTCTGATTCAACGGAAGAAGTGGAACCACTCATTTCCAAGCTGGTACTCAATTCATGACCCAAAATTTGTGGATTTATGCACACACCATGTCTACAATTCCTTCTGATTACGATAATTCCTACTCAACCTGGGATATAACAATTCCTGACTGACACGGAGACCCCCGTCTCCCCCCTGGTTCGGCAACCAGGCTCCCGAAGACTCAATTGGCAAGGTTACCCAAGCCTAAGACCTCCTCTGTGCCATACCCTGACTAGTGAATACTACAAATCCCGGTAGAACAATATTCACCCTTATCGACTAACGAGTGCTACGGCCTCCCCCGTAGTCTTAAAATACTCTCTTACTGACTTGTGAATGCTACGGCTCCCCATAATATCATAACACTATCTCTCTCTAACCGGTGAATACCATGGATCCCCGCAGTATCATGACACTCTCTAGCTGACTAGTGAATACCACGGCTCCCCAAAGTATCACGACACTCTCTCCCACTATCCAATGAATACTACGGCTCCCCGTAGTATCACAGCACTGTAATGTAAAAAGATGAATGTATCATTGTAAAAGACAAATGTGAAATCATTTATTCTGAAAGAAATGTCTTGATTTGTGATAACAAACATCTCAATGCTAAGATAGATGTTTTGCATAATTCTATTGACATGCTTGAAGAAAATATACGGATGAACATAACTTTTGTCATCCATGGTCCAAAGAACTTGGCCTCAGAAGCGAGTTTCCGAAGCCAATTATTCGTCCTTTGGAGGAATTGAAAATTTTTACATTTATGGGAGAGGTTCCAAACATCAAACATTCAGACACCCCTGTTTCTCCCTTGTCACCGATTCTGGAGAATGTAGACCACTTTGCATCCTTAATTCCTGAGTTTCAACGAATCGTCGTAAAGTGTCCCGATTCCACGCCTTTTCCGCCTCTGATAAGCCTGGACCTGAATCGGACCATGGAATTTCATCATAGTGTCTCAAATTGTGTAGATTATGTTCCAAGACATAACCCTCCTAATAAATGTGTTATTGAAGAATCATTCAGGTGATAACTGGAACTGCTACCTCTGAGTTTGTATGGGCATCCTTAGATGATAAAGTTGAAAACTCCAGCTGTGTCTCCTTTGATTCTTGTGAAAAAGAATCTTTAGTTACCTCAAAAACCAATTTGGTCCCCATTGATCCCGAATTTGGTAACCTATCTGGAGGACAAACCTCAAAATCTTCGTCTCAATCTAAGAAAAAACCAAAGCTCAATAGGAAGGATATTGTAGATCCCAAAGTGGAAGCTCGAAATGCTCACAAAAAGGAAGTTAAGTCTAGACAAAATACCAAGTTCCTTGAGAACTCCAAAAAGAATGTATCTTAGAATTCTCGCTCCTCAACTCCTAGTCAAAACTCCTTCATTCCCACTAAGATCCTCAAAAGACCTTCAAATTCTTCCAGTCTTGTAGAACCAAAGAATGTAGTTAGTTCCATTAAGCCTAAAACTCACGTGGATAACACTTTTGTCTAAAAGACCTCTCCTTGGACTGTTTCATTTGTTTTCATTGCTAAATCTGATGGCACAATTTTTAAACCAAATTCTTCAAAAACCAATGTGTTATCAAGCAAGCCAAAAAGTATAAAGAAAACAATTTCTTCAAAGTCTTGAAAGCAAAATTTTGTGTGGAAAATCAAATCTCACATTGATGAAACTGTAGTTCCGAAGGTGCCAGTCGTACCCACCTCTCCTGACGCTCATGTTCCGAAGCAAACTACTCCTGAAATTTGTGTCATTGAATATGACAATTGGATTGATGAAAGAACAATGTCATTTTGTCTGTTTCCCAAGAAACCTCGGAACAAACCTTCAAAACCCTCTGGTGATCATAAGTCACTTCGGAAGCCCAAAACTCGTGCCCTTGTCCCAAAATCTAACTCGGAGCCTAAAAACTCCACTATTCACTAAACTTTGCAGGCTCTCTATGCTTCGGAGCAAGAGACAATATGATATATTGATAGTGCTTGCTCCATGTACATGACGGGGCAGAAGAACTTTCTGCAAGATCTGAAGCTTACATCAAATGCTGGATATGTAACACATGGCAACCTTACAAATGGATCATTTTCAATATCCAAGGTTATGGCATCCTTACAAATGGAAAATTTTCAATTTCAAATGTGGCATTTGTGGTTAATCTAAAGCACAACCTGATAAGTGTGGCTCAACTCATTGATGCAAATCATCGAGTTGAATTTTGCAAAAAAAAAACATAGCTACATCATCACCGAAGACAGAAAAGAATGCTTGATCTAGTCCAACCATAACAAGAATATGTACCCTCTCGATATCCACATGATCATTTGCAAGCCCTAGCCGTGCTTACTCTCCGAAGCTATTCCTGATGTCTGTTGGTTATAGCACTGAAGGCTTGCTCATTTGAACTTTAGATACATGAATGATCTTGTTTCAGGCGAAATGGTTAGAGGTCTACCACTCCTCAAATTCGAGAATGATCACTTATGTGATGCATGTGAGTGTGGTAAACAGTCAAAGAAAGGTCATCCAGTCATCATTGAAAAAGCAATCTCTGAACCCTTAGAACTTCTACACATTGATTAGTGTGTTGACCATCAACAGTTGAAAGTTTACATCACAAAAAGTACATTCTTGTGATTGTGGATAATTTCACTAGGTTCACTTGGTTCTTCTTCCTCAGGCTTAAGTCAGAAACAGCCTACGAGCTCATAAATTTCATCAAAGGAATAAAAGTTCTTATCAAACTCCTCGTAAGGACAATCCGAAGTGACAATGGTTTGGAATTCACAAACTCCACCATTGAGAATTTCATTACCAAAAAGGGCATTGACCACAATTTTTCTTCTCCATACACTCCTCAACAAAACGGTGTAGTCGAACGAAGAAATAGAACTCTAGTTGAAGCTGGTCTATCAATGCTCAATTTTGCAAATCTTCCTCTCTATTTTTAGGTTGAAGTCGTTTCTACTGCATGCTTTACTCATAATATAAGTATCATCAATCGGCGCCTCAACAAAACATCGTATGAAGCCATGAATGGTCGGAATCCAACAATCTCGTTTCTTCATGTTTTCGGATGCAGATGCTTCATCAAGAATAACCGTGATCAGCTTACCAAGTTCCAACCAAAGGCTGAGGAAGCTATTTTCCATGGATACTCCTCAAAATCAAAGGCTTACCGAGTTCTCAATCGACATACTCGAGTTATTGAAGAAAGTTTTGATGTTACCTTTAATGATAATTTCGTTCGGAATTCTGGCCCCACTCATCTTACCACCCACATTATGAAGTATGATGCTCCTCCTTCGAAATGACTGAACATTCAAGTAGTCCATGAAGTAGACTTTGAAACTCTCTTTGGACCTTCCGAAACAACTCTTGATTTAGAATCCAGTATAAGGAACATGTCACTCTAGATGCTCCTGTTTCTTAAAATGTCTCTGATTCAATTCCAAGTCTTCCTCCATTTGATTCCAAACCGTTTCAACCTTCTCAGGTTGAGGGGGAGAATGGTCAACCTTCCCTTGAATCAAATGTGGATGGATTTCAAGATGCAGCTACTGACTTCGATGATTCAAATCCGATCAACATTAATGAAAATGAAATTTTCTTTGAGTTTCCTTCTGATGATGATGTCAACCTCTCCGGTTCAGAAGTTCAGGGGAGCATCATCCTTAAGTTTAAACCATTCAGGGGGAGCAGATCAATCCTATCATTGATATTGGCTCGTATGCTGCTCAAGAACTTCCAATGTTACATGTATGGACCAAGGACCATCCTCCGAACCAAGTAATCGGAAATATAAATGATGGTGTATAAACTAGATTTGCTGCAAGTCTTCAACATGAGTGTCACTTTTCGGCATTTATCTCCATGGTTCAACCCAAATCCATTAAGAAGCACTTGAACATGCTGATTGGATCACAACCATGCAAGAAGAACTAGCAGAATTTGATACAAATGATGTTTGGTCTCTCGTCCCTCGTCCTCAGAATCATCCTATTATCGGTACTAGATGAGTGTTTTCCAACAAATTAGATGATGTCGGAGTCATTATTCGAAATAAAGAAAGACTATTTGCTAAAGGTTTTACTCAGATTGAAGGCCTTGACTACAATGAGACCTTTGCTCCTGTTGCATGACTTGAAGCTATCAGAATCTTCCTTGCTTATGTTGCTCATAAAGGCTTCAAAGTTTACCAAATGGACATCAAAAGTGCTTTTCTAAATGGTGAACTTGACACTGAAGTATATCTTCAACAACCTCTCGGATTCATAAATCTCACATTTTCAAACCACTGCTACAAACTCTGAAAGGCAGTCTATGGCCTCAAGCAAGCTCCTCGCACATGGTACGAGACCCTCACCGACTTTCTCAAGCACTCTGGTTTTCAAAGAGGTGTTCTGGATCCTACTATATTCTGAAGATCGAATGGAAAATATCTCATGCTGGTTCAAATTTACATGGACGACATCATTTTTGGATCTACGAATTCATCAATGGTTGCTGATTTTGCTAAGCTAATGATCAATCGATTCCAAATGAGCATGAATCAGGAGTTAAGTTTCTTTCTTGTTCTCAAAGTCAAACAGACTAACAGATGAATTTTCATTCACCAAGAGAAGTACATTTTGGAACTCCTCAAAAAGTAAATAATGGACACCTGTGCCTCTGCCAAGGTACCTATGGGATTCAGACACAAGATATTTGCCGACCCTTCAGGTGTTGCAGTCGATGACAAGAAGTACATAGGAATGATTGGATCTCTGCTCTATCTCACATCTAGTCATCCTGACATCATCTTTTCCACATGTTTTGTGCCAGATTTCAAGTCAACCTAAATATGTCTCATCTTTTGGCTGTGAAGCAAATTTTCAGAAACTCGGAATCTGGTACCCAACAAATGAGAATTTCCTATTACAAGCTTACTTAGATTCAAACTGTGGTGGACTATAACTAGATAGGAAAATCACATCAGGTGGATGTCAATTCTTAGGTGGTCGATTGGTTAGTTGGTAATCCAAGAAACAGAACTGCATTGCAGTCTCTACAGCCGAAGCTGAATACATTGTTGCTGCCTATTGTACCTCTCAAGTTCTATGGATGAAGTCTCAACTTTTGGATTATGGTTACCGCTTTCAATGCATCCCCATCTATTGTGATTCTCAAAATGTCATTCCAATTTCACACAATCCAATTCAGCACTCCATGACAAAGCACATTGACATATGGTACCATTTCATAAAAGACCATGTTTTAAATGGTAACATTGAACTCATTTTTGTTCCATCTGAAGATGAGATTGCTAATGTCTTTACTGTGGCATTAGACGAAACCAAATTCAATGGTTTTCTGAACAAGATGAGTAGGATGATGCCAGATCCTCAACTCTTTTAAGAGATTTGTTCTCTCTGATGGAAGTGTTCGAAAGAAAATTGGTTCCGATTTAAAAAAAAATCTCTCAAAACTACTTTCTCTCGGAATACATAGGATCATTTTAATTGTCTTTATTTCTAACCATCTCCTGATTTTTAAGCTGTCACACCCCCAAACCAGAATGGCGGAAACATTCGGGGGTGGATGACTTCACGTAGTATCACAACGATTGAATATTGCAAAGAAAGTAACACAACCATCATATATATAACAATGAAAACGTGTATTGTTGCGTTATACATGTTATCAAAAGAATATTACAATATGATGAATAAATGTTAAATGATAAAATCATCCTTTGTGTTCCTTCTTCCAAAAGCTGGTAGTTTACCTGTATCACTGATTCCCTGAGAAATACAAGTGGTTTTGAAAAGTGTCAACATTTAAGTTGGTGAGTTCATGAGTGTTCCGAGTTTAAAAGTATATTCCTTTTGGTAGTAATTTGGTAAACGAGATCTTTAGAAAATCCAATATTTTCTTGTAAAATGTAAAAGGTTCCAAAGTTGGAATGTGTTAGTAACTTTTATAAACAATTGATAACAATAATTTAGTATGAAAATATAATGTAGAAATACTGCGATGCACATATGAACCTTGTAAATCAATCTTGTTTTATACTTTTTATGTGAGTTTTATAACCATACTATTGACACTGACGGCCTGTAACAACATTCTTCAAGTGTTGCAGTGTTATGACATTTGTCACCCCAGACCTGCTGGTCTAACTATAGCTAGTAGTTTAGGTGCGGGATTGTCAATCCCGTATAGATCTATACACAAGTATCACGATCTCCCTCCAACAGATTATGGTATATAATACAGGACTTGAAATGCATACAAAAATGTACGTTGAAGTTTGAATGTCTCACATTTACCTAGTATAAATAGATTTACAATGAAATGACTTTACTCCTTTTTGAAAGTGTTTCGTTTTTCAAATTGTATAAAAATGTAGGATTGACTTGCTAACTATACCCATTATAGTTCTTCAGATAGTATGTTCCATTTCGTAGACATAACTTAGTGATATAATTGCCCTTGTATACATAAGATGTTTGTATCGATATTCGAAGTTAGAATTTGCATTTATGTTTAGAAAACGATACTTTTAACGTGTAATGTACTTGTATTTCCCCCCCTAAAACATGTAAAAGAATTGAAAAGTAGGGGTATGAACTCACTCGTTAAGTTTGAAGAGAGGGGCTAGAGTTGAGCAAAGTTTCGATCGTGGTTAGTTGCGTCGTCGGGCTCTTCGGGAACTTCTGCAACGTAAATCTTTCGTCGGGGCTCGTGTGCGGAAACCGAGGTGAGAAAAGGGTCTCTGGAGCTGGGAAAATGTCTGAGAAATGGTGAAGGTGTGCCAAAACTCGAGCCTTATGCCCTCTATTTATAGGGCTGAAAACCCCCGTACGCGGCGCGTACTGCCGGAGTACGCGGGGCGTAGTCAGTACGCGGGGCGTACTTCGGTTACGCGGGGCGTAATAAGGCGTCATGGCTTACGACTCCTGGCTAACTAGGCGTAGCTTGGGCGGGCCGATGGGACTCGACCCTGGGTCTAGTACGCGGGGCGTACTCCCAGATTACGCGGGGCGTAATCCCTGCTTCCAACTTCTAAATTCCGTAACTTTCGCGTACGAGCTCCGTTTTTCGCGTTCTTTATATCTACGCGTAGGTGAGATTATGCTCTACAACTTTCATTTAGACTCTGTCGGCTAGTTTTGACTTTATTTTTAATGATATAATTTTAATAGGCCGGGACTCCTAAAGTTCGTTAAAATTTCATAGGTTCTTTATTCGACGTCGGTTTTCGTTTGTCTTTTTATTGTTTTATTACCACCGAGGAGATCTTCAACTTCCGTTTATGTGGTGATAGCTAAATAATACTCGATCTTCAATCCGAGTTTTTAGCCCTTTACTACTGTTACGAAACTTTGAAAATTCGTAGCTTCTTCATACGAGGTCCAAATTGGGCGATCTTTTTATGCACGCTCATCTTTCAACGAGATTTACGACTTTTGTTTAGATACTTTAAGGCAAAAATGTATTTTATTGAGATTTCATTTTTTACATCAAATTATGTTTTAACGTCGTGTCGTAATTATACGAGTGATTATAATTTCTTCAATATAACTCGGTTTTGAGTGTTCTTTATGTTTTTGGAAACCTGGGCATGATATCTAATATTCGATGCATCCCAACTTAGATATCTGAACACTTTATTTTCGAGGTTAATTTCGTTGTTTTTAGCTTTCGAGTGTTTACAATGCTTTTGGGAAATATAGGGTTGTCACATCATCCCCCTGTTAAGGGAATTTCGTCCCGAAATTAAATCTAAGATCAATATTACAATTTAGGAAAAAGATGCGGGTACTTTTGTTTCATTTGATCCTCTCGTTCCCAGGTGTATTCAGGTCCTCGCTTGGCGTTCCAGCGGACCTTTACGATAGGTATGCGGCTTTGTTTAGTCCTTTTGACTTCCCGATCCATGATCTCTACTGGTTCCTCTACAAATTGGAGGTTTTCGTTTATTGCGATTTCGTCTAGAGGGACGACAAGGGTCTCGTCGGATAAGCATTTCTTCAGGTTCGATACATGAAAGGTAGGGTGTACATTGTGGAGTTCCTGAGGTAGTCTAAGTTTGTAAGCCACTGGACCGATCCTCGCAAGGATCTCGAATGGTCCGATGTATCTGGGGTTCAGTTCCCACGTTTTCCGAAGCGTATCAATCCTTTCCAAGGCGAGACTTTTAGTAGGACACGGTCTCCAACTTGGAATTCCAAGGGTTTTCGTCTCTTATCTGCATAACTCTTTTGTCTATCCCTTGATGCCTTTAGACGTTCTCGGATTTGAACAATCTTCTCCGTAGTTTCCCGTATGATTTCTGGCCCAGTAAGAGTGTTGTCAGTTGCTTGTCCTTTTGCTAGTTGGGTGTCTCCCACTTCGGCCCAGCATAAAGGTGACCTGCACTTGCGGCCATAGAGGGCTTCGAACGGGGCAGCTTTGATACTGGTGTGGTAGCTATTGTTGTACAAGAACTCGACCAAGGGTAGATGTGTGTCCCATGCTTTGCCGAAATCGATTACGCAGGCTCTCAGCATGTCTTCTAGGGTTTGTATGGTTCTCTCGCTCTGGCCGTCGGTTTGAGGATGATAGGCGGTACTCATGTCTAGTCTTGTCCCCAAAGCTCTTTGGAGCGACTGCCAGAATCTCGAGGTAAATCTACTATCTCGGTCCGAGATAATGGATACGGGCACACCGTGCAGTCGTACAATTTCCCTGAGGTACGTCCTTGTTAACTTCTCCAATTTATCCGTCTCTTTGATCGGTAGGAAATGTGCTGATTTAGTTAACCTGTCGACAATTACCCAAATGGTGTCGAGTCCGTTTGTCGTTTTGGGTAACTTGGTTATGAAATCCATAGTTATCCGCTCCCACTTCCATTCGGGTATTTCTGGTTGTTGTAATAAACCTGAAGGTTTTTGGTATTCTATTTTGACCTTAGCGCACGTCAGACATTTACTCACGTAGGTAGCAATTTCGGCTTTCATGTTCGGCCACCAGTACAACTTCTTGAGGTCGAGATACATCTTGTCGGAGCCGGGGTGTATGGAGTATCGTGTTTTATGGGCTTCGTCCATGACGATTTCTCTGAATCCACCAAACTTTGGTGTCCATATTCGATCCATGAAATAATGAACTCCGTCGTTCTTGGTTTCAAGATTCTTATCCATCCCCCTTAGGGTTTCTCCTGCCACATTTTCAGCTTTCAAGGCTTCCATTTGGGCTTCCTTGATTTGCATGGACAGGTGGGAATGGATCGTCATAGTTAGGGACTTCACTCGGCGACCTGAGTATTCCTTCCTACTGAGTGCATCCGCCACTACATTAGCCTTTCCGGGGTGATATCGAATTTCGCATTCGTAATCACTTAGTAGCTCTACCCACCGTCTTTGTCTCATGTTGAGTTCTTTCTGGTTGAGAATATGTTGAAGGCTTTTATGGTCAGTGAAGATCATGCATTTTGTGCCGTAGAGGTAGTGTCTCCATATCTTTAGAGCGAAAACGACTGCTCCTAGCTCAAGATCGTGCGTTGTGTAGTTCACTTCATGCGTCTTTAGTTGTCTTGAGGCATAGGCGATGACCTTCCCTCGTTGCATCAGGACACAACCGAGTCCTTGGTTTGATGCATCACAATAGACCACGAAGTCCTCCGTTCCTTCTGGCAGGGTTAGGATGGGCGCACTACATAATGCTTGTTTTAGCGTTTGAAATGCAGCATCTTGTTTTTCTCCCCAGTCGAAGGTCACATTTTTCTGAGTTAGTGTGGTGAGTGGCTTGGCAATCTTGGAAAAATTCTGTATGAACCTTCGGTAATACCCGGCGAGTCCTAAAAATTGTCGGATCTCTGTAGGGGTTCTTGGGATCGTCCAATTCTCTATTGCCTTGATCTTCGAGGGATCCACGTGTATTCCTTCTTTGCTTACTACGTGTCCTAGAAAATCCACCTCTCGAATCCAAAATTCGCACTTGGAAAATTTTGCGTAAAGTTTCTCTGCCCTTAATGTTTCCAGAACTTGGCGGAGATGTTGGCTGTGTTCTTCCTGGTTTCTAGAATAGATGAGTATATCATCTATGAACACAATCACGAATTTGTCCAGGAAGGGGCGACATACTCGGTTCATCAAATCCATGAACACTGCTGGAGCGTTTGTCAATCCGAAGGGCATCACTACAAACTCGTAGTGACCATATCGTGTTCGGAAAGCCGTTTTGGGGATGTCTCCTTCTAGTACTCGTAGCTAGTGATAACCGGATCTTAGGTCGATTTTCGAGAAGTAGCTCGCTCCTTGTAGTTGGTCAAAAAGATCATCTATACGTGGAAGGGGATATCGGTTCTTGATTGTCAGTTTGTTCAGTTCTCGATAGTCGATGCACATGCGAAAAGATCCGTCCTTCTTTTTCACAAACAGGACTGGTGCACCCCATGGTGAGAAACTTGGCCTAATGAATCCCTTGTTCAACAGCTCGTTCAATTGACTGGACAGTTCCTGCATCTCGGCTGGAGCTAAACGGTACGGTAACTTTGCTATTGGGGTGGCTCCGGGAATCAAGTCGATTCTGAATTCGACTTGACGTTCTGGTGGGATTCCTGGGAGATCTTCTGGGAAAATGTCTGGGAAGTTGCAGACTTCTGGAATATCTTTAATGTTCTTTGGTTCTTTCTTCTGGTCTACTACGTGGGCTAGAAAGGCATAGTATTTCTTGCGAAGATATTTTCGTGCTGTAATACAGGAGATGATTTGTAATTTTGCACTAGGTTTGTCTCGATATATGATGAGATTTTCACCGTTGGGAAGATTGAGACGAACGGCCTTTTCATGGCAAAGAATGTCGGCATGGTGAAGACTCAGCCAGTCCATACCGATGATTATATCAAAACTTCTTATCGAAATGGGCATAAGGTCGATTGGAAATAAATGTTCGTTTAAATTTAATGTGCACTCGACGTACATATCACTTGTGCTTTCTGTTTTTCCATTAGCCATTTCTACCGTGAATATTTTATTAAGTGGTTGGGGTCTCTGGTTAAGTAGATGTTTGAATTTATGGCTCACAAAACTTCTCTCCGCACCGCAATCAAATAGTATGCATGCATAAATGTTGTTGAGGAGAAACGTACCCGTAACTACTGTTGGATCAGTTATTGCTTCATTTTGACCTATCGCCAGCACTCTCCCAACACCACCAACATTCCTTGTCTTGGGGCAGTCCCTCTTGAAATGCCCGGTTTCTCCACATCCATAACAGGCTTGACTTACCCCAGTACTAGGAACTTGTGTGAATGGCCGCGCTGGTGCCTTACAGAAACGGGTTGTGTGCCCTTTCCTGTCACAGTTCTTACAGTACATTTCGCGGCAATTACCGTGGTGATGGTAGTTGCATTTGTTGCACTTTGGTAAGTTCCCTGCATATTGTTTTGTTGGCGTCGAAGTTGTAGGAGTTGTGCTGGGAGTAGTAGCAGCATGAACCGCCACCATTTGTCTCTTTGAAGGTTCTTGAGAGGTTAGTCCCTTCCTCTTGTTCCAGTATTTCTTCTTGCTGTTGTTATTGTTGTCATTGTTCCCTTTAGTTGGTTCAGTTGCGATAGTCGTGACTCCTTGGCAGACGCCATGATCCACAAGAGATTGCGCCAGTTCTTTGGCACTGTCGAAGGTCATGGGCTTTGAAGCTAGCACACTTCCTCGCAGTTGGGGTGATAATCCCCAGATGTATCTCTCCACTTTTTGGCTTTCTAGAATTAACATCCCAGGACAAAGCGTTATCAAATCGCTGAACCTATTGGTGTAGCCTGCGATGTCCGATCCTTTCATTGAAAGGTTCCACAATTCTTGTTCCAGCTTCTGAATTTCGCCCCTTGGGCAGTATTCCCGTAGGAGCATTCGCTTCAAATTCTCCCAACCCATGGAGTTCGCCACCACCAGGGTTAGTGTCTTGACGTGGCCGTTCCACCATGTCAAGGCGCGTTTAGAGAATGTACAGGCAGCAAATTTTACTTTGCTTTCTTCCGGGCATGCGCAAATTTCAAATACGGCATCCGTCTTCTCTATCCATTGGGACAGAGCCAACACTCCTCCAGTTCCATAAAAGGGAATAGGTTTTCCATTAGTGAAGTCTTTGTAAGTGCAGACTCCAGTACGGCCTTGGCTTGGGCCGTTGGTAAAGCTATTTATTCCACCTCCCGACCCATTGTTGCTCATTTGAGCCATCGCCGCGGTTACAGCGGCCGTTACAGCAGTTTGGAACATAGCTGCATCCATAGTTGGAGGAGGTGGTGGAGGTGGTGCTGGAGTTGAGTTTCTGCGTGTTGTTCTACGAGGAGGCATGTTCTGGTAGAGAAAATAAGAATGAATACTATAAGTTTCTAATGTTTTGACAATCGTGTAATTGAGGGTTAGTCGTATCTTGTAATTTGTTTTGACTTTAGTTTTTGGTTTCAAATTAGATATAACAATTTAATTAATTTCGAGAGGTGTATAAAGAGGCACTGCATATATATATATATATATATATATATATATATATATATATATATATATATATATATATATATATCACACCTAAGGTGTGTTTCTTTAGGCTTCTAGGAAAATTTGACCTATTTAAGAGGTCTCCGTTTTACAGATACAAAAGGAAATAAGAGAAAAACTTTATCCGCGGTCCTAGTCTATATCAAAATTTGTTGGAGCTTGAACAAACTCTACTTGTGGCGTTTGGAGCTGGATTCGGCATCTGACCGTTTGACTCCCATCAGTCGCCTCTCGAATTCCGCTTGTTGTTCTTTCATCTCTCTTATATCATCTAGAGCTGTTATCATTTGGTTCTGTAGTGTCCCCGTGTAGATTTGGAGATTCTCATGTAGTCCGTCCAAACGGCTGATGTCGGAGGCGTTACCTTGGGTAGCAGCATTGATCTCTCGAATTCTGGTTGCTTGTTGGTCTGCATGGTAGTTCTGGTTAGCTATAGCGTTCACGACAACGGGAAGTGCTCGATCAGCTGAGCCTCCTCCACTGACGTTGTAAAAATCCCGACACATGCCAAATGGAGGACGCACGCCTTACTGACGGCTCCAGTAGTAGAGGTGGCTTCCCCATATGGGAATGGGTCCCGGTTGATGTGACCTGATCACTGGAGGATGGGGGATGGGAGGGTCAATTACTTCTGGTTCGGAATCTGTTCCGCTAGAAATTTCCACGATCTCCTCGTCAACTTCGTATTCCTCTCCGACCTCGATTTCGAATTCTTCTTCGACCTCTTCTTCGATTTCTTCTTCGATTTCCTCTGGGTCTTCCTCCGGGTCTTCTTCTATCCAGCCGCCGTTACCTTGATTTAGGTAGTAGGGGTCTCCCGGTAAAGGAAATCCGGCCATTTGTCTGTACTGGGATAGAGGTATGAGATTTTTATAAGAAAAGAATTTCTAATTAACGAATTCCTAAGCCTATTTATATCTTTACTGAGTGCAATGTTTTATCGTTTAATAATAGACTTATATTATTTCAATTTAGCGAATTTAGATTTTATAAGTTTTTGGCTTGTTGACTACTACGACCATTCCTCGACGTATATTGGTCATATCCAGGATAAATATAGTTGATCAGGCTATATTTATTCTTGATTTGATTACATACCCCAAGGCTCAATCGTGGTATTGCAACTTGTCATACTACTTTTTTTTTAGAAAAACTTGTCGTGACGCGAGACTGATACGTGCGGTAAAAATGTATATATTTAAAAGAAAATATATTTCTATGAAGATGTTGTTATCAGAGGGTTTTTGGTTCCCGTTGTATTTATAGTTTATATATCTTATGTGGTTAGATATACTTAGTTCACTATAAACAATGCTCTGATACCAATCTGTCACACCCCCAAACCAGAATAGCGGAAACATTCGGGGGTGGATGACTTCACGTAGTATCACAACGATTGAATATTGCAAAGAAAGTAACACAACCATCATATATATAACAATGAAAACATGTATTGTTGCGTTATACATGTTATCAAAAGAATATTACAATATGATGAATAAATGTTAAATGATAAAATCATCCTTTGTGTTCCTTCTTCCAAAAGCTGGTAGTTTACCTGTATCCCTGATTCCCTGAGAAATACAAGTGGTTTTGAAAAGTGTCAACATTTAAGTTGGTGAGTTCATGAGTGTTCCGAGTTTAAAAGTATATTCCTTTTGGTAGTAATTTGGTAAACGAGATCTTTAGAAAATCCAATATTTTCTTGTAAAATGTAAAAGGTTCCAAAGTTGGAATGTGTTAGTAACTTTTATAAACAATTGATAACAATAATTTAGTATGAAAATATAATGTAGAAATACTGCGATGCACATATGAACCTTGTAAATCAATCTTGTTTTATACTTTTTATGTGAGTTTTATAACCATACTATTGACACTGACGGCCTGTAACAACATTCTTCAAGTGTTGCAGTGTTATGATATTTGTCACCCCAGACCTGCCGGTCTAACTATAGCTAGTAGTTTAGGTGCGGGATTGTCAATCCCGTATAGATCTATACACAAGTATCACGCTCTCTCTCCAAGAGATTATGGTATATAATACAGGACTTGAAATGCATACAAAAATGTACGTTGAAGTTTGAATGTCTCACATTTACCTAGTATAAATAGATTTACAATGAAATGACTTTACTCCTTTTTGAAAGTGTTTCGTTTTTCAAATTGTATAAAAATGTAGGATTGACTTGCTAACTATACCCATTATAGTTCTTCAGATAGTATGTTCCATTTCGTAGACATAACTTAGTGATATAATTGCCCTTGTATACATAAGATGTTTGTATCGATATTCGAAGTTAGAATTTGCATTTATGTTTAGAAAACGATACTTTTAACATGTAATGTACTTGTATTTCCCCCCCCCCCCCTAAAACATGTAAAAGAATTGAAAAGTAGGGGTATGAACTCACTCGTTAAGTTTGAAGAGAGGGGCTAGAGTTGAGCAGAGTTTCGATCGTGGTTAGTTGCGTCGTCGGGCTCTTCGGGAACTTCTGCAACGTAAATCTTTCGTCGGGGCTCGAGTGCGGAAACCGAGGTGAGAAAAGGGTCTCTGGAGCTGGGAAAATGTCTGAGAAATGGTGAAGGTGTGCCAAAACTCGAGCCTTATGCCCTCTATTTATAGGGCTGAAAACCCCCGTACGCGGCGCGTACTGCCGGAGTACGCGGGGCGTAGTCAGTACGCGGGGCGTACTTCGGTTACGCGGGGCGTAATAAGGCGTCATGGCTTACGACTCCTGGCTAACTAGGCGTAGCTTGGGCGGGCCGATGGGACTCGACCCTGGGTCTAGTACGCGGGGCGTACTCCCAGATTACGCGGGGCGTAATCCCTGCTTCCAACTTCTAAATTCCGTAACTTTCGCGTACGAGCTCCGTTTTTCGCGTTCTTTATATCTACGCGTAGGTGAGATTATGCTCTACAACTTTCATTTAGACTCCGTCGGCTAGTTTTGACTTTATTTTTAATGATATAATTTTAATAGGCCGGGACTCCTAAAGTTCGTTAAAATTTCATAGGTTCTTTATTCGACGTCGGTTTTCGTTTGTCTTTTTATTGTTTTATTACCACCGAGGAGATCTTCAACTTCCGTTTATGTGGCGATAGCTAAATAATACTCGATCTTCAATCCGAGTTTTTAGCCCTTTACTACTGTTACGAAACTTTGAAAATTCGTAGCTTCTTCATACGAGGTCCAAATTGGGCGATCTTTTTATGCACGCTCATCTTTCAACGAGATTTACGACTTTTGTTTAGATACTTTAAGGCAAAAATGTATTTTATTGAGATTTCACTTTTTACATCAAATTATGTTTTAACGTCGTGTCGTAATTATACGAGTGGTTATAATTTCTTCAATATAACTCGGTTTTGAGTGTTCTTTATGTTTTTGGAAACCTGGGCATGATATCTAATATTCGATGCATCCCAACTTAGATATCTGAACACTTTATTTTCGAGGTTAATTTCGTTGTTTTTAGCTTTCGAGTGTTTACAATGCTTTTGGGAAAAATAGGGTTGTCACATAAGTTGTACGGTTCATCCTGATTATCTATTGTTCAAAGACCACATAGTCATAATGATAAATATTTCATCCCGGAATTCACTCTGAAAGGTCATCCCGAAATTCCATTCCAGAAAGGTATTGTACTCTATACTTTGAAATTCTCTTGAAAATTTGACTCTGGAAGTTTTCTCAAATCTTGTTCCGGAATGTCTCTTAAATCTCTTTTGGAAACTTCTTCAAAACCATTTTCTCCGGAACCCAAAAAAATCATCATTTCAGAATTTTGCTCCGGAATCACTATCTTTTTCTTACTCCGGAATCTGAAACCAAACCCTTTCAGTCCGGAATTTTCAAAACTCCAGATGACATTACACTCCGAATTTTTCAAATCATAGTTGCGAAATCTCAATCGAAACATTTTTAAACTATAAACTCAATCCGAATTAATTCCTATTCCGAACCTTTTTCAAAAGATCTTGTTCAGGAACCCAACTCTTTATCCATTGGTTTTAAATGTGTCTAGAAACGATCATCTGGAATACCAAAGGTTTATAAGGTGAAACATCTCACAACGGTTACTTTTAGAGGATTCTTATCCTATCTTCCTTGATTTTCATGACACGATTGCACGCCTCCATAAAGCAACCATTGAATCGTCGTTTAGGGTTTTCCATTTCAAGCTACAAACAATCCAAACTTTCCCTTGCCAAGTCAACTCAACCCCCAAAAGCAGTTATTCATTTAATGCAACTCGATTCACATTCGCACCCTCATCATTACCCTAACTGACCCGACTTGTTTCCGTTACCTATATATACCCATCAAAACCCCCCCTTTACCTTCTTACGTGATCAAACCCTCTAAAACTTCAAACCCTCTTTGTGTTCATCATGTTCTTCAAGCATTCATCGCTTTGTAACAATGTCTTCCTAATCTTCACCACAAAAAAATGCACCAACTGCCTCAACTCCAAAGAAGTCCATTTCAAAGAAGAAACGCTCCAAAGGTTCATCATCATCACCATCGCCTGAACTGTTTCTCAGGGATACAACACAATAGTTTTCCCTAAATCCTGTCAATTACGATTAATTTGTCCGTGTTATGATCGAGTTCATAGTGAATTATTCAATCTCCATTCCTCTCACTAAAGTCCCTGAACCACATCTCCCACTTCATCACCATCACAGAGCATTTACAAGAATCAAACTTAAGGATGGCGTGTTGGAAACTATGATCATCGGCGACAGGATTGTGCCAATCTACAAGTCAACTTTCCTCAAAGCCATCAGCATGAAAGAAAACCCCAGAGGTTTCAGAGTTCAAGAACCCACCACTGAAGAGTTTCAGACGTTCCTGAATCATATTGGTTACAATCAAGACTATAGAGCTAAAGAATTTAAGAAATCAGCCGTCTCCAGACTATGGACTATGCTGATGCACTTCATCATTTGAGGGCTATCCGAAAAGCACGGTGGTACGGATACTCTTAGCAAGGACTAGCTATATGTAGTTTATAGCATCTTTTCCAGACGCAACAATGTAGTTGATCTCCCGGGGGTTCTATGGCAAGACTTCTACAAATTTTCCATCAAGAGGAAGGATAACGAAATTTCAAGCCCTAGGTTCTGGGCACTAGCTATTCAGCAACTCTTCAAGGAGCTTTCCGAACCACTTCCTGTTTCCATGATTCCTCCGGAGGTATGTGTTTCTTTCAAAGTCACCAAGGCATATATAATTCCGAACCAATCCTCCTTTGGTCCTATTAGACGACTTCTGGACTATATGTTGGCCTTAATCGCTTCTGATTCCATTTATTTGAAACAACATTTGGAGACTTCGGTTGTGTTTGACCCAACACAACCTGCTCCATTCTCCGTTGAGCCCATTTCGGAAAAGGCCAATCCTTCTATATCCGGATCCAAGATTAAAAAATATACCAAACGGAAGAATTCTCCCTTAAAGACAAAACCTAAAAAGAAATCCAAAGTTGATTCCTCTTCTCAACAGGAAGGAACGCATGACATTCAGGCTGATTCTGGCCATTCAAACAACCCCCCTACCCACTCATCCGAGGTACCCCTCGGTGATTCAAAATCACAAGCACACACTTACAAGGAGTCTCCACATAATCCACCCTCACCTTCTCAAAAGGTGATGTTGGTGTTGACCATAGTTCCTTACACCCCCTGGAACACACCCACAAGTCACATTTGATATCCCTTTTGTTTCTTCCACACACACACATACATACACACACACTCCAGAACCCCTGTTCCAGACCCTAAGCATTCCGTAGCTGGAGCAGTCCTTCCAACTACGGATGCCACAACTGGTCTAATACCCAGAAGGTGTACAGGACGACCAGGTGCTAACGATCCCAAATAGGAAGATTATGTGAACAGGGTCGTATCCAGACGTCTGGATCTTACAAGAGCTCAGGTGGAGGCCATGCTTATTTCAATGTATAACAAAGCTAGTCAAAGAAATCTTCCATATGTTCCTCCCACTGATGATAATGTTGACAAAGAGCTTACTTTGGAACAACCACCAATTAACTCTCACAACAACATCTTCCAAACCAATCCGGATGAAGAACTCTCTGAAGAAGTTATGCTAACTGATGAAGGAAAAACAGTTCTGGATCCCAACTTCATGTCTTATATCTGATTTCACTCTAAGATATCATCCACCAAGTCTACTTTTGACTTCAGACCATCCTCCTCAACCACTATGGATGGTAAATCAACCTCCAACATCATGCTACATGAAGATGATGCCACCACTCAACTTGGTCCATCTACGTATCCCTCATCGCATCAAGCAAAGCAACAACACTTTGATTATGACAACGGATCCTCAGCTGGCGATTATATTAATCCTTTTTCTCTCCTTGAAATTCAATCAAACTTTTCCAACACAATGCAGAAAGTCTCCACAATTGAAACATCTGTAATAGAGCTCAACACTAAATTGGATCAAAAGGTTTCCAGACTTGATTCCAAACTTGATGCCATCATTTAGTCTCTCTCAAATCAGTCCGGACCTTCAGTTGTTGAATGAGAAGCTCAATTAGATCAACTAATCTCCATCAAGCTCAAGCATTCCATTGAAGAATTTGAAGCTAAGTATGATGCTTTAGTTGAACACTATCTCGACACGATCACCACTATGCTAAAGGTCCATGATGACTTGGTGTCTACTACCAACGATCTTATCAAGCAGACCCATGTTTGTCATGAGAAGCAAATACAACGATTGGAGAAGGAGATCAAGAAGAAGGACAAGATGAATATTATTATCCAACAAGTCCTCATCAAGCTACTTCGATCCACTTGGAACATTGTCGATGTTTCGAATCGAAAGTATGATGAGTTGTTAGTTGTCCTTGGGCACCTGTTCGATCATCTTGCTGCTCAAGCACCCACTTCCGAAGCATATGATGCTCTCACTAAACAACTCAACACTGGACTTCAATAAGTGTTTGAAAAATTCGATGGTTTGAAGGAGTCACTAATGCTTGTACCGGTTTAACGATTCACTCATGCAAGAGGGGAAGAAGGTCCTAGTCAAACATGGAGGCCTGCCTCGGAGTTCACACTCCGAGATGAAAATGACTCTGACAAAGCTGAATTGAATATCCTTTCTGTCTCGCCTTCCAAAAGCAATGATGAAGACAATGATGAAGATGTGTATGTTACAAAGGGGGTTCTTGGTCTCGAGGCTTCGAAGAAGCTTTTTCCAAAGGCTATGACAGATGAAAAAAAGAGAATTTGGTCTGCTGTCTCCTGGCCATCTTCTCTGCCTGATGCTCTTTGGATGGGTATCCAAATGGCCAAGGCGAAATCCCTACTTACTGGCCAAGCCTTCCGAGCCACTCCCTCAATGCTTCTTCCGATTCCGGCCCCTAAAATCACTCCATTAGACCAGGGTTCCCCACTCCGGATCCCTGATGACATTCTGGAAGAACCTCTTTTAAACCCCACTCTGAAATTTTTAATCGATGAAAACATGAAGCTCATCATGACTGCATTGAAGAGAGATAAAGGCAAAATGCCTTTAACAGCTGAACAACAAGCAGCTCACTCCGGACCTCCTCCAAAGCAAAAACATGGATGGTCTCAGGAGGAAATTAACTAGGCACTAGAGGACAACATCTGGATCCAAGCTCTCAAGGATAATCATGATCCGATGCGTGGAATATCTCCTCTATTTCGTGAAGGCATTCTCCATGATCATGAAATCATTTCGTTCATGTATTACGATGTTCCTACAAATGACTCCGAACAGCTCGATCTTCCTCTCTCTCTCTCTCCTTATAGCAAATACTACATCAAGTTTTCTCCTATTAACCCCTCTAATGATCTGGAAGTGACTCTCCGGACTGAGCGAGAAAGGATTGACACATTCTATTCCAAGAATGTATAACCTCTCAAGGAAGTACGGAAGATGAATAGAATTAACAAAGTCGACGGTTTGGAAAGAAAAATTCTAGTGAAGTTCGAACTCAACTGCCCATTATTTCATTTTCACATCCTCCGGAACAAACCAACACCTCAGAACATCACTGATGTTGATTTCCTTTCGATGAATCGAAATGACATTCTCACATTAGTTGCTTACTTCAGAGGAATTCAAAGAGATGACATCAGTGTGGGTGCTTACCATATTACTCTGAGCTTCCTTAAGGACTATGTCATAGAATTTTGCAGATGCGACTATGAGCTAGCACACTTATACGGAACTAAAGACTTCATTGCAAAAATCTACTTTGTCCTTCCAGAATTTGAACTAGTTGCAGATGGTCCAATCGATGAACGGGATCTAGGGTTTGTCTACACAACCAGAAAGACAAACAAGAAGGAATTTTTCTGAGTCCTTGACAAACACCTAGTTCCTACCAAATCCCTTCAGAAGTTCATCTCTCGTGCATACAAATTTGAAGCTCTGAAACAGGTCAAATCAAAGTTTGTAAGTCAATTGGCCTGGCATATTGAAGTCGGAATGGTTGTTCAGAGCCTACACTTTCATCAAGGAAGAAGCTGTATAAATTGACTGGATTGCTAGGTTCACTTAGGGGAGATTGTTGGAACCTAAAAGTGAACCTCTAGTAATCCTAAGTCTCAATGCCAATTCCGAAGTATGCATATGTTCCGAAATGAAGAGTGGTCCGGAATCAAATGTGAAGAGTGGTCGAGAATCTGTCCGGACCTGGAGAGAAAAATATGAGAAGCTTAAAGTCAAGGCATTCCGGAATGGACCTCATGTCCGAAATATGTGCTGATTTGGAGTCATTGTATTTTGTCCTTGTGCAATTATTGAAATTTGTCTTTGTATTAATATGACATTTCATAGGACTTAGTCTTCTTGAAATATTAGACAATCAGTGTGTCAGGAACATCTCTATTGTCCGGTCCTATGCTAGCTTCGTAGTTTATTCAAGCTAACTGTCACTCCTATTTATAGGAGCTTTCAATGCAAAGTCAAGAATGAATCTTTTCACTTATCTTGACATTTATTAAGTTACTTCAATTCTCTCAAAAACATTCTTCTTGTTCTTCATTTAATATCTTTACCTTGATCATTATGTTTTGTCTATATTTATATCTTGAATACATTGTGAGGAGCTAGTATTTATTCAGACTTGACTGGTCTTGCCAGACTTGACTGGAACACCTATTAGCAAGCATGCATTGATCTTAAGCATTCATTCAAGGTTTGAGTTTTCAAACATTGTCCATGCGCACCAGATCATCCTTATTCTCCAATATGTAAGATTCATTTTTTCTAGTTCTATCATGTAAGCATCTGAAACTTCGTCAGATGAGACGATAGATTCGCACCTATAACAATCAGCATCGATTTCATCCTCTTTCAATTCAAGAAATGTTAAAATCATCTTATGGATTTGCTTTCCAATTTCACAATCAATGTGTAACTGGGTAATATTGAAATAAAGACTTTTAGCAATTAAACAAAAAATGTTTCTTTGTTTCAAGAACCCCAAATTGTCTCATTGCGAATAAATTAAATCGTCCCTAGACTTAGACAATTCTGACTCTAACTTCTCAATCCATATGCACCTCTCTTCACCTTTTGACGTTACCCTGCCAATTTTATGGGTTAAATTAGCATTATTCAGGCGGGTTCTTTTTAAACTATCACCTAAACTAGAGACTATAAAATTTAAATCATCCAATTCAGTTTCATAACGAGAGATAGGAATATTTAGAGAGTCAAGAATAGAATGTACCTTGCTGACCATCCTCTCGCATTTACTTATCTGCTCTAGGACCGGTTTCGCAGTGAAACAGTTGTCGGAGACACGACCGCCATCAGTAGCGTATCCTCTAATCTCCGAACCCTCCTTTGTCACCATAAAGCACTTTCCACCAAAATACAAATCATCAACTTTCGCCAAAAAGCTTCTCCCGTGAGTCAACCTACGAACCTCTTCATCCTCGGAGTCAGTTGACCACACTTCGACTTTGCCAAACTCATCACATTGTTCCTGCACAATTAAAGCGGGTTTAGCATCCTCAACATTCTTCTTCTACTTGACTTCCTCAAACTTTCTAAGGAAATAGGCCTCATCATCGTCATCTTCATTCTTCTCATTCATTCTCTGTAGCATGCACTCCTTTGCTAGATGATTTTGTGCCATGACAATAGTTAAAGTCATAGCCAGAGTCACCTACAAGCTTCTTCTCCTTCTTCGTTTCTTCCTTTTGAGAGTTGTTCGCACTCTCATCCTTTACCTTCTTAGAACTATAACTCCCCTGCCAGTTTCAATTTTTGTTGCGACCAAAATTCTTCTTTGCGAACCTCTTTGGGTTGGATACCATCAAAGCATAATCTTCTTAAGAGATTTCACAATCGGAGAGATCAGACTCCGAACCATCATCAACAACCTTCTTTCCCTTTGCCACAAGCGCTAAAGAACCCAAGCCTAAAATAACCTTTCCTTCTCTTGTCACTTCGTCTTCATGTGACCTCAGAATTCTAACGATCTTTGCTAAGGAGAAATTTTTGAACTGCTCGTGTGCTTTAACTGTCGACACCACAACTTTCCACTCAGACCTCAACCCGTTCATGAACGTGACTATTTGTTTTATCACATCATGTCCAATTTTATGTTTCATCATCCTGCTCAGAAGATGATTGTAGCGGTTGAATGTTTGGTCGAGATTTTCCTCTGCCTTCTAAGCGAAGGCTCCAAACTCCGAAAGCAGGAGCATTTAAGTAGAGTGCTCAACATCAACATCACTTGAGTAGAGTTCTTTGAGCCTATCCCAAATGGCTTTTGCTATATCACATGAACTTACCAGATGAAATGTGTTATGGGGAAAAGCAAACCTAATAATCTCATTGACTTGATGTTGCTGATTAACTTGTCTTTCTCATCCAGTGAAACATCTTTGACCTAAAGAAGAAGATTATTATAATCAGCTTGAGTTTTTATTTCTCTCCTTGTTCCAGAATTAGTGAATTTCTACACAGTCATGGTATCCTATATCAAGGAGCCATTATCTTCAAGACCAAGGACATAATCTTCAAAATTCAATGCCCATACTTCATAATCATTTAGAAAGAGTATAGGGATCCTTTTTGTAGATCCAATGTTGCTTGAGAGATTGATGGAGTTAACATGAGAATCGTCAGGCTGCATGTTGTCGATTTGATAAAAAACTATAAGAACCAGATGTGTAGGCCTAAAATTGAGTTTAGGGTAAAATAAAGATCAAGATTCAACGTATGTAATCAATGAAATCAAAAAAGACGAAAAACTACAGATCCTATTAAAGCGGAAACCCTAAAATATCTTTAATAGAAGAGATGCATATTGATTACACAGTATTCTGCTCTGATACCAATTGATGAGTTTAAATCTAGAATGATCGATAGATTCAAACAGGTAAATAAATAAAGAACACAAAATGAAGATCAAATATGTCAAATGATTATTTATCACAACCTTAGAAGAGCTCGATAAAGAAATGCTACTGTAAAAGCGTGTAGGGTTTACAAAAGACGATCATATTTAGATACGGTGCATGCACGCACTTTAAATAGCTAAACCCTAATAATCAATAAACGGGTGGACAGCCCAACCCGGATACAAAAATGACTAAAAAATAAGCCCAAAATGATGCAACACTTAAGCCCCAATAGCTTAGATTTGATATCAACTAAAGGTTTGGTTGGCTCATTGAACCAATCGTTATCATTAGTAATGATAGAGTTATTGTTGATTTATCAACATATTTCAGGGTGTAATGGATGCATTTTTGCATGGGTTTTGGTTCAACAAACGAGACTGTTCGAGAATTATCAAGTAGTATCAGTTGAAGGTGCTATGTGTGCATTAATCTTTATTTAAGTATGGGGAAATGAATATTTTGCACCCATGGTTATAGTGTTAGAGAAACATTAACTAATTTTCTGGAAGGGCTTTGGATCAATGCGATATTCTATTTCGATGGGTCGCATCGGTAAGGTTGGAAAAGAGTCATTCTGATCTCGGTTTTTGATAACATTTAGGAACTTTGGTTTAATTAGTTGAACAATTGTAGGATCAATTTTATTATTTAAACTGGGAAATTTCTTTGAGAAGGTTTCATGGTCAGAATGTTTATTGATATGGATGATGATCAAGTTGAACAATTGTAGGATTTGTACGTTATGGATTGTGGACGTATAATGGGATTCTTGAAGTCGTTAGGAAATGGTTGATTCCTAGTGGGGGAGAATTGTGTTGGAATATCATAAATAATTTAAAGTGCGGATTAACTTGGAGTGCATATCTAAGGGTAAGAGAATAATTGGTTTTTGGTCGTAATTAGGAAATCAAAGATTAAGGGATCGAGTTATCTCATTCGACGTGCTTGGGATCCATGGCTAGGTTCATGATGAGGATTTTGTTAGGACCTATCTACTTGTTTCTTGTCTGATGGAGGCTCTATACTGGAAGCACAACCTGAACGCATGATAAGGTTTAGCTTGTATGAGGTTTCAACTCCTAATGATCTTTGATTATGTATTCTTGTAGATGGTTTGCATGACTATGGGGTAGGCCCATGGAATTTTTGGAAGTGTTGTAAGACTGTTGGGTAACCATAATGTTCACTAGGTTGGTAGACAGGTGTGGAAGAGTGGTAAGTCTGCGACTTAGCCTGTAACATTCTATAGGATGAGTTAAGCAATACCTGGAATGGTTATAAGACTATAGAAGGACTACGTGTTGTGGTATGGTATAGCTCCTATGATTTTGGTAAGTGATAAGTGAGATGTTGATTAAACTCTTATAGTTTGGTGGGATAATGGTTGTATGTTTATAGGCCCACCAGATGCTGGTTGGGAATCTTCATGGATGAGATTGAGATTTGGCAAGAATGGTTAGAAACTATGAGCTTCTCATCTCAATGTTTGGATGGTGTCACGATGGTGGAATGATTCATATGGGATAGACTTAATTGTCAATTGATTGAGGCTCTTAAGTCCCAGATCGTTAGTCTTATTGGGATATTCGGGTGATAGTGCATTAATTGGGAGTCGGGTGACTTAGTGACCGACCGTTTTAGGTCATGTGGACAGTAAGAGTATGTGGGAGTATTATTTGTGTATTAGAAGTCTCTTGCTGAAATTTTTCATTATGAACCCTATTTGCTTGCAAACCGCCTATTTGAAGTTTGGTTACCAATGTCAAGTATCAGTTCTAAAATCTCAAATCTTAAAGTTTGTCGTAAATGTCTTGAGTGTTTTATCAGGTGGGGATACACCTGAGCTGATAAGGGGTTTGGATACAACATGATAATTCTTGGATTGACCATCATTATACTCGTGGGAGTAGCGGGTTGGTGATAACTTGCCGGGAAGTCATGTGTGTATACAAGGTTTTCGGGCACAATTTCCTGAATTTGGAATTTAGGGAATTCTAGGATATTTTGAGTATTATTTCTGCATGGTTGGGTGGTGTTCCCAGTCAGGGAACTGTGAGTAAGCATGATGGTTGGATCATCATCAACCCTAGGGTATGGTTCCTAAAGTTTAGACTGACGGGTTCTCATCTCGGGGAGTATATTATCGGGTTTGGTTCGTAGTTGTAGTTATTAGAGTTTCTGGTTTGGGTAGTTTTCCCTAGAAGTGGGTTATACAATTAAGCAGAAAAGCAAAATTTTGACTTTGAGTATTTTCAAGTTATTGGGGTGTTGGTTAACAATTGTGGGTTCCCGAGTAATCTCTCAAGATTCTTTATAAGATGCATTGGTTAAAGTTGGTTTGCCAAGGCTCGTTTCTTCAACAGGGTTTATGATTTTGACTAAGGTTGGGGCTTTGATTACATTATTTGAAAATCAGTCTTCGGTATGAGGCGACATCGCAACCCTATTTGGTTTTTAGGAAAATTTTGTTTGGATCAGCCAGTGTGGTAGAAGAAGTAGTGAAGGATGATTTCGAGGAAGAAATCTAATTTAGGGGGAGAGTTGTAACACCCTGTTTCGTGTCGTTTCTTAATTCGGGGCTATGATCTGAAGTTCGATTATCATAAGGCTTTAGGATTTTAGGGAAGAAAGGTTTAGAATTTATTAAATGTTGATAATGTTGTTTGCGAAGCCCAAACCATTTGATTTGTGTGTTGGACCGAAGGGTTAAAAGGGAAAAATTATATATCGGGTTTCTTGCGGGGGTTAAGGTGTTAAATCGGTTTGTGGTAACTCAAAATCCATTAGATAGCATAGTGGGGCTTTTCAATACATTTTCATGCATATAAGGAATGTTGAAAATAGATTTGAGACGAAGCAGTTATGACCATTAGAAGTTAAGATGAAAATGAGAATTGGACTGCTCGCAGAGCGTACATATCATGTACGTTGATCATATATCATTAAAAAGACGTGGCCATCCTTTAGTATGTTGGGTGTACTCACACAACTCCCAAACCTTAATTTTTAGGGTTTATACCCTATTTAAAGGAACTTTAGCCTTGAGACCTCCTTACCTTCAGTCTCCATTCTCCCAAATCGTCCCTTGCAAACCCTAATCCATTGTAGGAGCCTTATTAAGCTTGAGAGTGTATTTTTGTTCTCTTGAAAGAAGAAGAAGGAAGTAGAATCATCTTTGAGGCATAAGGAAACTTAGAGTATCTCACCCTTAAGTATCCTAACACTACATCTTCCTTTTGCATCATACATAGTTAGAAAATTGCAACTTACTTTGGTTTTTGTCCTCTTTATCACAACATGGACCTATAGATAATTTACAATGTATGTGTGAAGATTTTAAGCATTTCTTATGTACTTCTATTATTAACCAGTGTTGTAAAACTCGGTCAACTTTGGCGAGTACTCAGACTCAGCCTCTTACTGAGGCGAGTTAAGCTAACTCGGCCAAATAACTCAGAATTCAATAAACCTCGGTTAAAATCAGTCAGACTCGATCAAACTTGAACCAACTCGGAGCAACTTACTCAAACTTGGCCAATTCCGTCAAACTCGCTCGAATTGTCAAAATTAACTCTAAAAGAGAAAAAATCAAGAATCTCAAGATTAATATGTATATTTTATATTTTATCTAACATACTAACTGGTCTAACCCTGAAACTAAAATAAGATACCGGATAAACACACTGTATATGCTCTCCTCTCTCTCATTCTTATCTTCAAGATTTTCATGATTCAAAATTTTACCTTTTTAAACTATTTTAACATTCAAACATGTATCTTTTTTATTGATATTTTATGTACATTGTTATGAATTTTAATAAACTTTTAATTTTTCATATATATATATATATATATATATATATATATATATATATATATATATATATATATATATAATTTCCCCAAAATTAATTTCTTTATTAAAACCCATATTCGAGTACTTCCCGATTAGGTTGAGTACTCGTTACTCCCCAACCGACCGAACGAGTACCGAATAACAAGTTCCGCAACATTGATATTAACGATGAATTGTTACCCCTTTATTCGTGGTTTCATGTATATTTCACAAAATAACAATGTACTTTGATATTTTTCCCAAATTCATGCATAGACATAAAATGCAAAGTGCAAGTATTTTACTTACATATCTTTTGGGTGTTGCAACTTATTATGTCTATTTCCACAAATTATGTTCATTGAGAAACTTATCATTCTGGTTGGATTTCAAGTATGATACTTACGTATCTTTTGGGTGCTCAACTTATTATGTCTATTTCCATAAATTATGTTCATTGAGAAACTTATTATCGTGCTTGGATTTCTAATTTGACTAAGAGAATAAGAGTGCCATGACGTAATAGCTGCAAATACTTTAAAATATATCACATTTATAGTATATAAATGTTAATTATAAAACTAATTCCATGTAAACAACGGTTTATTGAAAGTTACTTATTACATGCAACTTGTTCTTAAACAGTTAAACCTTATAGTTTATAGTTATGTTAAAAATATGGCTGTTGAATGATATACCAATCTAAAATTAATGATTTATAACATCATTTAATTAAAAGTATATAGATATTTGTTGTATATAAAAATATATGATTAGATAACATTTTTATTTTTACGTAATTACAAGTTTTTATTAACAATAAGGAAAATCGTACAACTTGGAATTTAATAGAAATTTAGTATTTGCTTTGTCCTTTTTATCATTAAATTAAGTAAATATTAAATAATTACAAAATTTTATTGGGTGATTAGATTACTAATTATGCTGGATTAGGAAGAAAGTGGCTTAGCATTCATAGGCATGACGCATGAAATATGACACAATGCACTCTTACGTCGTTATCTACGTCATACTCGTTAATATCTTATTGTTTTGTTGTTACTATGGTTTCTTATCATTTGGCAGCCATTACAAACAAATAAACTAAGGGCTAAACTAGAATTTTAGATTACCAAGGACTAATATGTATATCATAAAATTATAAAGGGGGTGGGGGGGGGGGGGGGGGGGGGGTGACACCCACTAGTAGTGGCGGAGTCATGATCAAAGTAAAAGGGTATCCTAATTTTATTTTTTGGGTAACCCAAAATTTTTTCCGGGGTACTTGGGCTTCCCCAGTTCAATTTTAGTTTTAAACTCAAACCTTAATCGAGTTCTTAACTAGCTTCAAGTCTTGTTATATAAACATGAAGTTGAAGTATATTTTGATACTTGAATCGATGTGGGATTCAAATAGATATCAAATGAAGTATGATGATAACAGACTTATATAATAGACAAAAATGGTTGAGTTTACATATGTTTGGCAAAGTGGGATAGAATAATTGGGAAAATAAAACAAAAGTAAACAAAGAATATGCAAAAAGCAAGAATTGAACTTGAGAGCTTTACTTCGAGGTTTAGTTCAATAAGGCAACACCTTAACCAGTAGTTCTACTATTTGTTTGTGTTTGTAATTGAAGGGATATATATATATATATATATATATATATATATATATATATATATATATATATATATATATATATATATATATATATATACATTACACCGAACAAAATGAAGAATTCGTAAACAAAAATTTGACAACCGGAAATTTTTTGAGGGGTATCCCGGGATCCCATTGGATCCGCTTATACACAACCAAACACAATACAACCATCAGTTGAAGGGGTACAATAAAATATGATTAAAAATATAGGTTAAAATATAAAACATAAAAAAATAAAACACTTAATAAATAATAAGTAGTTACAAAAAAAAAAAAAAAAAAAAAAGTTGGTAGTAACTTTTTTAATGGTTATTTCAAATATTAATAAACTTCTTAAAAAAATGCTTCCATTAAAAATGCTATTAAAATATTTAGATAGCACACACAAATATTAAACCGTAATTTCGAAGCTATTGACTTTTATCAATTGAGTATTGACCACTTTCTTGTGGTAGGGGAGTATTCGAAAAGCATTTGCGCAATTCATAGTGGGACCATGGTGCCTGTTGTGAAGTTGGTAATTATTTTTGTAAAGACTAAAAAAATAATCATTATGATAAATATCAGATTATTGTGGTATTTTTTTATTATTCTGTCATTTTATTTTGATTTATTCACTAAAATGGCGATGTATTGAAGTCCAATACATGAAAATAACCATTTTTTCAACATCTATCTCAAAATGACCAACTATATTGATGAATAAAGATCGTTAATTCACAAAATCACTTTTTCTAAAGTAAAAATACTTTTTTAGTAACTAATATGATTTTATAATTAATTTTATTTATTATCATCGTACAACGAATGAGAAGATAAATGGATAACAAAAATCTTAAAATTAGATAAATGTATTTTTTTGTATTTGTAAACAAAATAAGATGCAATGATACTTGTTAATGTGCAATTGTTTCTACTTTCTAGAACATAAAAGTAGGACATAGGTTGCTGGTTTGAAATGAAATGCTAGTTTTTTTAAGATTTTTTTTTTCTGCTAATATCTAAAAATTTGTCTTTCATAGTATTTGAAACTCCATTGTGCACGCTCCAACCTTTTGCCAAAGTGTCACTTTTTTATTTGGGTTAGTGTTTATAATTTCGGGTCTCATCTTGAGGTTTCAATAAACTTTATTTGTTTGTTTATGGTGTCCTCTCATTCCTTGGAGAGCGGTGATTGGCTGTGTCATTTTCGGGGGTTTCACTATTGCCAAAATAGTATTCTTGGAAATAAAGGGATTTTATGTATGATATCTCATCTCAAGAGCTTACACCTCCATACAGATGAACGCAGAGCTGTGTTACGGGAGGTTATTACTTATGACCATGAATTGTTTATGCCTGTGGCAGCAACTTTGAAGGAGTTTGGTCAATGGATATGTGGGAGTTACATGAAGCTTTATGCCCTGAATCGTTCATGTCACCACTCAGGTGGCGTGATTAAGTTTATTGACGGCGCTGGCCACATGAGTAGACATATTTTTGGCATTCCAAAGCCGCTGCCTAATGTACCGGAAGCCGACCTCAATGATGGGTTGGTGATCGATGCTCAACTACTTGATCGTGTTTTTAAACTACCTATCACTACCGTCAAAAGAATCCATCATAACTGTTGTATGGCTTTCTCTCAGGCTTTGAAATCAGCCCTTTCCAAGGTGGTTGTCATCCCGGATCCGTTGAAGCGTGGGTTACTTTGTTAATTATTCCTAGGTGCACTCTTCAGGTGTTTAGGCCCAATAATAGGTAAGAAAGTAGGTCTGACAACAGGAAGTCTTTGCAACATCGTAATATCTTGAGCGCTTTAGCTACTTGGGGGACAGAAGACGGTATCACCAAGCTAGTTAAAAACTTAGTTGACAATGCAAGACTGGAGCAACAAGACAAAAAAGAAGAGTACATATAGGAGAAAAGAACATTGGGCAGCACCAATGTCAAACAATGTCTCCGTAAGGTTGCCGAGGGACATTGTACAGTAGTAGTGAATGTTTTATGTTCTACGGGGGTTGCTCAATTTGGGGGTGATACCACAAGGGCATTGAAGGATAAGCATCCATACAAGCCACCCCCTTCCATGCCCAACACCATATTTTCAGAACCTCCCCTTGTAGTGGATGTTGACAATGTCCTTAGGGGAATTAAATCCTTCCCTAAAGGTACCTCGTGTGGGAGGGACGAGTTGAGAGCTCAACACCTTTTAGCTACCCTTTGTTTATAAGTTTCAACTATAGCCAAAGACCTCATACATGCTATTACATCTGTGGTTAATCTATGGCTAGGGGAAAATGCCCTTCGAGTTTGGCAGAATTTGTTGCCTCTGCTCCTCTTACGCCGCTCTTAAAACTTAACAAAGGAATACGACCTATTGCATTAGGTATTATATGGAGATGTTTGGTTTCCAAGCTGGCTATGAAAGGTTTTGGTAAATAAATAGCCAAGTATCTCAATGATTTTCAATTTGGAGTCGGGGTGCCGAGTGGCGCTGAGGCCGTATTACATAGTGCCAATAGTTTGTTGAGTGAGCGCCACGATGACGGATCTCTCTCTATGCTTACCATGGACTTCTCTAATGCCTTTAAACTTGCTGACAGATCTGCATTACTTCATGAGGTCGAATTGAGATGTCCTTCTATATCCTTATGGGTAGAATTCCTATATGGTCAAGCAGCAAGGTTGTATTTAGGCAACACACATATTTGGTCCACTAATAGGGTTCAACAAGGAGACCTCTTGGGACCACTTCTCTTTACCCTTGTGTTGCACCCACTCTTGCATAATACTAGAGACAATTGCAAGCTTTTTCTCCATGCATGGTACCTTGATGATGGCACACTTATCGGAGATTCGGAGGAAGTGGCCAAAGCATTGGACATCATTACGGTGATTGGCCCAAAATTAGGCATTCAGCTGGATATCAAGAAAACCGAGTTCTTTTGGCCCTCATGTGCTGACAGGAAGTTACGTGTGGGGCTATTCCCGGCTGACATCGGAAGGCAACCTTTGGGGGTGAAACTTCTTGGGGGAGCTATTAGTAGAGATGCTAGTTTCATTCACAGCTTAGCCATAAAGAGAGCCAAAAACGTTGTGAATTTGATGCGCCTTCTTCCACAATTGTCTGACCCCCAGAGTGAGCTCCTTCTGCTTCGGTTTTTTATGGGTATTGCTAAGCTTTTCTTTGGGCTGAGGACATGCCAACCCATTCACATGGAGAAGGCGGCAATAATCTTTGATAATGGGTTGCGCAGGGCGATTAAGGACATTGTGGTTTGTGGTGGCCCTTTCTTTGGCGACTTACAGTAGCGAATTGCTTCCTTACCCATTAGGTTTGTAGGTTTGGGTTTATACTCGGCACTAGAGGCTACCTCATATGCTTTTGTTGTCTCAAGGGTCCAATCTTGGGTATTGCACGACCACATCTTATGGGATAGCGACATATATGGTATGGATTCTGATTATGATTGTGTCTTGGCACCTCTTCGTAACAAGCTTCCAAATTTTGACCTTAACAGTTTTACTACTAAAGACACCCCCCCCCCTAAATCCCATAATACACTGGCGAGTGCCATTTTTCATAAAATTGTCCAAGATATCGAAGTGCATCTCGACATGACGGATCGACAGAAAGCGGTTTTCCAGTGCTTACGTGCACCATATGCTCAAGATTTTATTCTAGTTATCCCTACAGATGGGCTTGGCTAACATATGTCTTCCGTGGAGTATCATATTATCATCAAATATCGACTCATGATTCCTATATTCCCAGCTAAGGAGATATGTTCGGTGTATCGCAATGTATGTTTGGACTATTTTGGAGAGCATGCAGTTCACTGTAAAGAACTCTCGGGGTTCAAATACTGACACAATATGGTTAGGGATGTTTTGTTTGATATATTTAAGCGTGTCGGGGTTTCTGCTAAGAAAGAGACACCTGTTATTTTCTTGACTGACCTGACAGAAGGAATGTCAATCCTCAGACCAACTGACATTTTGATTTTTGGATGGATCGGAGGGAAACACGCATGTGTGGACCTTACATGGGTATCCCCTCTCGTGGGCTTGAGGGATGAGGGTTTCACGGCGGGATAGAATGCTTTTAAAGCAGCTACAAACAAAGTCATCAAACATGAGAAATCGTGCATGAAAAATCAACACGTGTTCATACCATTTGCATTTGATACCTTTGGTTTCCTCGTATCGGATACGGTAGAACTTCTTAATACAGTACAACAGATCATGCATAGTAATGTTATATCACCTAGATCTTCAGATGTGGTATTTAAAAGAATTAGTTTTACCATAAAAAAAATTTAGCGGCACAACTTATTGTCCGTTTGTCACCTCACTCATTGTACGATGACAATTAAATGGATATGGAGTTATTTTATATATATATATATATATATATATATATATATATATATATATATATATATATATATATATATATATATATATATATATATATATATTAGCTAATTTCTTGAATTTTGTATTTTATAAAAATAAAATTATTTTTCCTGGGAATGACATAATTTCGAGAAAAATATACGAAATAGAGTGAGAAACATTCATCATGCCTTTAATATATTAGACATCACCACTCCCCGACAGATTCTTAGATCCGTAAAATTTAGTGACCCCAAGCCCAAACTCTGACATGTGGGCCTTCTACAAACAATCATACGCGTACAGCATACTTCTCACTGATCTTTAATAGTTTAATTTTGTTTTTATCTAACCAATAACCACCGACATTTTCATTTTTTGAAAATTAAGCATTTCAAAAGCAAAAATAATCACATAAATATCATGTGTTATTTATTGAGAATATGTGTAACTGACTTAATTCTTTGAGAGTAACAAATTTTGATCTTCATATTAAAAAAACAGTATTTTAAACTAAAATAAGTATGTCTCAAACACATCATATGAAAAGTATATTTCGGAAAAAAAGAACATTTGTACGAAAAAAAATACATTTCATAATACACATTTTTGTATACATTCATTTTAGAATTGCTTTTGAATTTCAAAATTCTTATTTTTGCTTAATCAATGGTTCAAAGCTTACATGCCCAAGTCATGTCTCAAATAATGTTGCCGGAGTGTTGGTGGTGGAGGTGGCAGATGTGGTGCTATGAATGTTGTGATGGCGATGATAATGATGGAGATGGTAGTGTCGAAGGCAGTTGCAACAGTGGTGGCGAAAACAACAATGGAAGAGGAAGTGATCGGCGTGACAGTGTAAATAAGATATCAAAAAGATATTTTGCCAAAAAAATAAATAAATAAACAACATATCACACACCTTCCATATGAAATGCATTTTCATCACTTTATTTGTTTGTCTTTAACTTTTATTTTGTTCATGTATTTCTATAATTCTAAAACCAAAATTCAAAACCTTGATAAAACGTTCATACCTTAATCTAAAATCAACATTAATTCATGTTCGGACAAAGAAGTGTAAGACCTATATAATATATATTACTAGGTGTGAGATCCATGTATTACATGGGTTTAATTAAAAAAAAAACAAATATAAATTTTAACAATTTCAAAAGTTTGAATTTATAAGAAAAATAAGAAAAATTTGAATTATTAAAATTAATGAAACTTTAATGTATTGAATAAATTACATATATAATCTCTTTCTAATAAATACTTTACATATATATTACCTTACACATTAAATGTGGAATTTTAATTTAATAAAATAAAAAATACAATAAAATGACAAGTGGAAAATAGAAATTTTAAAATTCTAGAAAATGTCATGTGTCCAAATGAATAAGAAGAGGATATGTGGCAAAAAAACCTTCATTTATTATAGTAGATGTATGTTAATTTCGGCCTAAGGCCATTTCTATAACCCAAAGTATATATATTGCACATTAAGGAGCATAAATTTTGCATTAGAAAATAATTGATGTCTTAGTATAAAGCAAATCATGTAACTTTATCCTAAAATACATAATATTATTATTATTATTATTATTATTATTATTATTATTATCTTCTCTTGCAATGGGGCTTTGAGACACTCTTTGAGACACGATTGACATAGTTAGTCTGCTCCTACTTCAGATGGTTGTTTTAAAAAAGGTAAATTATCTTAGGTATTTTTTCATGTATTTTGAATTAGATGTGGATCAAAAGTCTTTTCCATGTTTTTAGTCTTCATAAAAAACTGTTGTTTTTTAAAGTCTTAATAGAAAATACGGATGTTGTTGGTGTTGGTGGCAATGGTGGTGTTGATGTTGGTTGGTGGTGGGAAGAGGTGGTGCGACAAAGGTGGTGATGGTGGTGGCAAAGGTAGTGGCGAAGACAACGATGGAAGAGGAAACGGAGACTTTTATGGTTGTAATATCGGGTGAATTAACATTTCGGATTTAAGGGAGTGCAATAGAAGTTTTTGAAAGTGTTTAGTTCAAATGAGAGTAAATTACCAATTATATATTTATGGAATCCAAGATAGACCCATTTAGGAAATTGTTATCATTTCGGAAACTCAAAAAAGTTTGGTTATTACGTCGATCGAATTGGGCCATATTCGATATTATGAGGTATGTAATCTCCAGAGGTATGGAATCTCCAAAGGTAAGAGTATGATTTCATTCAAATACTTCTTATAGAAACTATACGGATGCAGGAGTGGATGCAAGATTTCATAATAAGGGTGTTACGAAAAAAATCAGAAGTTGCATAATAGTAGAAAAAATAAACATTTCGAAAAATTTTCACTGCATCCGCAAAAGTCAGGAATTACATACCTATACTAAATCCGCCACACGGATGCATCAACAACTTGCATAAATTAACCTTTATATATAATACCGAACAATTCATTATGACATCACTTTCAAATAGTTTCCCGAATGCCCATTATGGAATATGTGATAATGATATTTTATCAAATTTCCGACAAATTTCCGAGCTAAATATGTTATAAATAACAAAGATAAAGTTTTGTTATGGAAACGTGGAAAGGCATACATATAGATTTTGAATAAATTTATGAAAGGCATCATCGTTGTAGGCCAAATGAATGAAACTATTTAAATGGTGTTAGGCCCAAAACATGGGCAAATGCGTGTTTCCATGGTCTCTCTTATAATTTTATGACATCCAACAATGTCGAATCTATCAATGCATCATCAAGACAGAAGATACTAGTAATGATGTTTATTGAGTTCTTCTATTGTATCATAAAAAGTGGTATTTTCAATGTCATAATTTCTAAGGTATAATTTATATTAGTTTAACTACAACAGTTTTGTGACATCATTCAACTTAAACATGTTGTTTGTTCATGTTTTGTTGTGAATTAAGTAGTCACTAACCTTATAGATAGAGAAGAAAGTTTATAAACAGAAAAAAATGTGCTAACTTAAATGTAATCGTAAGCTGTCATTCATCTAACGTCCCAAAAATACTAAGTAAAAATTTTCTTTAAGTCAACCAAAACAACCATTGGTTCATTCAAAACCCAATCAAAGTATAAGGAAAATTTATCAAAAGTCATCAGAGTACAAAACAAATCATAGAGTGTGGAACACTGGTGGATGCGATGCAATCACGTCAAGCTCTTTCTCTTGAAACCGGAAGTACATGAAACATAAACATGAAAATCGTAAGCACAAAGCTTAGTGAATTCCCCAAAATACCATACATCAAACACTAACGGGCCCAGTCCAACATAAATTGCTTCGGGTCCATCCCATATCATACATAATCGGGCACAACCCATACAATCGGGCCCAACCATATAATCAGGCCCATCCCATATAATCGAGTCGAACCCTTAACATACATAATTGGACCCAACCCATATAAAACATACAAAAACATGCAAGAGTATCAAGGACAACTAGTGTCACACCCCCGGCCGGCGGGATAAACGCTGGGAGACGCGACGTTAGGGATATTGGATCACAGTCATTGAACATACATTGAACAGTACAAAACAAGATGTAACATAAATATCACTTCCATTTATGGACAAAACATTACATTATAAAATGTTTTGGAAGTATTAAAAATTTTAATGTTATAGGTGCCTTGACAGTTAGGCATCAATATGACGATAATATGTCTTCAGTAGCTTCGTTGATCAACCACTGCTTCCGAAGGTGTAATCTTCCATCACTAGTTTCCTAGAAATACATGTGGTTTGAAGAGATCAACATAATGTTAGTGAATTCATAAGTTTGTATATTATTCTTAGAAAATAGTGTTATACTCTTCCTACGTACTAGGGTTTTTGTACCTCATTCTTCTTATATATTATTAGTGTATCCATATCTTAGGGTTATAGTTGAGGAAAGAAGTGATTTTAAGAGCAAATTAATTGAGAATGACCTCAATGTAGGTTAGTTGGATACAATCCAACATTTTCTTATATAACTATATACTTATGACATGAGTGGAGTATCAGCTCTTTCTCTTGAAACGGAAGTACCTGAAACATAAACATGAAAACATAAGCACAAAGCTTAGTGAGTTCCCCAAAATACCATACATCAAACACTAACAGGCCCAAACCAACATACACTGTTCCGGGCCTAGACCATGCAATTTGGGCCCATCCCATATCATACATAATCGGGCTCAACCCATACAATCGGGCCGAACCCATATAATCAGAACCATCCTATATAATTGAGTCGAACCCTTAACATACATAATCAGACCCAACCAATATAAAACATACAAACACATGCAAGAGTATCAAGGACAGCTAGTATCATACCCCCGGCCGGCGGCAGAAACACCGGGAGACGCGACGTTATAGATATTGGATCACAATCATTGAACAATACAAAACAAGATGTAACATAAATATCATTTCCATTTATGGACAAAACATTACATCATAAAATGTTTTGGAAGTAATGAAATTTCTAATGCTAGAGGTGCCTTGATAGTTAGGCATCACTATGACAATAATAGGTCTTCAATAGCTTCGTCGATCAACCACTGCTTCCGGAGGTAGACCTATGAAATTTCTAATGCTAGAGGTGCCTTGATTGTTTTGTCTCATTGTTACTTAACCAACTAAGCATTTAATGGAATATTAAATGCAAAGTAAAGACAAAACAATCATTTTATTGTATAAAGTTAATGATAATTAATGCTTCTTTAATTTGTGTGTGTTTTTGTTTGTGGACAATAATTTTGGGACGTAGGGGGTATGTCATTAAATACTAAGAGTAAGATCCATGTAGTACATGAGTTAATAAAAAAAGAAACATAAATCTAAATATTTAACAACTTTGGATTTATAAGAAAATAAGAAAAATAATGAACTATTAAAATTGATTTTTTTTTATCTTTTAAATTTAAATAAATAAACTAATGAGCTTTAATTTGGGAATTTTGAAATAAAAAGGTAAGTCTATTAATGAAATTGATATTCATTTATTACTACATTTATTGTAATTATTACATTAAAATATTATGTGAAACTCATTAAAATAAAAAAATCCATAAAATAACATGGGAAAAAGAAATTAATTCAAAATAACTACAAAATGATATTTGTAAATTGAATGAGAGTGTGACATATGACAAAAAAACCTTCATTTATTAGAGTAGTTTTGATAAAATTATTTAACAAGTAAATAAATAAGTAAATAAACTAAATATAATTAAGGGGTAAAATAAAATATGATTAGAAGATGAGGAGGTTAAACATACAAATGATTAAACTATATTGATGACTCATTCTATATTGAGTGATCAATAAAAATGAATAAAAAAAAACTATGTGTTACAAGGAAATAAATGTTCAATATAAAGAAATAATAGTAACTAGGAAGAACCTTGCTTTGCGGGGTTGGATACATCAAAGAAATGGTTAAACCCGGAAAATTTTATTGGGTTACAATGAACTGATTACAAACAGGACAATAAAAACCATGAACAATAACGGACTTGAAAAACATAGCACCAAAAGCAACATCAGGAACTTCAATAGCCACATAAATGAACAACAAATTCTAATATTACCCTTGAAGAACTTATAAGTGACATCCATGTCATCTTATTGTTGTTTTTTGTCTGATACCCTTATTTTAAATCTTGTAGCCATAAGTGATTATAAACAATCACTTTAATTTCAAAATATAAATGAGGAAAAACAGAACATACACTTGGAGGTGGTTAGAGGTAGGAGAAGGGTTGAGATTTCAGTATTTTATATTGTGATGGGTGATATTACCCCTCTAAAAATCGATGATCAGGTTAGCAATTTATAATCTTTTAAAATTTTCTTTATTTCTTCACCATGTTAACAATCAGTTATAAAAAATGGTTATGTTGATGGAATTTTAGTATCTGGTGACTTTCTATCCATTGATGAATCAAGCATGACCGAAGAGAGTAAAGTTGTAAGTTTTTCAAAAATAAAAAAAGTTACATAAAAAAATTCTATATGATTCTTTTGTAAAGTGACTTTATTATTTTCTTTTATGGTTCAGGTTCATAAGGATCACAAAAAACGATTTCTAATGTCAGGTTACAAGGTTGCAAACGTTACAGGTTAGCTTTATAAAATTTCAACCTTATTTTTGTTAGAAAAAACAGGATTATATCAGAAATTGTGGGTAAATGCGTATTTTAGCAAAAACTTTTTTCATTTTCCTCCAATTTCTACAAAAGTGTGTTTTTTCATCTGAAATATATGTGGTCATTTAAACCCATGGTGTTGATAAGTAGAGCTCGTAATTGATCATTTCCTGAACGATACATATGAAGTGAAATAACTTAATTCCCGATACTCAAACAGATAAATTTCCGGACTATTCATGAACCTTGATTGATAAGTTTCAAAGAGTTAGGTTGACAACGTCATCCATTCCTAAACGACCAAATGACATGTTTTTATTTAATTATTGTATTAGTAACTGTCGCAACCAAAGTTATTAAATTAAAAAATAATAAGATGTTTATAAAAAAAACTTACGTTTAAATAAGAATAACAAAGGTTTTCCTAA
Organism: Lactuca saligna; assembly: GCF_052625555.1. Classification (NCBI taxonomy): domain Eukaryota; kingdom Viridiplantae; phylum Streptophyta; class Magnoliopsida; order Asterales; family Asteraceae; genus Lactuca; species Lactuca saligna. The sequence continues at coordinate 7,665,864 of NC_136425.1, read as the reverse complement.
AGATTGCATAACTCTTTTTTTTTTCTTGATGTATTTTTGATAAGTCGTACGTGGGGCACCTTCATATTCGATTTCATATTTTTCATTGTAGTTTGTGACCTAAATTTCAATAATTATTTTTGATTTGTTTTCAAGATTTATTTAATTGCAATTTGCAAAATGTAAAAGTAATTAGACTATCTCAGGTAAATCTGAAATTGCATCACCAAGTAATATGCTTTTTTCCAACCTTGTTGACGTGTCTGGATCGCATCCAACAATACAATCCTGACAAAAAGATAGCAACTTACTTTGTGATAAAAATTTCATAGAGATTTTTTTACATGTGAAATTACCATAAACACCTTGAATTCATCGGGAACAACACCTCTCCCAACAACTTCATCTGTAGGTAAAGGAAGCCGAAGCAAATTCCGTTGGATAAAAAGTTATTAGATAATTAACATGATGGAATTGCAAAATGAAAAATAGAACATCATGAACTCTTGAAATACAATTATAATAAAAAAGTAAAGTTAATTGCTTTCAAAAATAACAAATAATAATTTCATTAGACTTTTTTCAAATAGATTGTTATTAACGAAGTTTATAAAATAAAAGCACTTTATAGTTATAACATATCATTTCATTACATCAAGGAACAAAAAACACCTTCAATTTTTTTCATTCCCCATGTAAGGAATGCTCTATTCCACTCCTATGTGGTAAACAAACATGATTTTTTTTTTTCATTCTACCGAAATCCACAATTCCATTCTTTTCTTAATTACTACCTACCAAACACTACACACCATGGATTCAAAGATAGAAAACTTACCATCATTGTATTAGCACACCAAAGGAAAAATGTAAATATGCATTGAGGTTAATAACATTAAGCAATTGGTGAATTGATGAATTGGACATGTGTGTAATGTGATGACAACACTTAATAACATTAAGCAATTGGTGAATTGGACATGTGCAACTAATTGACTTACACACTTACTGTGGATAAGATATCATACCACAATTGAGATTTACTGGTAACAATTTTAATAATAACTATCATTTGAATGTACCCAATGAAGAACACAGATGAGATAACATACATTAGATAGGCATTTGCTTGATTTTTCAAAGCAAGCAGCATTACTAGGGAACCTGTGAATTAAGCCAGAAACAAACATCTAAAGCGATGGTAAGTATTAAGGTAGTGGAAGCAAGTATCGAAGCAATCAAATTCAGGACCTATAAACACACATAAACAATTAGAGAAAGGGGCTTCTGGATCAAAAGAGAAGTAGATAGAGGGACGACACAATATTGATTGCTTTGATTCAGATTGAAACTGATTAGCCCCAATCCGATAAAACCATGGATCCAAAAAAACGAAGATGGAGAATGGTTGAAGGTGTGCTTCATTACAAAAATGGTCGGAACTGAAACTGAATCATCGACAATGTTTTAACATACATGAGGCCGATTTTTAACTCAATTCCGATCAATCTAATAACAAACTTGAAAGAGCTGCTAAAATTTCACCAAATCTTTAGTGATATAGGAAGAGCGAGACAGGAGAAATTAGGGGTTTTTTATGGGAGACAGAGAGGGGGAGAGCGATTGTCTTCAATTTACAGGATTAAAAAGAAGCAGTTGGAGGAGGTGGGTATTGTTTGGCGGAAGGGTAGAAGGGGGTGACGATGGTGGCGGAAGTGGTTGTGGTAGAATGTGTAAGACATGTTGTAGAGGTACGAAATATGAATTTCCAATGGTATAGTCATTTTCGATGGCTTCAAACATCTATCAGGTGGGAGGCGATGGAGTGTAGCTAGGTGGAGAACAATTATTAGAAGAGAAGAACGGTGAAGACACTAAAAAGGACTACAAAGATAGTAAATCTGAAAATGAATGCACGTGTACCCCACTATCTCTAAGAAAACAAAAGGGGAAAAAATAATGAAAAGTAAACCAAAAAAGAAAAAAAAAAAAAAAAACCCACCAATAAGAATCAAATATTATTCACAAGGGTAACTTTGAATATATATATATATATATATATATATAAATAAAGTGAATATGAAGTTGGTTGTTATGTACCTTACATTAGGTGTGGAACCATTCAAAACTATGCCGACTAAAATATAACTAATAATCTCTAATTCCTCCAAAACCTTGATTTTACGTTTAGACTTTAGAGTACTTTTACCCAAATTTTATTATATCATCGGTTTCAATGTTTACAATCCGACTATTCATTTTGAATAATTAATTTAAGAAATGGGTGATTGATTTCTTTTGGAAGACACTTTTGATTACTTTGTTAATAATAATAAAAAAAAAATGAATCGTTTTCTTATTATATTTAGGATGGAAATCTTTATATTCTTATAGTATTTTGGTTCTCAACTATTACACTAAACATAACATAAATGATGATTTATTTACAAATAAAGTAAATAAGATTTTTCAATTTTTTAAGAACGAATGCCAAATATTTTTACACATCACAAGTGTTTCAGCATTCTAAAGAAAGAATATTATTGTATGATATTAATTTTGGTTTATAAATTCATATAATAAGTATTTATAATTCTACCAAATGAAGTTTTTTTTTCTGAGTTTTTTCTTAAGAGTTAGAAGGTTTCAAAAGTTGTGTGTCGAACACACCCCAAGACTTGGAATCGAATATAATCTCATGATTACATTTACAATACAAGAGCGAAAGAGGATGTGGGGGCGAAATATGGTGCATCCAAAAAAACTAATTAAAAGACATTTACTTGGGGATTAGATTTACAAAGCTCACAAGCCAAGATCGGAATAATTTCCTCAAGTGTATACTCTTTGATTCCATTTTTCATCATTTTGAATAAACTTAAAATTTAGAGGGACGTGAAGATTTGGTTTCATACAACTAGTATATGGTATCTGTTAAGTTCTCCGTTGTATGGACAATGTGTGTTAAAGCTGACATAAATTGTTTGATGCAGGGAATCTCAAAGATAATTTGAAGACTTATTTTTATCAAGCTTATTTTATTATAGGTTGTTTTTATTAAGATTTATTTTTATTGGGAATTATCTCCTAGTTCGATAAAATCTTTTGAATTTATGTTGTTGCATAAATCAGATGATTTATATCCTTATTAGGAGTCATATTAGGGTTTCTAGGTTATTATAAATAAGGTAGCCATCATATAATTATATAGTTTTTGGAGATTTAATAAATTTTATGAAAGAATTTGTGAACATTCTGAAGAACATAGATTGTTCTTTGTTACCGTAGAGTCGGTCATTTCCGATCCATGTGAATTTTGCATCATCGTTTCAATTGAAAAAGTCAAATAGAAGATTCCAAACTATTGACGAATTTATACAATATTTCATCAACATAAAATATACCTGATTATCAGCAACTTATTCAAATAGAAAAAAGAAGTTTCCATGAAGAACAACATCAAAAAGGGGAAAACGATATGTACTTTTTTAGAAGGGCTTTGAAGATGTTTGGTTTCGTGATTAGGTTTTGCGCGAAGTAATGGAGGATGAGAAAACATAAGATTTCGGAGCTGTTGGCTGCTTCCCTGACTTGACTCACCAACCGTAATACTTCCACGCGGGTGAGAGATTTTTGAGGTGGAAGTGTACGCTTTTAAGGGGTTTTGGAGCTACACAAAATCTGATTTCATGCACCAAATGCTTCATCATCGGTTAAATATTGTTTGTTGTTGGGGGAGAGGGAGTCTTTCTTCGATTTGAACGAATCAAATAACATACGATGGATCCAAATAGAAGTGTTCGTTTGGATGAATTGGTTCGATCCAATCTAATCAAGTGAATTTAATTTTTTTTATTTTCAAAATATGGATCTCAATTGTCTAAACTACATTTGAATCTGATTAGAATCAACCAAGTTATAATTAGGTTGGATCGGTTTTTACAATTCGATTTTTAACATAACATTTCTTTTGCAAAGTAAACAAATGACTTCACATATATTTTACACGATGGTTTCAATATTTTCTTTTATAAAAATTCATTTTTTCAAACTCTATAGTTATCTATTCCACATTGGTGTTCTTTCTCATTCTATGGAGCAATAAAATCAAATTACATATATAACCATGTATCCCTACTAGACATAATTTAATATATTTAGTGAATTAAACAAAAGTATTCACATAAAATTTTATATTATCAAAAAGATATTAAAATATAAACATGACCAAGATAGGAGACGGTAAATATACACATATTTCATGTAAGTTTGATAATAGTACATAAAAACATATTACCTGTCAGAGATGAGGCTCTCAGCTCTGGTTTATTTTCGAATGCATTACCTTAACATCTTATTAGTTATTACACATGGCCTCTGAGCAAGATTTATGGTTTAGAGTCGATAAGGATCCAACGCTGTTCCATTGCGAGGACCCGGTTTGCGTAACAAGGCCAAGTAATTTACAATGAAGTCATTATATTGAATTGACTTGAATATTTGTGGGCTACTCGATGTCACTAGCTTTTTTGCAGGTTCAATAACAATCGGAAGACCAGGATTTGGACCAAAAAATGTGACGATAGATGTTCGCGAAGCAGTTGAATTCGTAACACCACGATGTTCCACACTTTTGAGCTTCTCATTACTTATAATCTACGTTAAAAAAAAAAAAAAAAAAAAAAAAAAAAAAAAAAAAAAAATCCAATAAAAATCATGTTATGAGTTTTGACTAACATTTGTCAAATTATTAAGTTCATTGTTCGATGATTTGTTATTGAACCATGAGCTTAATCGAGTACCTTTAGCAGGTACCCAAGGTTGACCACAAAAGCATTTGGAATCGGATCAATTCCCATCCATTTCCCATCTTTTTGTATTTGTAGCCCGTATTGGTCTTGTTGTAAGAAGGTTATGAGGTTAGGGTCCGTGTGACCACCTATGCCCATTGCTAAACTCGGGTCCGGGCATGGCGGGTAATGATTAATCGCCATTGACTGTTCTTGGCTAACTCCGGCGAAGTACCCTTCAGTAAGTCCCAATCCTTCACCGATCATGTCCAAGATCTTGAACCCCATTTTACGCACTTCAACAACGTATCTCCCCACTTCCTCCCTAAAACATACACAATCGAATCATATCAACGATTCTAGTGTCAAAAGCTAATGTTTTAATTCAGCTATAGCTCCTAAGTTACCTGTATCTGGCTGGTTTATCGGGCCATGATGGACTGTGTTCTTCCAAAGGATGACACCCGTGTTTCAAAGTGTCTTTCCAGAAATGAACATCTTCTTTTGCGTAATTCAAACCGCTCGTATAAAGCGTACACCCTTTACCGAAATTCTCTGAGTAAACGCTTAACTTGTCCTCAATCGGCATGTTAAAGAACTCGTCGTACAAAACCCTAATGCCTGCCATCATTTCCTCAGAAACTCCATGATTGATCACCTGTATTCCACCCAAGTTTTATAGTAAAATGATTTCATTTATTTGGGTTTAATCGAACACGTGGTTAGAAAAAAACCTGAAATAAGCCGAATTCTTGACAAGCTTTCAAAATTTGTTGAACGTTCTCAGATCGATCGTTTTGAAGATTGATCACCGGAATATCCTTGCAAACTGTAACGAAATCGCCTGGTCTTTTTTCGGGTGGCATGATGTAATCTTGAGGGACGGATTGAACTCCATTAGACCAGCTAGAAACAAGTAGAGCCATGGTCAACTACAATCTGCTTGTATCAGAAATAGGATAAAGACTTGGGTATTATAGAATAAGAAAGTGCCATTTTGGAGCAAATAACGAGATCTCAAGAGATGCGATCGGCTAACAAGTTAAAAAATTGTCGTCTTTAACAATGTTCAAATATATAATAAGGTTAGAAGCTTCTTTGTTGGATCATGTTGTGGTTTTAACTTTCAACAAGCAAAGTGTGTGTTAATCGTTTATACGCTACAAAGATTTGATTTAATGTGGAAACGTGACATCAGGGATGACTGAACTAGAGTTGTCTTCATTTGTTTGTAAATGTCACTAAGGCTTTCGGTCGTGTCACTTTTTACCACTCAAGTGTGTTTTCATGCCACACTTTTCATTTTTTTTTTTTTTTTTTTTTGATATTTTAGTTTAATAAAACTTTTTTTTAACTATTTTAATTTAATATAACTTCTATTTTAATAAAAAAACATAATTTTTTATTATTTGAAATTAAAAAAAAAACAGTACATTGCGATTACTTAAAAAAAAAAAAACATGACATTTAAATTTTTTTATTTTTGAGAGAGTGGTGATTTTAAAAAAAAAAAAATTGAGAGATAGAGGAGATTGTGTTGTGAAAAAAAAATTGATATATATATATATATATATATATATATATATATATATATATATATATATATATATATATATATATATATATATATATATATAAAAGAAAAAGGAAAAAAAAAAACTCACGGTACTGGAAGACCGCACTGCGGCCAAGACCGCACCAGACTGTGGTCTGGGGGCGGTGTTCGCGTCCTATGTAGCACGAAGCGCGGTCTTGGACCGCACCCATACCCACCAGCCTAAGAACCAACCCACTAACTGTTCGATAGAATGTCCAAAAGAACAATGAAATAGTAAAACTCAGTATGCATTTAAAAAAAAGAAACTACAAAGTTTTCAATGTTGTCAACAAATTATTATTGTCGGTTATTTGTTAGTTTTTTAGATAACCTGTCTTATCATTTTTCCTATTTAAATAATTGTTTTTTTTAGGTAAGATAGAGATCAAACACGTAACAAAAAACAAACAGTAGAGATCAAACGTGTAACAAAACAAACAATAGAGATTATCCGACTTAAAAAAATAAGTTAGTGACCAAACGTGCAAACGTGTGGGAGACACGTGTAAATTACTTATTTTTTCCAACAAACTCTAAATCCTTTAGTGCTTTTGACACCAAAGTTCTTAAAATTTTCAAGTTTTAACGGTTTTATCTCTGACAATTTTTAGTTTGTTAATATCCAAAGGTTGCTAAGGGTTTATTTTTATTGTTTATTATTTTTATCTTTTTTATCGTTTATTTTTTGAGCTCGTTACAATGAAATCAAATTTGTAAAAAAAACATTAAGTTTACATTCTTTTTATGTTTGTTTTCCTAAGTAGGTTTTTTTTATCATATTATATGCATTTAGGCAGAAAAAAACGTATTCATACACATAAAAGAGTTTAATTAAATATATTATAACATATTTGGGGTAAAAACATAAAAATTTGTAAACATAAGTTTTCATGAAAACTTGTAAACCTACTATTATAGGCAACAAATTAAAAAAAAATGACAAACTTTGGCATTAATGAACAAGAAATCATTACATGGATAAATGGACAAAACTTGACAAATTTAAGAACTTTATGTAAAAAACAACGCATTTATTAGGTTCAATGTTTTAATTAACAAGTCGGTATTCAATCATCAATTTCATTGGTTCTTTGATGGTGTCGAAACACGATTGTTGTTCATACCTTTATTTGGTTTGTCGATGCTCTATGTTCCGTCACTTGTCAGCTTCATGTTAAAAGTTATTTAGTAGGAAAAAGTTGTGTCTTTTTTTTAAATGAAAAAATTGACCTTTTTAATTAATTAAGTCGGTCAGATAACCCTTATATCCTTCAATTCTTGTGTGCCCTAAATAGATACTAAAGGTGAACAAATTAAGGTTCTTGTGCGCCCTAAATATATACTAAAGGTGAACACAGTGAGATTCAGTGCAGTTTCTAACTAAAACGAACCAAAAACATAAGTTTAGTTTTCAAACTTTCAAAACCGAAACATAACGTAACCTATCCGATACATTTTGGTCTTTTGTTTTTAGCCAATGCAATATGGATTTTTCAAAACTCAAACCGTAATTATAAAACTTTGAACTTAATTTTAAAACAAAAATCTAGACGTCCTTATTTTTTGAAAATACAAAAATATTTAGGTATGATAAACTAACAGGTGACGAACTACAAAGCTTAAGGTTTCAACTAACTTATAGAGCTTGTTTCATATCTTGAAGTGTTCCTTATCATGTCTCTTACTTTCCAAGATCATTAGTACATTATAAGGATCGGAGTTAGCTTGACTTAGTCGGAGATAAACTAAGTGGCACACGAGATAGACTGGTCGCAAGAGTCATTCCGCCACTCATGGTATCAGAGCCAAGTTTGAACAAGCAAGAGACCACATTCATTGAAGGAACAAGTAAAGTAGCCAACATTCGCCCTCTTGTTAAAAAGAAGGGGACCAATTGGTAGATGCCTTGACATGCCTATAAAACAAGCTTACCATGGTAGAGATTAACGTTGGTGAGATTCTTGAGTGGAAGGATATCGTCGATCAGTTCGTTGGTGATATAAGCGACACAAGTGATGAAATGAAGTAGAGCATCAGTGTCATCATGGAAGAAGTCTTTGGACTTATTAAAACCTTGTAGAATGAGTTTTGTGAGAAGGTATCCACGTTAGAAGTTGAACTAAACTTGTGCAAGTCAGCAATCGTCGGAGGGTGTGTTGCGAAAACGTTTCCATACACGGAAGCACGAAAACCATTGACAATGAAAAAAGCTTATACACCATAGATACACAGGATTCAATAGGTGACTTCAGAGATAATGTTACCCACATAATGTTGAAGAGACAGCGATGAAGAAACTTCGCAGGCTAAAACATATTGGATCTATTCGCGACTATGTAGTCGAGTTCACGAGCTTGATGTTATATTTACCTGACATGCAAGAGAAAGAAAAACTTTTCTATTTCATGTATGGACTACAATCTTGGGATTATAATGAGCTCAATAGGAGGAAAGTTTGGGATGTATACGAAGCCATTTCTATGGCGGGAGATCTTTTGGAATTTTGTAAGGAAACTACAATCAAGAAAGTGGGGGGGGGGGGGGGGGGAACAATTTATGTCAAAACCAGAACCAAAACAAGACACACCCCAACCTTTGAATACAAAAGGAAAAATAATTGAAGGAAGAAATGAAAAGGGAGAATGGAAGGAGGTCAAGTGCTAACTATGTGATGGTCTTTACTTGATTCGAGACTACCCAAAGAAGAAGACATTATATGTGATAATGTTGCAAGAGGAAGAAGAAGAAGCACAAATGAGCTCAACGTGTCTCCTAAACTCGATAACATAGGATATGATAAAATTAGTTAAAGGAGGGGGGAGGGGGGGGGGATTAAAGGAGGATCTATCATGCTCGTTAAAGCCAAGGTGAATGGAAGGAACACTAAGACGCTAGTAGATTCTAGAACAATTCATAGTTTCATCTCAAAAGAGGAAGCCAAAAAAATTAGGTATCCATCATTTAAAAGAATCGGGACAATTGAAGATTGTTAACTCTCCATCCAATCTGATTCTTGGAGTTTCTTATGGAATACCAATAAAGATTGTAGAATGGGAAGGAACCATTGACTTGATAGTCATTCCGATGGACGACTATCGCATGGTACTATGAATGGACTTCCCAGATAAGGTACATCCTTGGTTGTTCGAGAGAGACAACACTATACGTATAACTAAGGGATCAACGATCCATATCATTCCCTTAGAAAGAAGCAAGACAAAGGCCCGTACTCTTTCAACTATGAAGTTTGACAAAGGCCCTGAGAGAGAATGAAGTATGCAAACATTGTATTTCTAATGGACGAGACATACTCGAATAAGCAGGGATCCTTATCATAATTGATGATTGATCCAATATTTCATGAGGCTGAAGGAAGTCCTACGATAAAAAGAGCGTTGAGAAAGCATATCACGCATTACCTGAAGAAACACTTTGGAAAAAAAGACCCAAAGGTAGTTATGTGATAAGATCAAACCATACGTATCAAAGACTTCACGATGACGTCAATGATTTAGGTGAGGGCGAGTGTTATGGACCAAGATTTTGAAAGTCTCCGATATCGTCTAGAGAACATTGAAACGATCAAGAATATCCGATGAGTCTTTGGAGAGATCGAGAACACCTTATGAGACTCTGGAAGACGCTACGTAAATGATGGATGTATAAATGCCAGCATAGTAAAGAATATGTCTCTATTTTCACACATAATGACTGAAAGACTCTATAGCTCCTAAGCAAAAGAATTAATTGTGAAATATCTTTTTTCATAGAATCATAACGTACTTTGGAATGAGGAAGGTACCAATTACATCCAAAGCAGGACTAATATTATTCTTGGGTGCAAGTTTGGTCTTGGAAAGCTTTATAATATCTTCATCTAGAGTCAAAGATTCTACTACATCAATTTATTGGAAGAAGAAAAATAAGGAACCAAAAAAGAAAGAAAAACTAAAACCATTTTTGTATATAATGACTTGTAAAACTCGTAAATTCATATTTGATTAGGATTTAATTGCAAATTGGTACTAAAACTACCACAGGTGTAGTAAGTTGGCATGAAGTTAAATTAAAAGTTCAAAATCTCATGAATTTTGGAGTTAATAGGCACCAATTTGACTCCTAAATTCAACACAAATTCAAAAGTGCATGTTTTCCTCAAGAAAAAATTAACTCAGGTCCAAAGTTCTATACAGAAATGTCAGCTTATGTGGTTCCACCACATGTGGCTTTCAAAAAACTTATAATTTCATAAAGTGTGAAACCCTAGATCTGAACAATAATGTGCCTAAAACTTTCAATTTATGAATTAAATACATATGGTAAAAGGGAATAAGAAAAAGTACATGATAAGTTTTCGAGCTCATCAAGGAGTGTATCAAAAGCTTTATCTTTATCTCCTTCGTAATTTTCCAAGAAAGATAAGACCACGTTTAGGGCTTCTACTTTGAGACTATAATGCTCTTTCTTGAATTTTTTTAATTACATTTGTTTTTTAGTTGTGTTCCGCTCATTTTCTCTTAGATCTTTCGTTCTTTTCCTTCCTTTCTTCAGTCGCTCCTGATGAAAATGACGGAAAAAATACCACCAAAATTAAAGTACTCCAGAAAACGGCAGGTATTTTTATTTTCGTTATGGTTCGTATAACTTTACCTCTGCAAAATAAATTTGGTCTATATATAGTTCAAGTTGATGTTCCTTATGATATAGTACTATTATACTATATTAATTATTTAAATACCAAATATCTTTGGTCTAGCGGTAAGATGTGCAAGGGCGTATCTAACATTTAAGAATGTAGGTCCTAGGACCTACTTAAAATTTGAATTTCATTTATAATATATATGACACAAAAATTAAGAACTGCTTTAGAAAAAATAAAGGATCTACCTTGAATTTGTTTTTCTAAAAAATGTTTTAAAAAACCATTTTAAAATGGGCAAAAAATAAGTTATATAGACATTTGTGCGGTTAAATATATAGGGTTAAATATAATATATAGTTTTTATCAAACAATAAGGTATCAATGCACTAATAATCAACTAATTTTTCATTAAATCGTTCGGTAATTTCAATTATATTTCAGTTGTTTTTTTTTTTAATTTAATTGGTGGTGGCTGATTAGTTTTTTCAGTTATATTTCATTAAATCGTGCACGATCCGACCCGATCCCTCACAAGTGTTATTGAATTTTTTTATCGGCTTCACTTAATTTGTGAACCAGATGATATTTTATTCTAGATTCGCCACTGAAGGAGTGACTCTCTCAAATGAGAGGTCATATGTTCGAGTCTCGTTAGGAGACATAGGTAGTGTGTAGGATTAGGTTAGGAGTATGATCTCAAATGAGAGGTCATGGGTTCAAGTCTCATTAGAAAATATAGGTAGCGTTTAAGATTAGATTGGGAGTATGATAGTTTGCCGTTTCAAAAAAAAAAAAAAAAAACATTTAAATTGTTTGATATATCTCGTATTAATATAAGAAAACTTTAAGGTTTAATAACAGATGAATAAGGGACAATGAATATTTTGACTAACTTAAAATATTAAAGAGTTTAGCTATAAATCTCTTATCGGTAATCTGTTTTAAAATGTTAGCCCGCTAACTCTTTCCAAAGTGTAGAGGTGGACATTAAAAACCACATCATTTCACCGGTTTATACCGATTTGAGAGACTAAACCTGTAAATGCACATGTCATAGTTAACTATGCGCAAAATCAATATATTTTGGTGAAAATAAAAGGGAAAATGACACAAATGCCCTACGAATTTTCTACGATTGATCCGTTTAGTCCCTAAACAATTTTCGTGGCCTTACGAGGGAACGAAGACGTTTTTGTCTGGTCGATTACATCCTTTTGGCCAAAGTGAAGGGGTCACCCGGTTATCTTTTGCGACATTTATATTTGTTGATCAATTTTCATATATTGACTTTGAATTTTCCCATACTCTCTCTCTCTCTCTCTCTCTCTCTCAACACAAGATTTTCAAATATTTTCCGGCAAACCTTCATCTCCTCGTTGCAACTGGGATTCAAATTCAACTCAACAAGTTATAGATATTTTCGACCCTCTTTGGATCCTAGAAAACGTCAAACAACCCCAAAGAGTTCTAACGAAAATCGTTGTTGATGATGATGATCATCAGCAATTTAATAACCCCACAACAACAAAAAGAAGAAAACCCATGTATCGTTAGCTGTTACTAAATCCATTTCGATAGTGAAAATCGTTATCCCACTGATCCTCATGGGTCTCTTGTATTATTCCCGATCAATGATCCCGTTGTTTTTCTTGGGTCACCTCAGTGAGCTTGCACTTACAGGTGGCTCGTTAGTTGTCGGAATCACTAACGTCACCCATCTCCACTTGTAAAAAGCATTGCAACAAATTAATTTGATTTTAAAATGATGCAAAACCGATCCAAAACTGAAACCCATAAAGAAAAATTAAATCCAGAAAGCAAAATCGAGTCTAAGTGTCTGTCTTTTACATTTTTAGTGTGTCTATTGAACCCAAATCAATTGTGGGGGCAGCAACAACTTCTGACTTTCCATTGCAATCCTCATGCTCCGACACTCATTTTCTCGTTAAAACTCACCCCCAACGTCACTATCTTTCCCGAGGAGATAAGAATAAGCAAGGTGGGTGGGATTTTTTGGAGAACAACCATGGGTCTCCGTTGTGTTACTAGGGTTTGAGGAGCTCTGGATCTACATTTACAGCATTTGTATACATTAACGAACCATGTTGTATTTCTTGGTTTACTTAACTCGATTTATTCTAAATGGGTCATATTTGAGGTCGATTATATTGCTCCACCACTCCGTTACACTTGTATTTATCTGTTTCTTAGACAAATTTTACATAAATTAGTGCGTTGTTGGGGTTGTTTTTTATTTGCTATCGTATCAGCCACCATGTGGTTTGATTATGGGGTTTAAGGTTTGTGGGAGGGACAAATAGAGAAGATGAAGAGGTTGATTGTGTTTTAGTGATGGCACTCTCTACGAGAGAGAGAGAGAGAGAGAGAGAGAGAGAGAGAGAGAGAGAGAGAGAGAGAGAGAGCCCCACTTTTTGTTTGACCTCTAAACCGGCTAAAAAAAGTAAAGGGAACTAAAAGAACAGGTTGCCTACAACTTGGTTTCCTCATAAAATCACGAAAAAACTTAAGTGACTAAATGATCAACCCTAGAAACTTCATAGGGCCTGTGTATCATTTTCCCAAAATAAAATCCATATACTTTATTTATTAAACTAAAATTACTATAATAAAATAAAATAGAATTTCGCAAGGTAAAATTATTAAAAACTAAAATAAACAAATAAATAAACTCACAAAATTTAAATTAAATTTAAAGATGTAATAGATAAAATAAAAATGAAATTTAGTTGATTTATACATGTTCAAAAAATAATCTAATACAAATAATTAGTTAACACTAGTGTTGTGGTAATAAAAATTTGTGTGTACCAACTTAAGTCATCAATTAAAATCACTCACTCGTATCTCTATATAATTCATGAATTCAAATAATATTACCTTCAATGGTTTTATAAAAAATACACCGATACGCATCTATATTGATTTTAAATAAAACTAGAGAATAATCTCGCGTTGCGGGTATTTGTAGTTGCGAGGGTTGGAGGGTATTTCATAGCATTTTATTAAAAAATATTCACAACGCAGCCCTCATAAAGTTCATATATTATTCAAGTTTCTACAAACATTCAAGAAAAACAAAAAGTTAATATCTTACAAGAGTTGATGTAAGTTAGTAAATATTCAATTATAGATATTTACAAAAAAAAAAAAAAAACAAAACAAAACAAAAATTATGATCTGAATTTTGAAAAGTAATTGAATTATGTCATTAGATTTGTGAGGATATTGATTTAAAAAATAAAAACATACTAAAAAATAATATACAGACATTCTTTAAAATCTAAACATGAAATTTTTTTATAATATAATCAGAACGTACATTGCTCTTTTGTCACTTCAAAATGTCAATCTTAACCTCATGATTTGAGCTTATAAAAAAACCTATCCTAAATCAAACAACGACGTATAACTCTAAGTAAATTAAAAGAAAATTCAGAATATCTTATGTACAAATTTGTTCCTAAGCAATGGCATGAAAAACACACTCTCACGTACACAATGAATTAAGGCGGACTTGGTACAAAAAAAACATACTCACATATATACAGACAAATAAACACAATACCAAGCTTTGAGGAATAGTAGATAAGTAGGAAGACGATGAATGCTTGTCATTCTTTTATGTATCAACATTTATTTCAACAATATATAATTTAATAATGGAACATGTGTATTAAATTACTATCTACAATCTACCAATAGCACCAACCAACCTGTGTATATGATCAGTAGCTTTAAAACTTGTTTTTTTGTTGATACATACGAGTGGATGTCAAAGCGTCGATATCCCAAAAACAATCAAGAAAGAAACATATATGGGACTGATTAAAAAATCCAATGTTTCGTCATTTTATTTCTTAGGAAAATTAAAAAAATAATAATAGGTATAACAGAAAGATTTATATAGATAATTTCTATCATATTTAAGAATTTTGTAGTAAGAAACATGATACTTACTATACTTTAAGGAGTTCATTAATTTTGGTAAGCACTCCCTTCATTACCAATGAAGATTTCCTATTTTAATATTGAACCGCCATCATGAAACTTTAAATCATGTAAAAAGATTTCTAGAAGTAAAATCCCATGAGTAACATGTACATATAGAAAAAGTGGTAACTTAAATATTTATAATTTATTTCTCTGTCAATAAGTACAAACATTTATATTGGCAGAAACCTGAATTGTGAACCCCATATTTTCAACATAATTACCAATAACAAATTGATCTAAATCACAGATTTAATATACTTAATAAAGGAACAAAAGTTATATTATTAGCATTAGCAATATAACATACCCTCGTTAGTAAACTCAATAAAGGAAAATTGAAAAACAGAATTATGTTCACCACAAATACTACAATCCATAGCCTATTCAAGTTAGAAGCTTAACAATCGATTAGTCATAATTCATGATAATGATATGAACAAAGAGATTATCATGGTTTAGTTGATGTGTTTAGTGTTTAGTACCTGTCCACAAGTGATAAAGAGAGAAGCACGTTGCTCTTCAGTTACCTGTATTCGTGTTATCTCAAATAAGTTTTGAAATATTCAATAAGTTTGTGGTAAAACTCAAAGAAGATAAGGATTTTAACCTATCGATCGATGACAGAGACATGAACAACTCTCCTAATCACATCTTTTCATTGTCCTATGTTGGTTCTATTACTCATCTTTCCTTTCCTATGGGTGAAGTTATCCTTCTTCTAACCATTAATATAACAAAGTCAGAAGAGTTATTTATTTTGGAAATTATCATTGAAGAAGGTAAGGCAAAAGACATACCCTTCTAGTAGAAATGCCATTGATAATAACCAAAGGGAACAACCATAACACCAGACGGTGGAAGAAATCGACCTTCGGTGTAATTGTAGTGCAGCGACGGACACCACTACGGTTGTCCTTTTTCTGACTTATCTATTCGGCGACTTTCACCTCCATCTCAACCACCGCCTAATCGCTCCGGTCGTTCTTCTTACAACTCCCATTATTTTATCAGCACTTCCACCCTCCATATATTTATCTGCAATTAAACACTAAAATCGGCATGGAGATTGGGTGAACGGCGATAAGCACAGTTAAATAATCCCAAAGACGGAAAGTTGAGGAGAGTGGTAGTGATGATGGAGACAATAATCGATGAAAAAAAGTGGTGCTTAACACATGTATGACACTAATCTTGTTCTTACTGGCTTACATCGGCGGTGGTCGATTTGTGTAAAACCAACATTTGGGTGGTGTTTGTTTTTTGGAAAAAACCTCTTCAAACCTCTTACTGCTGCGCGGCGCAGCACACGTGCAACACTTTTCATCTCGTAGCTGTTTGTTTTTTAGAAGTCTTTTGAATCAAAAACCTCTGCGCATGCTCTGTTTGGCGCAGCACTTGTACTGTCTCTTCTAACCTCTTCCAACCTCTTATTCTTCTTTTTTTATTGCTGAAATTTTGATTATATGTTATTAAAATTTTATCTCACATTTTTTTTCCGTTTTTTTTTTCGTTTATTCTTATTGAATTTATTTTTCATTTTTTTATATTCAATAATGATAATCTCTTGATGAAATATCATTATTTTTTACTAAAATATCTTTATTTTTTGTTGAAATATCATTCTTTTTTACTGAAATATCATTAATTTTTACCGAAATGTTATACATTATTAAATTTTACGTATTAAAAAACTATTTTCGGTTTATAAAATTAGTTTATTTTAATTTTTTAATATCTGCAGCAGTATGCAGATGTTAAAAAAACAAACACGCTTCTTATTATAGTCTGCAGCCGTTTGGTCCACCTCTTCTACTGCAGAGGTTTGCAGAGGTGGTCCGCAGACTTCATGAATTTTTGCTTCAGAAAATCAAACAGCACCTTGGTATCAGAGCGAATATGGTGCATGCCCAAGTATCAAGCTCGCGGGGAAATGGCGGGAGGCAATGGTGGCAATGGTCTAAAAGACGGACTTGTAACCCTCCACTATCCGATGTTGACAAAGGCGAATTATGGAGCATGGTCAATTACGATGCGGGTGTGCATGTTGGCTCAAGGCGTCTGGGATGCTGTAGAGCCCAGAACCTCAAATACCCTTGTTGAATCAAAGAAAGATAACATGGCATTGGCCGCCATTTATCAGTGAAGATATACCTGAAGATCTACTGATGGTTTTGGCGGAGAAGAAGACGGCCAAGGAAGCTTGGGACGCTCTCAAAACCATGTACGTAGGAGCCAACAAAGTGAAGGTTGCAAGGATTCAGATGCTGAAGGCTGAGTTCGAAGCACTCTGCATGACAGAAACGGAAAGTGTCGACGACTTCACCAGAAAAGTAACCAACACTGTAAGTACACTTCGCACTCTGGGAGATAAGTTCGATGAATGTTAGGTGGTGAAGAAATTGCTCAGAGCATTGTCATCCAAATTCGTTCAAATTGCTTCAACACTCGAACAATTTGGGGATTTGGATGATATGTCCGTTGAAGAGGTGATCGGAAGACTCAAAGCATACGAAGAACGAATGAAGAGCCGTGGCGAAAGCGATGAATGGAAGCTGCTATTGACGCAAAAAGAATGGTCTGAAAGAAACAAGAAGAAAATAGAGGGTGATTCGAGACAAAAATCGAATCGTGGCGGTCATGGAGGATCATGGGGTGGTCGTGGCCGAGGAAGAGGAAGAAATAGTGGTCGTGGTGGCTGTGGAAGGGTAAATTCACACCATCTGAAAGAAGGAGGTCAAAGCTCATCAAATAATCGAGATAAAAGTGAGATTCAGTGTTACAACTGCCAGGAATTCGGGCATTATGTAGCCGAATGCACGAATCCCATAAAAGAGCGAACCTACGAAAGCAATCTGGTACAAGATGATAATGAACCTGCACTTCTGTTGTCATCACTCGAAGGGAAAGAAGAAACTGGTGAAGTATTCTTAAATGAAGAAAGCGTGAAGCCAAAATTGAGAACACATGGAAGTGAATCAATCCAGTCAAACCTGTGGTACCTCGACACAGGTGCGAGTAATCACATGACTGGAAATGTGAGCAAGTCTTGTGAATTAGACAGAAAGACAAGTGGATTCGTGAAGTTTGGCAACGAATCCAAAGTGAGAATTGAAGGAAAGGGGACAATCGTGCTAAAATGCAAGAATGGAGAACAAAGGAAGGTTCAGAATGTGTACTACATACCCGATTTATGTAGTAACCTCATAAGTCTTGGGTAATTATCAGAATGTGGGGACGAAATCAGAATCAAGGAGTCGTGGTTATGGGTCAGAGATAAGGAAGGAAGAATCTTGATGAAAGTTCACAAGTCACCAAACCGCCTCTACAAGATCGAATTGGAGGAGGTTAGTTCAATGTGTCTATTAACTCAAGTTTCTAATCCAAATTGGTTATGGCATGCGAAGTTGGGACACATAAACTTCAATTCAATAAAGTATATGACAGACAAGAAGCTGATAGAAGGTGTTCCAAAGGTGATAGTTCCTTCACAACCCTGTGAAGGATGTCTTGTGGGAAAACAAGCAAGGAAGTCATTTCCTTTGAAAGCAAGTTTCAGAGCAAAGAAAAAGTTAGAACTTGTACATGGAGACCTCTGTGGCCCAGTCTCACCACCCACACCTTCTGGTAATAGGTACTTTATGCTAATTGTTGATGACTTTAGCAAGGTAATGTGGGTTTATCTGATGAAATCAAAATAGGAAGCCCTTCAAACTTTTAAAAGTTTCAGAAAGAAAGTTGAGACAGAAATAAGGGCGAAAGTCAAGGTGTTTAGAACTGATTGAGGTGGTGAGTTCTTGTTAAATGAATTCACAAGATACTGCAATGAAACAGGCATGGAGAGGCATTATACATCTCCCTACTCTCCATAGCAAAATGGAGTTGTAGAGAGACGTAATAGAACTGTATTGGAGATGGTTAGATGCAATTTGAAGACAATGACAATGCCAGATGTCCTATGGGGAGAAGCAGTATCACACTCTGTTTATATCTTAAACAGAGTACAAACTAAAGCCCTGATCGATTCAACCCCATATGAAATGTGGATCGGTAGAAAGCCTCACATTGATCATCTAAGAGTCTTTGGGTGTATTGCCCACATGAAAGTGGCAAAGGGCCATTTGAAAAAGCTGGAAGATAGGAGCATGCCACTGGTTCATCTCAGAGTTGAAAAAGGATCGAAGGTGTATAGATTGTTAAACCCAGACACAGGGAAAAATGTATGTAAGCCGTGATGATGTATTTGAAGAAAATAGAGCATGGAATTGGGAAAAATGTGAGAAGATCAAATGAACACCTGGTATGAGCTTCACTATCGAAGGCTTTGAATTCGCCGATGAATACTATGACGACGAGGGAGAGTGGGTGCCAGATACGCCGGACCAAAATAGTGGGTTACCACAGTCAAATGTTAATTCGGGATATGTTGACCAGTCGGATCACCTGAATACAACCCCCCAAATACCCCTATACACTCACCAGTTATGCCCAATTCTCCGATTGTTCAAACTCTTCAAAATTCTCCGATCAATCTCAACACCGCCTCAAGTTCCACCGGTGGTGGTGCCCCAAAACGATTCAGAACACTCACTGACTTGTACGAGAACACCGACGAAGCCAATATGCCCCCTGAAATACTGATGCTGATTTGAAATGATGAAGAGCCATCGACTTACATTCAAGCCAGTAGAAAGAAAGAATGGCGTGAAGCCATGGAAGCTGAATTAGCCTCGCTCGAGAAAAATAACACATGGAAGCTGGTCGATCTTCCTAAGGACCGAAAGGCGATTGGTTTAAAATGGGTATTCAAACTGAAAAGGGATCCGAGTGGAAAAATTATAAAACACAAGGCAAGGATCGTAGCGAAAGGGTATGTGCAACAACATGTAATTGATTTCGATGAGGTATTCGTGCCGGTGGCGAGAATCGAAACAATCCGATTGATTTTAGCGTTAGCAGGCTCAAATGGGTGGAAAATACATCACTTAGATGTGAAATCAGGGTTTCTAAATGGCGAATTAGATGAAGAAGTCTACGTATCCCATTCAGCTGGTTACCAAAAGAAAGGAGAAGCTCACAAAGTCTACAAGCTATCCAAAGCTCTTTACGGGCTTAAACAAGCTCCAAGAGCTTGGAATGCTTGCCTGGATCGTCATCTGAAGAGCCTCGGATTCAAGAGATGTGCTTATGAATACTCACTCTACACAAAGAAGGAAGGAAAAAGACACTCTAATAGTCGGGAGTGTATGTAGACGACCTCTTGGTGACTGGGAGTTGCACTGAAAATATTCAGCTATTCAAGAGAGACATGAACATCAAATTCGAAATGAGTGATCTCGGGCTGTTTTCCTACTACCTGGGGATTGAAGTGAATCAGAAAGGAGATGGGATCACATTAAAGCAAGAGGCATATGCAAGAAATCTCCTCATCAAAACAGGTATGCAAGATTGTAACCCTACACGAACTCCAATGGAACAAAAGCTCAAATTACGCAGGGATGAAGAAGGTGAGCTTGTAAACAACACTGAGTATTGAAGCATTATGGGAGTATTGAGGTATCCTTTGTTGTTGGGATTGTTAGCCTCTTTATGGAGAAACCAGCTTTGAAGCATCTTCAAGCTGTAAAAATGATACTCAGGTACATCAAAGGCACATTGGAGTTTGGCCTAATATATTCAAGGGGGAAAGAAGACGCAGACCTCATTGGATACACTGATAGTGACCTTGGCAATGATGTAAATGACAGAAGAAGTACAGGGGGTATGGCATATTATGTGAATGAGAACTTAATCTCATGCATGTAGTGGTAGTTGCAGTATTTCTCGCATGTTTTTTGTGTTTAAATATGTTATGCATGTAATCGTTGAGGTATCACCTCTTCTCTTTCAATTTACACAGAAAAGCTTTAAGCTTGAAACAGATTGAGTCATTCTTTCTTTCATCTTGATATTGTACATAACCATTGTCAGAGTGTTACAGGTTTGTGAAAAACAAACACCATTCATACAAAACGATATAGCTTTTGGTATATAAGTTAAATAAGCAATTACATAATAATTTCACTTAAAATTGTATATTTCTTATCAAAAACATATTGACATATATATAGACACGAACAAGACCGCAGAGGGTAGATTTAAATCTACATTTCATAAATGTTTGATTATAGTTGTTGAAAGTTTCGTCAACGGAAACATATAAATAATCTGAGATGAAACTGTGTTAGCTTTTCAATCAATATATGCACAAATTTAAAATGCAAGAAAAGTAAAAAAATTAAGAATACATGAATTAATTTCTTCGTCAACGATAGTTAGATTCCACCAATAACTTAACAACCAGTTTCATGCATTACTTTAACATCTTATCATTTATTATACAACTACATGGCTTAATTGTGAACAAGATATCTAGTTTAGATTCGGTAAGGATCCAACGGTGTTCCGTTGCGAGGACGCGGTTTGCACACGAAGGCCAAGTAACGTGCTACAAAATCCTTGTATTGAAATGATGTAAATACCGGTGGGTTGCTCGATGTAACTAGCTCTTTTGCAGGTTGTATGATAATAGGGACCTCATTCTCAACAGGAAGAGTAGGACTTGGAGAAAAAAACGTGACAATTGACGTTCGAGAAGCACTTGAATTGGTGACCACTCGATGTTCCACACTTTTCAGCTTCTCATTACTTATAATCTACAAGAAAAAAAAAACATTTGTATCATATATATCTTATTTTTAACTACATTTGTTAACTCATGAAGCTTACCTCGAGGGTGTACCCAAGGTTGACCACGAAAGCATTTGGAATTGGGTCAACTCCCATCCATTTCCCATCTTTTTGTATTTGTAGCCCATATTGGTCTTGTTGAAGGAAGGTTATGATGTTTGGGTCCGCATGACCATCTATGCCCATTGCTAAACTTGGATCCGGGCATTGCGGGTATAGGTGAATCGCCATATACTGTTCCTGGCTGACTCTATCGAAATATCCTTCTGGAAGTCCTAATCCTTCTCCGATCATATTCAAAATCTTGAAACCCATTTTCCGCACTTCAGTCGCGTATCTCCCTACCTCCTCCCTGAAACATAAACAGTTAGAAACTGGCAAAATCACTGAAATTAAAACCCTATATAGGTTACCGGTATCTGGCTGGTTTCTCCGGCCATGATGGGATGTGTTCTTCCAGAGGATGACAATCGTGCTTCAATGTGTCTTTCCAGAAATGAACTTTCTCTTTCGCATAATTCACACCGCTCGTATGAAGCGTACAACCTTTACCATAAGTCTTGGCGAAAAGACCTAACTTGTCTTCAATGGGCATGTTAAAGAACTCATCGTACAAAACCCTCATTTCCGCCATCATCTTCTCCGAAACTCCATGATTGATCACCTGTAAATGGTCATCAAGAACTTGTTATTCATATGAATAAGATTCATAGGCTTTCGTAAATGAGATCAAAAGACCTGAAATAAGCCGAATTCTTTACAAGCTTTTAGAATTTGTTGGATGATATCAGACCGATCGTTTTGAAGATCGATCACCGGAATTTCCTTGCAAACGGCAATGTAATCGCCAGGTCTTCTTTCCGGTGGCATGACGTAATCTTTTGGAACAGATTGAACTCCATTAGACCAGCTAGAAACCAGTAGAGACATGGTCGACCTCACTCTGCTTGTATCGGAATTAGGATTGATAATGGAGTCTTATAGAACAAAATTTGTTGCTATATGGGCGCTAACACCGAGATGCTCTAGAGATAGGCTTGGAAGTCAAAAGATTTGGATTCTGATGAAGAAGATATATACCGTTAGAGTTAAAGATGTCGTGTTTGCCAATGTTTAAAGGTATGACTTTTGGCAATGTCACTAGAAACCAGAAAACTACGTGTTAGACAGAATATACAAAGAACTACTAAAGAGTAAACCTAGCATGCAGTTTACATATCAACTACAATGTTTTTTTTTTTTTTTTTTTTTATAATATACTAATATGTTTGATAGACGAGTTTCATTCAGGAATCAATTAAATGATACATTAGCACAACTAATGAAATCATAATTACTGTTTCTTGTTCACTCATATAATCAATATATTGACTCTTGACAAGTTTACAATTATTCAAGTTTTGATCATTTTGCATAAAATATTGGAACATTTGCGATTCATGAAGATGAGATACAGAGATAGTCACATATGATAGAGACTAGTTTGATATGAGCTAGACAGGGGCGGACCTAAGGTGGGGGGAGTGTGGGCAACTGCCCCATAAATAAAATTTTGGAAATTGAAATAACTATAAAATGTTTAAAAGTATACACACTTACATAAATATATATAATCTGCCTCCTTGAAATTTCAAAAGAATTATAATTTAACAACATATTTGCTTAAATGATAGAAAACAGTTCACATTCTCAATAAGATAGCAAAGGAAAATTAATGCTATATAAACTTAAAATGAAAGCAACAAAAATAGAAAGAGGTAACCAAAAGAGTTGTTGTAAGTAAAAAATAATGGACTACTCTGAAAATGAAATTACAACCAGAGAAAAATAACCTCCCTCTTATACCATTGCACCCTTGATTCGTCTCGACCTCTACAACTTGATGATGATCTAAGTTGGTCTCTATTTTCATTTCATTGTCCTGTTTTTTGATTGTGGTTTAAAAAATCATTTTGTCACTTTCTTTTAGAGGAGAAAATGGGAAAATATAAGTCACGTAAGGAGAAGAAAATGAACTTGTGTAAAATTCAGATTTTGATTATTTATATAATATTTAATGTATTATTATAAAAAATTATATAGAAATAGATTTTAGCCAACTTAAGCTACATATTATACACATACAATATATTTATGTATGTTAATTGGTTATTGTATGTTGATAATTTTCTAATTAATTTTGTATATACGAACAAATGTTTAATTATTTATCTATATTTGTTTTAAAAGTCTTAAGATAAGTTAAATTTGGGGGTTTCTTGATTATTTTTATGAATATATAATATAATGTTTGTTAGTTGTGATATAAAAAAATATATCATCTTCTCTCCTAAATCTATTTTGGTACTCTCTTAATGGTCATTTGGTGCTCTCTTTTGATGGTTTTGTGCTCTAGAAGGAAGGAGAACAAGAAAGATTGGTCCTTAAAATTATGCATTTGAAGTATTCAACCTTCATTCACCTTCTAGACCTTGGTAAGCTTTAAAGATCCAAGCTTTATTGTGTTTCATCATTAGATCTATGAGTGCTTAGTGTTTTGGTCCACTTTAATAAGTTTTGGTCCCTTTGTGACTTGTTCCATGGAGTTTGAAGAACTCCATGAGCATTGGTTCATGCTTAAAGTTCGGATCTAGTGATTTGGTGGAGTAAAGAGTGTATGCAAGAGCTCTCTTTACTCCATACATTAAGAAAGATGGGTTTTTGGTCATTTCTCAACTTAGGGTTTTAGATATCAGAAGTTTGTGGTCTTATAATGGATAGAGTTGGACACTTTATCCATTTAGACAACATATTGATTCAAACTTGAAAGTGGATGACTTGGACTTAATGGATTAAGTCGAGAAACATGCATTCTTGAATGCTTTGAGATTTAATGTTTAGATCTTGATTATTTGGATCATCCTAATGGATAAAGTTGGAAATTTTATCCATTATGAAGCTATTAAGTACTAGATATGATGTGATCTGATGTTATGAGCCTTGATCTATAAGGATTAAGCTCTTAATAAAGAAAAGTCCTTCTGACTGAAACCACAACGTGGTCAAGGAAGGCCCACGACATGGTGGCGTGCTGCAATGCATGTGTTTTGTCAGGGCATGGCAACATCGTAGTTAAGAACTCGCTACGGTGCATTGACCGTTGACGTTTTGACCAGTTTGACTTTTGACCAAACTTGGGTAGAATCATGGTCTCGAATTGGCCTTAGGTATCTTGGGTTAGTTGTTTTGTTGCTAAGGTTGTTGTCGAGCTTTTGTTGTTTAGCTTTGGTGAGTTTTTTCACTATACTTTATACTACAATACAAATCCTCTATATGTTAGGATATTGGTATGTTGTAGTGATCTGTTAGGCATGTAGATTTGTTATAATTACTTGTGGTGTCTATTTGGGTAGTTTGTTGTCTATATGCATATGTTGACATGTTATGGGTTGGTTGAGGCGGTCCAGCTGTGTGTTAAAGGCCAAGATTCCTTGGCGGTCCAGTTTTATGTTGTAGGCCTAGGGTGGGAGGTCCAACTTTTTGATGTAGGCCTAAGGAGGGCGGTCTAGCTTTATGTTGTAGGCCCAGTGAAGGCGGTCCAACTTTATGCTAAAATCACATAGAGGGCCAGCTTTGTGTTGAAGGTCAAGGTGGTAGTCAATCTTTATGTTGTTGGCCTAAGGCTGGCGGTCCAACTTTATGCTATAGGCCCAGGGAGGGCGGTCCAACTTTGTGTTGAAGGCCCATAGAGGGCGGTCCAACTTTGTGGTGTAGGTCTTGTATGCGTGCATTGTATGTGTATATTAAATGGGGTGTTTTGGGAAAATCACTAAGCTTTATACTTACAGTTGTGGATAAAATGTTTTTAAGGTATTTATCAGTTCATGGGGATGTGAAGGCATGACTGTACGCACACATCATCAGTTTTATGATTGGAGATTCTGCAATACTTTCATTATAACTCTTAATTATGGATTTCAATTTATGAACAAATGGTTTTGCTTTGAATGTACCTATATGAAAATGAGTATTTATGCTAGTTTTAAAATGAAAATTTTATTCTAAAAATTGAGACGTTTCATAACAACCACTACATAATAGGCATAACCATCAAAAGATTTCTGAACATGTACCAAAACATCAGAGTAAATGAGTTGCAAAGGTTGAGTTGTAGTAAAATAGTTTTGGCCAAAGGGGAGTTTATGACTTTTATTAACTAAACATGAAGAACAATGGAAGTTTAAATCAAAAAAATGAATGGAAATAAGTACCTATGTCTTTTACTAAAGACTTAAAACACGAGTAGACGGGTGACTAAAACGTGATGAAGGTCTAGAGGAGATGTTTTCATGGTTGTGTTTATTTCAGGAGACGAGAGTGGAGTTATGTAGTAGACATCATTTTGGTTCTCCCCCGCATGAGAGGCGCCCCCGTACAGAGATCCTTGAAAAGGCAATAAGTGGGAAAAAAATTCAACAGAGACTTTATTAGTATGACAAAGTTTAGCAATAGATATGATTTGTTAACAAAGAGAAGGAACACAAAGAACATTGGACAAGTGTAATGTATGAGGTGGGATTGTTGGTCCAACCTGGTTGGCATTGATAGTAGTTTGCAATAGCATCGAGTGGAGTAGTAGCATATTCAGTTTCCTTAAGAGAACATTCAAAGCCAACCATATCAAAAAGTATTGGATTAGGTGTCTAAGCCCATAACTATAATTGGTATGAACTTGATTTGATATTAGCATGGTTATTTTGGGTTGTCTTCACTTTATCAACTTAACAAGATGATTTATGGAGAGAGAGGTTAATAAATGATTTATTAATATATTATGGAAATAATATAGTAATTAGAAATCATATTATTTAATTAGTATTTAATCATAAATTAATTTGGAATTAATTTTGAGATTAAATGAACCGATTAAAAGAACCCGGGGGGGGGGGGGGGGGGGGTGTTTTTCAAACCATTTATAGTTCCACTGCTGGACTCCTCTTTTATGGGGTGGACGAAATCTATAGGGAGTCCCTATAGAATTCATCTAAGGCTTCTAGAAGTAGAGGTCCATGGACTATTTAGGGCCTAAGTAAGAGATTAGGGTTTCCACCTGAAAAACCATAGTAGCCTCAGCTATTTAAAGACCCTTATGCGTGTGATTTTCGACTGCTTCATAGAAGAAACCCTAGCTGAAATTCTAAGAGTTTTCTCCTCTCTCATTCTCATGCTCTTGCTACAAGTGTTTGTGAGCCATTAGAGGTGCAACACTTGGGTCACTAAGCTTTCAAAGGTCAAGATCAAGCTAGGAATTCGTGTTATTAGTATATAGCAAGCAAGGTAATCTTCATATCCGTTTTTTCATATGTGAATTTTGAATTATATATGCTAGATCTAGGGTTATTGCTTTTGAATTTCTTTTGCATGTTCAATTAGTGAAAAAATTAGATCCAAAGCAATTAGGATGCATGAACACATAAGATGTTGTTATGCTCAAAACCCATCAGTGGTATCAGAGCCTATGATGTTTTTCTATTGAATTGGATGCATTGATGAACTGTCCAAAGCAGAAAGCAAAGCAGATTCGCAATCTGTCTGCGCAACTCGACGAGTTCAATGAGGAACTTGACGAGTTGGGTCGAATCGATGAGTCCATTACCTAACTCGACGAGTTGACTCGTCAGATGCCTGAATTTTCGACTATCAAATGTTGTTTGGATTAGGATAATTACCACAATTCATATTTAATGTCTTAAATTGAATTTTCTACATGATAATCTGATTTGCTTATCAAATAAGAATGTTTTGGTTAAATTTTAAGATAATGAAAAAATTATTTTATTAATTTAAGTATTTAAATTTTGATCTAGTAATTTTGAAAAGTTTCAAATTACACCCTTTAGTTTTGGAATTTAAAATTTAATTAAAAGTTTAATTTTGAAATATTATATTATAAAACCCTAGTATTTTAAAAGTTTAAAACACACTCTTATACTATATAAAATTAAAAGTCTAATATTATATATTTATAAGAACAGTCAATCTTACCGTTAGTAGGCCTCATTCACGAAGCCGATCTCTAAGGGGAGTATAAGGAAACTGCCTATAAAATGGCAGTTGAATGGGTGTCCAATCTCACCCACTGCTTTCTTGATTGGTGGAGGGTCGTTAGCCGAACGAGTTGGATAGGATATTAATTCCTCATTAATAAGTATAATGATAAATATAAAGTAACTAAATGTTTTATAAATTCCCAAATCTTAGTTACTTTAGGAAAATGTAAATTTGATGCTAATCCATGAAATTGCACATTGCACTTTTTCAAGTCATTAGTGGAGCGTGTGTGGTTAACCGTTACACTAACTTGGACTAGCAAAGAGTGGAAATGAGTAGCTCGTAAATTATTATTGATCAATAGAGCGTGTGTGGTTAACCGACACATTTATTAGGTGGTAAATGTCAACGAGTGTACCAACCTAATTTGCATGGTTATTTACACCTTATTTGTGATCCTCGGTATCCCAGTCATAAATTTGAAGGGTATAATCGACGTTCTTTATATCCACGCGTAGGTGGGAACGTACTCTACAACTTTTGTTTAAACCCTGTCAGCTAATTTTGACTTTATTTTAAAAGTTATATTATTAACCGGCTGGGACATGATCGGTCCGTTAAAAATTCATAACTTTTTCATCCGACGTCCGCTTTCGTCCATCTTTTTATCATTGCGCTACTATTAACGAGATCTTCGATTCTCGTTTAGGTTGTGTTGGCTAAAAACTGTTTGATCTAATATTCGAACTTCGGGTTGTACACTGCTAAGCCGAAACTTCGAAAAATCATAATTTCCTCATACGAAGTCAGATTTGGGCGTTCTTTTTATGGAGGCTCTTAGTTTAACAAATTCTACGACTTTCGTTTAGGTCGCTAAGGCTAAAAGTCGCTCTATAGTAAATTCACTATTTACGCTTCTCGGTGTTGTGCCGGTTCCGTCGCGAAACTTTGACGGGTCATAACTTCTTTGTTATAACTCGGATTTCGGCGTTCTTTATATCCCCGAAATCCTTGTTTCGACCACTACAACTTTATGTAATGATACCGGGTGTATCTCACACTTTAATTTTGACGCTTATTTTTATCATTTATCTATTATAAGTTTATAAATAATTAATAAGCACATAAATACACATAATTCACATAGTATTCAAATATTTCATCTTTATTACTTCAAAAGAGTTACAATAGTTAACCTAGACTATTACATCGTCTAAATATTCTTAGCCTCGAAACCTGGGCGTTACAATTCTCTCCCATTTAGGATGATTTCATCCTGGAATCATGCATCAACAAACAAATGTGGATAGCGACTCCTTATGTCACTCTCTGTTTTCCAAGTGAGATTCGGACCATTCGAATGTTTCCAATGGACTAGCACTAAGTCGACCATCTTGCATTGTAACTTCTTAGTCTTACGGTCAGCGATTGTCCCGGGCTCTTCGATTAGCCTCTTATTCTCATCCATTCTTAACTTTGAGATTAGATTATGTCGGGAACTTCTCCCATGAACTTTCTCAGATAACACACATGGAAGGTGTTATGAATACCATCTAGTTCTTCGGGTAATTCGAGCTTGTAATATTGGTTCCCAATCTTCTGAAGAACTTTGAAGGGTCCAATAAACCTTGGACTCAACTTTCCTTGTTTCCTGAATCTTATAAGTCCCTTCCACAGTGAGACTTTAAGCAAAACTAAATCCCCAACTTCGAAGGTCATTGGTCATCTTTTCTTGTCAACATAGCTCTTCTGACGATCCTAAGTTGCTAACATTCTTTCCCTAATTACCTTCAGCTTCTCAGCAGTCTCATGGACTATCTCGGGGCCCATAAACTACTTTTCTCTAGCCTCAAGCCAACAAGATGGTGTATGACACCTCTGTCCATACAAAGCTTGATAGGGTGTCATCTTGATGCTCGAGTGGAAACTGTTGTTGTAGGAAAACTCTACCAGAGGTAAGTGGTCATCCCAGTTACCTTGGAACTCTAAGGTACATGCTCTCAGCATATCTTCCAATGTTTGTATCGTTATTTCGCTCTGGCCGCCAGTTTGCGGATCGTAATTTGTACTCAAACACAACTTTGTACCCAATTCCTCTTGTAGACTTCTCCAGAATCTTGACGTGAAACGACTATCACGATCCGATACAATCGTAAAAGGAACA
This sequence comes from Lactuca saligna, assembly GCF_052625555.1. Lineage (NCBI taxonomy): Eukaryota > Viridiplantae > Streptophyta > Magnoliopsida > Asterales > Asteraceae > Lactuca > Lactuca saligna. The sequence goes on along the minus strand of NC_136425.1, from coordinate 7,635,922 downwards.
CTGTTAAGTCTTACTATCTTCTTCACGTAAGAATTTGCGAGCTTATCCATAGACCACCTTTCGTTGGCTGCTATGAAGTGTGCACTCTTAGTAAAACGATTCACGACCACCCAAATAATGTCGTGATCATTCTTTGTCCTGGGGAGTTTAGTCACAAAATCCATGGTGATGTCTTCCCATTTACCCATGGGTATAGGTAAAGGTTCTAAACTCCCATACGGTTTCTGATGTTGTGCCTTAACTCTCCCACATATTACACACTCGGCCACATACTTCACAACATCGAGCTTCATCGTCGGCCACCAGTAGTAGGGTTTTAGGTCCCTATACATTTTTGTGCTGCCGGGATGAAATGAGTACATGGTCTTGTGGATTCTTCCATCAAAAGTTCTCTTATTCCTCCGGTCTTGGGTACCTAAATCCGATCTTGGAATACCTTTAGCCCTTGACTATTTGTACAGAAAACTAACGTTTTGCCCAAACGTTCTTCCTTTCGGTCATTCGTCTCTGAAGCTTCTTCTTGAGCTTTCCTGATACTCTCCACAATCGTTGAGACAGCTTCTATTCTCAATGCTCTTGGCCTTTTCCTTTCAAGATTGAATTTCCGACTGAGAGAATCAGCGACAACATTTGCTTTACCAGGGTGGTAAAGTATCTCACAGTCTTAGTCCTTGAGTAATTCCAGCCAGCGTCATTACCTCATATTCAATTCTTTCTGATTAAAGAGATACTGGAGACTCTTATGATTAGTGAAAAGTCTGCACTTCGTGCCATAGAGGTAATGCCTCCATATCTTTAGAGCAAATACTATCGCTGCCAACTCCAAATCATGAGTGGGGTAGTTCTTTTCATGCTCCTTCAATTGTCGAGATGCGTATGATATCACCTTTTCTCTTTGGGTCAGAACATAACCCATCTCGACTCCAGATGCGTTACTATAGACCATGAAGTCTTAAACTCCATTAGGTAGGTAAAGAATCAGTGCTTAATATAATTTCTTCTTTAGCTTATCGAATTCTTCTTCATGCTTCTCACTCCACGTATAAGTAACTCCTTTGTGGGTCAAATTTGTTAATGGAGAAGCTATCGAAGAAAAGCCTTGGATAAATCGTCGGTAAAATCTGACTAATCCCAGAAAGCTTCGAATCTCTGTGGGACTTTTTGTTCATTCCCACTTCATCATTTCTTCGATTTTTGCCAGGTCAATCATTATCCCTTCTTGGTTAACCACAAGACCCAAGAATTGGACTTCTCGGATCCAAAAATCGCATTTGGAGAACTTTGCATGAAGTTTCTCCCTCTTCAACACTTCCAAATCTTCTCGTAGATGCTAGTGATGCTCCTCCTGGATTTTCGAGTAGATGAGAATGTCATTTATGAATATTATCACGGATTTGTCGAGGAATGGTTTACAAAACCTGTTCATCAAATCCATGAATGATGTTGGAGCATTGGTTAGTCCAAACGACATAACCAAGAACTCATAGTGTCCATATCTAGTTCTGAATGCAGTCTTCTTGATATCCTGCTCTCTCACCTTCAGTTGATGATATCCTGACCTAAGATCAGTTTTTGAGAAATAGCTTGAACCTTGCAGCTGATCGAATAGGTCATCAATCCTTGGCAATTGATACTTGCTTCTCACTGTTGCCTTCTTTAGCTCTCGGTAGTCTATACACATTCTCATGCTTCCATCCTTCTTCTTCACGAATAACACTGGAGCTCCCCAGGGTGATGAACTAGGTCGAATGAAACCGTTGTCCAACAACTCCTGAAGTTGCGTCATGAGCTCCTTTATCTCTTTCAGTGCTAATCGATACAGTGTTTTTTTCTATTGGTATCGTTGTTGGTAACAAGTCTATTCGGAACTCTACTTTTCTATCAGGTGGTAATTCGGGATGATCTTCGGGAAAGACTTCTGGATAATCATATACGACCGATATGTTCTGCATCTCCTTCTTTTCCTTCTTAGCATCGATAGTAAACGCCAAATATGATGCGCATCCCTTGGACAAACATTTTCTGGCTTTCATCAGGGAGATGATTCTAGAATTCACTCTGCGTTTGTCCTCGTACACCAAAAATGAATCTTTTACGGGTGGGCTCACCCTTACTATATTCTTCCTGCAAATAATCTCAGCATCGTTGGCGCTAAGGCAATCCATTCCCAAAACGATGTCGAAACCGTTTAACTCTATGGGTAATAGCTCCTCGCAAAATTTGTTTCTGTTTAAGTCGATGATTATGTTCCTAATACGATCTCTAACAGGTACGAACTTGCCACTGGCAACTTTTACAATTAGGGTATTATCAAGTTTCTCTATAGGCAATGCTAGTTTCCCACCAAACTTATGTGATACAAAAGAGTAGTTTGCTCCAGAATCAAATAGTATATTGGTAGGCAAACCATTTACAAGAAAGGTACCTGAAGCGACATCTGTTTCTTCCTTCGTAGCTTTGAGCGTCATCTGGAAGGCTCTTGCCTTCGGCTTTGGTGGAATGTTGGGTCTTCCTGCCTTCTTCTTCTTTGGGCAGTCCTTCAAAATGCACCCTTCATCGTTGCATTCATAACAGACTTTCTTAGTGAACGTGCACTCGTTGGCATAATGCCTGAGCTTTCCACACTTGAAACAGGTGACCCCTCTGTCACATTTTCCTTGGTGCATCTTCTTTCATTTTTTGCACCACTTAGCTTCACTTCCTCTTGAACCAGACTTCGAGAATTTACTCTTCGTACCAGACCTCGAGGATCCGTCAAATTTCCTTTTCTCACCAACCTCATCCTTCTCCAGACCCCTTTCCTTCTGTTGGGTCTCCACATTCTTAGCTACTCGAACAGCTGATTTCAGAGTGGTTGTCATCTTGACTGTTGGGCCAAAGTCGGATGACAGTCCATTTGCGAGCCTCTCAATTTTGGAGAGTTCGGTTGGCAACAGGTATGAAAATAACTTCATCTTCTCAGTGAATGCAGTGGCATGGTCGTCAACACTCATCCTTCCCTTCTTCAAGTTTTGGAACTTATTGTTCAAATCAATCAGATCTATCTATGAACAGTATTGCATCTTTAGTTGTTCCAAGAACTCTTCCCATTACATTTTCAGGGCTTCTCCTCGTGGCATTTTATCTGCCAATAGCTTCCTCCAGCTCAAGACTCCGGTCTTCAGTTGCCTCAATGCAAAGACAGTCTTCTGTTTCTCGCTACAGATGTAGCTTTCGAACACCATCTCCATTTCCAATATCCGGTCCATAATCTCAACAGGCTTTGGGCTTCCTGAAAGACTTGGTGTCTTAGCACCAAATACTATAGTTCCCCTCTCCGGGTCATTCCTTCGTTCTCCTTGATTCCCAACTTGACTCACATGGCGACTATAGTTCCCTTCCTTAGAATGTTCGTGAATCAGCTCGGGCTCTACGATTGGTATGGTAGCTTCGTCCCTATTTTCATGCAACATCTGCCTCATTTCCTCTCTTTGTTATGCTAACATAGACCAAATCATGGTTTGTACTACAACCATGGTGATTGGCTCGGGTGCAACTTCTACTACAACATGTATTTGCAGAATCACTAGGGGTTGATTCCTATTCCCATTCGCATTCCCAGCTCCACTGTGGGTTCTCGTCATTTTGATATATACACAAAATAATGTGAATTTAGATCTTTATTTAAGATAGACATTTAAATCATCCTTATCTCCCTGAAACGTTTATATGCTAGTTCTAATATCGTAGTCGTACGTTTAGAATCCTAAACACATAAGGTTTCCAGATCCAGTTGACAACAGACCATAGATCCACACAAATAAAAGCGTATAAGGCATAAGTCATTTAGCACATAAAGCTTATTAGGCATACTTTCCTCGGACAAAACCTAGTATCATTACCACTAGAGTTTAGTCTAATATTCACCGACACTAATTAATAGTTTGACTATTATTACTATTATATAAGCGTTAAACAATACTTATATAACTCATAATAATATCCCAAGTACTTCTTATAAGTTCCTAATAACGTTACTATAGTTAAATAAAAGCTATATTAAAAATAGTGTAGGCGTAGCTCACTTACAGCGGATTTTATGGAAAACTGGGCTTCGCTTGGAGCAGCATTTCCGAACCGAAAGACCCTTTTTCTCGGGACTCCGAGAGCCTCGGGGCTTCCTTCGGGTGCTAGGGGGTTTACCTAGGCTTAGGGGGGGTTAGGAGCTAGAGAGAGAGAGAGAGAGAGAGAGAGAGAGAGAAAGCTTTGAAATGTGTGGGAGAAGTGGCTGCCTTCGCAGCCTTTTTATAGGCGTCCTACTTCGGTCTACGATGGGCGTTTTGAAGTGGTACTACTACAAGAAAAATGGCTATCAGAGACTGACATAATCAGTCTTTGATGGTCAATAATCAGTCTCTGATGAGAATCGGTGACAGATTTAGCTAGTCCCTAGCCAGTCTCAGAAACCTAGTCCTAGATGATTGTTTTTTTATGTATCTAAGACTAAACATCAGTCCCTAATATGTCAAAACATCAAAGATAGAAAATCAGTCTTTGATACTATCTCATTTAGTCTCTAAGTTGTTTTCTTTGAATCCGTGATTTTATGTCATATTAATCCCAAATATTATCTTTCAAATAATGGATGTCAATCTTTAAAGCTATCATGTTCAGTATCCCTTGTCTTTCTTTCGGGCCTTTATTCTATCATTTTGAGAGTGAGAATCACACTTTGACAATATCAAATTTAGTCACTAATATTATTTTTTATTGAAAAAGTCTCAATTAAACAAAAAAAAAAATTTGTAGTATATATTAATTTAACACTTTTTTAACTATATAAAATCTAATTAGGCAATTAAGGCACCTCGTTGTTCGCTTGGTGTCCGATCTATTGCACAAAGTGTTAAGATATCATAAGGACGCCCTCACACCGTTATTTTTATAAGGCTTGATTTCTAATTTGCTTCCTCTAGTCATCGATGTGGGACAACTAAATATGCATTTTAAAACAAATTGATACTTTCAACCAGTTCTCATCTTTGGGCTAATTTATTTTTTGGTTCCTATATCAATTCTAATATTACCTTTTTACTTTTTATATGCTTTGAATAAAGGTTTATTTATTTATTTAGCATCTTTATGAAATTTGAGTTCTAAGAAATAACTTTGGACCCACAAAATGAGATTAGCGATCTACTATATATATATATATATATATATATATATATATATATATATATATATATATATATATATATATATATATATATATAGAGAGAGAGAGAGAGATGGGGGGAGGGAGAGAGAGAGAGAGAGAGAGAGAGAGAGAGATGATTAATGTCAAACTCTATCCTTATATTCTCTCTCCCCCTTCTTCCTGCATCCTTCCATCCACACTCCCTAATATCCATATCATCGACGAGGAATGGAAGAATGAATACATCAATGTAGTGATAATGATCAACTGATCGATGGCATTCCCCTCACACCATCTCGATTATCTCAACCATACCTTTGATGGTGGATATGTAATCTCACGCATCGAACCATATCGGCAAGACTTTGTTCTTGGTTTCAGTTATCAATGATGCATCAGATCTGTAAACGAATTTCTTTAGGAAGCTGCTATTATAAGCGTTCATCTTATAAATGTCAAATAGCACATCTCTATTAGGGACTGAAATTTAGTCTACAAAAAGTTTCCTTCGAAATGAAATTTGTTTGCAATTGTATTATAGACTAAAATGCAGTTCCTAGTAAGTTTCTTACAAAATCATAAGTGGAACAAGTCTATCAGGGACTAAAATTCAGTCTTTCATAACTTTCCCCCCGGAGTCCAAATTGGTACTATACTATTTGAATATGAAATTCAGTCCCTAATGTGTTTCCCTCCAAACCTAACTTGGCGCAAACAAATTAGACTCAATTTTAGTCTCAAATAATTTAGGTTAGTCTCTACTAATTTACACATTAAAATCAATCCTAAATAGTATCTAAGACTAATTTATAAGTCCCAAATATATGGTATCCAAGACCAATTAATAAGTATTTGATATTTTAGTCACAAATACCCCTTTTTCATGTAGTGTACGCGACGCGTTCGTCGCATAAGGCTTCCAGGTGGCCGGCTTCGGATGGTGCGATGTAGAGGTTTGTGGTCCGAGCAATGCAGTTGTACGCTGGACATTCTGAGCTCGGACACTGGGCGTATCAAGGGCCATGTTTCGAAATCCGAAGCGAGTACCCTGATCATCAACGGAGGTTCGGGATCACACCACATCATCGTTCTTGCCACAGACTTCGCAAATTCGAGTACCAACTTCAAAAATTCGTATCTTTCGCATACGAGCTCTGTTTTCGACGTTCTTTATATCCACGCGTAGGCGGGAACGTACTCTACACCTTTTGTTTAGGCTAGGACATGATCAGTCCATTAAAATTCATAACTTCTTCATCCGATATCCGTTTTCGTCAATCTTTTTATCGATACGCTACTATTAACGAGATCTTCGATTCTCGTTAGGTTGTGTTGGCTAAAACCGCTTGATCTAATATTCAAACTTCAGGTTGTACATCGCTAAACCGAAACTTCGAAAAATCACAATTTCCTCATACGATGTCAGATTTGAGCATTCTTTTTATGGACGCTCTCGGTTTAACATATTCTACAACTTTCGTTTAGGTCGTAAGGCTAAAATTTGCTCTATCGTAAATTCACTATTTACGCTTCCTGGTGTCGTGTCGGTTCCGTCGCAAAACTTCGATGGGTCATAACTTTTGTTATAACTCGAATTTCGGCGTTCTGTATATATCCCCAAAATCCTTGTTTCGACCACTACAACTTTATGTAAAGATATCGGGCTTATCTCACACTTTAATTTTGATGCTTATTTTTATCCTTTATTTATTATAAGTTTATAAATAAGTAATGAGCACATATAATTCACATAATATTCAAATATTTCATCGTTATTACTTTAAAAGAGTTACAATAGTTGACCTAGACTATTACATCATCTAAAAATGCTTAGCCCCGAAACTCGGGCATTACAAATATAATGTTATGCCATATATATACTTCAGTAGGGCAGAAGCAAAGAGGAACATGTAACAACAAATGCATATGTGAATCATGTGAGAAGTTTTCCGTATCAATCAATGATTTGATTCAAAGATATACAATCAATAAGACATAACAATTTCAATACTTGATATACATCAATAAAGTTTCGGCCCAAATGGCACAAAAGACATACACTTTCTGATTTAAACATTTTTTGGTAGATTTCAGGCTTTTAGCCCTATCTAACATTATGCCAATGCCATAGGGGTAAAAGTCATTCTCTTACGAGACATGCTCTACGAACTCTTTTTTCACATTCTTTATATCCATGCATAGGTGAGATTATACTCTCAACTTTCGTTTAGACTCTGTTGTTTAATTTTGAATTTATTTTTAATATTATAATATTTAACGGGCCGGGACAGGAAGATCCATTAAAAATTCATAACTTCTTCATTTAACGTCTGTTTTCATCTGTCTTTTAACCGTTTTACTACTATTAACGAGACCTTCGATTCTCATTTAGGTTGTGTCGGCTAAAAATCACTCGATCTTATTTCGAGTTTTTAGCTGTATACTGCTATACTGAAACTTCGAAAAAACTTAACGTCCTCATACGAAGTCAGATTTTGAATTTCTTTTTATGAAAATTTTTGGTTTAACGAATACTACAACTTTCATTTAGATCATATAGGCTAAAGAGTAGTTTATCATAAACTCACTTTTTACATCATATGGCGTCGTGCCGGTTCTGTCGCGAAACTTTAGGAAGTCATAACTTTTTCGTTATAACTCGGATTTCATTGAGGTTTTCTCCTAAATGTGTCTAACAAGATTATTTACAATTTTAAATAATATATTTTACTTATTTCCAACTTAATCTTACATTTTACTAAATTTCAACAGTTGAAATTTGATCGGTTGCTCATAAGACGTCCAATACTTTCTGAACGATTCTAAACATAATTTTACTTCAATTCTAGTAAAAACTATCTGTTAGAACTCAACGCTCAAAATCACATAATATTTCATAATATTTAGGGATGGCAAAAAAACCCGAACCCGACAAGAAAACCCGAACCCCGAAGATTTTGGGGCGGGTCGGGTCACTCTTATCGGGTTTCGGGTCGGGTTTCGGGTCATTATCGGGTTTTTAGTTCGGGTTCGGGTCAGGGAGTGGGGTATGCATGCCCCGACCCGCCCCGACCCGAAAAATTATATATATATATATATATATATATATATATATATATATATATATATATATATATATATATATATATATATATATATATAATGAGATTTCATCCCTCTAACCCATTTCAGCCACCCGAAGACTCTAACCTTCAATCCCATCACGTATTCCCAATTTCTCACTATTGTGATGAATTTAGTTACGATATTAGACTTTAGTAATTTCTATTTGGTTCACTTATGTTAAGAACTTATTTGTATTTTAAGCATTTGTAAGGTTTTAATTTCTCAATTGTTTCATTGTAGTTTTCCTAATTTTTTCTGCCACCATTTTCGGGTCGGTTTCGGGTCTATATCGGGTTTCGGGTTTCGGGTCGGGTTCGGGGATATTTTTAGCCCCGACGGGGCGCCCCGATAAGAAACCCGTCGAGTTTCGGGTCGGGTTCGGGGACAAATATAAATATCGGGTTCGGGTATGGGATATGTCGCCCCGCCCCGAACCCGCCCCGTTGCCATTCCTATTATTATTCATTTTTAAAAGTTACAAAACACGATAACTAAACGTGTATGTTACAGTGTGTTTAGCTTAGCTTAGCTTAGCTTAGTGTGTGTGTGTGTTATCGGGAATGGTGTTGTAAATTGTAATCGTGGCGGTATAATGGAAAGAAAACATGTAACCACCACCGTGAGGTGGTAGCCACCGCCATGAGCCGCCATTGACCACCATTTCCCAAGGTGGTAGTGGGTGGTGCCCGATTAATGAAACCCTAGTGGGCCTAATGGAACAATGGGCTCAATGAAGCCCTAATGGGCCTAAGGACTTAGCTTTTGTGCCTAGTCGGATTGTAATGGGTTGGAAACCCTAATTAGGGTTTGAAAAACCCTACTTTTGGGATTATTGGTTTGGACTAATCGGGACCCACATTTTGGACCATTGGAGTGAAGTGATGACTTAACCCTAATCGTCATTTTATATGAAAAACCCTAATTAGGTTTGGATGCTTGTTGGTCCACTTATTGGACTAAGGTTTTGTGGGTCTTTATGGGCCAATTGGGAACACATTTATGGACTAAGGGAAATTATTGGGCTTCATGATAATACCCATTAGAGAGGCTTGGGCCCAATTTGGAAAATTAGGCCATAAGTGGGCCGTGATTAGCCCTTGAGGATTATTAACCATTGGGCCATCAAAATGCCAATTGTTTGGCTAGAATAACTAGTTGGGCCTTATAATTAGTCCATGTAGAGGTTTAGGCCCAATTTGGAAAATTGGGCCATATGTTGGGCCTTGGTTGACTATTAGGCTTTTAGGCATTCAGGGTGTGAGTTTGGGCCTTGGTTTGTACCAAGCTAGGTTAGGGGTAAAATGGTCCATTTACCCTAAGTGTAGATTATGGTTGTGTATTGGAGCCTAATTATTAATTGGGTGTCATTTTAATGATTGACAGTTTGGAAACCTGTCAACCAGCAGCTAGAGTTTATCAGTGGGACTTCAACAGTGCGATATGAGTTTCCTTATCATACCAATGTGTCTAAGGCACCAAGGCCGACCCATTTTATGATATGTGGTACACTAGCTAAAGTTGTATTATGTGGAAGACCATGGGAGAGCCCATGACACCTGGATGTAAGACCATGTGGAGAGCCCATGACTTTCCTACTATGTTGTAGTGTTTATTGTAGATTCACCACTGATATGTTTGGTATGCATGTATATGTGGTATGCTAGTGATCATGTTCTATGCTAATTGTCTTTGTGATATTTGCATGGAAGACCATGGGAGAGCCCATTGCACCTGGATGTAAGACCATGTGGAGAACCCATGGCTTTCCTACTAAAAGACCATGGGAGAGCCCATGGAACTCGGATGTAAAACAATATAGAGAGCCCATGACTTTCCTATTAAAGACCATGGGAGAGCCCATGGCACTTAGGTGTAGGACCATGTGGGGAGCCCATGGCATCCTGGAGTAAGACCCTGGGACGAGCCCACAGCTTCCTTATATGATGATATTCATGGCTATGTGATTGATATGGTTTATGTGGTTGTTATACCTTATATGGACTATGTGGTTATGTGTATTGTGTGGGGTATGCTCTGGGGAACTCACTAAGCTTCGTGTTTACAGTTTTGTTTATTGTTTCAGGTATCATCGGTTTGGAAAATAAGGGCCCGAATTGATCGCAGTGCACACACCCATGTTTTCCACATTGAATAGTTTTAGGATGGACTCTGATAAATGTTTTAATTAATAATGTTTTGGATGTTTGGAAATAATGGTATCTATGTTTGACTATATTAAAAATGAAATTTTTACCCTTGATTTTTGGGTCATTACAAAAAGGAGCGTCTATTAAATCCACTCCTCCTACTAATGTTGCTCCAGTCATGGCGATTGGATAAGGAAAGGGGGAAAAGAGGAAGGTTCCCTCTAAGAAAATCTAGAAAGGAAAGTCTCGTGATGGGTCTTCTTCTAGTGGACCCAAAGCAAAGTTATGTTCTGCTCCCCCTGCCTCCGATCTAAAAGATGCAACGTGTTTCTATTGCCAAGACAAGGGGCAGTGGAAGAGAAGTTGCCCTAAGTACCTACATGACATCAAGGATGGCAAGATCAAGCCTACCTCGGCAGGTATTTACACTATTTTTTCTAAAAATTTATTGCATTATAATTAGCGGGTCCTTGATACAGGATATAGTTTTCACATTTGCTCTGACTTGCAGGGACTAAGAGAACGTACGGATGTGGAGCTTGGGAAGATGAACCTGATAATGGGCAATAGGAGATTGTCACCTGTTACCAAGATCGGCGTTTATTCTTTAAAGCTTAGTAGTGGATTATGTTTAGACTTAAATAATTATTGCTACTCATCAGAAATGACGAGGAATATTATTTCTTTTCATGGTTTGTACAGACAAGGATTTATATTTTCATTTAATAATGCAATTAGTTCTAATAATGCTTATTATAATGGTTTATTTTATTTTTAATCATTCCCTTGTGATGGTGTACATGAAACTATGATGCTTATAGACAATTTAGGAAATAGTGTGTTGCATATTGATTCGTCTAATGGTTTACACAAAGCATGCTTGTGGCATTGTCATCTTGGACATGTTAACAAGAAGCGTATTGCCCAACTCCAAAAGGATGGAGTGTTGGAATCATTTGACATTAGGTCGGATGATGGGGGTAAGTCTCATTGGATAACGGTTAAGAACATTCTTAAGTATCTGCAATGACTGGGTCCTTGTGCTCGGTGGCAGTGATGATTTGAGAGTTACTGGTTATAGTGATGCCAGTTTTCAGAGAGACTGGGACAACTTTCGTTCTCAGTCAGGATGGGTGTTTACACTCAATGGAGGAGCAGTGAATAGGAAAAGTTTCAAGCAAGAGACCGTGGATGATTGAACGTGTGAGTCATAGTATATAACTGCGAGCGAATCGTAGAAGGAGGCTATATGGTTGAAGAACTTCATTGGACACCTTGGATTTGTGCCAACCATAAAGGGAACCATGGATATTTTCTGTGATAATGAAGGAGCGGTTGCCTTAACCAAGGAACCAACTTATCATGGCGGATCCATACATATCGACATAAAATATCATTCCATCAGGCATCGGGTAGAAGAAGGACTCCTTGTGGTAAAGAGGGTATCGTCAGAAGAAAATCCTACAGATCCCCTCACAAAGGGTTTATGTAGGATTAAGCACATTCAGCATGCGAGGAGCATTGGTCTAAAGGACGATATTAGTTTTAGTGATTAGATAGATATTTAGAAACTTGTAACAATATAAATGTAACTGACATTTAATGATTAGTTAATGAAGATTGATTTATAAGTAATTGTTCACTATCTTTTGTTAATTATATATTTTGTGTTTCACTTTGCATGTTTTTACTTTCCAAATAATTGGTTTGTTCAAATTATCTACAGGCGATCATACTTTGGAATTGAGTAGCTAATTAAGATTGTCATGAATTGGCTTGTAGATTATCTAAGTGCTTAGACATAGCAATGGTTTGTTGCAACGTTCATGAGTACTCTTGAAATAGGGATTTGATTATTGGATTAAACCCACGCTCATTTGAATTACTTCATGGAATTTATCATGAGTAATTATGAGATGATAATATCATATAATCTTTAAACCGAGATATATAAATTGTTGTTTACAAGTTGATTGTGAATTGATAATGCATAAACACATCAGTAACTTGATACTATAAAACGTATTGTTATGTATGAATGATGAGTAAATAGAACAAACATATAAGTCAAAGTTTATAATTTCCTTTTACCCCAAGGTGATAAAAGCGATACCTTGGCCCCCTCGATGATTTTGTGTTAACTTATGTGTTGGGCCCGATCAAGACTGAATTGATGTGTTCAGTTAAGTTCCTTGTCATACAAATCAGAAATCGGGAAATAAACTGTTGGACATTGAGAATGATTCTATTCCATGTCTTTGTCTACATGATATCTTGCAGAACAGAGGATTATGTGACATCCTCATTTTCTCGGCCAGAAAAGACCGATTTATTTATGTTTTATTTTGAAAATCAGATTATCTGCTAAAGAGATATGTTGCGGAATTTGTTCCCAGAAAAACATGATAAATACGTTATCAAAGCATTTCTGAAGAAATGTATTTTTATTCATTTTCAAAAAATTGGGATGTCATCATCAATACAGAAAGATAAGCATAAACAGACCTTACATTCATTTACACTAGTAATCTACATCTGCTTAGCCTCTCAGTGTAATGTAGTTTCGTATCGACACCTGTGATACAAATAAACTAAGTGGGTCAGGTTGGGAAACCTGGTGAGTACATAGGGTTTTCAACCCACAATAATATAGTTATTATGTTTAAACATCAAACAGTCAACCCAATTACCCATCCCCATTATCTTCTTTACTCTTAAGGACCTACCCTAAGAATCAGCTATTCTTCATTCAATCATTCCTAAGGATTGTCCTAAGGAATAGGCACGAAGTCCATCGTTGCCAATGACACAACTATCAATGTTATCTATAAAGCACAACTGCCAATATTACCATTTTGGCACAGCTGCCAGAATTATGACATTCTCCATGAGGCGCAGCTGCCGATATTATTTTTTAAGGGCAACTGCCAAGTTTGTTATGTTCTCTATTAGGCACATCTGCCAATACAATTGTTAGAGCGCAGCTGCTAGGATGTTTAGAGTACATCGTAGATCAAAAACATCTACAGGTTGTGGCGTAGCTGCCAATGCTCATCAATAGGGTTCTAAGTCCATTGCTGCAAATGTTCACCTATAGGGCACTATGTCCATACTGCCAATGTTCCTCAATATCAGCTTTCATCCCTCATCATTTATCTACCAATGTTTTACCCAACATATTTTGTAGATATAAAATACATATATAGTTTAAATCATTTAAAACATGTATAAAATCGTTCATCCAACACAAATAGCAAGTATACAGATAATATGCACAAATAACACATAATTTATATAAAATACTTCATATCTATGTGCAAGGTTGCAAAAATCGCTCGACGTTAGCTAGTCGGTGGACTGAGGTCAAGGGATTAATCGGTTAGGCGGAGATTAATCGGAGGATTAATCGGGTACCATTAATTGCTAATTTGTTGAATTTTAGAAAAAAGAATATGACTAATATCATATCAAAGTTCGTAAATATCACTAATATGATAACAAAATAAGTTAATATGATTAATACAACACTAATCATGCCTCAAATAGTTTCCATTGAGATAAAATTTCTTCAAAATGTTAAAATTTCATCGTTTTATAATGTTTCACTCATTATGTATGCAAGGATTAAATGCTAGGCGCCCTCTAGTCGGTCGAGTAGCGCCTAGGGATTAATCGGAGATTAATCGGGACCTAGTCGGGATTTTTACAACAGTGTCTATGTGTAAGATGAAAGTAACTATGCACTCACTTGTTAAAGTGATGATTCCAAACTCGGACAGAACTTCGCTTCTAACGATTCTATTTTCCTTCGACAAAACATAGCATTATTATCGCTAAGTTTTAGTCTAATCTTTATTGCGATTAACTATTAGTTTAGATTAATCATTAACCCAAAGTCTACTTTCACGATCTATCAAGTAAGGAACAACCAGGTAGGATCATATCGGAGGTAGGGTCCGTTTGGTATACGAAGTATACTATTTGGAAATCCCACTTTAAACACCTCACTAAATCACAAACTAGACATCATCCCCGTAAATAGATCAATCAGTATAACGACTTGGATTCATTGATAAATCTTGTTTATAACCTCATACTAAAGATAATGAACTTAAACATAAGTTATACTTAAAGTATGGTAAGCATAACTCACTTACAACGAGTTTTTCTCAAAATCGGGCTTCGCTGAAGCAACATTTATGAGCCGAAAGTTGGAGCCATCGGGCGCTTCAGGGCTTCCGCCTCATCCTAGGGAGTTACCCTAGGCTTTGGGGGGGGGGGGGGTTGAGAGAGAGAGAGTTTAGAGAGATAAAGTAGAAGTGGGAGGTGTGAGAAATGAGCTTCACCCGACACTTCTATTTATAGGCTGGGAAACAGCCCAAATCGTCGAGTAGGAGGACCTACTCATCGAGTCCATGCCACATGTCACCATCAGGTGGCTAGCCTTAGGGAGAAAGCAATGGCTCAGATTGCGCCACGTCACCCCCTTTGCAGTAGCACACTCCCGACTTCTAAACATCGTAACTTTCGCATACGAGCTCCATTTTCAATGTTCTTTATATCCACTCGTAGGTATTGTCAAGATCTACAACTCTTCTTTTGACTCCGTTGGCTGATTCTCATCCGATTCTAGATTTAACAGTGTGAAAAGATTACACTGTTAAATGACCGTGTAGAATTCATAACTTCTACATACGGACTCCGTTTTCGTTTATCTTTTTTTTCGTTGAGCTCCTATTAATGAGATCTTGAATTCTCATTTAGGTCACGTTGGCCAAAAACTGCTTGATCTAAAATTCAAATTCCGGGTTGTGCAATGTTATGCCAAATCTTAGAAAAATAATAACTTCCTCATACGAAGTCAGATTTTGGCGTTCTTTTTATGCACGCTCTCGGTTTAACGTATACTATGACTTTCATTTAGATCTCTAAGGATAAAAAGTATTTTATCAAAAAAATCATTTTTTACGATTCCCGGTGCAGTGTTGGTTTTGCCGTAAAACTTCGACAAGTCATAACTTCTTGGTTATAACTCGGATTTCGACATTCTTCATATGTACGGAACCCTTGTGACATATAATATAACTTGGGTAAGATTATTTATTCTAAATAATTTTCTATTAAAAAGTAGTTTTTGATGCTTATTGTCTCTAAATTGACTATCCCGGATCTGCGGGCGTTACAGATTATATGGTCTCTTATCTTAAGGACACACAACTGATTATGTTAGAGTTCGACATCGGCTTTTGAGAGCTACGATTGTTGATCAAATTCTGAAGTCATACTTGCAATTATATTTATTAGACTTATCCAAGTGGGAGACTGTTGGATTAGGTGTCTAATCCCATATTGGTATGAACTTGATTTGATAGTAGCATGGTCCTTTTGAGTTGTCTTTACTTTAGCAACTTGCATGATAATTTATGGAGAGAGAAGTTAATAAATAATTTATTAATATATTATGGAAATAATATATTAATTAGAAATCATATTATTTAATTAGTATTTAATAAAAAATTAATTTGGAATTAATTTTGGGATTAAAGAAACTAATTAAAAGAATGGGGGTGTTTTGCAAATCATTGATTGTTGCACAACTGGGCTACTGGACTCCTCTTTGATGGGTTGGATGAAATCTCTAGGGAGGCCCTATAGAATTCTTCCAAGGCTTCTAAAAGTGGAGGTCCATGGACTGTTTAGGGCCTAAGCAAGAGATTAGGGTTTCCATCTGAAAAACCCTAACAACCTCAGTTATTGAAAGACCCTTATGCATATGGTTTTTGACAACTGCTTCATAGAAGAAACCCTAGCCAAAATTCTAAGAGTTTTCTCTTCTCTCCTTCTCTTCCTCTTGCTACAAGTGTTTGTGAGCCATTAAAGGTGCAACATTTGGGGAACTAAGCTTTCAAAGGTTAAGTTCAAGCTTGGAATTCTTTTTATTACTATATAGCAAGCAAGGTAATCTTCATAACCCTTTTCTTATGTGAATTTCGAATTATATATGCTAGATATAGGGTTATTACTTTGGAATTTCTTTTGCATGTTCAATTTGTAAAAAACTTATATCCAAAGAAATTAGGGGTGCATGAACACATAGGATGTTGTTATGCTTAAAACCTATCAAAAAGTTCGGAGAATGAGATCGATTATTCCTTGATTTTGATGGCAGCTGTGATTGTTCCATATTCATCTCTAATTTGGCTTAGTATGTGAACCATGAGACCCTCCTCATCGATGGGGCTTCGAGTAATTGTAAGTTCACCAACAATCATTCTAATGTCATTGAGAAAATATGCAATAGGAAGATTTCCTTTGGGGTTCTTTGCGATCTTGGACTTGAGGGATATAATTCTGGAACGATATTGACTTGCATAATTTGTGCTTAATCGATCCCATGCTTCATTTTCAGTTAAGGCTGAAGTGAGAATTGGCTTAATGGTGTCAGAACAGCTTTCGAATATTATCCTAAATATAATCTGGTCTTGACGATACCAAATTATGTATTCAGGGCTCGGCTTGGTAATATCTTTGTCAGTGATGATTTTTTATGGTGGTGTGCTAAGACCATTGATGAAGCCATTTAGGGCAAGCCCGGTGAGGGATGATTGAACTTATTTGTGCAACATTCGGAAGTTTGTGGCTGTGAGTTTGATCGAAAAGAGGCTTGTGGCTATGAGTTGGACAATAGTTTTAGAGGGTTCCATGATAACAGTTGAGATAGGGTTACGACTTACGAGAAGGGAAGAAGGATCGAGACTCGCTAGATCAGAAACAATTTTGATACCATAAATAGGCTAAAGGAGTGATGTATTATTCATAAATACAAAGGTACATATATATAGGACTTGGTACAATTGGCAAAGCATAATTAAAGGAGCTATACATAGAATGGATGTTGTCAAAATATATTACAACTGTAAATGAGCATGATTATCAATTCTCCTTGATACATTATATGTAACATAGAGCCATAGATATACAAGTACGATTAAGGTTTGATCTTATAAGCCTCCATCAATGCTTCGGTGTCTCCTTTCTTCGCTTCATAGAATTTAAGGAAGTCTTTAAATTTGAAGCTTCGATAAAGAGGAACACCATCACTAATCATTGATTTTGCTGGTTCAACAATGGTGTCGGGAGAAGGATTGATGAAGCTCACGATTGTGGTTCGAGCTTCCCTTGAGTTTGTCACTGCTCTATGTTCTGCACTTCTCAACTTCCCGTTACTAATTATCTACAACACAATTTTAACAATTTGTTACTAGCCTAGTCAAAAAGGTGAACAATTTTAAAAACAAAGATAGTTGTATTAATGGTCACCTGTAATTGGTGACCGATATTAACCACAAAAGCATGAGGCAGTGGCTCAACACCCAACCACCGACCGTTCTTGAAAACCTGAAGCCCAGAAACGCTTCCTTGTAAAAGCACTGTTATGACATTGGGATCAGCGTGTTTCGGTAATCCCAATGTCAAACTAGGATTTGGGCACCGAGGGTAGTGGTTGACCGACAACGATTGAGACCCAGTTAGCTCTTCTCCAAAATATCCTGGTTTGAGTCCTAGTCCTTCACGAATTAGCTCCAACATTATTAACGACAACTTCCTCACTTCCAATGAATATTTCCCAACAACATTGCTACAAAAAGCAATAAGAAACATTAATCTTCAAGAAACAATAAACTTGAAGATAGCGATTAGGGTTTTTTTTACCGATAGTTGGTAGGTTTTTCGGGCCATAAGTGAATGCATTCATCTAAAGGGTGACAAGGGTGTCGCAAATTGTCTCTCCAAAAATGAACTTTTTCATCAGCATAGGTATAACTGCTAGTGTAAAGTTGGCAACTTTTACTAGGATCAATCGAATATACTTTCGCCTTCTCTTCATCCGGCATATCATAGAAATCTTTGACCACCTTCATTGTATCATCAATTAGATCTTCAGAAACTCCATGATTGATCACCTGGTTATATCGGATTGCATAATTCAACTTCAAAAGCTCTCAAATATATAAACAATTGACGATCTAACCTGGAAAAAGCCGAATTCTTCACAAGCAGCAAGTATTGTGTCAATTGTTTGACTTTGACTTTGACCTTCAGCCAGATCAATCAACGGGATGTTTTGGCATATAGGAACCTCGACAGAACCAGGCCTTTCATCGATGGGGAAGACATAGTTTTCCGGTAAGATTTGAGCAGTTCTGGACCAGGTTGAAACTAGAGTCTCCATGGTCGTTGATCCGCAAGATTAAGATGGTAAATTATGGCTGTAATATAGCCATTTTAATTAAAGGCCTGGACAGTTGACTTTTTTGTGATGAACATTGGACTGAAATCTTTAATTTTGTAATTGCAGTTGGTGGGGATTTAAATAGTGTCATTGGCCATCAAATCGGAAGCGTCGAGCTATAGTTCAGCAATTTCTGTGATGGAATCATGACAAAGAACCGACGAAGATGGAATTTGTCGTCGGATATTATTTTGACTTCTATTCCCAATTTGGAAAGATGCTCCGCTGCTTTACAATTACATACACCAGTCACCATTCACCAATAAGAACTTTTCCCTTTTTAGTATGGTGGATTGGTTATTTGATGATACTTACTAATCCAATATCAAATTTGAATTTGGGGCAACCTCATCCCAAGTTCCAAAGCCCAAATAAATAGCCAAACCCAAACAATAATGTTGTGTATTTGGTTTAGAACATTTTGTTTGGTCAACGAATAAACAATTGTTTATATTACTATATTTAGTAACTTACTCCGTGTTCTATAACAAATAATAGATTTAGTTATTAACTTTGATGACTTTTATATTTTTAGTTCTTTACATAGTTGGTCCAAAATCATATAAAGTAATTTGTATATTATTTTTAAGTTTATTTTATGTTTCTTAATTGATTTAAATTTAAAAATAAATAAGATGTACTCTCTCTCTCTCTCAATAGTCAACTCCATGTAGCACATTGTCATTGAGTCAACCCTCTCCATGTTTTACGATCTCCATATTGAAGCAACCATGTGTCTCTTGATAACATCCCCACTCATTTATTGCTTTATGTACTTCAACTCCTTTTCTTAATGATGTTGACTTTTTTGAGTTCATACAGCTGACCCATCTTTGATTTCATCCCCCCACCCACAGAGCACCTTCAAATTGGGGCAACTGTTCCTTGAAAGATCTTGCAAACCCCCATTCCTCAAAAACTCAAATTCCAGTTTTAATCCAAATGGATTATCAACAGTCAATCAAGGTTCAACAAAAGTCTACCTACCAATCTGATCCATCAACCTCTGGTTTCCCAGTCTTAGCCATTGCAGCACTCTGCATCGTAGCAACTGCTTTCTTGCTCGTTTCCTACTACTTTTTCGTCACCAGAGGCTGCTTCAACTGGCAACAAGTGAACCCATTAAGACGCTTTTCCATGTCCCGAGAACGATCCACACCCGACCCGTTATCATCTCCATACTCGACTCCTCCATGGCAGGTTCGGGGACTCGATGAAGTACTAATCCGCGAGATCCCCATTTTTCAATACACAGAAAGTGAAGGCGAGAAGAGGAGTTTATACGAATGTGTTGTTTGTTTGAATGATTTTCAAGAAATGGATACGTTAAGAGTTCTTCCAAGCTGCAACCACGCGTTTCATTTAGACTGCATTGACATTTGGCTTCAGAACAATGCGAATTGCCCTCTTTGCAGATTGAGCATTTCAGGTAACACAAGGTATCCAAAAGGCAAGATAATTGCACCAAGTTCTTCACCTCAAGATCCTCAAATGAGCCCCATTGCCAGGAATCAAGATTTCTTGGTGATTGAGTTGGGTGACGAGGGCCATGGGTCAAGATCACAACAATCTAGACCTCATTCTCCAAGAAAGATTGGAGGGAAGAGAGCGAAAACAAGAAAATGTCATCATGTTTCGATTATGGGAGATGAGAACATTGATATTAGGGGAAAAGATGAGCAGTTTTCTATCGAACCGATTCGGAGATCGTTCTCGATGGATTCAGCAATTGATCGCCATATATATTTATCGGTTCAGGAAATCATACAAAACAATGGAAGCCTACAACAAATCAGAAACAATGAAGAGGGAAGTACGAGTGGAAGAACAAGAAGACCTTTCTTCTCGTTTGGAAATGGTAGAGGATCAAGAAATGCTGTTCTTCCTATCTAGCTCTAGTGTGTTGCGTATAGATGAGATGAATCGTGTTCTTTTTTTTTTTTTTTCCTTCTATTTTGATTGGATTTTAAATTTGTTTTTCTTGATTTTTTTTTTTTTCATTTGGGTTAAGAGTTCTTAAAGGATTTATGTAAGTGATTACAAAGATTAACGTAGTTGTCTAAAGCAATGACATAAAGATTACACACAAAGAAGATAGGGTTTTAGGGTTTGGTAGCATGGGATGTAAGAATGATTTCTGATACCACTTTGGCTTGCAGATGTTTTCATGAATGAAAATCATTACATTTTATTTAAATAATTTAAATGGAATTTTTATCTCGATTAAACAATAATTGAAATTTGATGTTTTATTTGTATTAGGTTCAACATGGCTAACATGAATGGTGGTCCTCATAGATATTTTATATCGTTGTTTGGAACTATTGTTTAATGAAAAGTCGGCTTGTTAAATAATTTAAATGGAAATTTCAAATGGCAAAGTGCTAACTGCTAACGTACTTATGAATTATTTAAATAAGAAGAATTTTATGTAACATTATTTGTAAATCCGGTCATGTTTGTTTAATCACACAATTGATACTAATTCCAAGCATAGTTGAAAGTAATATAATTTATTAATTAGTAAACATAATGGTTTGAAAACAAATCTTTTGAAATAAATGCAAGGAAGATGGTATTGTTTAGTTTTTTTCCATTAAAAATAACTTGGTGTATTAAATGTGGTTTGGAGAAGTTAATTAGTCGAACATAAAAGCTGATAAGCATGGTTCAACAAAGGAGGGACCCGTTTAGAATTGAAGATGGGAGGTACCACTTACATTATATGATGTACAAGTTATTATTGCTTGTGGAATTGACCATTATAGTCCTACTTTGAGTAATCTCCAAGGATGATTGATAATGATTGGTTTGGTTGCTGGTCTTTCAAGTTTCTTTTGCTTATAAAGACGGAGAATATAGACATTCATCCAAATAGAACATTTCTATATATCTTTTCCAAAATATAATCCTACTCTATTAAAAATACTAAATTATATTCTAAAAAAAGGGTAATCACTAATCGTATTCTAATACACATTCAATAGTCAGTACGTAAACTATTATTAACACGTAACATGTGCATAAAAAAATATTAATATGAGATTTAGCATTACTCCAATTCAATAGGGTGATAGATCCAAATTGTTTCCCTGACCAATCACCGGAATGATTCCGGTGACAATAATCATTTATTTTGAAATTATCAATCACTAACACTGGCATACAGGAGTCGTCTGTGCTAGGATTAATTAGGGACTTCAATAAACAAGTACAAATATGATAATAAAGATGCGAAGAACAATAAGAACACAATTATTTAACATGGTTTATTTGAATAGAACAATCAAGTTATGTCCACAGACAAACTAGAAAGATGTTACCGAATACACACGCTTTCTGCATAAGTGTTACAATCGTTACAAAATGATCTATTTATAACAATCGTTTGATCTAACTTCTTTAATTTCTTCGAAATTGGGTCTTATGGGCCTATAACATCACCTACACATGCATCCTCTGTCATCCTCTCCTTAACTGATTTTAAGAAACCCTCCAAATCAAATTCATCCATATGCGTGTTTTTGGTAGTTCTTAGGCTGGAGGGAGTGGTGTCGCGCTCCCTCATGAAACCGCAGTGACACATAGGCGTCGCCTCACTCATTACCACTAAAGTGTGGTCTCATACCACACACCCAAGGAGTGATTCCACACTGGGTGGGGGGGGGGGGGGGGTGTTAGTTAAATAAAAACTATAATTTTAATAAAAAATCATTCATTTCATTACTTCAAAATAAAAATAACATTACCTTCCATTGCCCAAATAGAAATCCTACAAACTTCAAAAACACACACACACACACACAAGAAATTTTAAACCTACAAACTCAAAAAAACATACATTAAACGATTTAAAATAAACGCACTACATGAAGTTGTCCTCCGAGAACTCGTCTTCCGGGTCATCCTCCGAATCCAAATTGAGGTCAATGTTTTGGATCCTGTAAATGTGTTCCACCAAATCCATACGAAGATTATGAAATGTTTCATTGCAACGAACATCTACTCTCTTTTCAATGTACTCGTCGCCCCAAATTTCTAATACTTGTATCACGGGAATGGTTTCCTCTTCATCATACTCGCATATCGCTCTTCCTTCATTTTCGATAATCATATTATGCAGTATTATACATGCATACATGACTTCATGCATTTTTTTCCTTGATGAAAAAAATTGCTGGTTTTTTCAATATCAACCAATGTTTCTTGAGAGCTCCAAAAGCCTGCTCGACATCCTTCCTAGATCTTTCTTAAGCTTTTCTTGAATTTTTTCCGTCGAACATCATTCGGACACGTAAACGATTTAACAAAAACTGCATACTCAGGATAAATCCCGTCAACTAGATAATAATCATATTTGTATGGTGTTCCACGTAATTGGAAAGAAGAATTTGGTGCATATCTGTCGTATATGTTGTTAAGTATAGGTGACCGATTAAGAACGTTAATGTTGTTGAGGGATCTAGAAGAACCAAAAATAACATGTCAAATCCACTGATCTTGTGATGCCACCGCTTCAAGTATGACCGTTGGATGCCCATGATCACTTCGAGTAAATTGACCATGGTGTGAGGCAAGACAAATTTTTCCATACCCAATGTAGACAATCTAAACTTCCTAACATTCCAGGAAAGTCATGTACGCTAGCATGATAAGATTGCAATTTCATGATGTCATTGCGTGTAGGCTTACGTAAATATTTTGGACCATAAAACTGAATAATAGTTTTGCAAAAATAGTGTAGACTAGCTCTTGTGGTCCTAGCTGACATCCTAAAACTCTCGTCCAACGCATCAGGAGGGGTGTCATATGCTAACTGACGAAGTGCAACTGTACATTTTTGTAAATGGGTGAAACCAGATGTACCTCTAGCATTGGGCCGTTGCTTGAAAAAATACACTCCCTTGTTACTTACATCTTCGACTATACGTTGGTACAATGATTTGAACATTCTGAAGCGTCTTTTAAAGTAGTATTCTTGAAAAGTGACATTTTCTTGAAAGTAGTCGTGTATTAGACATTGGTTTGCATCTTCACGGTCTCTAAAAATATATCTCCATGTTCTCTGTTCAGCACTGGCAGATGCCCTACTGCATGTCGCTTTATATATTTGTTCCGCAGATATAGCATCAGCGACAAACATATCATACATAACATCAAACTCTTCAGAAGAATCAGACGAATACATTTTTTTGAATTTTTTGAAATGTAATGTAGTAGATAAGTATAAAAAATGAGAATGGTTAAATGGTTTAAATAGGTATTAAAGTTTAAAGAGAAAAAACAAATTAAAAAATCAGATTTTCGACCGTTTGCAACGATCAATTGTGACCAACCAATCAAAATCATCCATTGAGCGCACCTTTGTCTGGTGTAATTCCTCAAAAAGCATTATATAAATTATCATTTCTTGCTTTCATATGTTAGATTGCTAAGTTAAAATGATAATTTTTAATTCATTACTAAATTATTCAGAGATTAGCAAACAACCAAAACTTATTACCGCTTGAGACAACATTCACGAAGATTAAAGTCAAACGGTCAAACCTAAAGTGAAAAACAATTGCTTAGATGTTAAAAAAATTAGAATGTCACTTGAACATAGAAGTGCACACAGGTCACTTCTATCTATTTGTCTTTTTTCCAACTGTTCCATTTCTTACTAGATCTTGGTGAGTTTGATGATATTTAAGTCTAATGCCTCATTGCCCCTAATATTTATTAAAGATAGTAACACCTATCTAACAGCTTCCAAAGAACTTAGTCCTAACTTTTAATAAAAATGTCCTCATATATTTTTACTTTCCATTTCCCTTGGATTTGCCACATTTTCTCAACTACTCTCTAAACATCATCTATCAAATTATCGTGACAACGTTTTATCAGGATAGCACCTAAATGGAAATATATAGGCTTTCAAAGAGAATAAAATATGAACATGAATTGCTCTTTAAAAGAAACTCTTTCTAACATGTTGAAAAACACAGTTATAATCTCAACTTTCATAACAGATTAGTTGCAGAACAATTCAAGATTTATATATATTAACTTTTCCTCTTTTCAATCAAAATTCATACATCAGATTACCTTTACTATTGCCAATAAAGCAAAAAAACATCGGAGCACAATAAAAGCTTCCTGCTAAACACTTATAATTAATGAAAGTCGATGATAAGCAGTATAGTTTCTTCAAAACACTTCATCCAATAATCAAATCTACATTCAATGCCTCTAATCAACCAAAACACCACTTCGTGAGCTTCTTCTCCTCACAGGATGTGCTGGCAACACCTTTTGTTCCTCAAATTCACCACAAGCTTTCACCTTTAATTCCTGAAGAACACGTTCAGCTTCTTTAAGCTCATCACAAGCACTTGGCCCATGTCCTCTCCATGCATCAATCGCCTTCTCCTGGAAGTTTATTGCAAGCGTATAACTGCACAACACAAACCAAAAATGAGTGTTTCTCTTTGACTTAATACAGAGATAAAGACTTAACAAAGAAAGTAAGAGAAATTATGGGAAAAAAAAAAAAGAAAGAAACATGGCCTTACCTTCTCATTGCACTATATGCTTTTGAAAGATTTTGACACGCCTCAATTGAATCCACATGATGAGGACCAAGTGAAATGTCCATAATATCCTTCGCCAATGCAAAAACTTGAGCTGCAGATTGAGGTCTATCTAGTTCTAAATATGCAGCACCTAAGTTGTTATACACATATCCAACTCCAAAATGTCTAGAACCAAAATTCTCCTTCAATCTTTCAACTGCATCTTCCAAATAAGGTATTGATTCTTGAACTTTTCCTGTTAACAAAAGTAACCACCCGATTCTAGCAGAAGCACTACCAACCGAATGCTGTTCTTGTGGTATCTTTTCAAGCATCATTTGTGCTTTTTTCAACAAAGAAATTGCAGTTTCAAATTCGTTTATTGTTTCATATTGCATTGATATTTCCATATATGCTTCCGATACTTCTAGAGGTGATAATCTTTCCTTTTTTTCTAAAATCCCACATGCCATCTGTAAACATCGTTTGGCTTCTGAAAACTTATCTTGATTACATAAAGCTTTTGCCATGGATACAAAGATCATAGCACGATCTTCACTTTCTTTATCGGTTTGAAGAACTACACCCTTTAAAGTATTGATCGCCTCATCGAATTTTCCTAATGCAATTTGCATATTGGCTGAATCGATTTCAGCTCGAAGCAATTCGGATGTGAGACCCCAATTCTTTAAAACTTTTTGTGATAATTGATTTTGTTCTAATGCCTTTTCATGCTGTTCTAAACCGGTGTAAATTACACCTAGTAAACGTCTATCGTGTGCAACTTCTACTGAATTGGTTCCTAATTCTACCTTGTGTATCTCTGTGGCTTTTATGCAATATGGTAATGCTTCTTTGAAGTTTAAAAGGGCGACATATGCTTCTGACATGTCCCTATACGCGTTCCCGAGTTCTCTACTGTCTTTATCCAGTGTCATCTCTTTAATCTCTAAACATATTTTTAGATCACTAATGGCGTCTTCTCTTCTACCCATTGCGTTCTTTGTGTTTGCTAAATTAAGATGAACAGCATGCAAGACATGTTTGATTTCAAAACCATCATCATCGATTGTTTCCTCTAGTTTTTTTAAGATCCTATTGGCTCTATTGAGATATCCTAAGCTTTCACTGAACCTACTCAAGGTATAAGAAGCAGAACCCAATAACTGTAAATTCATAGCAAGGGGTAAAGATAAATCATTATCGTGACCATTTTCATCCAAGATTTTCAGAGCTTTATTTGCATAATCGATAACCTTTTCCGGATACTGACCTTCTTCGTCGAGTTTAAGCCCGATTTTCAAGCAAGCTAAACCAAGTTCCTTATCATCGAGAATGGCTTCCATTTCTTGAAATGCTTTGATCATTTCATCGGATGTTTTCGCAGCCTCGAAATCATCAACGAGTTGTGATCTTTCTTTGAGTTTCCTTTGTCGTGAAGATAATTGAGATGAGGGTTGACGTGGGTCCACCAGGGTGCTTAGATTTTGAGATGGGTTATTAAGGGAATGGCGTCGTTTGCTTGAAAAGACCAAAGAATGTGTTCTAGAGCAGGACCTTGAATTGGGATTAGAAGGGTTGTTGTTATTGTGTTCATCAATGGAGGGAAGGGAGGAAAACTGACATGAGAAATCTTGTGAGAAAACAGAAATTGAAGATTTGGGGTAAAACTTTTGGAATTGAAAGTGCAGAAGTCTCAATGAAGCTCTTTTCATTGCGGAATTAGAGATCAAGTACAGTAGCAAATCGTTTTACGGGTAGCAACTTTCAGACAAATCGAGAGCTGGGAATTGTGAATTGAAATTTGGAGGTGCAAGTGAAACCCTTGTTAAAACCCTAGCAGGTGTGACGTCATATTTAATCCTTAAAAATGTTTAAATTTTATAAAAAAAAAGTTTCAACTATGTGAACCTTTTTTATTTTTTAAAAGACCTTTTAATAATTATTTTAATTTTTTTTTAAAAATAAGCTAATCATTACCAAATAATTATTTTTTTATTAATTATTATTACATAATATTAGACCATCATGATTATTTTATATTTTACTTTAAATAAAACTAATCATTACATAATAAAATGATTTAATATAAAATTTTGTTTATATAAAAAGAATATTATTTTTATAAATAAGTATTAAAATAAAAATATACTTATTTTTTTCAAATATACAAAATAAAATATTTTAAACAAAAAAAATTAATTTATTTTCGGTTTTTAGTGCAATTTATTAAAATCATTTTTATATGAAAGCATAATAATAAGTGACTTCAAATACGATATAATAATAATACTTAGTTTTAATTTAAATATTTAATATCGTTTTATTTTTATTTTTTGGTTTATATAAATATTAAAATATAGAAATATTAAAATATATAAAAAGTTTATAGGAATTAAATGATAAATACGAGTTTCAAAAAAATTTAACTTTTAGTAATCATAAAAGCTATTAATATTATAAATGCACGGAAATTTATGCCTAAAAAGTCATTAATGAGGGCTCATCTAAGAAAATCTGGGATCTAATTAGTATGACCCCAAAAAAAAACACTTAACCTCTTGTCATCTCCACATAGAACAAATCGCATTTAGACCTCGTGTTTGATGTCACATCGTTTCAAGACATTAAGGTTGAGAGGTCTTGATTCTATTTCGATCCGTTTAATCAACGTGTTGTGTCGTGTCTACCTGTTTATTTTCGGATCGATTTCATGTCGGGTTTCGGGTTAAAGTTTAGACCTTGTAAATATGTTGTGTCATGTTGGGTTTAAACATTTTAAATAATAGAAAATAGAAACTTGGAGGTGAAATTGTAAAGATGACACATTGGATTTGGGTGGTGTAATGATAAAATTTATAGTAAGTTTAGAAGAGAAAATGAAAAGAATTAGAGCGGAAGAGCAAAAGACATAAGTGGTGAGGGGGATTAAATTAAGCTACTTTAAAAGTTTGTATTTTAATTTTAATTTTTGAGTTTGACCCACTAGAAGTCTATAATATATAATATATTTATAAAAATATAAAATTTATAATTAAACGGGTTATATTTGAGTTGAAAGTTTTGATCATAATCCAACACGTTTCATTTTTGTGTTGTGTTGTGTCAACCCGTTTACTTAAATATGTTGATATCTTTTACCTAAACTCGCTAATTTTGTATCGGGTTGTCATGTCGTGGGATGACAAAGTTAACCACAAGGACCAAATTTGAAAGAAAGATAAGAGAGTTAACTATGAAACTGGTTAAATAGGTTAGGCGATAACTCTACGTAAAAGTTGTGGCCAAAGCCAACCAAAATAAATGTTAAGGCTTTTCCCAACTACGTGTCTAAAACTTGAGACTTTTATGATATTTATCTTGTTTTTAAACTAAAATCCATAAAAATATTTAACAATGCATGGACTTGGAATCTAGTATGACACCCCAACAAAAAAAATGATGTTTAATAAATCAAAGCTTGAATACCATAATAACACAATCTATGTTCTTTTAATAAATAAATGGGTTTCCGACCGCCTACTGTGACTTCCTGATTTGTAAGGATATGGGTGGAGGGTTCGTCCTCTGAACGATATGCTAAGATACCAAAATACATAACATACCCTTTCTTAGGTAACTTCTAGCTGAACTCCTAAAATTTGAACATTGAACCTCCCATATAAGATCCCGGTGCCTTACCCGGTAGATCACTAGTCAACTCTTAGTTGAAACCTCATTGCTTGAACATTGGACCTCCCATATGGAAGTTAAATGTGTTACCCAGTCGACCACTATTTAACTCTTAATTGAAACCACCAAGATTTGAACACTAAATTCTCATGGGCAAGTGCTTGAAACCTCAATACTTAAATATTGAACCTTTCTTTTAGTGTAGGAACATATTGAATCACAATCTTACAAGATAAGGATAGATCTTTGACCGACAAGATGCAAACACTAAACACATTAATATGCTTGATATCGACTCAATATAATTGATGTGATCGGTAGCAAATTTTAGAGGGAGACATTAAACAAGAAAATAAAAGGAACAAAGAACAACATATGTGAATCATGTACAGTTAAGAAAGTGTGAGTCACGTAGGCACCATTAAGTCGTTTGTAAATAGGGTGGCAATTTTGGTGTTTTAAGTGTTGATCATGACCAAATTTAACGAACGAGGAAAATGGTGATATCTTTCAAACATACAATACAAAATTGATTATAAAAGTATGGATTTAGGTAGAGGTGCCCAAGGATTAAAGTTTATTTGGCTTGATATATTAGTTATAATTTATATATTACAGATTAAATTCATTTACTTTTATAAGAAATAAGAGAATGCATAATGAAATATATATATATATATATATATATATATATATATATATATATATATATATATATATATATATATATATATATAAAAGATAAAAGAGAATATTTTAACCCCATTGTAATTGATGGTTTTTTTTTCTTATTCTAACGTCTTGCTAAACTATCATATAGTATATATGTTGGTTAAAAAAACACATTGTATTCAAATACAAAATCTAGCTACAGAGATTTGATTCTTAAATTATTACTAATTTACATACACTTTAAAACTTGCATCATTATAGAGAAAAATATGTAGTTAATTTAAGACCATTTTGTATCTATCCCAAAAAGTTTATTTAAAATAAAAATTTGCCAATTCTATAATTGGCATATAGCAAAAAAAAACGTTCTCATTTTGCAACCTTGTAATTGCGCCAACAAATAATCTCAAAATCAGGCCTAACCGTCCTGTAACCATGTCTAGACGATCCCTGATCATAATTCATAAGTAGGGCTTCAATGCAAAACCATTAACTCACATAGAGGCACCAAACTTGATCGAGTCTTGCAAGGCCTAGGCTAGAACCATGCTCGGTTTGGGTTTGAGTCTCAGACCTAGACTTGACTTGTTTTGTAGTTAACTACAAGTCTACAACAACAATAGCTATGTTTCATTTCATGTAATGTCATGAGGTTAGAGAGGTTCTTTCCAAAAAATGTACTATTTACAATAGTAATACTTGAAATGGTAGTAATAGTAAGTGGATCCATTGGCATCCCAACTCATAACAAAATGCATTAAGCTCAGAAAAATTAAATATTCTCTTACCTTTTCTTTTTACTTATCTTCCTACTCATATAAAACAATGACATGTTAAATGTACTAATTTACTCTTTTAATTGTATTTCTTGATTTTAACACTTGTCTTAATCTAATAAGTAGGAAAATTAGTATAAAAAAATTAGTAGGATATTAAGTCGAACATATTAAAACAGACTAAATATACACTTTAAAAAAAAGTAATCATAAAACAAAAGCAGACGACCAATTTTATATACAATGCACATTGCAATATATCATCAAGCTTCATGATAGTACGAGATCATAAGTTCTCAAGAGATCAACAAATCATCAATCAGTTAACTGATTTCTTGTTACTTTAAAGCGACTGTACCCTTAAATCTTAATCACTTTCTAACCAACATTTTCGACTTCAATTTCCTAATTGATTTATATACAACAAAGGATTTCCAACAGTTTCTTTGCAAAAGATCACAAATTTAAACCAGAAACAGATTGTGACAACCGTCAAATTCTGGTCAATTCAAAGTCAAATAAAGTCAACAAGTCAAACCGGTCAGCTCAACTAACCCTTGTGTACTTGGACTTACGTTCAGTATTTACTAAACAACCCACTATTCTAATAAGAGAACATAAATCGAAAAGTACGTACAACTAGATCTCTTTAACCTAAAAACTGTAGTACGTGGCGAGCCAAACCGATAAAACAATGTTGCATACTCATCAGGAGTGTGTAAGATCCTAAAACAAGGCTTAACAGTGTTTACAAACCTTGCCTTGCGAAGCTAGACACTCACAAATGCCACACTCGGAACCTCTCTCAATCGTGTTCACTCTATCTCTCTCTATGTCAAATCTCTCCCAAATCTCTCCAAGTATGTGAAATCTCTCTCAAATATCTCTCTGTATGAGAAATCTCTCCAAGAATGTCAAATCTCTCCCAAATCTCTCCAAGTATGTGAAATCTCTCTCAAATATCTCTCTGTATTAGAAATCTCTCCAAGAATGTCAAATCTCTCCCAAATCCCTCTAAGTATGTGAAAACTCTCTCAAATATCTCTTTGTATGAGAAATCTCTTCAAGAATGTCAAATCTCTCCCAAATCTCTCCAAGTGTGAGAAATCTCTCCCAAATCTCTCTCAAAAGTTTCCCGTAACTTTTTGGAATCATTCGGGTCATTCCGACCCTTAACCGTGTCAAAATCGGCTCAAAACGAGGCGAAAACGAGAAAATTGGACATTAGGAACCGAAGGTCCTCTTAGGGACCAAGAGCAAGGAGGAGCCGAACCCTCCTGAGCCGAAGGTCCTCTCGGGGCCGAACCTCGCCCAGGAGGAACCGAAACCGAGAGCAAGAAGCAAGAACCGAAACCGAAAGTAAGAACCGAAACCTCCTGATGCGGAACCGAAAGTACTGTTCATCTAACCGAACCGAAGGTACTGTTCACTACAGTACGTTCGGTTCTGGCGTTCTCGCCTCTTACTCCCGAACCGAACCCCGCTTTCTCTCGCTTCTCGCTCTGTCTCTTCGCGCCTTCTGTTCTCTCCTCCCCCTCTCGGTTCCTACCCTCTCCCTTCTCCCCTATCGGCTCCTTCCTTCCTTCTTCTTCCCTCTCGGTTCTGCCTCCCTCTCTCTCTCGGTTCAGCACCAGAAGGCCGAGCCTCGGCCAGATTTCGCATATTTGCCACTTTTAGCCCATTTTTGATATTTTTGACATTTTAAGCCCGTTTTTCATGATTTTAAAGCGGGATTTTCTCCAGAAATTATATTTTAACATTATAAACTCTAAATATTCATAATTTAAACATATTTTGATGAAAATCATTATTTAAATAATAAAAATCAAATGGGTGAATTATTAAAGGTGGAGTGTTGACTTTGCCTTATCCAAAGTCACAAGCAACCACCTCACACCCACTCTTTGACTAACCACACCTCTCCACCTTACCTAGGTCACATCAATGTCTTTTACACTCAATTATCCCTCTTCCCACGTGTTTGAGGGCTGATTATTCATCCTCTCTCCTCACTTCTCTCATTTGCTCTCATTTCACAAGAAGATCAAACTCTTTACTCTCTCACTTTCTCTCTCTAGAAATCCGAGATTCAAGGGCTGATCTTGAGTTTTTTCCTCCACATTGGGTAAGAATAATACATTCTCTTTATGATTATCTCATTTATTTCCACTCAAATCATGGATATCTTAGGCGAACTCTCTCATAATTGTGTTAGATCTTCGAATCTTCAAGTGATTCTTCAAGTGTTCTTGGGTTGAACACTTATCTTCTTCAACACTTACCTACTGAAATCACTCAAGGTGAGTTCATACCCCTACATTTTCATGTTTTCTCAAGTTTTCAGGGAGGGAATACAAGTTAAAACACTAAGAACATATCTAAATTTTTCTAACAGCCTTCATCAGAAAAGTTCAACTCCATTCACGGACTGTTTTGGGCATCTTAAATATTTTTGTTTTCAAAACTGTACAAGGTGCAAATAGTTCAAGTTTTTATCTTTAAAATGGCTACTTTCACATCTCCATACGATTTTTCTACAATTTATGGTGATTTTTACAAAACTGCCTATCATTTCAAACAACAATCCGGACCAGTCTGTGATTATGGACTCTTTCACCCAAGTAATAGGTCATTATAAATTGTGATAAAAATTATGAGAAAACTAGACACATTTTTTGAACTCTCAGAATTTACGGATCTAGTTTTCGACTTCGTATGATTTTTCTATGATTTTTCCAAAACAGGGCAGAATTGCTAAATTTTACCAACAGCATGTAAATATCATAACACTTTGTATTATGTTGAGCAAAGTGTATAATCATAAGTTTTAATGTTTGAATGTGTTTCCTAGTTAGTTTATCATTATGAACTGAAACTAAGACATTCATATTAAATATTATTCATTCATTTTGGAACACGTATTATTTAACTATAAAAAGTATAGTTTGAATATATTTATAACACTAATACATTTCCATAAAAGGGTTCATACATATTACATACAATTTAGATAAACTATAATAGGTATAGTTTATGATACATCACTCTACGCACTCGTACAAGAAGGGTACATTCATACAAGAAATATTTATATTCACACACATTTCACGTAAACTTGTTATCCTATATTGTGAGTTTCTCTATTTTTCTTTCTCTCTCTCTCTCCCCGTACGTCCGAGTGCGGGATATAATTCCTGGTAGTTATAATCAGAATCTCCTTGAGGGAGAACGTGATACTTGTATATAGATCTATATTGGGATTGACACCCCACACCTTGCTGCTAGCTACAGTTGGACCTGCAGGTCTACGGGTGACAAATGTCATTTTATTTTTCGCGACACTGAGAACGTCGTGGCAGGTTCACATAGTCATAGTATGATTATAACGGCTCACATAGGGAACAATCCATAAGTTTACGGGATTTTATTTTTAAAACCTAAATGAGTTTTATGTCGATTTAAAATCACCTTTTATCTCTATGGGTACAAATGCAAAGTGCCGGGTCTCTATACAAAGTTATTATGATATTAAAACTATACTTCCTCTAGAATTGTTAGACTTCAACTATAGTCGCTGAGCGTATATGTTCGAGTCATATAAGAATTTAGTCTTGATTGGCCTAGAATTGGTGGTGCCCGCCTCATCTCCTGTTCCTCGTTGGGTTGTGGACCTAGGGCAGACCCACTATATTCAACGTTTTATCTAATTTAACCCTTTATATAACTTTTATACGCTGGACGATTATAGAGGAACTCTACGGGTTACTCTAGGGTTCATTAATGCATCATGTAGGATTATTTCTAATCACACTTAACTAAGAAAATATTGGATTTTCTGGAAATCAAACTCTATCGATTTTACAAGGAAAAACGGGTTCTACTTCAAACAAAACTCTTATGAACTCACCAACCTTTGTGTTGACACTTTTTAAAACTACTTGTATTCTCAGGAAATCAGTGAAACAGGAAAACTTCATCGCTTTGAGGATGTGACGCTAAACCGTCAACAATTTATTTTGTCATCATAATGTAATTGCTTTTGAAACATATAAACATATACTTTGGTGTAACTTTTGCAATTATATATATGGTGGTTGTTTTTACTTTGAGCACTATTATACACGTTGTTGTGATACTGTACATGAAGTCCTCCACCCCCAGACGTTTCCGCCATCCTTGGTTTGGGGGTGTGACAGATTGGTATCAGAGCATTGTTTATAGTGAACTAAGTATATCGAACCACATAAGATATACAAACTATAAATGCATTGGGACTAAGGTCTCTGATTTTAAGATTTCAAAACCACTATACCTTTAAGAATAAATAACTTTTGTTAAAAGTATACATGCATGCATACATACTAAGGTCAGCATCATTTTAGGACAAAACAAAAGTAATGATTGTTGGATATCACAGGTAAGCCTGGGGATGTATGATCAGTCTTGGGAATGGCATAGCCTGATCAACTATGCTGGTCCGAGGAGTGATTAGCATATGCCCAAGAATGGTTGTGATGTGGCAACAAGTCTAAAAACTTACCAACACTACCACAATGAAATACCATAGGGGTATTTTGGCATTATTAAAATTTCATCTGCGAGAACTAAATAGATCTTTATCAATAGGTCAATAGTTGCTTAGTGGATACATTAAAATTTTATGTATCCAGGACGTCATAGACTTAGAATCTGTGGATCTTTGCTCTACTTCCTGTGCTCGTTGGATTGGGGATTTAGAGTTAGGGTCGCTTATTCGAAGGTCTATCCTGTCCCGAATACATATAATTAGTATGCACTAAACAATTTGTTGAAGTACCTGATAAAGATCATCGTATAATTAGCTAATTAGTACGTTTGCTTAGTTATTTCTTATATCCCCATTTCTCGCGAAGATATCATGGCTGGATTCCATCCACACGACGACCCGTACTACCCTAACCGCGACAATACCAAATGGCTCGGAGAGGAGCCAGAGAATGATTTCCCAACCCCTGGAAATGGTCACCAAACTGAAGGCTATGCTGATGGTTCTGACTCCGACTCTGAAGTGGAGAACTTAACCCCGATGACTCTTGTTCCCAATCCTAACCCTTGTTCAACTTTTCAAGGCCCGACGCCTCCTTGGGTAGAGTGCTTGGAAACCTGGAGCGAAGAACAAGACCAACATACGTCGTTTAATAGAGAACGAAGTTTCTACAACATAAACGAAGGAAGCTCAGCAGATAGGATTTTTCCAATCCTGGTCCATAGAGTTGCCCGAAATGAGATTCAGGGTAGAACAACTCTTTATAGTATCGCAGAGGTTGATAGAAATGCAAGAATACATACGATCCGCACCAATCGCCTTAAGCACACTCGTGAAAAATCTAAAAGGACCACAAAACCTACTAACTCGTGAAGTTCATTCATATGGACTTCCTTTATGAAATATATATAAGAAATTCTTAAATCAAAGAATAATGCAGAAAAAAAAATCAAAATCTATAACAACTGACTTGTCTTTACTAGTAGAAACTTACCATCTGATCATTTTTCTTTTTACAAACTCGTGACAGAACGATGCCACCAAGGAAAAGACCCAGACCTTCGGGCAGCACAGCGCCACCACCTCCGACGCCACCTCCCCAGTTTGATCCCGGAATGTTCCAAGCTGCAGTAACAGCAGCCGTGGTAGCTGCAATGTCACAAATTGGCACAAATAGCACTGGTGGTGCTGGATCTGGAGCCACAAACCCTAACCACGGGGATAGTGCAGGACGCACAAGGGAATGCACCTACAAGGACTTCACAAATGGCAAACCCAATTCCTTCGATGGAAGTGGGGGTGTCCTCGCACTAATTCAATGGTTCGAGAGGACCGAAGCAATCTTTGAGATTTGTGCTTGCCCCGAAGCGAGCAAAGTCAAGTACGCGACATTCACCTTCATCGGAAGAGCTCTCACTTGGTGGAACGGCAAAGTTAAGTCGCTTACGCTTGCAGTGGCTAACTCGTTAAGTTGGGAGGACTTAAAGAAGATGATGTTGAAGGAATATTGCCCAAGAGGTGAAGTGAAAAAGCTGGAGCAAGAACTATGGAATCTCAGAATGGCAGGCTCCGACCTTACAACTTACACCAACCGATTTTGTGATCTAGCACTCCTTTGTCCCGCTATGGTCACCCCGGAAGACAAAAAGTTGGAGCGTTACCTCTGGGGATTGTCCCCCGAAATTCAAGATAGCGTGCTCGCCTCAAGACCAACTACCTTCGACAGCGCCAAGGAGTTAGCACAACAACTCATTGACCATCATGCCCACCATGACACTATGACAACCACCCTTACCCAAGCAAGAGGAGGGAACAACGAAAGAAAGTTTTGGGACAACAAGAAGGACCAATCAACCCAAGGCCTCGCTAAGAAGCAACAGATCCTTGCTGTTCATGCTGCCACAACCCTCACCACGCCAACTCCCATGAAACCATACGCTGGAAGACTTCCAAAATGCAACAAGTGTAACTTCCATCACACTGGGGCTTGCCGAAAGATGCATTGCAAAAACTGCGACAGAGAGGGGCACACTGCTCGTTTCTGTAAGGCACCAGCACGACCCATCAACCAGGTACCCAGCTCTAGAGTAAGCCCAACCTGTTACGAGTGTGGAGAAACGGGACACTTTAAAAGGGAATGCCCAAGGACAAGAGATGCTGGTGGTGGCGGGAGGATGTTTGCAATCACCGAGGGAGAAACCACTCCGGAACCACCCGCAAATATCAGTACGTGTTTCTAACATCGACATTTAAATCCCG
This sequence comes from Lactuca saligna, assembly GCF_052625555.1. Taxonomy (NCBI): domain Eukaryota; kingdom Viridiplantae; phylum Streptophyta; class Magnoliopsida; order Asterales; family Asteraceae; genus Lactuca; species Lactuca saligna. The sequence goes on along the minus strand of NC_136425.1, from coordinate 7,598,719 downwards.
AATTTCTTTATATGCTAAATCTAGCATCGATTAAAGCATGCATAGTAGTAATCATGTGGCATCGGGCAAGTTATTCCTCACCATAATCAAATTCTTGTACTACGAAAAGTTATCCCCATCTTTCCTCTAAATTCCTGGATCCCCATTCGAAGTGCAAATTTCGGGACGAAATTCCCTTTAACGGGGGGATGATGTGACAACCGTCAAATTCTGGTCAATTCAAAGTCAAATAAAGTCAACAAGTCAAACCGGTCAGCTCAACTAACCCTTGTGTACTTGGACTTACGTTCAGTATTTACTAAACAACCCACTATTCTAATAAGAGAACATAAATCGAAAAGTACGTACAACTAGATCTCTTTAACCTAAAAACTGTAGTACGTGGCGAGCCAAACCGATAAAACAATGTTGCATACTCATCAGGAGTGTGTAAGATCCTAAAACAAGGCTTAACAGTGTTTACAAACCTTGCCTTGCGAAGCTAGACACTCACAAATGCCACACTCGGAACCTCTCTCAATCGTGTTCACTCTATCTCTCTCTATGTCAAATCTCTCCCAAATCTCTCCAAGTATGTGAAATCTCTCTCAAATATCTCTCTGTATGAGAAATCTCTCCAAGAATGTCAAATCTCTCCCAAATCTCTCCAAGTATGTGAAATCTCTCTCAAATATCTCTCTGTATTAGAAATCTCTCCAAGAATGTCAAATCTCTCCCAAATCCCTCTAAGTATGTGAAAACTCTCTCAAATATCTCTTTGTATGAGAAATCTCTTCAAGAATGTCAAATCTCTCCCAAATCTCTCCAAGTGTGAGAAATCTCTCCCAAATCTCTCTCAAAAGTTTCCCGTAACTTTTTGGAATCATTCGGGTCATTCCGACCCTTAACCGTGTCAAAATCGGCTCAAAACGAGGCGAAAACGAGAAAATTGGACATTAGGAACCGAAGGTCCTCTTAGGGACCAAGAGCAAGGAGGAGCCGAACCCTCCTGAGCCGAAGGTCCTCTCGGGGCCGAACCTCGCCCAGGAGGAACCGAAACCGAGAGCAAGAAGCAAGAACCGAAACCGAAAGTAAGAACCGAAACCTCCTGATGCGGAACCGAAAGTACTGTTCATCTAACCGAACCGAAGGTACTGTTCACTACAGTACGTTCGGTTCTGGCGTTCTCGCCTCTTACTCCCGAACCGAACCCCGCTTTCTCTCGCTTCTCGCTCTGTCTCTTCGCGCCTTCTGTTCTCTCCTCCCCCTCTCGGTTCCTACCCTCTCCCTTCTCCCCTATCGGCTCCTTCCTTCCTTCTTCTTCCCTCTCGGTTCTGCCTCCCTCTCTCTCTCGGTTCAGCACCAGAAGGCCGAGCCTCGGCCAGATTTCGCATATTTGCCACTTTTAGCCCATTTTTGATATTTTTGACATTTTAAGCCCGTTTTTCATGATTTTAAAGCGGGATTTTCTCCAGAAATTATATTTTAACATTATAAACTCTAAATATTCATAATTTAAACATATTTTGATGAAAATCATTATTTAAATAATAAAAATCAAATGGGTGAATTATTAAAGGTGGAGTGTTGACTTTGCCTTATCCAAAGTCACAAGCAACCACCTCACACCCACTCTTTGACTAACCACACCTCTCCACCTTACCTAGGTCACATCAATGTCTTTTACACTCAATTATCCCTCTTCCCACGTGTTTGAGGGCTGATTATTCATCCTCTCTCCTCACTTCTCTCATTTGCTCTCATTTCACAAGAAGATCAAACTCTTTACTCTCTCACTTTCTCTCTCTAGAAATCCGAGATTCAAGGGCTGATCTTGAGTTTTTCCTCCACATTGGGTAAGAATAATACATTCTCTTTATGATTATCTCATTTATTTCCACTCAAATCATGGATATCTTAGGCGAACTCTCTCATAATTGTGTTAGATCTTCGAATCTTCAAGTGATTCTTCAAGTGTTCTTGGGTTGAACACTTATCTTCTTCAACACTTACCTACTGAAATCACTCAAGGTGAGTTCATACCCCTACATTTTCATGTTTTCTCAAGTTTTCAGGGGGGGAATACAAGTTAAAACACTAAGAACATATCTAAATTTTTCTAACAGCCTTCATCAGAAAAGTTCAACTCCATTCACGGACTGTTTTGGGCATCTTAAATATTTTTGTTTTCAAAACTGTACAAGGTGCAAATAGTTCAAGTTTTTATCTTTAAAATGGCTACTTGCACATCTCCATACGATTTTTCTACAATTTATGGTGATTTTTACAAAACTGCCTATCATTTCAAACAACAATCCGGACCAGTCTGTGATTATGGACTTTTTCACCCAAGTAATAGGTCATTATAAATTGTGATAAAAATTATGAGAAAACTAGACACATTTTTTGAACTCTCAGAATTTACGGATCTAGTTTTCGACTTCGTATGATTTTTCTATGATTTTTCCAAAACAGGGCAGAATTGCTAAATTTTACCAACAGCATGTAAATATCATAACACTTTGTATTATGTTGAGCAAAGTGTATAATCATAAGTTTTAATGTTTGAATGTGTTTCCTAGTTAGTTTATCATTATGAACTGAAACTAAGACATTCATATTAAATATTATTCATTCATTTTGGAACACGTATTATTTAACTATAAAAAGTATAGTTTGAATATATTTATAACACTAATACATTTCCATAAAAGGGTTCATACATATTACATACAATTTAGATAAACTATAATAGGTATAGTTTATGATACATCACTCTACGCACTCGTACAAGAAGGGTACATTCATACAAGAAATATTTATATTCACACACATTTCACGTAAACTTGTTATCCTATATTGTGAGTTTCTCTATTTTTCTTTCTCTCTCTCTCTCCCCGTACGTCCGAGTGCGGGATATAATTCCTGGTAGTTATAATCAGAATCTCCTTGAGGGAGAACGTGATACTTGTATATAGATCTATATTGGGATTGACACCCCACACCTTGCTGCTAGCTACAGTTGGACCTGCAGGTCTACGGGTGACAAATGTCATTTTATTTTTCGCGACACTGAGAACGTCGTGGCAGGTTCACATAGTCATAGTATGATTATAACGGCTCACATAGGGAACAATCCATAAGTTTACGGGATTTTATTTTTAAAACCTAAATGAGTTTTATGTCGATTTAAAATCACCTTTTATCTCTATGGGTACAAATGCAAAGTGCCGGGTCTCTATACAAAGTTATTATGATATTAAAACTATACTTCCTCTAGAATTGTTAGACTTCAACTATAGTCGCTGAGCGTATATGTTCGAGTCATATAAGAATTTAGTCTTGATTGGCCTAGAATTGGTGGTGCCCGCCTCATCTCCTGTTCCTCGTTGGGTTGTGGACCTAGGGCAGACCCACTATATTCAACGTTTTATCTAATTTAACCCTTTATATAACTTTTATACGCTGGACGATTATAGAGGAACTCTACGGGTTACTCTAGGGTTCATTAATGCATCATGTAGGATTATTTCTAATCACACTTAACTAAGAAAATATTGGATTTTCTGGAAATCAAACTCTATCGATTTTACAAGGAAAAACGGGTTCTACTTCAAACAAAACTCTTATGAACTCACCAACCTTTGTGTTGACACTTTTTAAAACTACTTGTATTCTCAGGAAATCAGTGAAACAGGAAAACTTCATCGCTTTGAGGATGTGACGCTAAACCGTCAACAATTTATTTTGTCATCATAATGTAATTGCTTTTGAAACATATAAACATATACTTTGGTGTAACTTTTGCAATTATATATATGGTGGTTGTTTTTACTTTGAGCACTATTATACACGTTGTTGTGATACTGTACATGAAGTCCTCCACCCCCAGACGTTTCCGCCATCCTTGGTTTGGGGGTGTGACAGATTGGTATCAGAGCATTGTTTATAGTGAACTAAGTATATCGAACCACATAAGATATACAAACTATAAATGCATTGGGACTAAGGTCTCTGATTTTAAGATTTCAAAACCACTATACCTTTAAGAATAAATAACTTTTGTTAAAAGTATACATGCATGCATACATACTAAGGTCAGCATCATTTTAGGACAAAACAAAAGTAATGATTGTTGGATATCACAGGTAAGCCTGGGGATGTATGATCAGTCTTGGGAATGGCATAGCCTGATCAACTATGCTGGTCCGAGGAGTGATTAGCATATGCCCAAGAATGGTTGTGATGTGGCAACAAGTCTAAAAACTTACCAACACTACCACAATGAAATACCATAGGGGTATTTTGGCATTATTAAAATTTCATCTGCGAGAACTAAATAGATCTTTATCAATAGGTCAATAGTTGCTTAGTGGATACATTAAAATTTTATGTATCCAGGACGTCATAGACTTAGAATCTGTGGATCTTTGCTCTACTTCCTGTGCTCGTTGGATTGGGGATTTAGAGTTAGGGTCGCTTATTCGAAGGTCTATCCTGTCCCGAATACATATAATTAGTATGCACTAAACAATTTGTTGAAGTACCTGATAAAGATCATCGTATAATTAGCTAATTAGTACGTTTGCTTAGTTATTTCTTATATCCCCATTTCTCGCGAAGATATCATGGCTGGATTCCATCCACACGACGACCCGTACTACCCTAACCGCGACAATACCAAATGGCTCAGAGAGGAGCCAGAGAATGATTTCCCAACCCCTGGAAATGGTCACCAAACTGAAGGCTATGCTGATGGTTCTGACTCCGACTCTGAAGTGGAGAACTTAACCCCGATGACTCTTGTTCCCAATCCTAACCCTTGTTCAACTTTTCAAGGCCCGACGCCTCCTTGGGTAGAGTGCTTGGAAACCTGGAGCGAAGAACAAGACCAACATACGTCGTTTAATAGAGAACGAAGTTTCTACAACATAAACGAAGGAAGCTCAGCAGATAGGATTTTTCCAATCCTGGTCCATAGAGTTGCCCGAAATGAGATTCAGGGTAGAACAACTCTTTATAGTATCGCAGAGGTTGATAGAAATGCAAGAATACATACGATCCGCACCAATCGCCTTAAGCACACTCGTGAAAAATCTAAAAGGACCACAAAACCTACTAACTCGTGAAGTTCATTCATATGGACTTCCTTTATGAAATATATATAAGAAATTCTTAAATCAAAGAATAATGCAGAAAAAAAAAAATCAAAATCTATAACAACTGACTTGTCTTTACTAGTAGAAACTTACCATCTGATCATTTTTCTTTTTACAAACTCGTGACAGAACGATGCCACCAAGGAAAAGACCCAGACCTTCGGGCAGCACAGCGCCACCACCTCCGACGCCACCTCCCCAGTTTGATCCCGGAATGTTCCAAGCTGCAGTAACAGCAGCCGTGGTAGCTGCAATGTCACAAATTGGCACAAATAGCACTGGTGGTGCTGGATCTGGAGCCACAAACCCTAACCACGGGGATAGTGCAGGACGCACAAGGGAATGCACCTACAAGGACTTCACAAATGGCAAACCCGATTCCTTCGATGGAAGTGGGGGTGTCCTCGCACTAATTCAATGGTTCGAGAGGACCGAAGCAATCTTTGAGATTTGTGCTTGCCCCGAAGCGAGCAAAGTCAAGTACGCGACATTCACCTTCATCGGAAGAGCTCTCACTTGGTGGAACGGCAAAGTTAAGTCGCTTACGCTTGCAGTGGCTAACTCGTTAAGTTGGGAGGACTTAAAGAAGATGATGTTGAAGGAATATTGCCCAAGAGGTGAAGTGAAAAAGCTGGAGCAAGAACTATGGAATCTCAGAATGGCAGGCTCCGACCTTACAACTTACACCAACCGATTTTGTGATCTAGCACTCCTTTGTCCCGCTATGGTCACCCCGGAAGACAAAAAGTTGGAGCGTTACCTCTGGGGATTGTCCCCCGAAATTCAAGATAGCGTGCTCGCCTCAAGACCAACTACCTTCGACAGCGCCAAGGAGTTAGCACAACAACTCATTGACCATCATGCCCACCATGACACTATGACAACCACCCTTACCCAAGCAAGAGGAGGGAACAACGAAAGAAAGTTTTGGGACAACAAGAAGGACCAATCAACCCAAGGCCTCGCTAAGAAGCAACAGATCCTTGCTGTTCATGCTGCCACAACCCTCACCACGCCAACTCCCATGAAACCATACGCTGGAAGACTTCCAAAATGCAACAAGTGTAACTTCCATCACACTGGGGCTTGCCGAAAGATGCATTGCAAAAACTGCGACAGAGAGGGGCACACTGCTCGTTTCTGTAAGGCACCAGCACGACCCATCAACCAGGTACCCAGCTCTAGAGTAAGCCCAACCTGTTACGAGTGTGGAGAAACGGGACACTTTAAAAGGGAATGCCCAAGGACAAGAGATGCTGGTGGTGGCGGGAGGATGTTTGCAATCACCGAGGGAGAAACCACTCCGGAACCACCCGCAAATATCAGTACGTGTTTCTAACATCGACATTTAAATCCCGAATTTCTTTATATGCTAAATCTAGCATCGATTAAAGCATGCATAGTAGTAATCATGTGGCATCGGGCAAGTTATTCCTCACCATAATCAAATTCTTGTACTACGAAAAGTTATCCCCATCTTTCCTCTAAATTCCTGGATCCCCATTCGAAGTGCAAATTTCGGGACGAAATTCCCTTTAACGGGGGGATGATGTGACAACCGTCAAATTCTGGTCAATTCAAAGTCAAATAAAGTCAACAAGTCAAACCGGTCAGCTCAACTAACCCTTGTGTACTTGGACTTACGTTCAGTATTTACTAAACAACCCACTATTCTAATAAGAGAACATAAATCGAAAAGTACGTACAACTAGATCTCTTTAACCTAAAAACTGTAGTACGTGGCGAGCCAAACCGATAAAACAATGTTGCATACTCATCAGGAGTGTGTAAGATCCTAAAACAAGGCTTAACAGTGTTTACAAACCTTGCCTTGCGAAGCTAGACACTCACAAATGCCACACTCGGAACCTCTCTCAATCGTGTTCACTCTATCTCTCTCTATGTCAAATCTCTCCCAAATCTCTCCAAGTATGTGAAATCTCTCTCAAATATCTCTCTGTATGAGAAATCTCTCCAAGAATGTCAAATCTCTCCCAAATCTCTCCAAGTATGTGAAATCTCTCTCAAATATCTCTCTGTATTAGAAATCTCTCCAAGAATGTCAAATCTCTCCCAAATCCCTCTAAGTATGTGAAAACTCTCTCAAATATCTCTTTGTATGAGAAATCTCTTCAAGAATGTCAAATCTCTCCCAAATCTCTCCAAGTGTGAGAAATCTCTCCCAAATCTCTCTCAAAAGTTTCCCGTAACTTTTTGGAATCATTCGGGTCATTCCGACCCTTAACCGTGTCAAAATCGGCTCAAAACGAGGCGAAAACGAGAAAATTGGACATTAGGAACCGAAGGTCCTCTTAGGGATCAAGAGCAAGGAGGAGCCGAACCCTCCTGAGCCGAAGGTCCTCTCGGGGCCGAACCTCGCCCAGGAGGAACCGAAACCGAGAGCAAGAAGCAAGAACCGAAACCGAAAGTAAGAACCGAAACCTCCTGATGCGGAACCGAAAGTACTGTTCATCTAACCGAACCGAAGGTACTGTTCACTACAGTACGTTCGGTTCTGGCGTTCTCGCCTCTTACTCCCGAACCGAACCTCGCTTTCTCTCGCTTCTCGCTCTGTCTCTTCGCGCCTTCTGTTCTCTCCTCCCCCTCTCGGTTCCTACCCTCTCCCTTCTCCCCTATCGGCTCCTTCCTTCCTTCTTCTTCCCTCTCGGTTCTGCCTCCCTCTCTCTCTCGGTTCAGCACCAGAAGGCCGAGCCTCGGCCAGATTTCGCATATTTGCCACTTTTAGCCCATTTTTGATATTTTTGACATTTTAAGCCCGTTTTTCATGATTTTAAAGCGGGATTTTCTCCAGAAATTATATTTTAACATTATAAACTCTAAATATTCATAATTTAAACATATTTTGATGAAAATCATTATTTAAATAATAAAAATCAAATGGGTGAATTATTAAAGGTGGAGTGTTGACTTTGCCTTATCCAAAGTCACAAGCAACCACCTCACACCCACTCTTTGACTAACCACACCTCTCCACCTTACCTAGGTCACATCAATGTCTTTTACACTCAATTATCCCTCTTCCCACGTGTTTGAGGGCTGATTATTCATCCTCTCTCCTCACTTCTCTCATTTGCTCTCATTTCACAAGAAGATCAAACTCTTTACTCTCTCACTTTCTCTCTCTAGAAATCCGAGATTCAAGGGCTGATCTTGAGTTTTTCCTCCACATTGGGTAAGAATAATACATTCTCTTTATGATTATCTCATTTATTTCCACTCAAATCATGGATATCTTAGGCGAACTCTCTCATAATTGTGTTAGATCTTCGAATCTTCAAGTGATTCTTCAAGTGTTCTTGGGTTGAACACTTATCTTCTTCAACACTTACCTACTGAAATCACTCAAGGTGAGTTCATACCCCTACATTTTCATGTTTTCTCAAGTTTTCAGGGGGGGAATACAAGTTAAAACACTAAGAACATATCTAAATTTTTCTAACAGCCTTCATCAGAAAAGTTCAACTCCATTCACGGACTGTTTTGGGCATCTTAAATATTTTTGTTTTCAAAACTGTACAAGGTGCAAATAGTTCAAGTTTTTATCTTTAAAATGGCTACTTGCACATCTCCATACGATTTTTCTACAATTTATGGTGATTTTTACAAAACTGCCTATCATTTCAAACAACAATCCGGACCAGTCTGTGATTATGGACTTTTTCACCCAAGTAATAGGTCATTATAAATTGTGATAAAAATTATGAGAAAACTAGACACATTTTGTGAACTCTCAGAATTTACGGATCTAGTTTTCGACTTCGTATGATTTTTCTATGATTTTTCCAAAACAGGGCAGAATTGCTAAATTTTACCAACAGCATGTAAATATCATAACACTTTGTATTATGTTGAGCAAAGTGTATAATCATAAGTTTTAATGTTTGAATGTGTTTCCTAGTTAGTTTATCATTATGAACTGAAACTAAGACATTCATATTAAATATTATTCATTCATTTTGGAACACGTATTATTTAACTATAAAAAGTATAGTTTGAATATATTTATAACACTAATACATTTCCATAAAAGGGTTCATACATATTACATACAATTTAGATAAACTATAATAGGTATAGTTTATGATACATCACTCTACGCACTCGTACAAGAAGGGTACATTCATACAAGAAATATTTATATTCACACACATTTCACGTAAACTTGTTATCCTATATTGTGAGTTTCTCTATTTTTCTTTCTCTCTCTCTCTCCCCGTACGTCCGAGTGCGGGATATAATTCCTGGTAGTTATAATCAGAATCTCCTTGAGGGAGAACGTGATACTTGTATATAGATCTATATTGGGATTGACACCCCACACCTTGCTGCTAGCTACAGTTGGACCTGCAGGTCTACGGGTGACAAATGTCATTTTATTTTTCGCGACACTGAGAACGTCGTGGCAGGTTCACATAGTCATAGTATGATTATAACGGCTCACATAGGGAACAATCCATAAGTTTACGGGATTTTATTTTTAAAACCTAAATGAGTTTTATGTCGATTTAAAATCACCTTTTATCTCTATGGGTACAAATGCAAAGTGCCGGGTCTCTATACAAAGTTATTATGATATTAAAACTATACTTCCTCTAGAATTGTTAGACTTCAACTATAGTCGCTGAGCGTATATGTTCGAGTCATATAAGAATTTAGTCTTGATTGGCCTAGAATTGGTGGTGCCCGCCTCATCTCCTGTTCCTCGTTGGGTTGTGGACCTAGGGCAGACCCACTATATTCAACGTTTTATCTAATTTAACCCTTTATATAACTTTTATACGCTGGACGATTATAGAGGAACTCTACGGGTTACTCTAGGGTTCATTAATGCATCATGTAGGATTATTTCTAATCACACTTAACTAAGAAAATATTGGATTTTCTGGAAATCAAACTCTATCGATTTTACAAGGAAAAACGGGTTCTACTTCAAACAAAACTCTTATGAACTCACCAACCTTTGTGTTGACACTTTTTAAAACTACTTGTATTCTCAGGAAATCAGTGAAACAGGAAAACTTCATCGCTTTGAGGATGTGACGCTAAACCGTCAACAATTTATTTTGTCATCATAATGTAATTGCTTTTGAAACATATAAACATATACTTTGGTGTAACTTTTGCAATTATATATATGGTGGTTGTTTTTACTTTGAGCACTATTATACACGTTGTTGTGATACTGTACATGAAGTCCTCCACCCCCAGACGTTTCCGCCATCCTTGGTTTGGGGGTGTGACAGATTGGTATCAGAGCATTGTTTATAGTGAACTAAGTATATCGAACCACATAAGATATACAAACTATAAATGCATTGGGACTAAGGTCTCTGATTTTAAGATTTCAAAACCACTATACCTTTAAGAATAAATAACTTTTGTTAAAAGTATACATGCATGCATACATACTAAGGTCAGCATCATTTTAGGACAAAACAAAAGTAATGATTGTTGGATATCACAGGTAAGCCTGGGGATGTATGATCAGTCTTGGGAATGGCATAGCCTGATCAACTATGCTGGTCCGAGGAGTGATTAGCATATGCCCAAGAATGGTTGTGATGTGGCAACAAGTCTAAAAACTTACCAACACTACCACAATGAAATACCATAGGGGTATTTTGGCATTATTAAAATTTCATCTGCGAGAACTAAATAGATCTTTATCAATAGGTCAATAGTTGCTTAGTGGATACATTAAAATTTTATGTATCCAGGACGTCATAGACTTAGAATCTGTGGATCTTTGCTCTACTTCCTGTGCTCGTTGGATTGGGGATTTAGAGTTAGGGTCGCTTATTCGAAGGTCTATCCTGTCCCGAATACATATAATTAGTATGCACTAAACAATTTGTTGAAGTACCTGATAAAGATCATCGTATAATTAGCTAATTAGTACGTTTGCTTAGTTATTTCTTATATCCCCATTTCTCGCGAAGATATCATGGCTGGATTCCATCCACACGACGACCCGTACTACCCTAACCGCGACAATACCAAATGGCTCGGAGAGGAGCCAGAGAATGATTTCCCAACCCCTGGAAATGGTCACCAAACTGAAGGCTATGCTGATGGTTCTGACTCCGACTCTGAAGTGGAGAACTTAACCCCGATGACTCTTGTTCCCAATCCTAACCCTTGTTCAACTTTTCAAGGCCCGACGCCTCCTTGGGTAGAGTGCTTGGAAACCTGGAGCGAAGAACAAGACCAACATACGTCGTTTAATAGAGAACGAAGTTTCTACAACATAAACGAAGGAAGCTCAGCAGATAGGATTTTTCCAATCCTGGTCCATAGAGTTGCCCGAAATGAGATTCAGGGTAGAACAACTCTTTATAGTATCGCAGAGGTTGATAGAAATGCAAGAATACATACGATCCGCACCAATCGCCTTAAGCACACTCGTGAAAAATCTAAAAGGACCACAAAACCTACTAACTCGTGAAGTTCATTCATATGGACTTCCTTTATGAAATATATATAAGAAATTCTTAAATCAAAGAATAATGCAGAAAAAAAAATCAAAATCTATAACAACTGACTTGTCTTTACTAGTAGAAACTTACCATCTGATCATTTTTCTTTTTACAAACTCGTGACAGAACGATGCCACCAAGGAAAAGACCCAGACCTTCGGGCAGCACAGCGCCACCACCTCCGACGCCACCTCCCCAGTTTGATCCCGGAATGTTCCAAGCTGCAGTAACAGCAGCCGTGGTAGCTGCAATGTCACAAATTGGCACAAATAGCACTGGTGGTGCTGGATCTGGAGCCACAAACCCTAACCACGGGGATAGTGCAGGACGCACAAGGGAATGCACCTACAAGGACTTCACAAATGGCAAACCCGATTCCTTCGATGGAAGTGGGGGTGTCCTCGCACTAATTCAATGGTTCGAGAGGACCGAAGCAATCTTTGAGATTTGTGCTTGCCCCGAAGCGAGCAAAGTCAAGTACGCGACATTCACCTTCATCGGAAGAGCTCTCACTTGGTGGAACGGCAAAGTTAAGTCGCTTACGCTTGCAGTGGCTAACTCGTTAAGTTGGGAGGACTTAAAGAAGATGATGTTGAAGGAATATTGCCCAAGAGGTGAAGTGAAAAAGCTGGAGCAAGAACTATGGAATCTCAGAATGGCAGGCTCCGACCTTACAACTTACACCAACCGATTTTGTGATCTAGCACTCCTTTGTCCCGCTATGGTCACCCCGGAAGACAAAAAGTTGGAGCGTTACCTCTGGGGATTGTCCCCCGAAATTCAAGATAGCGTGCTCGCCTCAAGACCAACTACCTTCGACAGCGCCAAGGAGTTAGCACAACAACTCATTGACCATCATGCCCACCATGACACTATGACAACCACCCTTACCCAAGCAAGAGGAGGGAACAACGAAAGAAAGTTTTGGGACAACAAGAAGGACCAATCAACCCAAGGCCTCGCTAAGAAGCAACAGATCCTTGCTGTTCATGCTGCCACAACCCTCACCACGCCAACTCCCATGAAACCATACGCTGGAAGACTTCCAAAATGCAACAAGTGTAACTTCCATCACACTGGGGCTTGCCGAAAGATGCATTGCAAAAACTGCGACAGAGAGGGGCACACTGCTCGTTTCTGTAAGGCACCAGCACGACCCATCAACCAGGTACCCAGCTCTAGAGTAAGCCCAACCTGTTACGAGTGTGGAGAAACGGGACACTTTAAAAGGGAATGCCCAAGGACAAGAGATGCTGGTGGTGGCGGGAGGATGTTTGCAATCACCGAGGGAGAAACCACTCCGGAACCACCCGCAAATATCAGTACGTGTTTCTAACATCGACATTTAAATCCCGAATTTCTTTATATGCTAAATCTAGCATCGATTAAAGCATGCATAGTAGTAATCATGTGGCATCGGGCAAGTTATTCCTCACCATAATCAAATTCTTGTACTACGAAAAGTTATCCCCATCTTTCCTCTAAATTCCTGGATCCCCATTCGAAGTGCAAATTTCGGGACGAAATTCCCTTTAACGGGGGGATGATGTGACAACCGTCAAATTCTGGTCAATTCAAAGTCAAATAAAGTCAACAAGTCAAACCGGTCAGCTCAACTAACCCTTGTGTACTTGGACTTACGTTCAGTATTTACTAAACAACCCACTATTCTAATAAGAGAACATAAATCGAAAAGTACGTACAACTAGATCTCTTTAACCTAAAAACTGTAGTACGTGGCGAGCCAAACCGATAAAACAATGTTGCATACTCATCAGGAGTGTGTAAGATCCTAAAACAAGGCTTAACAGTGTTTACAAACCTTGCCTTGCGAAGCTAGACACTCACAAATGCCACACTCGGAACCTCTCTCAATCGTGTTCACTCTATCTCTCTCTATGTCAAATCTCTCCCAAATCTCTCCAAGTATGTGAAATCTCTCTCAAATATCTCTCTGTATGAGAAATCTCTCCAAGAATGTCAAATCTCTCCCAAATCTCTCCAAGTATGTGAAATCTCTCTCAAATATCTCTCTGTATTAGAAATCTCTCCAAGAATGTCAAATCTCTCCCAAATCCCTCTAAGTATGTGAAAACTCTCTCAAATATCTCTTTGTATGAGAAATCTCTTCAAGAATGTCAAATCTCTCCCAAATCTCTCCAAGTGTGAGAAATCTCTCCCAAATCTCTCTCAAAAGTTTCCCGTAACTTTTTGGAATCATTCGGGTCATTCCGACCCTTAACCGTGTCAAAATCGGCTCAAAACGAGGCGAAAACGAGAAAATTGGACATTAGGAACCGAAGGTCCTCTTAGGGATCAAGAGCAAGGAGGAGCCGAACCCTCCTGAGCCGAAGGTCCTCTCGGGGCCGAACCTCGCCCAGGAGGAACCGAAACCGAGAGCAAGAAGCAAGAACCGAAACCGAAAGTAAGAACCGAAACCTCCTGATGCGGAACCGAAAGTACTGTTCATCTAACCGAACCGAAGGTACTGTTCACTACAGTACGTTCGGTTCTGGCGTTCTCGCCTCTTACTCCCGAACCGAACCCCGCTTTCTCTCGCTTCTCGCTCTGTCTCTTCGCGCCTTCTGTTCTCTCCTCCCCCTCTCGGTTCCTACCCTCTCCCTTCTCCCCTATCGGCTCCTTCCTTCCTTCTTCTTCCCTCTCGGTTCTGCCTCCCTCTCTCTCTCGGTTCAGCACCAGAAGGCCGAGCCTCGGCCAGATTTCGCATATTTGCCACTTTTAGCCCATTTTTGATATTTTTGACATTTTAAGCCCGTTTTTCATGATTTTAAAGCGGGATTTTCTCCAGAAATTATATTTTAACATTATAAACTCTAAATATTCATAATTTAAACATATTTTGATGAAAATCATTATTTAAATAATAAAAATCAAATGGGTGAATTATTAAAGGTGGAGTGTTGACTTTGCCTTATCCAAAGTCACAAGCAACCACCTCACACCCACTCTTTGACTAACCACACCTCTCCACCTTACCTAGGTCACATCAATGTCTTTTACACTCAATTATCCCTCTTCCCACGTGTTTGAGGGCTGATTATTCATCCTCTCTCCTCACTTCTCTCATTTGCTCTCATTTCACAAGAAGATCAAACTCTTTACTCTCTCACTTTCTCTCTCTAGAAATCCGAGATTCAAGGGCTGATCTTGAGTTTTTCCTCCACATTGGGTAAGAATAATACATTCTCTTTATGATTATCTCATTTATTTCCACTCAAATCATGGATATCTTAGGCGAACTCTCTCATAATTGTGTTAGATCTTCGAATCTTCAAGTGATTCTTCAAGTGTTCTTGGGTTGAACACTTATCTTCTTCAACACTTACCTACTGAAATCACTCAAGGTGAGTTCATACCCCTACATTTTCATGTTTTCTCAAGTTTTCAGGGGGGGAATACAAGTTAAAACACTAAGAACATATCTAAATTTTTCTAACAGCCTTCATCAGAAAAGTTCAACTCCATTCACGGACTGTTTTGGGCATCTTAAATATTTTTGTTTTCAAAACTGTACAAGTTGCAAATAGTTCAAGTTTTTATCTTTAAAATGGCTACTTGCACATCTCCATACGATTTTTCTACAATTTATGGTGATTTTTACAAAACTGCCTATCATTTCAAACAACAATCCGGACCAGTCTGTGATTATGGACTTTTTCACCCAAGTAATAGGTCATTATAAATTGTGATAAAAATTATGAGAAAACTAGACACATTTTGTGAACTCTCAGAATTTACGGATCTAGTTTTCGACTTCGTATGATTTTTCTATGATTTTTCCAAAACAGGGCAGAATTGCTAAATTTTACCAACAGCATGTAAATATCATAACACTTTGTATTATGTTGAGCAAAGTGTATAATCATAAGTTTTAATGTTTGAATGTGTTTCCTAGTTAGTTTATCATTATGAACTGAAACTAAGACATTCATATTAAATATTATTCATTCATTTTGGAACACATATTATTTAACTATAAAAAGTATAGTTTGAATATATTTATAACACTAATACATTTCCATAAAAGGGTTCATACATATTACATACAATTTAGATAAACTATAATAGGTATAGTTTATGATACATCACTCTACGCACTCGTACAAGAAGGGTACATTCATACAAGAAATATTTATATTCACACACATTTCACGTAAACTTGTTATCCTATATTGTGAGTTTCTCTATTTTTCTTTCTCTCTCTCTCTCCCCGTACGTCCGAGTGCGGGATATAATTCCTGGTAGTTATAATCAGAATCTCCTTGAGGGAGAACGTGATACTTGTATATAGATCTATATTGGGATTGACACCCCACACCTTGCTGCTAGCTACAGTTGGACCTGCAGGTCTACGGGTGACAAATGTCATTTTATTTTTCGCGACACTGAGAACGTCGTGGCAGGTTCACATAGTCATAGTATGATTATAACGGCTCACATAGGGAACAATCCATAAGTTTACGGGATTTTATTTTTAAAACCTAAATGAGTTTTATGTCGATTTAAAATCACCTTTTATCTCTATGGGTACAAATGCAAAGTGCCGGGTCTCTATACAAAGTTATTATGATATTAAAACTATACTTCCTCTAGAATTGTTAGACTTCAACTATAGTCGCTGAGCGTATATGTTCGAGTCATATAAGAATTTAGTCTTGATTGGCCTAGAATTGGTGGTGCCCGCCTCATCTCCTGTTCCTCGTTGGGTTGTGGACCTAGGGCAGACCCACTATATTCAACGTTTTATATAATTTAACCCTTTATATAACTTTTATACGCTGGACGATTATAGAGGAACTCTACGGGTTACTCTAGGGTTCATTAATGCATCATGTAGGATTATTTCTAATCACACTTAACTAAGAAAATATTGGATTTTCTGGAAATCAAACTCTATCGATTTTACAAGGAAAAACGGGTTCTACTTCAAACAAAACTCTTATGAACTCACCAACCTTTGTGTTGACACTTTTTAAAACTACTTGTATTCTCAGGAAATCAGTGAAACAGGAAAACTTCATCGCTTTGAGGATGGGACGCTAAACCGTCAACAATTTATTTTGTCATCATAATGTAATTGCTTTTGAAACATATAAACATATACTTTGGTGTAACTTTTGCAATTATATATATGGTGGTTGTTTTTACTTTGAGCACTATTATACACGTTGTTGTGATACTGTACATGAAGTCCTCCACCCCCAGACGTTTCCGCCATCCTTGGTTTGGGGGTGTGACACAGATCCACACATCAAATCATTCTATGGTTCTTGGTGGGCTTTGAGAGTGTCTATCATAAATATCATCAAAAGGAAGATCAAAATTTCCTCATTCAATATCATCCATATAAAACGTCCTTGATAATAATATATTTTCACCCCTCCAATCAAACTGCTGATGATCATGTTCCTCAAAGCTTCTTTCCGAGATATTATCATTGTAGTCATTGTAATCATCCCGAGTGAAGTTCGGAGGCTCAATAAAGCTCGTCTGAGGCCCCACCCCTCGCGGGCCATCCCCCCTAGCCCACCACTGACTCCTGCCCGCCTGCCCGATGCTGCCCGAGTCATGATGTTGCAACACACTTCCACGTAACAGAGGAGAAGATGTTGATGTATCCATGTTACTCCCTATCCAATCATCGAAAATGCTTCCCCAGTTTTCATCTTACGGGACCCGGTCCCGACCCAGGTCAGGCGGGTCCCACACATTTTCCAGAATTTCCTCAACATCAGCCTGCCCGGATTCCATGTCTTGTTGACTGATTGATGTATGATGATGATGATGATGATGGTGAGCGGATGTGTAGTACCAGTCTAGAATGTAGGGGTGGTTCTTGTGGATAGGGTCAATGAGCCACATGGAATCGAGTTGATAAGCACTTCTTGAAATGTTTGGGCTTCTTGTGTCCTTTGAAAAGTAGCTGTTTGGGTCACCTTGGCCTCGAGGAGCTCATTGTTACATATGGTCCAAGCCCATGTAGCTGAAGGGTTTTGGTCATAAGGCATCTTATGTGCTCATACAAACCCTAATCTTTGGATCTAGGTTTCTCTATTGTACATGCTTTGAATCCAAGACTATAAACCCTAATTCTAGCATTCAAGTAATCATATTAATATGTAATTAGGTTTAAGATCATACCTTGATTGTTATGTAGTAATAACAATCCCAAATCTCCTTGTAATGACTTTGGAAGGCTTAGAGTCACAAGTCACTCCTCTAATGTCTTACAAACACCAAGAGCAAATGGAGAAGGTATAAAGAGAGATGGGAGAGGTTAGAATTCGTCCTTAGGACTCCTTGGGAAGGGATACACGAATTCATGAGCCAAGGGGTGTTTATATAGGTGTAGAGATAGGGTTTCAGTCATTATCCTTATATAGTTGCTTATCCACAAAGCAACCCATAAGATAATACTTGAATCCTTATCATAGTCGAATTCTAAGGCCTTATCACCTCAAATTCGTTCACCATATATTTAAGATAATCCTTACCTTATTTTGTAACTATCACATAATTACAAATCAGCCACTCTAGTTTAATTAATTACACTTGATCACAAAATTAATTCCTAATTAATTATTGACCAATATTAATTAAACAAATATGATTTCTCCTTTAATATATTATTCTTATAACATATTAATAAATCATAATATCCTCTCTCTCTTTATTTATTTCTCCAATCAATTTGCTTTGGTGAAGGCAACCCAAAAGGACCATGCACCATCGGGTCAAGTACATACCAAAATAGTTATGGACTTAGACACTAATCCAACAGTCTCCCACTTGGATAAGTCTAATAACTATTATGCGTATGACTTCCGATCCTGATCTGCAATCGTAGCTTTCCAAAGCCGCTGTCAACTCTGATCCTATCAAATACGGGTGTCCTTAGATAAGGGATCATATATTCCTCCATTCTAGATATCATATGAGATATGATTTCAAATCATTCTCTTTGTACTATATCTCGATTCCCGATTTATGACGACTGACTAATTGAACAAATCAAATTAGCCCTAGCCCGGCCGAGCATTTACGTTTTTCATCACTAAACCATCGAGGGGCCCAAAAGATATCGCTTTTATCCTTCTTTGGATAAAAGGAATGGATAAACTTTGATACAATGCTTGCTTGCACTTACTAACCAAATCACACACAATAATATGTTTTATAACACCAAGTTACTAGTGCGTTTACATATTATCAATGTGCAACCGATTTGAAAGATACAACTCACACATCTCGGTTTCAAGAATATAAGATGTTATCGTCCCACCAATCACTTGTGATACAATTCATGGAGTGATCCAAGCGAGCGTGGGTTTAATCCAATGCTCAAATTCATATTCATAAGCACTCATGAATGTTGCAGCAAACATTTGCTTATGTCTAATACTCTTTTAGACAATCCACACACCAATTCACGACAGTCTTCATTCATACCTACTTCCAACATATGAACGACTGTGGCCCGTTTGAATAATTCGATTATTCTTAATAAAATCAATTATTCTGGAAGTCAAAACATGCAAAGTGAAACACAAGAATAATACTAATCCCATATGGCCTCAACCCTTTGAGCATAAATAAAACACCTTTTATTTATCACCATATCGATGACTCATTATTTTTCGTTTCGGGTAATCAACTTTGTCTCATGCTCCTAGCATGCACACAATGTTTACCTATGGTTCTTACTTTGTGAAATAGATCACATTGGACACATTTCCAATCATTCTCATTTCACAACTCCAAATCCGTTTTTCATAAGTTTAAGAATATCAAATTCTTGCCACTTATAGAATATGCTAGATTTTAACATTTTATGCAATGATTCTTTCGTAATTTCACTACACCAAAGTCACAAAGACTATTGCCAATGATATTACAAAGTCCTCTAACGGAGATTGTTACAAGACAATTCCTTAGATATGTTGTCTCTCACTCAAAGTACATTCCTTTGAACATCCTTTTGCATAAAAGTTTCTAATCTAGTCATAGATTTTCAATATCCAACTCCTAATATGGACATGCTTCCATATTTTCCATATGACAACTCATTCTTAATAGAATATTATCTATTCATAATAATGTCAATATGTTCCATCCAATACCATGCTTCCAACTACTCACAAACAACCAATCCTCGTCGAACTTTGGATTGTCCTTTGATAGTTGTTTAATTATTTTAGTCAAAACCCATTCTAGTCCCTTTTTCCTCTAAATGCGCTAGACATTTGGAAAATTTTAGAATGGTCAAACATTAAAGCAATTGCTATCGATCCTATACCCGAAGCGTATGGGACACGATGCATAATGTTTTATTTGCGATGTTCTCAAAATTCGAATTGTGAAGAGGAATGCCATAATCATAATCGAAAACCTAAGCCTTTAGATTTGAAACGAAGCATAATATTCTCTCCCTTAATTATAGCAAAACAACTTTACAACCCTTACCACTTTGCAAGGTATAACTCTTGTTTTCTATAATTAATATTGCCAACTTGCAATACGTGCCTTAATAATCATACAATCATAACATTTATGCTCCCACTATCATGATGATTATTATAAAACATAACACTTATGCTCCCACTAGCTTCGACATGTATTTATAAACATCTTAACTTTCAGAAAAACAATACCTATTGAAATTCTTAAGTCCATGTTTCTAATACTTAGTGCTTTGATAATCTTTTATCAATGCTTCTTGAACTTATACACCTTTGCCTTAGATAATTCATATGTGTGTCTAAACAATTAAGACTAATTGTCAAACCTCACAATTCAAATTATGGAAAGGGATACCGTAACCATAATCGAATTCGAGAATGCAATTTTACAATCACTATCTTCTTAAAATCTTTCTTAGTGAAAGCATTTCCTCACAATCATTTTCATGAAGGAGGAAATCTTATGACACTTAGATTTAAACGGTGTATTTGTTCCTATCCATGTGAATTTGTTAAAACCAGAGTTTACGACAAATTAAAACTCATATGGACCGAACTTTCTTAATCTTGATTTCTTGCCTTATGGTAGCACAGCTGCCCACCACGTCTTCCAAGTAGTTAAGCAGCTCACCTTTTCCTATCAATGTACCTTCCATTGATTAAGGTGCTTTGCCTTTTATGCGTTCAAAATGAGAACTCATAGGACTCATATGCATAATTAACTCAATTGGAACAGCACATAATCAAAATATTGTCAACACGATAGGTTGTAAACCTCAACTCGTGTGCTAGTGATGATCGATAAGGTTTATTTGATTTGTTCTTGAAACCTTTCAAGACCATTAAGACTCCTACTGACTCATTGACATATAAGATTCTCTTGTCAATAAACAATTCTTGACAAAAAAATATTCAAGAGTTAGTGTATTTTTTATCAAAACACTTCATAAATTGGTCCTAATTGGCCTTTGTCTTATTCAAGACATCACAATTTTCCATATTTGATGAATGTTATAAACCTTCTTAATACTTTTCACTCATTGTCACAATCTTAACTTTAAGACTTGTTATTGGAACGAAGTATGATTAACTTCTTGATTTAACCATTTCTTCAATTCTTGATTCCTCTTCTTAGACATACAATTGTACTAAGACTCACTTAGAGGATCAATTAAGATATGGTTCTTAATCATAAAGACCTATCATAAAGCATAAAAGGTACTCTCCCTTCTTCTTAGAATGGAGAAACTTTTATCTTTCTGCCTACTTGATTCTTATTCGTTTTGCTATTGATTTAAACCTTTTTAATCAATTCCGATTTATACTTAATCTTATGAGTATGATCATAGTTACTAAACCTTTAGTAAATTATGACGAATATCTTTGTTACTCTTATGGTGGACTTGATCAACACACAACTTTGTGTGCTCGATCTCCTAGTCCTTTCACTTGACACTTTGTCAACGAATTAGTCTAATTTCCAAATATGAAATTTCTCATTCATCATGCAACCAAGTTGCGTGATTCCAAATTTCTGTCCAATTGAAATTTGAGTGATGAGAAACTCTCCATATTTGGTAAATTCTCAACTTTTTCCATAAGAATCATATCCATTTGTTGAAAAAAAATATTCAAACATCAATTTTCATAACGATTTCATTGCAAGGAAGTAAACAAATAAATAAGTCAAACCAAAATTTATTTTTTTATAAAAGCAGCGGAAAACATTTGTCCTTATAATGCAAAATCCATTGAAAACTATGTATTTCAAAATGAAAATTTCTAACAACTCTATTATAACTATCTAAGCTCAAAATCTAATCTTCAAGTCCATGCGATCAAGATCCATTTATTGTGATTAGATTCATCTTGCTCTTTCACCAAGCTTCCTTTCTTTTCACCGATCCTACAAAAACATTCAAATGCAATCTTATCACATCATGTATTTTGAATCAATGAATAGGAACTTAATGAAGTTAGATAGTGGATTTTACCTGAAGTGCAGTCATACTCTTTGACTCTCCCATCTTTGGAATCTTCAGGCTCTTGGGGCAGACTTCTATCCAACGCCCTTTCTCTTGGTAGCAAACGCAGGTCGCTTATCTTAGAACGTCCTCGGAAACATGGTCGGTTGACTTTCCCAACAAATATGCTCCATTGCTTCGCCAAATCAGTTCTGATTCAGCAGCAATGAGCATGTAAGTTAGGTCACCGAGGTTGTCGTCACGATCCATCATATAATACTTTCTTTTGAACTTATTATATGATTCAGGGAGTGATTGCAGAACCCAGTTCACAGCCAACTCATCGGGAAATGACACACCCAACATAATCAACCTACCGATGTGTGATTTCATTCCTAGAATGTGGGCACACACGTATTTACCATCTTCATGTTTCATATCCAATAGGGCCTTAGTGATATTGAACCTTTCAATTCTTCGATCTTGTGGGTTAGGGAGAACAATTGGAGGAGATGGAGGAAGTGAAGCATGATTTCTTGTTCCTCGATGGAATCGTGGAATATCATCTTCATGTGGAATGTTTGTTCCACGGGATTTGGGAAGACCATAGTTGTCGAACTTTGACATCTACAAAACGGGAGAAACAAATTCAAGTTAGTTGATCGATTGAGTCCTTAGTAAATCAACCAAATGAGACACTAAGGCTAGGACCCAACACAATACGCTACAACCTAGAAAAGGGATGCCGTAATCTAGTTGCAGAATATTTGAAGGTAAGTGAATGACGATTCACTAATTTCCACCATGAAAAACGAAAAAGAAATTTAAGTTTTAAATCTATGAAAACTCCTAGATCCTTTGAGATTCATTGAACTTTCAATGGCATGTTTAAATCTCGATTTGCCCCTCTTGTTTGTGACTGGGATGCCGAGGATCACAAAGTGGGTGTGAATAACCATGCAAACTTACACGGTGCCCTCACGTGTTACAGTCACCTATTCGATGTGCCGGTAAACCACACACGCTCCACCGAACTATGACAAACATTGAGTCACCCTTTGCTACCTTTGCTTAGAACCATTTAGTGTGTCGGTAAACCACACACGCTCCACTAACGTCTTCGCAAGGGTACAAAGTGTAATTTCATGGAGTTGCATCAATTCACTTTTGCCTAAGTAACTAAGATTGGGAATTTGCAAAACATTTAGTTACTTTGTATTTCATTATACTTATAATGGAAGGTTTCGTCCTATCCTACCCGTTCGGCTAACGACCCTCCACTAGTCAAGAGTGCGGTGGGTAAGAGTGGATACCCATTCAATCGCCATTTTATAGGCAATTTCCTTAAACACCCCTTATAGACCAGCTTCGTGAATGAGGCCTACTAACGGTAAGACTGACTTTTACTCATACGTATATATAATGTTAGACTTTTAATGTTATATATAGTATAGGGTGCATTTTTACACTTTTAAAATATTAGGTGGTTAACTTTAACAATTACACTTTTAATTCAATTAAATGGTTAACCTTGACTTTTATGGATTTATTAAGTCTCTTTTAATTATAATCCTTAATTAATTAATAAAACCATAAGGGAGTGATTTGAACTTTTCAAAACATTAATAGGGTTTTAGAATTTAACATTCCTAATCAACTTTTAAATTCCAAAACTTGAGGGCAAGTTTTGAAACCTTTTTCAAAACATCAGGGTTTTAACTATTTAAATTTCAAAACTTCAAAACCTTTGGGTTCAAATTTAAACTATAAAACCTAAAGGGTAAAGTATGAACCTTTTCATAACAACAAGGATCAAATAACAAATAATCTTTTAATTACATAATTATCCATATTTGATTTGTTTAATGATTTCTTGCAAAACAATTTATCAATTTACTCAAAATAATTAATCAATTATCTTATAAGGTAACAATTATCTTATTAATTGATAAATATCTTCAATTAGATAAAAAAAATATAGTCAAATATATCATATAATCGGATTAATATTGATTTAACATGATAAGGTAACTTTCCATATGCAAAAACAGCAAGAAATCCCGAGATAAGCACTATCTGACGAGTTGACTCGTCGAGTCACCCTGGACTCGGTGAGTTCAGCTATGGACTCGGCGAGTCCAGCCTCTAGAACACCAAAAAATCGAATTTTTTAGATATACAATGCATCAATACAATTGAAACCATCCTAGGCCTGGATACCACTGAAGGGTTTTGGTCATAAGACATCCTATGTGCTCATACAAACCCTAATGCTTGGATCTAGGTTTCTCTATTGTACATGCTTTGAATCCAAGACTATAAACCCTAATTCTAGCATTCAAGTAATCATATTAATATGTAATTAGGTTTAAGATCATACCTTGATTGTTATGTAGCAATAACAATCCCAAATCTCCTTGTAATGACTTTGGAAGGCTTAGAGTCACAAGTGTCACTCCTCTAATGGCTTACAAACACCAAGAGCAAATGGAGAAGGTATAAAGAGAGAGGAGAGAGGTTAGAATTCGTCCTTAGGACTCCTTGGGAAGGGATACACGAATTCATGAGCCAAGGGGTGTTTATATAGGTGTAGAGATAGGGTTTCAGTCATTATCCTTATCTAGTTGCTTATCCACAAAGCAACCCATAAGATAATACTTGAATCCTTATCATAGTCGAATTCTACGGCCTTATCACCTCAAATTCGTTCACCATATATTTAAGATAATCCTTACCTTATTTTGTAACTATCACATAATTACAAATCAGCCCCTCTAGTTTAATTAATTACACTTGATCATAAAATTAATTCCTAATTAATTATTGACCAATATTAATTAAACAAATATGATTTCTCCTTTAATATATTATTCTTATAGCATATTAATAAATCATAATATCCTCTCTCTCTTTATTTATTTCTCCAATCAAGTTGCTTTGGTGAAGGCAACCCAAAAGAACCATGCACCATCGGGTCAAGTACATACCAAAATAGTTATGGACTTAGACACTAATCCAACAGTAGCCACCTGGCCTTATACCCTGTTCTTGAAACTTTTGCTCTTTGAATGTTTTCAGAGTTGAAAGAAACTGCTTTCCATCTGCACTTGGTTCCCATGATGGATAGTTGCTCTGAAAGCTGTACCATTTTTTTTTTGTAGATGCGCCTTATGTAGCAATAGATTTTTTGCTAATTCCTTAGGTCAATCCTTAGGAAAGAATGAATGGCGGGTAGTTGAATTCTTAGGGTAAAATCCTAAGAAATAATTAAGATAATGTGGATGGGTAATTGGGTTGATTGTTTGATGGTTGAATATAATAATTATATTATTGTGGGTTGAAAACCCTATATGCTCACCAGGCTCCCAAGCCTGACCCACTCAGTTTTCTTTGTATCACAGGTATCGATACGAAGATATATTTCACTCAGAGATTAAAGAAGATGTAAAATCTTTAGTGTAAATAATGTAAGTTTTGTTTATGCTTATGTGTCTATATCGGAACATGACATCCCGAGATTTTGTTATATAATGAAAATACATTTCTTTAAAGAAATGCTTTGATAAATTTTTATCATATTTTGTAAACAAATTCCACAACTGTTTTATTTAAAAGATTACTTTGATTTTAAAAACAAAGCATAAACAAATTGGTCTTTTCTGGCCGTGAAATTGGGGATGTCACACTAGGAAAGTTGGAGGTGATGAGAAGAAGAAAAGAAGGAAGTTCGAGTTGATGAAGAAAGAAAGAGAAAAAGCTTAAAGGTGATGTTGGATTCGACTGCCATTATTGTAATAGAGCGAATCATATAGCATCTGAGTGCATGCTTTGTAAGCGTGATGAGAAGAAGAACAAAGTGAAAGATGAAGCTTATTATATGGAAAGGCTGGAAGAAGTTCATGCAAAAGCTAAGGGTTTGTCATTGGTGGCTAAGGGTGTAGATGATGAAGATGGCTCTTATCAAATTTGGTCGTCAGGTTTGGATGATGTAGAGATGAGAAACCCTACAGGCGGGGAAATGTTTGTTGTGAACATCTAGATGCTAATGATCTTGTTAATATAGTTAATAAGACTTTGACTGTAAATGAACAAATCAAAATTTTGAAAAAGATTGAGAATTCAACTTCTGACTCTCAAAACAAATTTGTTGATATCGAAGATGATAATAACGGTGAAATTGAAGAAGAGGAAGTTGTAGATTATTCTCAGTTATCTGTCATTAATGTCAAAACATTAGCTAAAGTTAAAGAAAAATGTCATGATTCAAATTTTAAAGTTGACAAAGACCAACCCTCAACTTCGAAGGTTTTTAACCCTAACCATGTGACTGTCGAAAATAGTCAGTCTGACAGTAATGATGATGACGAGGTTTCGAAGGAAACAATTGATCCAAATGTTTCAAAAGAAATAAAAATTCCTCGAAGAGTAAAAGATCAGGTGTATGAAGAAACAAATAAATTTGATGAAATCATGAAAGAAAAAGGTTCACATTATCTTGAACCTAATTCTGTGGTGTATCCAAACTTCACGTGTTCAGATAATGTTGTCTTTCCAAACCAAGTTTTTGTTACCAAGGGCAATGGTGAAAGTGTGAAACCAGAAATAAACAAATTGGTTGAAGAGGACAATAAGAAAGCTTCGAAGGAAGGATTTTTCTCAAATCAAAGCACAATTGAAAACAATCTTACCAAAAACTCATACACTTTTCAAAGACAAAAACCAAGTCGAACATGGGTGGCTAAAACTGAAACGTCAAAGGTTGAAAAACAAACAAACATTAAATTGTTTGAAAAACAAAAGGAAAAAGGTCAAAGTCAAAAAGAAAAGATTCAAAAGATTTCGCAAGAAAATGGAATTTCAGTAACTAAGGCACGTAACAAGGTGTAACATCCCGGAATATCAAGAGTAGAGTTGAAGGGCTAAAAGTGTAAATTTGAAGGGCAACTCAGCGAGTCCAAAGATGGACTCGGCGAGTAGGGTCCCGACTTTGGTCGCATGTCAAGTGGCCTACTCGGCGAGTCCAAAGATGGACTCGACGAGTAGGTACTGAGTGGAAAAAACCCTAAATCCGGGGGATGAGCCCTATTTAATGGACATTATACCCTCTCCACAGTCTCTTTGATCTCCCTTGAAGTCCAGAAACCCTAGAAAGCGGGATTGTGGAGGATTGGAGTGCATTTGGAGCTTGGGGAAGTGCTTGTTGAAGAAATCTTGAAGGGGAAGAAGCTTGGATCAAAGGGATTTGCTTAGATTTGGATTTCTTGCTGTTGGGGGCTTCATTTTGAGGTAATATCTCGTTCTTGGGCTGTGTTCTTTTAGATTCATCATTTCAGGGTTGTGTGGGAAGCTTAGATTTGTGGTATCTTGAGTTTGAAGGATAGATCTGAGGTTGCTACCTCAGATCTGGGGTGGAGAAGGTCTT
The DNA here is from genome assembly GCF_052625555.1 of Lactuca saligna. Lineage (NCBI taxonomy): Eukaryota > Viridiplantae > Streptophyta > Magnoliopsida > Asterales > Asteraceae > Lactuca > Lactuca saligna. Next base: position 7,571,218 of record NC_136425.1, on the reverse strand, counting down.
AAGTGCATTAAAGTCCTTATTCTTGTGTAATTGATGGAGCTATCTTGTCCCAAACCCAAACCCTAGAGTGAAAATGCCTAGATCTTCTTAGATTCACGTAAACATTGCCACTTTACGTGATGGATGGCCTTAGGAGAAGTAGATATATGGTTTGAATCATCTGCATGGCTTGGAAAGCTTATGTATGGATTCAGACCGGGTGGTACTCGGCGAGTCAAATGGGTGGACTCGACAAGTTGCTTGAAGAAAGACTGGAACTCGACGAGTTGGAAGAACAACTCAGCGAGTTGGATGAAGATGGCCCGGAACTTGGTGAGTTAGAAGAACAACTCGACGAGTAGGTTGAAGATAGTCGTAGACTCGACGAGTCTGTTCTTGGACTCGGCGAGTCTAGTCGTAGGGTCCAAGTTTCTTTTGGAAGTGTTGTGACTCGGTGAGTCAAGGGGCGACTCAGTGAGTTGTGTGCGAGTGGGCTCAAAGTTGTTGGACTTGGCGAGTCTCGGGGTAACTCGGCGAGTTGGGTCACGAATTGAAGGAGGTTCTGTGTATGAGGACTCGGCGAGTCATCGGGTTGACTCGGCGAGTAGAGTCAGTCAGGGGTAGACTTTGACTTTGACTTTGACCAAGGGTTGACCAGTTGATTTCCAGGGGTAATTTGGTAATTATTGGTATTTATTGGATTCAGTCTTTTGGGTATTGTCAGTGTTGGAGTTCGGGTCGGAGGCTGCTGCAGCGTGATCTTATCCTTTCAGTCAGCAGTTGCGAGGTGAGTTATCCTCACTATATTAACAGGGTCTAAGGCACCAAGGCCGACCCTTTATCGGATTGAGATCCGGGTATCTGTTGTTATGTTATTGCTTTGATATGTTGCATCCGGATAATTAGGATGGTATTTGTTAGAGACCTGGTTAAGGTCGGTATCCTGATATATAGGATGATGCTATGCTAGTGACCGGTTAGGTCGGTATCCAGTTAGAGTATGTTGTGTTATGTGATATGCTAGATCGGTTTGACTGAATATGAATTGTTATGTGATTGTATGTTTATGTGCACATGGTTGTTTGATCTGGAGTTGGGTTGAGGTGGGTCCTGCTTTGTGCTGTAGGCCAAGATACCCAGGGCGGACTGGTTGTTCCGAAGGCCCAACGAGCGGTCCGGATAGGCTGTAGGCCCCACGAGGGCGGACCAGACGTGCCGAGGCTCGGAGAGTGGACCAAGCCGACTGAAGGCCCGATGCGGGCAGACCAGTCATACTGTAGACTCAGAGAGTGGACCAGGTGGGTTGAAGGTCCGGTGCGGGCGGACCAACCACACTGCAGACTCGAAGGACATGATTGGACTCGAAGGGTGGACCAGGTGAACTGAAGGCCCGACACGGCGAACCAGTCTCACAGTAGACCCGATATGCATGGCTGTTCTGTGATTTCATATGATATGGCATGTTATGTCTATGGTATATGTGGTTGGTATTTTGGGGGTATCTCACTAAGCTTTCGGGCTTACAGTTGTGGTTTAATGTTTTTCAGGTTCTTCAAGAGACCGTGGCAAGGCAAAGGCGTGATCGTACCGCTCCTCGTGTTTATGTTTTATGAAATGGACCTGGGAATACTCTGATAATAAATGTATTGAAAACGTTTTTGTAATAACTTAATGAATTGGGTTGTTTTTGAAAAGTTTAAATTTTATTGAAATTTTGGGTCGTTACACAAGGTTTATTGGAATACTTATGTGTCTAAAAAGAAACAACAAAATCTTTCATCTAAAAATTCTGACAAGAAATGGTCTAAAACTGTAAAGACAACATCACGAAATTCATTTTTTGGTGAAAAGAAATCAATGTCAAAACCTTCAAAATCACAAAAATATTTTTCTAAAGACAAGGAACATGTTTCAAATTCAAATCAAAAGTCAAAAGTTCAAACTTCTTATCATGAAAATTATGTGAAAAATCAACAAAAAGGTTTTGTTAAGAATTCGAACAATCCAAAGTTTTCACAAAATAATTTCCAGAGAGTGATTTTTGAATAAACGCAAAAAAGAATTATCATCGGGTTCCTTATCAAAATCAGTTTTCAAATTCACAAACATCTTTTCCAAAGAATAACGTTGGTTATCAAAGCCGATTTCAGAATCGTTATAATCCTCATGTTTTGACAAGAAAGCCAACAAGATACTTTGAGAAATCAAAGTTCAAGGGAGGAGAAATGAATCTTTTAAGCCTGATAAAACTCATTTTCCAAACCCACATTCGAAACAAACTGCAAAGGCTTCCTTTGTAAAAGGGAAAACAAATGTGCAAAATATCAATCATTGGTTGGAAGGAAACAGGAAGCATTTTCAATCCGGGAAGTTCTCTTAAGAACAGATTAAGGATGCATATGAGAAATATTTGAACGAATCATCAAATGGAAGTTCTTCTTCACAAGAATCACATCCTTCCGTTAAAAAATGGAAAGAAATTTCGAAAGAAAAAGTCAGTAAGAAAGAACCTAAGAAGAATGAGGTGCACGTTGATGTTGACTTTAAATCTTTGAATGATTACATTTTGATACCCTTACCTAATGACGTGGACTTAATTGATAGTGTCAAAACAAAAGTTCGAAACTGGATAATTGGATCTTCATTACATCAAGCATTTTATTCTAATAACCTAGGACCCAAACGACCTTGGGAACCTAAATTCTTTAATTGATTGCAGGTTTTGTGTGACGAGCAATACGATGACAAATGGTATATCGACAGTGGTTGCTCTCGTCACATGACTAGGAAGAAGGAAAACCTGAAAGATTTTCAAACTCTGGACAATGCTGGTGTTGTGAAATTTGGAAATAACAAGTGTCAAGTCAAAGGTTATGGGAAGGTGACAAATGGGAAGTCCACAGTTAACAGAGTTGCTTATGTCGAAGGTCTTCAGCACAATTTGATCAGTGTTTCGCAACTTGTTGTGGGCACTGGCAATCAAGTTTTTTTTAATGAAGAAGGCAGTGTAATCTCTAACATCGAAACAAAAGAAGTTCTTCTTAAATCCAAGTGAAAAAGAGATATGTTTACACTTGACATCAATCCAATTGTCGGTGTTCCTTCTGTTTGTCTTCTTTAGAAGGCTTCCACTGATATAAGCTGGTTGTGGCATAGAAGACTGTCACATATGAATTTTAAAAATATGAACAAATTAGTGGTAAAAGATCTAGTTCGAGGTTTGCTTGTGTTAAAATTTGATAATGATTCTCTTTGTGTAGCTTGCGAACAAGGAAAACAACATAGACAATGTCATCCGATTGTGATAGATTCAAAGATTGTCAAACCTTTGGAACTTCTTCAGATTGACCTTTATGGTCCTTCGACAGTTGAAACACTCAACAAAAAGAGGTACATTTTGGTTATTGTTGATGATTTTTCTAGGTTTACTTGGGTATACTTTATTCGTTTGAAATCATAAACAACCCAAGTAATGATCGACTTTATCAAACATATTGAATTAAGTTTGATAATGCATGGACTTGGTATCTAGTATGACACCCCCAATGAAAAAAATGATGTTCAATAAATCAAAGCTTGAACACAATAATAACACAATCTATGTTTTATTAATAAATAAATGGATTTCCAATCGCCTACTGTGACTTCCTGTTTTGTAAGGATAAGGGGGGAGGGTTCGTCCTTTAAGCGATATGCTAAGATACCGAAATACATAACATACCCTTTCTTGGGCAACTCCTAGCTGAACTCCCAAAATTTAAACATTGGACCTCCTATATAAGATCCTAGTACCTTACCCAGTAGACCACTAGCCAACTCTTAGTTGAAACCTCAAGACTTGAACATTGGACCTCCCATATGGGAGGTCTACCTTACCCGATAGACCACTGGTCAACTCTTAGTTGAAACCTCAAGATTTGAACATTGGACCTCCCATATGGGAGGTCAACATGTTGCCTAGTTAACCACTATTGAAAGACCCCAACTTTCGTATATTTGAAAGACCCAAACTTTCATACTTCACAATATCATTACTCCAAAACATGCTACTTGCATATTCATAAAAGCAATATTTTACATTGATAAAGGGATTACAAACTATTGGATACAAATCGTCTATTACAAAGTATATATATATATATATATATATATATATATATATATTACATAACTACCCAGGATATTGTAATTTATACAAACATAAACTGAAGTACAAAAGTAATATTACAAACTATTCTAAATCTTTCAACAGTATGCGAACATACTAATTACTTATCACTTGCAATTGTTAAACACTGATAGGGTAAGCAGTGACGCTTAGTGAGTTCAATAATAGATACAATATAACGTTATGCCATATATATACTTCAATGTGGCAAAAGCAAAAAGGAACAACAAAACATATGTGAAATCATGTGACAAGCGTTCATATCAATCAAAGACTTTATTCAAATATATACTTTTCAATGCTTGATATACATCAATAAAACTTTGGCCCAAATGGCATAGAAGACATGCAAATTTCTGATTAACATCTTGTTAGATTTCAGGCTTATAGTCCTGTCTAACCATTTGTCAATGCCATAGAATAGAAGTCATTCTCTTACGGAGACATGCTCTACATGGCCAGAGGCTACGTACCAGTACCAATGTGAATCTAAGTCCTTTCACTGATCACATGGTCAAAGGTATTACAATTGCTATAAACATAGCGAATAAAATAACACGGGAAAAAAACTCAGAATAATAACATCTGAAAAGCACATAGCACATATAACACATAACATACAATTGTTCCTATATATTGAACTCACCTTAAGTTAACCGGGGGTTAAAATAGTAATTTGGACAACACTTCGGCTTTAAATATGACTTTCTATGTTGAAAACCGGGATTGTCCGCTTTGGGCCACTCAGCACGAGGACTTCCCAGGGGGTCACCCATCCTGGTACTACTCCTGCCCGAGCACGCTTAACTGCAAAGTTCTTATGGAATCTGCTGCCCTCACGGCTTTAAAACGCGTTGTGATAGGGAAGGTATCCACACCCTTTATAAGAAATGCTTAGTTCTCCTTCCCAGCCGATGTGGGATCAGATCTAACCCACTTTCACCCCCCATTATAGGGTTCGACGTCCCCGTCGAACACATCGACCCATGCCCTGACTTTGATACCATTTGTAGCACCCCCCTCTAGCACGTATCACAATATTGTCCGCTTTGGGTCACTCGACACGAGGACTTCCCAGGGGGTCACCCATCCTGGTACTACTCCCGCCCGAGCACGCTTAACTACAGAGTTCTTATGGGATCTGCTGCCCTCACGACTTTAAAACGCATTGTGATAGGGAAGGTATCCACACCCCTTATAAGGAATGCTTAGTTCTCCTTCCCAACCGATGCGGTATCAGATCTAACCCACACGGGTTGATGTGTTCGACAGGGACATCGAACCCGATAATGGGGGATGTTACAAATGGTATCAGAGCATTAGTTTAAGCGAACTAGGAATATGGATTTATTTCTAGACTTAAACTTAGAATGCTAAGCGATGATTGTGAGGTGTGAGCACTAGATTATTTTAGGAATTGTGCCTAAAATGCTTCTATGTGCTAAATACTTGTGCCTGATATGCTGTTATTTATTCGGATCTATGGTTTGTTGCCGACCGGATCTGGAAACCTTATGTGTTTAGGATTCTAAGCGTTTAGCTACGATATTAGAACTAGCATATAAACGTTTCGGAGTGATAAGGATGATTTAAACGTCAATCTTAAGTAAAGGTCTAGATTCACCTTATTCGGTGTATAGATCAAGATGGCAAGAACCCGTAGCGGAAACGTGAATGCAAATGGGAACCGAAACCAACCCCCAGTGATTGAGCAAATACTGGTTGTGGTAGCCGCTGCTGAGCCAATAACGATGGCCGGAGTGCAAGCGATGATCCAGGCAATGTTGGATCGTCAAATGGAGGAAACCAGACGTTTGATCCAGCAAAATCGAGAGGAAGCGACTATTCAGATCGAACGGCCCGAGTTGAATGAAGGGCAGACTGAGGAGGAGAACTACAGTGGGACTGTTGGTCAAGTCAACCCACCAATAGTTCGACAAAACAACCACGACGACGAAGTCGAGAGGAATGGATGCAAATACAAGGATTTTCTAACTTGCAAGCCATCGACTTTCACTGGAAAGGAGGATCCGATCGGGGTAATGGATTGGATCTCGGAGATGGAATTAGCTTTCATGACATGCAGTTGCAAGGGAAAACAGCAGACCACATTTGCAGTGCGTCAGTTTCGAGGAGGCGTTGTTCGTTGGTGGAATACCTTGGGGAAGACTCTGAGCCCCAATGAGCCCTTGCAACTAACATGAGCAAAATTTCTGGTGCAATTCAAACGTAGGTACTGCTCAGCCCAAAATCTGCTAGAGCTAGAAAACCAATTCCTTACCTTGAAGAAAGGAAGCATGTCTGTTGATGAATACACCAACAACTTCACAGATAAGATGGAGTTCGCATTACGCCTTGTTCCGGATGAGCTGACGAAAGTTGACAAGTATGCAAAAGGACTTCCACGGGAGTACGCGGTGCCAGTGCGTCAGGCACCTACTTTGGAGGCAGCTATCTGGGCTGCCAAGTCGGTTGAGGAGATGATCAAGGGAAGAGCCGCCAACAAGACCGAGGTTGGCGAAAAGAGGAAGTTTGAGGGGTTTGCGAAGCCCGATGAGAGAAGCAAATCCAGTACCAAGAAGTTTAGAGGAGGAGGGAGTGAAGGAAGATGGTGCGAGAAGTGCAAAAAGAAACACTCTGGAAAATGCAGTGAGGAAGTAACTTGTTTCAAGTGTGGGAAGCATGGGCATTATGCCAACGAGTGTAAATTCAATAAAAGGGTGTGTTACGAATGTAATGAGGAAGGGCACTTCAAGCAAGATTTCCCAAAGAGAGAGGGGGCTACAAAGCCAAATGTGTCGCCAAAGCCAAAGGCGAGAGCATTTCAAATGATCCTTAATGAAGCGGATGACAATGCGAGGATTCAGGAGTGACGGCTTGACATCCAAAGATCGAGTTATGAAGTAGCCAAAAAATCGTATGATGTAGCCTGTTAGAGACATAGTCTAGGGTGAACTTGAACACCTATGTAATAGTTTCAAGGAATAATAAAAAAACCCTTCGTTTTGATATTTGATGTGTTAAGCTGTTATGTGATTTTCTTGTGTGGTGACTTGGAAAACTGCGGGACAATACCTGAGACGAGTATGAGTAGGCGTGAATGGTAGTAGAGGCCTATACTACCGGAAGCACAGGACTCACACTTGGATCAGGGAAAGTCACAAGGTTACCAAGAAGCCAGTAATTGATTTCGTTTTATTCAAGTATGTCGTTACCATTGTTTCGGTAATGACTAAGAAGATTGTTGTTATCCCGACCCTAGTGGTCATGTCACATTGAGTCCGACTACGATGAGTAGGTTACGTGGTTTAGAGAACCAAGTTTGATGTAGCATCCGAATTTAACCAAACAACTGAAATCAAAGCGACCAATAGAAGTATCGGCTCGACGCTAAAGAAGTTAGTAGCTAGAAATGCTACATGTTAAAGTGTGATTATGTCACATTAGAACATGAAGGAAGGCATAATTTGTTTTAGAATTTAACACTAAGAGACCTGAGTCTAAACGTGAAACACATGATGATACGTCGTAATCTGGAGTCTAACCTGAAGAAGATAGCAGGTGCACAATTAAGTACTGCTTACAGACAATAAGTCTAAAAGATAGACTTGAAGGATTATAGAAGTTACAATTATTACCTAGGATGAAGAGATAACGTATGGAATCATTATACTTTCCTGTTTCGTTGATGATTCCGGGACGTAATCATCCTAAGGGGGAGATAATTGTAACGCCCGCAGGTCCGGGCTAGTCAATTTAGAGACAATAGGGGTCGAAAATGACTTTTCGACAAAAGATTATTTAGAATAAATAATCTTAACCAAGCTGTAGAATATGTCACAAGGTTTCCGTACATATAAAGAACGCCGAAATCCGAGTTATAACGAAGAAGTTATGGCCCGTCGAAGTTTCACGACGGAACCGGCACGACACCCGGAAGCGTAAATAGTGAATTTACGATGGAGGACTTTTTAGCCTTAGTGATCTAAATGAAATTCGTATAATATGTTAAACTAAGAGTGTCAATAAAAAGAACGCCCAAATCTGACTTCGTATGAGGAAGTTATGATTTTTCTAAGATTCGGCTTAGCAGTGTACAACCCGAAACTCGAATTTTAGTTCGAGCGGTTTTTGGCTTACGCGACCTAAATGAGAGTTGAATATCTCATTAATAGGAACTCAACGGAAAAAAGACAGACGAAAACGGAATCCGTATGAAGGAGTTATGAATTCTTCACGGTCATTTAACAGTCTAAATGCCTCCTACTGTTAAATTTGAGATCGGTCAATAATTAGCCGACGGAGTCTAAACGAAAGTTGTAGATCTTGATTTTACCTACGCATGGATATAAAGAACGTCGAAAATGGAGCTTGTATGCGAAAGTTATGATTTTTCTAAGTTTGAAGGCTGATACGCGATAGGGGTGACGTGGCACCACCAGAATTGGACACGTGGCACCACCAGAAGGGTGCCACATGCACCAACTCGGCGAGTCATGACTCAGACTTGGCGAGTCCATCAGGTTTTTGCACTATAAATAGAGGTGCCGGGTCTAGCCTTTTCTTCACACCTCCCAAACCTTCTTTCTCTCTCTAAACTCTCTCTCTAAGCCTCCTTAACCCCCTAAAGCGTAGGGTAACTCCCTAGCACGAGGTGGAAGCCCCGGAGCGCCCGAAGGCTCCGAGAAAAGAGCCTTTCGGCTCGGGAAACGCTGCTCCAGCGAAGCCCGGTTTTGCGAAAAACCCGTTGTAAGTGAGCTACGCCTACGCTAATTTTAATATAGCTTCTAATTAGTTATAGTAACATTATTAGGACCTTAAAATAATTATTTGGGCTATTATTATGAGTTATATTGAGTGTTATTTAACGCTTATATAATAATAATAATAGTCAGACTATTAATTTGTCACGGATATCGGTAGACTAAACCCTAGTGGTGTTGATACTAGGTTTTATCGAAGGAAAGTTGTTTTGAGAGTATCGAAGCGCTGTCCGAGTGTTGAGTCACCACCTATCAGGTGAGTGCATAGTTACTTTCAGCTTACACATAGATATGAAGTATTTTATATAAATTACGTGCTATGTGTGCATATTATCTGAATACTTGCTATCTATGTTGGATGAACGTTTTATACATGTTTTCAATGATTTAAACTGTATATGTATTTTATATCTACAAAATATGTTGGGTAGAACATGGGTAGATGAATGATGAGGGATAAAAGTTGAAATATAGGAACATTAGTAGCATGGACCTAGTGCCCGATAGGTATACATTGGCAGCAGTGGACCTAGTACCCTATAGATGGGCACTAGCAGTTGCGCCACAACTCGTAGATGTTTCAGATCTACGGTAAACGTCCTAGCAGCTGCGCTCTAAGGACAATATCGGCAGCTGCGCCTAATAGGGAGCCTTATGACCATGACAGTAGCGTTTAAAGGTCAATACTGGCAGAAGCGTCTCATAGAAAATGTCCCAATTCTGGCAGCTGCGCCTAAGTGATAAGATTAGCAGCTGCGCTTGACTAATGTGTCATTGGCAACCATGGACTTCATGTTGTTTCCTTAGGATGATCCTTAGGAATGAATGAATGAGAAATAGCTGATTCTTAGGGTAGACCCTTAAGAATAAAGAAGATAATGGGGATGGGTAATTAGGTTGATTGTTTGATTATTTAAACATAATGATTATATTATTGTGGGTTGAGAACCCTATGTACTCACCAGGTTTCCCAACCTGACCCACTCAGTTTATTTATATCACAGGTGTTGATACGAAGTCACTTTACACTGAGAGATTTAAAGAGATGTAGATCACTAGTGTAAATAAATGTAAGTTCTGTTTATGCTTATGTTTCTGTATTAACGATGACATCCCAAACGTTTTGAAATGAATAAAATACGTTTCTTCGAAAATGTTTTAATAACATATTTATCATGTTTTTCTGTGAACAAATTCCGCAACATTTTTATGAAAAGAAGTATTCTGATTTTTATAAAGCATAAACAAAATCGGTCTTTTCTGGCCGTGAAAATGGGGATGTCACAGTGAATATATGAAATTAGGGTGAAAAAGTGTCAATTTTTCAAAGTTACCCGGGAAGGCTCGCAGCCTCCCTTTATATAGGGTGAGAGGGCTCGGACCTAGTGGCTGGGAGGTATCCACGTCGCACCTGCGAGGCTCGGTCCGGAGGGGGGTGACGAAGCAGATGCGAAGCAGCTCGGTGGCAGCAGCTGCGAAGGGCACGCGGCAGGAGAGGCGAAGGCCACGAGGTCGCTGCGAGGCTCAGATGTGGCTTCGATGCGAAGGGCGCGTCAGGGGCTCGTGGCTGCTTCGGATTGGGACATGCGTCGCTTCTTAGGCTGCACCATGTCTCCGGCTCGTACACGTAGCACTGCGAGGCGAGGCCACGACTCCGGTGATGCACCTGCTTCGTGCGAGGTGACGTGGCCGGTACTATTCATGTGAAATTCCTTGGTTTTCGGGCCTCGAACTTCTAAAATCCATAACTTTCGCATACGAGCTCCGTTTTTGACGTTCTTTATATGAACGCGTAGCTAAAATTACTCTCTACAACTTTTGTTTAGATTTTGTCGGCTAATTTTGACTTTATTTTTAATATTATAATTTTTAACAGACCGGGATAGGAAAATCCGTTAAAAATTCATAACTTCTTCATCCGACATCTGTTTTCGTCAGATTTTTTACCGTTGTACTACAAATGACGAGACCTTCGATTCTCGTTTAGGATTTATCGGTCAAATATCCCTCGATCTAAAATTCGAGTTTTTAACTGTCTACTGCTAAGTTGAAACTTTGAAAAATCATAACTTCCTCATACGAAGTCAGATTTTGGCGTTCTTTTTATCGAATTTCTCGGTTTAACGAATACTACGACTTTCATTTAGATTACTAAGGCTAAAAAGTAGTTAATCAAAAACTCACTTTTTACGTCATTCGGCGCCGTGCCGGTTTTGTCGCGGATCTTCGGTTGGTCATAACTTCTTCGTTATAACTCGGATTTCGACGAGGTTTTCACCTACAAATTTCTAACGAGATTGTCTACAACATCAAATAATAAAATTTTACTTATTTAAAATTTTATATTGTCACTAAATTTCACTATTTGACTTTTAATTGGAATCTCATAAGTCTTCCAATATTTTCTGAGTGATTCTAAACATAGTTTTACTTCATTTCTAGTAAAAACCATCTTGTTAGAACTCAACACTCAATTTCACATAGTATTTCACAATTTTATTCATTACAAAACACGATTTCAAAACGTGTATGTTACAACTATTTAATTCTTAAGTGAAACCACCAAGACTCGAACACTAAACCTCCCATATGAGAGGCAGTGCCATACTTTCTCATGGGCAATTGCTTGAAACCCCAAAACTTGAATATTGAACCTTTCTTTTAGTGTAGGACCATATTGGATCAAAATCTTACAAGATAAGGACAAATCTTGCACTCACAAGATGCAAACACTAAACTCATTAATATGTTTGATAACAACTCAATATGATTGATGTGATTGGGAGCTAATTTTAGAAGGAGACATTAAACAAGAAAATGAAAGGAACAAAGAACAACACATGTGAATTATGTACAATTAAGAAAGTGTGAGTCAAGTGGGACCATTAAGTTGTTTGTAAACATGGTGGCAATTTTGGTGTTTTTAAGTGTTGATCATGACCAAATTTAAGGAACGAGGAAAATGGTGATATCTTTTAAACATACAATACAAAATTGACTATAAAAGTTGATGGATTTAGGTAGAGGTGCCCAAGGATTAAAGTCTATTTGGCTTGATATATTAGTTATAACTTATATATATTACAAATTAAATTCATTTACTTTTATAAGAAAGAAGGGGATGCATAATGATATATATATATATATATATATATATATATATATATATATATATATATATATATATATATATATATATATATAAAAGAGATAAAAGAGAATAATTTAACGACGTTGTAATTGGTGGCTTTTTTTTATTCTAACATCTTGTTAAAATATCATATATATATATGGGTCGGTTAAAAAAAAGTACATCGTATTCAAATTAAGAATCTATCTACAAAGATTTGATTCTTAAATTAATACTAATTTACATACGCTTTAACATTTGAATCATTATAAAGAAAAAGATGTAGTTCATTTAAGACCATTTTGTATCTATGACAAAAAGTTTGATTAAAATAAAAATTTGCCAAATCTATAATTGTCATATAGCAAAAAAAAAAAGTTCTCATTTTGTAACCTTGTAACTGCACCAACAAATAATCTCGAAATCAGCCTAAGCGCCCCATAACCATGTCTACATGATTCCCAATCATAATTCATAAGTAGGGCTTCAATGCAAAACCATTAACTCACATAGAGGCACCAAGCTTGATTGAGTCTTGTAAGGCCTAGGCTACTCTTGACGAAAACACGTAATCGCAAGTATACGGTGTCGTGCAAGTAATATAATCGTAAGACTTGATATCAAACCCACATGGACTAATCCTATTATAAGGAAGAGTGAACTAGACAACTGATTGTAAAAGTGATTGATTTTATTAAACTAAAAAAACTCTTAAAATAAAATTAAACTAAATTCACCAAGGTAAAAATGACAACTAAAATAATCAAAATAAAGAAGCACACAAAAATTCAACAAAATTACAAGAGAAATAGGATTTGGTTGACTTATAAGGGTTCATTGATTCTTTTAATGCAATTAACTTGTCAAACCAATTATGTGAAAACGAATAACTTAACATAAACAAAAGTTATTAGGTCTCCCGATTTGATTTAAAAACATTCACACATATCTTTATGTAGTTCATGATTTTAAAAAAAACATTAAGTTCATTGGTTTTTTTAAAAATTCCCTAACACACATCTATGTTAAGTTTAAGCGAGATAATGAAACCGCATATTTTTATTCAAAAGATGTCACAAATAAAACTTCTCTCGAAATCAATATTGCATGTAAATATTAAAATTTAAACTAGACAAAATAACCCTAACTAAAGTTGATTAAGTGCTAATCAAAATCAAATTCTCCTATCAAAATTCATATTTTAAAAATAAACACATATTTAAACATGTCATTAGATTTCAACAAAATTGGTTCAAACAAAATAAAATACATTAAAATTACCATTTCACCCAAATCATCTAAAACCCTAATAAAAACTACTCCATTACACTGAAATTAAACACCACAAACAGATAAAAATTCAACATCATTATCATTGATTTTAATTCTAATCAACAAAATAAACTTAGTATAGTATCTAACCGCATAGGAATATACTTGGAAAAAAAATCAGAATAATAAAGAAAAGAAATCACCCAATTATGATTCGGTTACCATATACACCGATTTTGATTATGACGATGATGTTGGCTTCCAAAAAATTCATAACGTGATGAAGAATGATAAAAGTTTCTTGGTGGCTACCTAAGGATTTCTTTTTAACACTGTCCTGCAGTCGGTTCTTTTTTTTCTTCGTAGTAGATTTTTTATTTATTATTTATTATTTATTATTTATTATTTATTATTATTATTTTTTTTTCCGAATCTCGGGTGCGGTCCATCCCTTCCTTTTCACGTAGACAATTGTATAATTATAAAGCATAAGTACATGAACTATCCTCTAACTTTCAAGAATTGTGTAACATTACCCCTAGCCTTCAACTTTCAGTTTAGTACAACTTTAGCCCTTGATCTTTTAATTCAATTTTTAATTTTCAGCCTTTTTTTTCTAACAGCAAATTAACTTCAACTTTCATGTCGATTATGAGCAGGAAAACGACCGATTCAACGAAAACTCAAAACTTCAAACTTGTAGATAATTGTGTCTATTTTCCGGAACATCTTGAATCGCCTAAATCGGAACCCAAGGAGCCAGATATGATGAAAACACTGATATGCAGTCAATATGCCAAACATCTTTTATTCGCCTTTATTCGCTCGTGATGAATTTATATTCTTTCGAATCCGTCAATTCGTCAATTCCATGTTGAAACCATTTGGACATTATAATATGAGTCTAACTCCCACCAAAACTCGTAGAAAGCACGATGTGCTATATTTTGGATTTCGTACAAAGAAAACCAACTCTCACCAGCTTGTAGAATAAGTAGAGGGGAACTCAAGAAACTCGAGTTGCACTTGTGATAACAATTGGTGATGAAAGTCATCAATTCATATGAGAAACAATTGGTGCTATATTTTGGATTTCGTACAAGAAAACCAACTCCTACCAGCCTGTATAAATAGGAGGAGGGGACCTAAGAAGTTTAGGTGAACTTGTAAAAACAAGTTAATGAGTCGTCAATTCCTTTAAGAACTGTGAACTTTGTAAGAAGAAGCTCAACTCCGATCGTCCTATAGAATAAGAGATGAGGAACCCATACAAGACAGATGAAAAACCCAACCGAATGGACACAAAAATACCAACCGGAAAATATTAGGTCTATTACACTCATTAATGTAAATTTATATTTTTAAGCTAAAAAAATGATATAAATTGTAAAATCTGGAGACAAAATATAAGTTTTTAATTCATTTAATAATCGAAAAACGAGCACTAAACAATTAGAACCATGCTTGATTTGGGTTTGAGTCTCAGACCTAGACTTGTTTTGCAGTCAACTACAAGTCTACAACAACAATAACTATGTTCCATTTCATGTAATGTCAAGAGGTAAGGAATGTTAAATGTACTATATAATCTCACATGTATCCAAGGTTAGAGAAGTTCTTTCCAAAAAAAATGTACTATTTACAATGGTAATACTTGAAAGGGTAGTTTCTAGTTACATTAATTACATTAAAGTGACAGTACCCTTAAATCTTAATCACTTTCTAACCAACAGTGGCATCCCGACTAAAAAGAAAGTGCATTAAGCCGAGAAAAATTAAATATCGTCAATCTTTTGTTCCTACCTATCTTCCTATTTATATAAAACAATGACATGTTAAATCCACTAATTCTTTCTCTTAATCTTATTTCTTGATTTTAACACTTATCTTAATCCAATGAGTAGGAAGATTAGTAGAAGCAAAAACTAAGAGAATATTTGATTTCTCTTAAGCCGAACAGATTAATACGGACTAAATATACAAACTTGGTTTCTTTATAGAATATACACTTAAAAAAAGAAGTAATCATAAAACAAAAGCAGAAGACGACCAGTTTTATATACAATGCATATTGCAATATATCATCAAGCTTCATGATAGTACGAGAAGCTTCATGATAGTACGAGATCATAAGTTCTCAAGAGATCAACAAATCATCAATCGGTTAACTGATTTCTTGTTACTTTAAAGCGACTGTACCCTTAAATCTTAATCACTTTCTAACCAACATTTTCGACTTCAATTTCCTAATTGATTTATATACAACAAAGAATTTCCAACAGTTTCTTTGCAAAGGATCACAAATTTTAAACCAGAAACAGATCGACACATCGAATCATTCTATGGTTCTTGGTGGGCTTTGAGAGTGTCTATCATAAATATCATCAAAAGGAAGATCAAATTTTCCTCCTTCAATATCATCCATATAAAACGTCCTTGATAATAATCTGTTTTCACCCCTCCAATCAAACTGCTGATGATCATGTTCCTCAAAGCTTCTTTCCGAGATATTATCATTGTAGTCATTGTAATCATCCCGAGTGAAGTTCGGAGGCTCAATAAAGCTCGTCTGAGGCCCCACCCCTCGCGGGCCATCCCCCCTAGCCCACCACTGACTCCTGCCCGCCTGCCCGATGCTGCCCGAGTCATGATGTTGCAACACACTTCCACGTAACAGAGGAGCAGATGTTGATGTATCCATGTTACTCCCTATCCGATCATCGAAAATGCTTCCCCAGTTTTCATCATACGGGACCCGGTCCCGACCCAGGTCAGGCGGGTCCCACACGTTTGCCAGACTTTCCTCAACATCAACCTGCCCGGATTCCATGTCTTGTTGACCGATTGATGTATGATGATGATGATGATGATGATGAGCGGATGTGTGGTACCAGTCTAGAATGTAGGGGTGGTTCTTGTGGACAGGGTCAATGAGCCACATGCAATCGAGTTGATAAGCACTTCTTGAAATGTTTGGGCTTCTTGTGTCCCTTGAAAAGTAGCTGTTTGGGTCACCTTGGCCTCGAGGAGCCCATTGTTGCATATGGTCCAGGCCCATGTAGCCACCTGGCCTTATACCCTGTTCTTGAAACTTTTGCTCTTTGAATGTTTTCAGAGTTGAAAGAAACCGCTTTCCATCTGCGCTTGGTTCCCATGATGGATAGCTGCTCTGAAAACTGCACCATTTTTTTATAAGATACTGTTAGTCATTGGACGAGGGTATTTCAGACATTTAACACAAACTTGAGGATAGGGAATACCTTAGGAATGATTTCTCCATTTTGCCCTGGGAGCTTCTGTAAGTTCGGGAGGCGATATGTGGTGATCCGTACTTGATATTACCATGCTTTTGGAAGTCAAATGTACTAAAGCTGCAAAAATATATAATTATGGATTTTTTTTTTTGTATATGTAGAAATTTTAACAAATGAGAATAATAAAAATTATGTTAGATTAAAGAGAAAAAAAAATTATGGTGCATACAAACCTGCAAACATGACCAACTCCTTGAACATCAACAGTGAAGTCAGCAATAAACTGCAAAATATCATCAACCCGCTGCAGCATCGACAAAGTTATATTTAAAATTCAAATTTTGAAGGGCATTTTAGACATTTTAACAATGAATCCGGTCAAAATATTGCATTCTATATGAGATGGAGGGATACCTTTGGTACTACAAAGATAAGCAAGAATGGAGTTAAAAAGATTGAGGCCATCTCTTCCAGCAGCATCTTCCCAGTGTACTGCATAGCATAATAAAATACTTTGCCAAGTCAGCAACATGGTAACGAATAAAAGACGCAAATGCCCTCATCATACTAATCAGTGTATACAGCTCTCAATGGGTTACCTGAAAAAGAGTTTCAAACTCCACCCGAACATATTCAGTGTTTTCTTTTCCACGCCATTTTTTAGGCATATAATGAGTATGTTGGACAACAAGAGACATAGTGCCATGTGGATCAAGTACAAGAAGCTCATCTGAAACAGCAGCTCGACTAATAGCAGTGATAGCTCCAAAAACAGCTCCATACCAGAACAGATTACGCCCAAAGATCTACAAACATAACATGAACAACTTCAGTCAAAGCAAATCAGTTTGACTTTAATCATGTGTAAGAAAAACATTACATGGCCTTCAAGCAGAGACTCCTCAAGGAAAGCAATGATGATCAAGATTGCAGCAAAGCCACCAGAGACAAAAGATACAAACTTTGCAATGATTGATAGAATTGGAGATGGGAATTGTTTTAAATAATCAGAAGCGTGTGTAACACTGCTGTTGATTCGGTGCTTGAACAGATGATCCACCTTCAAGAACATAAGATTTCAGATAAAAAAAAAACATTAATAGCAAAGAAAAGAATTGTCATAATAAGTAAAAGAAATTAGGGAACAAGATTACCTCGTTGAATTCACGGAATATCCATTTTGAAAGATTTGACCATCTTCTTGATGAAGCTGTACTAGGATGATTGTAGAACTGTTCAGCATGTCTTAGAAAAAGATACACGAGCATAAACACAACCAGAAATGGAGAGAGGAGAAGCATTGCAATCCCAACCACCATTAACCTTTTCTTTAACGTATTGCGATCGCTTACAAAGTCCTTTCTGATACAAAAGTTTCTGCACAAGATTCTATATAATTTCAGCATACACATCTAATCTGGTAAGCTATATATGTCTGTTTCTTTTTGACTTAATACAGAAAGAACAAACCTATCAAACATGATTCATAAGAGAGAGATCACGAACCTATCAAACATGCTATGCAATATGCACCAGTTTAGAGTCCATTCAAGGGTCTTGGTTAGCATGAGGCAATAACGTGTACCATTTGGACCTTTCTTGACGGTGGGCCCCGCACCCGGGACCCACGAAGATATCGGGAAGCTTAGCACCCCTTTGTTCAGCATGCCAATTAAATAATTTTCCTTCCTCATCAATCGCATCACAATATCATGAGCAGAAAGATCCTTCACCACACATAACTGCTGTGATTCTTGAATTTGAACTACCTTTTCAAGAATCGATGCCCATGGTGTTGTTTGCATCTCATTATCAGTCACACCAAGACTTGCAAAAAAAAAAAAAAAAATTCAAAAAAGTTAGAAACTTCAGTTATTAAAATCGAAAAGACATATCACTTATTAACTTGATCACGTGCTACAAATACCTGTTAATGTAGAATTGGCGTATTTCTAGTGTATCCTTAAGCTGTACAAAGAACCTTAAAAAGCAAAAGATCCAGTAAACAAACGTGATTCCAAGATAACCAAGGATAACAACTTTAAAAGGAGTTAATGGTGTCAATGGATGTTGATGAAGAGCCTCTTTAGCAAGATCACATGGTTTTATCCCGGATTCAACTGCATCCATTCCACATTTTGCACTTCGAAGACCATTCCAATCAACAAATAGTAAGAAAAAACCAGAGAAACATATGGTAAAAGCCAAGCTCAAAAGTTCAACAATCCACTTAATGATTATGCACCAAAGACCTTTCTCACAGTAGTAGCTATAAAGCCTCTCAAAGAAGAGATCTAAATCAGCAATTGGTTCGACTTTCAAGCTTTCACCATTAAGAAGCCCAGAAGGGCTTTCAGAACCTGGACTTGGTGCTCTTTGGTAATCAGACAACTCGATTTCAGGGGGAACATCGTTCACAAATGTTGTATAAGATGATTCTCCAAGCAATTTTTGTTTCAGATTCTGGAGAGCGCCTTTTTGCCCACCAAACATCATTCATATATTATGTTTATAAATATGCATAAACAGAAGCAAGTCGTCCATCCCCCAAAATAAATTACAAGATGATCCTGAAACGCAGAAGAGGATCACTACAAGACCCCACAAGTTAACATGCCCAATAAGTTTTGAAGTATCTGTTTAGATATAGAATCACTAACCAATTCAATCAAGTTTATGCAATGTCAATATATTAGATGTATCAATTTCTCTCACAAAACTAAAGTTCCAAGAAATCAGCAGCACCTGGCAAAGATAAAAATCATCAACTTAATAACCAGAATTGCATCACAAGTTAAGAAAAAAGTGATTCAAGGGTTGCAGAATAATGTAAAAACAATACAAAGATTGTATCTTTTATAAGTATTATGTCATCCAATAGCGAGTTGATGTTCTTGAAAAATATTTGGGGAATAATCTGTTGTCAGATAAACTAAACCCACATCAAAAGATTCAATAAATTCCACCTGGGTTGCATAAAACTAGTGTATAATCTGTGCTATTTTCTTGGAAAGCCTGGATATCAAAACTTTAAAGCAGTTTACCTGTGGGAAGACAAAACGACAAACCACCGTTCACCGAATTTATAGATTGATTATAACAAAGAAATCTTTGCAGTGTAAAGTAAACCCCAGAAACCTTAATCGACGAAACAATGAAACCCCAAAAACGATTGAGCAATTAATTAAGTGTGTGACAAAAAGAAGAAAACGATTGGAAGGAAGGAAGCAGAAAGGAGAGCAAAAGAGAAATCCGGTTGTGATTGCGTGAAGGGAAAAATCGAATTTTTTTTTGTTTTTTGGTTTCTCCCCTTTCTTTCTTTTTTTATGCTGTATATTTCTTTCAGTCCAAGAAGCTTTTTTTTCATCTACTGATTCTCTCTCTCTCTCTCTCTCTCTCTGGAGACTTTGATTTAACAAACAAGATGAAGACGTGAGAATGATAATTACTCTTTGTGTTTCCTCGTAATCCTCTGAAGTTTACAATTCTATTTCCACCGATGTATATCTATCTGACTATCTATCGCCTTCGGATTAAAACTAGGCCCAATGGGCTATCAATTAAAACTCATAGTAAATGGGCTGGGCTCTGATTCGCCACCAACGGCTAATTATTAAATACCATACCAAAATTATAATTTAAACCTAATACCCCAACGGTCATAATTTACAACTATATATCAATACATATATTTTTTTTTTTATACCTTTGATAAAATTTGATTCTATTGTTATTTCTCCAGATAAAAAGTTCATCAATAGTGTCTGTGAATCTGATCGAAGTGGTGGAGCTTGGGTTTCTCAAAGAAATCGTTACTTGATTACGATACAACAATATAATCAGGTATTTTGCTTTTATTTATTGATTTTTGCAATTTTGTATTTGTTTTTTTTTCTTGCAGGGGAAAATATTTAAAGCACAATAAGAATCAACACTGAGAGATTTTTGTAAGTATTTTTTGCTAACTTAATCATATCAAATGCTTTTAATTTCAGCAATATAAAAAGATGCATACATAGAATCAACTTTACAATATATTCATTTTAAAAAGGTTAAAGGTCAAAAAGTCAAAAATCATTAATAGTCTTAGCATATAACATTACACTTGATTTTTTCGGATGCAAATAAAGCAACATCGGTTTATAGTGGTCAAAATTTAAATATTTAAGATTTGGGGTTAAAACGTGATTTATTTTAGCATAAAAAGTACACGAGACTTTTTGGACCCAAATAAAGAAAACCTTAATTTTGGAGGTCCAACTTTAAAAGTTATAGACTTGAAGGTGTACAAAAGAAACATAAACAGTTACATACGCCTCCCCTCCCGCGTCCACGTCGGATTTTGGCGCGAACGCTGACCTGTCGATTACACACGTCAGCTCCCACGTAAGCATTCGCGCCAAAAAGAAAACCCTATTACTTTGCCATCGCTCTCTATCGTTCCCATCTTTCACTCGTTTCCTCACAACACACACACCCCATCTGACGAAATGGATTCCGCCGGAGCTTCTTCCTCGCCGTTTGAATCGTTCAAATCAAAGAAAGTCCTTCGCTCCTCCGTCAGCAAACAGCATTCTGCCGATGAAGCTTGTGGAACACCAGATCAGAGTCCGTGGAGCTCCAAAACTCCTGAAAAGCCCACACATCCGCCTCGAAGATCTCTCACCCGCGGCCAACCATTGCGCTCACTGCGTCAAGTCAAGGAAGCGGCCAAGCAGCTCCGAAAATCAGATCTGAAGTCTTCTGTTCCCTTTGACCCGTTAGAATCCTCCGATATCCCAAGTGAAACCCCAATCACGAAACCCAAAACCCCCAAAGCCCTTCCAGAAAGGTACATGTCATTTTCCCCATTTTGAATAGTATTTCTTCTATTTCAACTAAATGCTGATGAATCGAGTATTACCCTTGTTTAGGTTCGAAATATTGGATAAATTCTTTAATAGCTTGCAATCGTCAATAAGAATTCTTCACTTGAAAGGATCTGCGTCGACGTTTACAAACATTAGCCGTGCGGTTGAGAGTTTAACAGACAGGTATATGAATCTAATCGCTCAAATCGTCTATATGGTATGATGGGATTGTGGGCGAGTTTACTAATTTGTTTTTCTGGCGTATTTGATTGTACAGGAGGTTCACCCATCGTCATCTTGCTCAGCTCAAGTTTATTCTGCCTGAGGGGATCGAGATAAAGAAGATTCTTCTTCGCGATGACCAAACTAGTTGCATGAAGCCAGATCTTGATGTGACTTTGAACTTCAGCATTGTGCAGGATGATGAAAAGCTCAAATCAGAGAACAAGAATATACAGATGAAGAAATTGTTTCGATCCCGGCTTGTGAGCTTCCATAAATCAAATCCCGAGGTATTGATTTATTGACTCGCTTGATATTAAATTATTTTTTTGCTTATGTATCAAAGTTTACGAGTTGATGTGATTAATAATGCTTCTTTTTAATTAGGGAGATGAAGTTCCAGAGGAGATGTTACCCGAGCCATTCAATCAATCGAACTGTGTGACATCTTCAAATGCCATGAAAAAACCCAATTTGAGCTCAGTTAAGGTTAAGGATACCGTTTCCCAACAGCAACAGAAGACAGTGGTAGCATCTCATATGCCTCAATCTTTCAAGAGATGCTTCTCAAAGCAAGTTTCTGACCATAGTTCCACCAAAATAGCTTGTGTACCCATTGCTCCATCCCCCATTAAAATGTGTTCAAAGCTACCTGAAACTCCACTCAAGAGCTTTTCAAAGAAGGGAGATGATGGAACTCCAGCCAAGCTTATTTCGACTCCAATGAGTGCTACACCAGCACAAGCAGCTTATCGGCCCGTAAGGAGTATTATGACCCCTGATGATGATGGATATTCAGTCATGTCTCCTACCAAATCAACGCCTACCAAATTAACAAGGCGCTCAGGTGGTAGAAGATCAATAACGTTTGACACTCCTGTGAAGAACAAAACGCCTCCTATCAAAAGGGCATCTGATGATGATGATGATGATGATGATATTCTTTCAGGGGACCTCTTTGCATCGGTATGTTTAATCAATTTATGTTTTTCTTGCTTTGGACATTGTCTGAATGCTTTTTTTTTTTGTGTTTGATGAATTGAATAATAACTTTGTTGATATATCTCTTTTCAGATTAAAGAGAAGGAACGAAAAGCAAAGGAGGAGAATGATCCAGCAATCTCACATGCTAAATGGAGGAAACAAATGATTGCAGGGTTACCCAAGCTTTTTGACTCTCTTTTGTTCATCTTTCAAAAACGCTCAGTCATCACAAAACAGGAGCTCATACACACAATTATCTCATGCCGTTTGGAAATTGTTGATAGAAGTAAGTCTTGATTCATGATCATGATCATGGTATACATATATATACATTTCTATCTATCATGAAAGCCCAAATCTAATTCTAATTTTACCTACAGGAGAAGTTGAAGAACAACTCATGTTGTTGCAAGAACTAGCTCCTGAATGGATTCATCAGAAAATGGCATCAAGTGGTGATCTTCTCTTCTGGTAAAACCCAACAAAATATAATAATAGTATTCAATTTCATTTGTTTCCCTTCAAATCATTCATAGAGTTAACTTTTTCCTTCAAATGCAGTGTTAACAAGATATCAAGCCCAGAGTCAATTCGCACAAGATTATCAGAAGCTATCTAAGTGGATGCTTGTTAATTAGATTGTAAATATTTTCACCCTTTTATTTTTAATTAAAGATTTTGCTAAAAGATTTTTAGGTCAATCAGTTATCCTCTTAGTACCTTGTTTAACATCATAGAGATAGTATCTGGTTGTATGCTGCTTGATATTAATTAATATATGGAATAAAAAAGAAGCATTAACTTTTGTCAATATATGGTTTCATTGTTCTAAGATTCTTGAAGTCGTCGTCATTTCCTTGTCCCTTTCTTGTAAGACTCTTTCCTTCTTATATCAGTAGAGAGAATTACCAGAAACCAGTTATTATTATTATTGGATCTTTAAAGATGATGCAAAGAGAGATGTTAGAATTTAGGACACCACAACACCCATCATTAGGCACCAACAACTGGGGTGGTGCATCTCCTATGTTAGCTAGAGACATACCCAAAGAATCATTGGAACAAAAGTACCTCAGATTCAACAGCATCAGGACACACGATGAAATCTTTCCTCCTGTGTTCATCCACTTGCCTCAAAACCCTAAACCAAGCAGGAAGGGACCCTTGTTAAAGCTGATATGGCCAGATAAAAAGTCAACCATGAAGAAGAAGAAAAGATGGTTGCCTAAGCTTGACCCAAAGAGAAGATGGCCTCAAGGTTGGTGATACAAATCCAATTCTGTAATTTTTTTTTTTTTTTTTTTTTTTTCCAATTTCAATAAGTTGTGTAAAACAAAACAAAACAAAACAATTTGATTTTATTATTAATTAAATAATAAAAAGAAACGAGTTACAATCCCGTTGCTACAGAGAGCTTGAAGAAAGGAAGAGATGAGGTACCATCCAGTCCTTTTTCTTTGTAGTAAGCCATATATTCTTTATGGCTGGTTTCACGGTATATAGGTGGGCCCGTTTCTTGTAGAAGCTTCTTTATGGGCCCATACGGCTTATAGTTATTAGCAATGCTTGGATAGAAAAAACAGGCGGCGGATATTCTCGGCCCGATTCGTGCGGCCCGTACTCTGTGTTGAACGCTTTTGAATTTATCATTTGTGATGAGTTGCATGAGATCTCCGATGTTGAGTATGAGTGCCCCTTTGATTGGTTCCACATCTACCCATTGGTTTTTTTGGAGAACCTGGAGACCACCGATAGTGTCCTGAAGGAGAATGGTGAGGAAAGATGGGTCTGAGTGTTTAGTGGCTCCTAGAGTTAGGTTTGGCTCAGGGCATGAGGGGTAGTAATGACAGACGAGAGTTATGGTTTTCATACACTCGATGCGTGTTAGGTAGTCTGTCTCAAGGCCCAAAGCCTCTGATAGGAGCTCCGCTACTGTGTTTTTTAGCTTCATCATCTCTTCCATGTACTTCTTTATTGCTCCGCTGTAAGACCGGTTTAAAATCATTAATTACTGTCAAAATTCAGTAAAAAACTGTAATTTGGTATGTTATGTTGAAATCACTATTTATTAATGTATGATACTTTTATATATGCCATGCCATGCCATGATTTATGTACAAGAATTTGTTTCATTATGGTGCTGACAAAAAAGTTGTTCATTGGTCTCGATCTGCATCTTGTTTCAGTGTCTTATTGTCTTTTTAGGACCAAAAAGTTCAATTCTTGTCCTTTTTTTTTTTTTATTAATCGTTTTTAATAAAGTTATTTAGTAGTAATGACAAAATTATAAATAAAATCTCCAAGAAAGTATTTTGAACTTTTTATCCAATTTGTACCCTATGTTACATTTCTCATTTTTTGGAATTAGAGGCACAAAAGACCAATGCCCGTATGATTTTGTCAATTTCTAAATGATCTTGTGTCTACTTTTTAATAAAAATGATCTTCTGTCAAAATTTTGTAATTGTTAAATATTTTTTATTTAAGAGAATATAATTTTAATCATTTCTATAATGAAATTGTATAATCATTTAGTAATTCGTAATACTAACTCAAAACAAACTCCAATCGAAAATAACATTTCATATACAAACATAACTAGAAGATTTTGATCATAAATTCTTTAAATTTTTTATTCTTCAATTGTGAAAGGTGGCCTAAAATCATTTCAAGAACATGTTTTCAATTCATCCAAATGTTCAAATGCATGTTTGAGATAATTTTCATTTTTTAAAATTATAAGTTACAATTATGTTTTATTTTATTGGATTTTAGGATTTCGATCCCGATCTTACAAACATAAAAATTATTATATGAAAGGATCCTGATCTTGACAACCTTGATTTGGGATAACCTATACTTTTGATTTTTAACTGTTTTTTTTTTTCAAGTTTTTATAAATCATAGGTTCCATCCATTAAAAAAAACAAACGATGCTGATTACCCAAACCGTGAATACATTCGTATTATTTACTCTAACTAAAACATATGTTATTTTAAAGTTTTTTTAGAGAATAACCGTCCAATTTTTTGTCACACTCATCATTGTCATTAACAATGATCATGGAAACTGGTGTAAGCTTTTACTCGTATTTCAGCCTAGTTTTATACCGATTTCAATCTGTAATGCTTTAATTAGGAACCAAACCGGTTCTAATTAAGAGCCGATTTCAGTCCGGTTACATATGAATTTAAAATATAATTGTTTAAGGAGTGATTGGTATGTTTTGAGACACGTTTTTGTGAGTTGACTATTTTAGTTTTGAACTGTTTGGATCATAAGTGTTAGAAAAATACCTGAAAGCGTGTGGCAATGCATTAGGATCAAGTACGCCATCAGCATAGTGACAAGATATGGAGTCTCTCCAGTTTACTGCTTTTGAGACATAAAGATCTCCATTTGAATAATACTTCACTTTTTGGTCATGCTCACGTGAGTACCACTCCATCTTCACCTCCGGTGGTTGCTCATGAAACCTTCGGATACCTTCTATCATCTCTTCCATAACACCACTCCCTATCCCATGGTTGACCATCTGCAAAATCCCCCAATTCGCCGCTGCTTCCTTTATCTCACCAACAATTTCACCTCGTTTTCCACCTTCTTCGACTCTTTCAAAATCTATCACCGGAACTTTAAGATTCATATCACATAATGTCCCCAGAGACACATTCTCCGGTGGGTGGACGAAAATCTCCGGGATTTTCAGCACACCTGAGTCTAACACTCCTTTCACTCCAGCTTTTGTTTCGTCAAAGTCAACTTTCGCTCTATAGAAATCCTTCCCATCTACTCCCATGGTGGCCATGGTGCTATGAGAGAGAGAGAGAGAGAGAGAGAGAGAGGGGAAGGGTATTAAGTGGGAAAGATGACACCAAGGCCATAATTATGACCACCTGCAACGTCAAATAGTATCTGGAAAACTGATCTTCATGCAAAAAAGGCCCCACTTTCTTGGCTTTGCAAGGCTGATTTTGGATTCATCTCCCACGCATGCAAACGCAATCTTTTTGGCAGGATTCTGAGAGTAAGAGGTGATGCGGTGATGGTGATGGTGATTTATTTGGATTACAGCAAATTAACAAAACCATAATAGCTTAAACTAATCAACCCCAATTAATTATTTATGGATACCAACAACAAAAGAAACAAAATTGATCTTACTAACAAGGACAAGTGTGATTGCAAACAAATATTGTTTGGTTTGAAAAGACTAGCACTAGAAACATATCATTTACCGAATCATTTCATTTTGGCCTCACTGAACACAACATGACGATTCACACGGAGATCGATCGATCATACTTTTGGAATTCTAATTTGGTCTGTATCTTCCTTTGGATTCTTCTTCATGTACAAAAAACCAATCTTATCAATGAATACTGTTGCACTCTTCTTCTTCTTCTTCTTCTTCTTCTCTCCCATTCTGAAATCACGCTATGGGAGCCTCTCAGCTTTCATTAGCTTACATTCCAACGAAATGAAATTGGGCTCTCAAATTACATCCCCAGTACAATTCAGAGACGTACATCGATTACATTTCTCAACCAAATCATATAAGTTATTCATACATACAAAAAATTACATTAGGAAACGAGACATTAAAGATCTGAAGTTTTTATATACTGACTAGATACAAATTTACCGTTTCCTGCGGGACCGGCAGCATCGTCAGGTAGGCGATCTGATATTTGGCTCAACCTCTGTCCGGATCTGTCTGCGTAAACATAAAAGGTTATTTCATCCAATGGTCCCTGAACTATATGCTAACATTCACTCAAATCCCTCAGGCCTAACTGATAATTATATCTATAGGGAAAATGTCATGTTTTAGTTAGGGGTGTAAACGAGTTGAACTGAACCTAAATATACCCAAGCTCGGTTCGAGCTTGTTTATATTCATTTGGGCTCGGGCTCGAGCAGGGATGGATGTAGAAATACACAGTAGGTGTTGCCGCGGTTGAAGAGGTGTTGCCGGTGCATGAAAAATAGACAAAAAACCAAAAAAAATCGAAATGTTTTTCATTGCGTACAGAAAAACTAGGTGTTGCCGGTGCCACACCGTGACACCAAGTAAAACCGTCCATGGGCTTGAGCTCGAGCTTGGCTCGTTTGGAGCCTAGTTTAAAAGCTCGTGGGAAAAATAACATACTTGAGCTCGACTCGGCTCGGGGTTGTTTTGTTTATTATGCAAGCCTAAACAAGCCTAGGCTCGACTCGAGCTCGTGTATGGTTTTCGAGCTCGTTTAATTGTTTATCATAGATTCAAATGAATAATCCAACATCAGAACATGCATTCATACAATCTATATTTCCACCGCTTTAATGTCTATAAAATATAACCAAACACAAGAACATAAAGAGTAAAAGTTAAAATTACAAAAACAGTAGTTAAACTCTCAAATTATAAAGCGACTTGAAATAAACAAATCTTCTTCGATGCAACTTCACTACTCGATACAAAACATTAGATGGCTAGATGTTTTGCGTGTGAAGGTATGCTCTTAAAACTGAATTGGAAAAAAAAGTGAATAGGTTGATTAAAAGATATTAAGAAAGCTTATTACTTTGTTAGTAAAATGTAATATATAAACTATAAAGTAAAAAAATAAGTTTATATTATAATATATACAGGTTCGTTTAGGCTCGCAAGCCTAATCGAACTCGGTAACAGAAACTCATGCTTGAGCTCGTTTAATAAATGAGCCCTATGTTGAGCTCGAGCTTAGCTCGTGCTCGTTTAACTCGAGTTCTGGTCGAGTTTATAATGAGTCGATTTCGAGTAGTTTACAAGTAGCTCGGCTCACTTATACCCCTAATATTAGCCCAACAAATTTGCCATTTTTGTTTTAAAAGGTCACTCAATTATCGTTTTTTTTTTTTTTTTTTTTTTTTTTTTTTTTTTTTTTTTTTTTAAATAAGAGAATGAAGTTGATTTTTTTCATATTAAAAATACCACTGCCCTCCATTTGAAGGGATTATTCGGTAATGTCATGCCTAGTCAACATATTTGACTTTTGACTACCATTAAACTTCAAAGTTTATCATCAAAGTTTGGCCATGGATTTGAAAAACACACATCTCTTCATTGGTAACATAATCATACTGTGATAATAGTTCAAGACACCTTTGCTTCAATAAACTCTCCAAGTCTTCCCCAAACTTGCTTTCCTTAATCTCCTCAAACAAAATTAGGGCTCTTAACATATAAGGTACTATTAAATCTTCAATTTTCCAATCCTATCGAATATGCTCGTTGTTTATGTTGATTTTCTAGATTTATAATATACATTAATTATTGATATTGATCAACGATCATGTGTTCGATATCAATAGTGTAACATCCTGTTCCAGATTTTTTTGTGATTTAAGGCCCGTGGACCTTAATCCGAGTATGAGAAGGTTTTGAGGCTTTGAAGGAGAAAGATTTAGACCCTTTTGGGATGTGGGTGAGGTAGGTTGTGTGATAAAAGAGTTCGGTTTGTGCTTTAGAGCCCAAA
This sequence comes from Lactuca saligna, assembly GCF_052625555.1. Taxonomy (NCBI): domain Eukaryota; kingdom Viridiplantae; phylum Streptophyta; class Magnoliopsida; order Asterales; family Asteraceae; genus Lactuca; species Lactuca saligna. Next base: position 7,542,095 of record NC_136425.1, on the reverse strand, counting down.
TCTATTGTTAAAGGCGTTGGTCCGGGCTCTTCATGAATTTTAGATCTGAGTTGGAGTGGGCTTCAGGAGGAATAAATTTTATAGAAGTGTAGGGTTTCTCGTTAACTTTTTGTGGATATAAGGATCGTCAGAAACGGATTTATAACGAAGAAGTTATGGCCTTCGGAAGTTTCGTGGTTTCACGCTTAGCCGAGTATGCGGGGCGTACACAAAGTGTATGATGGGCGTACTAGTGAAGAAGGCAGTACGATGGGCGTATTTTGGAGTATGTTGGGCATACTGACTGTAACGTCCGTAAATCTGGGCTAGTCACTTTAGAGATAATAGGGGTCTTAAACAAATTTTTGACAAAAGATTATTTAGACTAAATAATCTTAACCAAGTTGTAGAATATGTCTCAAGGGTTCCGTACATATAAAGAATGCTGAAATCCGAGTTATAACGAAGAAGTTATGGCCCGTTGAAGTTTTACAGCAAAATCGGCACGGCATCGGGAAGCGTAAATAGTGAATTTACGATAGATGACTTTTTAGCCTTATTTATATATCCAAAATTGGTTCAAGATCAGCTCTGAGCATAATATCTTAATCATCTTCAAAAGGAGGAACCGAAGAAGATGGTTGTTCGGATGTCACACTAATGTTGGCATTTGGCCCCATATCTGATGTGTTGCCAGGGATGCCCAAAGTCTTAGTCTCCTATGAAACGGATTTGACAATCAAAACTTCTGGTGGAGTGGATACTCTAGATGATGTAGGAGGGGTTGAGTATGTGAAGAGAGGCAAGGATAGTGGGATGGAGATCTGAGGAAGTGAAGTTCCAACATAACTCATTCAAGGTATAGGAGGGATGTATGAAATCGGAATAGATGAGGTGAGGGTTGAGGTTGACATAGGTAATGTTGGAGGATTTCATGGAGGTGGTGGAGGTGGAGTGGTGAGATTCAGAAACGGATTTTCCATGATTTTATCAAAAATATCAGATTCTAGAACATAAGAGATTGGAGGAGAGGATACCTTCAGAATTTGTTCAACATGACCTGGTTCGGAAGTGGGAGCAGTGTCTTCATCATCGTTTCTGAAAGGGTTGTCTTCTTGAACTTATGTTACTGTTCTCTCTTCGGATTATTCTTGAATTATCGGAGAGGGAGATCTAGGTTTTGAATCCGGTTTCTTTGCCTTTGTTGGAATTTTGACGCTTTCTGAAGTAGCAGCCTTTTGCTTTCCACCCCCACCCCTCTTTGGTTTATCACCTTCATTTATGATCTTTTGTAATTCCACTGGGATGGGACGAACAACAGAAGAGGGCATTTTTCGATAAGCCCTAATAATGGCGTTGTCCAGCGGCACTTTCTCTAACTATTCGTTAGGAATTGAGCCAACAAATTCAAAGTTTCATGGATCCGACATGACGAATGTAGTCGTTTGTAGCATCGAAATTTCAGCCATTAGAGAATCTTGCATCAAAGGGACCTTCAAGTGAGTTAGGGCTCTGTTGATAACGATAGACCACAAACGAGCACACAAAATTTCCGTGTTTCGTGTGGATGAAGTGGTTCTTTGGATAAATTGGGCCCAAATTACAAACCCAAAGTCCAAGTTGATTCCATGGTATAGACCATAAATCAATGTATAGAACAGCTTGCTGACACTCAGATCTTGTAACCCTTTTTTATAAGCTTTTGAAGAAAAGGGTAAGCAACTCATTGCACATCGGCGACATGAAGGATTCTCTGAACTTTGATAACAGAGAAATATCACCATTGTACCCCATATTTAGTTTTGTTGTAAATGGAAGTAGGAAAGCTTTTGATAGATGAACCATATGAATAACATCAGCCCTTGTTAGAGCCTTCATCAATGGCGAAAATCTTAAACATTCAATCATAGGTCTGATCAAGTCATTGTTTCAAGACGCATCAAGGTCGATTATCATGTTTTGGTTAGGCTGAACATGGAGCATGATGACTGATGTAGACTGGTCAGCAAAGGAAACATTCTCTGATGAAGTGGCCATGGATGTTTTGAGAGTGATGATGAACAATAGAGAGCGAGAGAATTTTTTTCTTAGAAAATTTTGAGTGTTGTGTTTGCGGTGTAGGAGAATGAACAGTTTGAGAGACTTTTATATGGAAGATGATGAATGGAGAGAGAAACCATCGTTTCATGTTCCTATAGTGCCAAAAAATTAGCCAATAATAAAGCGCCAACTTATCAATCATGTGTCAGCGGACGTTGTAACAGACACGCTGATGTCAAGGAAATTCAAAAATCGCACCATGGTTTCAATTTTCATTTAAGGGAATAAGGGCATTTCAGAATCTACACTTTCAGAATCATTTATCTATCCTCCAACTTTGTTGAAGCGAGAACAATATCCATCGGAATTACGACCAAGATCCGATCCTCTGAATTAAAGTGAACAATCGGAACAATAACTAGAATTTAATGTGTGGGATTCTGTGATATCAAACAAATTTGATATGAAGAGCAGGTGGATTTCGAGCAATGATCTCTTCCTTTCGAGTCAAGAGAGACTCCGAAGTGCTTGTGTGGTTTCCCGTTAAATTACGATCATTAGTTTGTTAAGAAACTATGAAAGACTTCTTTTATAAAGCTTAATGGGTGGCTTCAACTTCAAAAAAAATCATGAAACTTAATATAAGTCTGAAAACCTGAAAGAAGGACTTGTTTGACCAGTGGAGTCACAAAAACAAGTAAGCTTGGGATATTCTTTTAAAGTAACTGGGTAATTCAAAAAATCTTCATTCGGAAATCTCAAAAAAAAACCTAGATCTTATTAGGAAGAAATGTCTTTAGGTTGAGAACATTTCGTTAAGATCACTCAAAAGGAAAAATGAGATTTTGAACACTCAAAGGTACAAACCAAGAGGTTTTATCTGTCAATTCATTGGGTAAATATCTAGAACAATAAAATTGTTAACTGTTAGTTCATAAAAGGTATTCCGATTTTTGGGTTTCACTCGAAATCATGGTGATAATGATTTTAAGATCATAAACACAGATGTTTCATAACCTAAACCTCAGTGGTAAAACCTGAGAGTCTTAAGGGTTATGATACAGAATAATAGATTGGTAGTCGAATAATTGCGAGTTTCACAAAAATCATGTTGACAATGATTTTGTGATTATTAACTAGAGTTTTTGTAGCCCTGTACCGCAACTGGTTTTGTTCCGATAGTCAAGGAAACTACATGAAAGTCGTGATAAGATATGGTAGAAAGAAGTGATAAAGTGGACCGTCAATTCCTTGTCTCAATCTAAAATTCACTAATGAATTTACCATCAAGTCTTTGAAAATAAACTACTTTTGGTGTTTTTGATTTTTCAGAACACTAAAAAGAAGAAAATATTTTTTATATATTTGAATTTTTGAAAAGAAAACATAGAAAAAATAAAATATTTTTGTAATTTTGATTTTCTGAAAAGAATAAAACAGAAATAAAAAGAACAAAAGACTTAGAAAGATAGAAAATTCTGAAATCATAATGAACAGTTACTTCAGAACCATTCTGAAGCTTGGAACATTTCGGAAATGAACAGTTGATTCTGACAGCTTCCGAAGATCGGAACCATTCAACATGTGAACAGTATCTCTGATGATTATGAAGTAGATTTTAGAACTAAGTCAGCTTCACTCATTCCCAACCCTTTTTCTTAGAATGTTGCACTGGATTGTGGCAGATTCTTATGGCACTTTTGGAATCACAGTATAGAGGAATTCGTTTCATATTGATTTCAGTCTCTTAGTTGGTTCTAAATACACACCACTTGGGTTGTACAGGATTTGCTGCTGCAATGTATTATGCTTCTGCTGTAGATAAGGATACACAATTTTGCTTCTTAGATTTCCAGCTAACGAGATTGCCATCCAGAAACTGACATCCACCTGATGTGCTTTTCCGACCAAGACCATATCCTCCTAAGTCAGCAACAGAGTATGCTTGCACAAAGAATCCAAAATTTGATGGATATCATTAACCAAGAGAAGTAGTTCGCTTCATATATTGGAAGATGTTCTTAACTGCCAACGTGCGAGGTTCTCGAGGACTTGCTTGAAACCTGGCATAGTAACACACAAAAAACATTATGTCAAGACAACTGGATGTTAGATACAACAAAGATCCGATCATTTGACGAAACAATGTGATATCTGCTGGTAGTTTATCAAGAGAAGGAGTGAGTTTCATTCCAAACACCATAAGGAATTTGACTTTTGAATCACCCACCCTTCCGAATTTTTCCAATAACGTTTTGTGAAGGCTTCCTGATTGATGACTATTCCCTCCGAACTCTGTATTATATTTAAGCCAAAGAAAAAGTTAATTTTACCCATATATTGTTTCCACTTATTTTTCAGAATTCAGCAGTTAATCGGGGATTAGTTGATCCAAAAATAATGTCATCAACATAAATTTGAACTACCATTAAAAAGTTACCCTCCATCCGAAAGAAGGTAGGATCAACAGAACCTTGTTTAAATTTAGATTGTTTAAGAAAACAAGTCAGAGTTTCATACCATACCCTCGGAGTTTTTTTTTGAGTCCATATATTGCTTTATCCAGAATATAACAATGATTTGGAAAATTTTCGTTCACAAAGCCTGGAGGTTGTTCAACGTAGACTATTTCTTCAAGTTCTCTATTAGGGTCAGGATCCTTAAATAATCCAGGATCCTCAAACCTCATCAGATATTCAGGATCCTCAACTATCTCAGGATCCTGACTATTACCATTATTATTACTTACTAACATTTATAGCGGTTGTATTTCATTATTAACTAACACATGTGCAAAAATAGTCAAGAGAAGACTTATTCTCAACAGAGAGTCGTCTCAACTATGCTAAAGACCCGAAATACTAAGTCCAACAAACATTCACAAAGCTGGTCATAGAGGATCCCGGGAATATCGGGCATCTTGTTAACTAGTTTGGACTATAAATTGACACATGTATCTCGAACATGACACACACTACTGACTCTTAGCTTACTCTACAGACTTTTTCTCTTGTTCTTACAGAAATACTCTTTGTAATCGTCACTTTATATTAATAAAATCATGAAGGTAGGTGATCATTATCACCTCCCAAGGTTTTGTGTCGGAGATCCTAGAAAGGATCAAGGGCTTTTGTTGAAAACAAACGTTTCATTCTCTTTACCTTTTTCTATTTCACAATTCAAACATCACAGCGTCTGATTCAATTTGGTTGATTTATACTTGTGTAATTTTTAACCAAAATAATATGGCGCCCACCATGGGGTCGTGGTGTTAAAAATCCTCAAAAGATCATGTCTACACAACCGATCATTTCTTCATCCTCTGGTCTTTCCATTCCAACCAAAAACTTACCACCTCCTCCGAGTAGACCCCCTGGTCAAAGGAAAGCGTCTGATACTTCCAATAGAAACACCCCTCCGGTCACTAACCAAGGAAGTTTGGGATCTTCAGGTCTCCAAGACCCGACTCCATTCACTACTGCTGAGCTCTTCGCTACGATGAGGAAAATGACGCAACAGATGACTAAGCAACAAGACGACAATAGAACACTACTTATAGAAGTGGAGAGGATGAAGGCGAAACTTCAAAGATCCCAGGAAACGATGTCCACAGTTGTACAACCAAGGATCATGAACTTCGACAAAGCAGGATCCTCAATAAATCAACAAGGGAACACACCTCCTGCTACTGCTACATCACCCCGAGGAACGATTACAAACAATCAAGCATCTATAATCAATGATCTCGATAAGCCTTTCAATACTCCTAGAAACATTGATTTTAGTAACTTCTTAAACATCAATACTATCAATACTAACTCTATGAATGTTGTTACAAGAATAAGTCCAAACATAGCTACGAAACTTCAACAGTTGAGACAGATGATTTCAAGCGTACCCGGGGTAGTTCAACCCATACGTGAGGCATCTCCAACAAGCCACATGATCTTGAGATTTGCTACTATGATAGCCGATACCGAAGTTCCTAAGCGCTTCTAGACTCCTAGCATGAAGCCTTATGATGGAACTACGGATCCTGGAGAGCATGTAACATAATACCGAGAATGGATGGAGATCATTCCCATCCCAGTGCATGTGAAGGAAGCTTGCCTATGCAATGGCTTTAGTTAAACCCTCACAGGATCATCTCTTAAGTGGCTGCTAAACATTCCTCCCTATTACATTACTTCATTTGCACACTTAGTCTATATTTTCAATTATCAGTTTTATTGTAGCAGAACTTTGAGAAGATCACTAGTGATCTCTATCGGGTGGTTCAGGATCCTAAGGAACGACTTAGGGATTTTGTCAATAAGTTTGGCAGGGAAGATATGAGCCTCCCTAACATTGACATGGCGACTATTGTAAAGGCATTCAAGATGGATCTAAGGAAGGATTCACCCTTCTACGAAGATGTCGTGATGACCCCATGCAAGAGATTGGATGAAGTTAGGTGTCGAGCATTGAGGTTCATAAGGCTTGCAGAGGGTAAAGAAGTCCAGAAAAGGAGCAACCCTCCAAGTCAATACGAGAATCCCACTAGGAAGGACAAACCCTCAGCTCCAAGATCCTACAAATCGAAGCCCTATTCCAGACCAACTCATCACAGGTTAATGCCCTCGAAGATGAAGGAGAAGAAAGGGAAACCCTCAGATCATTGACTATTGTTTTTATGTGGATGTTTCAGATTTAATCCATGCTATGCAGGATCTCGGAGATAAAGAAAGGTGGCCAAAGAAGGATAACAAATCTACGAGTTGGAAAGACAAGTCTAAATGGTTTGCTTACCACGAAGATTTCAGTCTCATAATGGAGGATTGCATAGCCCTAAGAAAGGAGATCAGTATCTCCTTAGCAAAGGGAATCTTAAAGAGATCCTCGGAAGAAAGAAAGGAAAGTCCAAGGAGAACAACCAGGATGGTCACAAGATCCCAGAGAAACCAGGAACTCCACCCCCAAATGCCAATATAATTAACTTTATCTTAGGCAGATCTAACATTTGTGGTACTTCTTATTCTCAAGATAAAAGACACGCCAAGGTCTCTAAAACAAAAGAGGAGGATAGACCACGAAAGAATACCTTGGTTTCAAATGAAAAGGAAATCACGTTTGACAAGATGGACATGGAAGGGATCCAGGATCCTCACTATCATAGACTCGTGATAACATTGTACATTGCCAACCACTTTGTCAGAAGGATCCTTGTTAACGGAGGATCCTCGGTCAACATCGTACTCTTGGACGCACTCAAGAGGACAAACATCCCAGAATAAGAGATAATCAAAAGATCCTCGGTCTTCATAGGATTTAGCAGAGAAACAAAACACCCCATCGGGGAGATAAAGCTACCAATATACATAGAGGGGTTAAACTCTATACAAAATTTATGTGTTATTAACACCTTATATTATTATAATGTGATATTAGGAAGACCATGGATCCACAAGATGAAAGCGGTTCCATCAACATATCATCAGTATGTAAAGATGCCTACTCTGTAGGGAACAGTGAAGATCATGGGAGATCTATAAGCGTCAAAGCAATGTTATAAAATCTATATGAAGCCTGCAATGAAACATCATTAATCATAGCAATTAAGGCAGGTGCACGACATGTTCTAGAAATGAAATAGCAAAACATGAAGGAAATGCACTTGGGAAACGAGGATCCTGAAGCCAAATTCCTCATAGGATCCTCAATACCCGAGCAAATTGAGCAAGACCTGTTAAATTTCCTCTGAACCAGATGCAAGATGTTCACATGGAAACCTGGAGATATGACATGTATAGACAAGAGTATTATCACTCACAAACTTAATATGATCCTTCTTTCAGACCAATACATCAAAAGAGAAGGAAGTTTTTGTTGGATTAATGTCTAAGTCCATAACTATATTTGGTATGTACTTGACCCGACCCTACATGGTCCATTTGGGTTGCACTTCACCGACACAATTTATATGGATAGTATTTTGAGAATAGTATATTTATGATTTATATTAGTATATTATAAGTTCTAATATATTAATAAGGAATCATATTATTTAATTAGTATTGATCAAGACTTAATTTAGAATTAATTAAGTGATAAAAATGAACTAATTAAATATGGACTCTTATATGTATGGAATGGGCCAAGTTCATTTAGGTTGGGCTAAGCTTTCATGGATAGTCCATGGAGTCTTTAACCCATGGATCATATGAAATGAAAGGTCATGGGTTTAACCCTAGTCTCCATACTATATAAAGATGTCCTTGGTTGGTGAAATTGGCACAACCGATTTCACTAAAGAGAACCAAGTATTCATATTCTCTAAAGTCTTCCAAGTTGTTTTGGTGATTTGTGATTCCACTTGAGGCTTCCACACTATTGGGGCTAAGCTCTTAAAGCTTGAAGACATCAAGCTACATCAAAAGTTATGTTATCTAACTAGTACTTTGTAGTATAAGAACTTCATAATATGCTAGTTAGGATTAAAGCCTTGGAAAGATCTTATTTGCATGTATAATAGAGAAAACATAGATCCAAGGTATTTAGGGTTGCATGTACACTTAGGAGTGTTAGAATCCTCAAAACCCAACAGTGGTTTCAGAGCCTAGGCTTGTTTTCTTGTTATACTTGCAAAACTGCTTAAAAAATCGAAGTTGTTTGCTGTCTGATCATCATACTCGGCGAGTCCATCAGGATACTCGGCAAGTCCATGCATAAAAAGTGATCAAATCGATCCAACTCGCCGAGTTGGACCCCCAGACAGCATAAATTCGACTTTTTTGGCTGGAATTGGACTAGGAACATTACCCTAAGATGTTTTTGGACTTATAAACTTGTTTTTGATGTGGTAATGTTCATGCTAATCCAATTTCAAAGATAATTATCAATAGATTCATGTTTTGTATTAGTTTAAGGTTTAGACTAATTACTTGAAAAAGTTTGATTTGAATTATCTTGTTCTTATGAGTTGCTTAGATTAATAGAAAAGTTGAGTGAAATAGTTGTTTTCAATCCAAATTAATCTAAGAGTTGATTCTAAAATGTGTTTTTGTAACTTGTCCTCAAGTTATATGAAAAGTCACATTTAAGTTTCATAAAACTCATAAAAGTTGGCAAAGGTTACAAAAATGAAGAGTCTTGTCTCATTGAATGGTTTTATGACTCCATAAATTGTCCTCAAGTTATGGAAGTTCAAGAGCCACTTCATTAAGTAATAAAATGTGTAACCTTAATTAATTCCATAAGTTATAAAATAAAGATAAGTTAATTCTTTTATTAGTTTAAAGTCTTCCATAACTTGTCCTCAAGTTATGGAACTTGAAGAGTTTTTGGATTAAAACTACTTTAAACACATAAGTTATGGAATTAATTAGTTTTGAATAATTTCAAAACTTGCCCTCAAGTTTTGGAATTTGAAAAGTGTTCTCTTATGAATACTTTAATTCCAAGTTAGCCCTTAGAATTTTAAAAGTTAAAATTCAACCCTTATACTTTATAATATTATAAGTTATATATATATATATATATATATATATATATATATATATATATATATATATATATATATATATATATATATATATTGGATTAGCGTCTAAGTCCATAACTATTTTGGTATGTACTTGACCCGATGGTGCATGGTCCTTTTGGGTTGCCTTCACCAAAGCAACTTGATAGGATGAATTATGGAGAGTAAGGATTAAATATGATTTATTAATATATTATGGGAATAATATATTAAAGGAGAAATCATATTGTTTAATTAATATTAGTCAATAATTAATTGGTAATTAGTTTTGTGACTAAAAGAGATTAATTAAACTTAAGGGACTGGAATTGTAATTATAAGATAATTGCAATTTGGGCCATGGATTGCATTGTATTAAAGGATGGACGAATTCTAATGGGAAACCCATAAGGAAATCGTCCATGGGCTTAATTAAAGGAGTCTATGGGTTGCTTAGGGCTTAAGCATCCAAATTAGGGTTTCCTTGTAGATAACCCTAATAGCCCAACTATATAAAGACCCCTTAAGGCTCAAAAACGTGGCTAAGCTTCTTGTAAGGGTTTACACACGTTTTTGGCAGCCTCCAACATCTCTCCTCTTCATCCTCTTGCTTATGGTGTTTGTAAGCCATTAGAGGAGTGACACTTGTGACTCTAAGCCTTCCAAAGTTAATACAAGGAGATTTGGGATTGTTATTGCTACATAACAATCAAGGTATGTTCTTAAACCTAATTATATGTTAATGTCAATTTCCATATGTTAGAATTAGGGTTTATAGTCTTGGATTCAAAGCATGTACAATAGAGAAACCTAGATCCAAGCACTAGGGTTTGTATGAGCACATAGGATGTCTTATGACCAAAACCCATCAGTGGTATCAGAGCCTAGCTTGGTTTCAATTGTATTGATGCATTGTATAACTGAAAAATTCGATTTTTTGGATTGTGGAGATTGGACTCGCCGAGTCCATGGCTGATCTCGCCGAGTCCATGCCTGACTCGACGAGTCAACTCGTCAGATAATGCTTATCTCGGGATTTCTTGCTGTTTTTGCATTAGGAAAGTTACCTTATCATGTTAGATCAATATAAATCCGATTTTATGATATATATGACTATATTTGTGATCTAAATAAAGATAATTATCAATTAACAAGATAATTGTTTCCTTATAAGATAATTGATTAATTATTTTGAGTAAATTGATAAATTGTTTTGCAAGAAATCATTAAATAAATCAAATATGGATAATTTTGTGATTAAATGTTAATTTAAAATTATTTGTTATTTGATCCTTGTTGTTATGAAAGGTTTCATATTTTCCCCTTTAGGTTTTATAGTTTAAATTTGAACCCAAAAGTTTTGGAGTTTTGAAATTTAAATAGTTAAAACCCTAATGTTTTGAAAAAGGTTTCAAAATTTGCCCTCAAGTTTTGGAATTTAAAAGTTGATTAAAAGTTTAATTAGAAATGTTAAATTCTAAAACCCTAGTAATGTTTTGAAAAGTTCAAATCACACCCTTATGGTTTTATTAATTAATTAAGGAGTATAATTAAAAGAGATTTAATAAATCCATAAAGGTTTAGGTTAACCTTTTAATTGAATTAAAAGTGTAATTGTTAAAGTTAACCATATAGTATTTTAAAAGTATAAAATACACCCTATACTATATATAACATTAAAGGTCTAATATTATATATATGTATGAGTAAAAGTCAGTCTTACCGTTAGTAGGCCTCATTCACGAAGCTGGTCTATAAGGGGTGTTTAAGGAAATTGCCTATAAAATGGCGATTGAATGGGTATCCACTCTTACCCACCGCACTCTTGACTAGTGGAGGGTCGTTAGCCGAACGGGTAGGATAGGACAAAACCTTCCATTATAAGTATAATGAAATACCAAGTAACTAAATTTTTTTTAAAAAAATTCCCAATCTTAGTTACTTAGGAAAAGTGAATTGATGCAATTCCATGAAATTACACTTTGTGCCCTTGCGAAGACGTTAGTGGAGCGTGTGTGGTTTACCGGCACACTAAATGGTTCTAAGCAAAGGTAGCAAAGGGTGACTCAATGTTTGTCATAGTTTGGTGGAGCGTGTGTGGTTTACCGGCACATCGAATAGGTGATTGTAACATGTGAGGGCATCATGTAGTTTGCATGGTTATTCACACCCGCTTTGTGATCCTCAGCATCCCAGTCACAAACAAGAGGGGCATATCGAGATTTAAACATGCCATTGAAAGTTCAATGAATCTCAAAGGATCTAGGAGTTTTCATAGATTTAAAACTTAAATTTCTTTTTCGTTTTTCATGGTGGAAACTAGTGAATCGTCATTCACTTACCTTCAAATGTTCTGCAATTTGGGTTACGGCATCCCTCTCCCGAGTTGTAGGATATTGTGTTGGGTCCTAGCCTTGGAATTTCATTTGGGTGATTTACCAAGGACTCAATCAATCAACTAATTTGAATTCGTTTTTCTCCCGATGTCAAAGTTCGACAACTATGGTCTTCTCAAATCCCGTGGAACAAGCATTCCACATGAAGATGATATTCCACGATTCGATCGAGGAACAAGAAATCATGCTTCACTTCCTCCTCCTCCTCCAATTATTCTCCCTAACCCACAAGATTGTAAAATTGAAAAGTTCAATATCACTCAAGCCCTTTTGGCAAGAAAACATAAAGAGGGCAAGTCGGTGTGTGCACACGTCTTAGGGATGAAGTCACACATTGATAGACTAAGAATGATGGAATCCGTTGTCGGTGAAGCGATGACTGTTGATTGGGTTCTTCAGTCACTTCCTAACTCGTATAGTGAGTTCGTAAGAGAGTACTATATGATGAACCACGACGTGACACCTATAGATCTCACCTACATGCTTATTGCTGCTGAATCAGCAATGGTTTGGCGCAATAGAAAAGCAAAGTTGATTGGTGAATCTGCCTTCAAGACCTCTATGGATATAGACAATGGCAATGAAAGACATGCAATGATCGAAAAGTTTGATCATAAGAGAAAGGCGATGTCTGAAGTAGTTCCATGTGTTGTTCCAAAGGAGTCAATTTGCTTTTATTGCCAAGAGAAGGGGCATTGGAGACGAAGTTGCCCTATCTACCTAAGAGATCTAAGAGATGGGAGAGTCAGAAGTATGACTACGCTTTAGGTAAGAATCCACTATCTAACTCCATTAAGTTCCTATTCATTGATTCTCAATACATGATGTGATGAGATTGCATTTGAATGTTTTGAAGGATCGGTGAAAAGAAAGGAAGCTTGATAAGAGAGCAAGATGAATCTAATCACAAGAGATGGATCTCGATCTCATGGACTTGAAGATTGGATTTTGAGCTTAGATAGTTATGATAGAGTTGTTAGAAATTTTCTTTTTACATAGTTTTCAATAGATTTTGCATTGTAAGGACAAATGTTTTTCCGCTGCTTTTATAAATAAAATAAATTTTGTTTGACTTATTTATTTGTTTACTTCCTTGCAATGAAATCGTTATGTGAAAATTGATGTTTGAATATTTCTACAACGAATGGATATGATTCTTAGTTATGTTATTTATGGAAATGTCGAGAATTTACCAAATAGGGGGAGTTTCTCATCGCCCAAGTTTCAATCGGACAGAAACTTGGAATCATGCAACTTGGTTGCATGATGAATGAGAAATTTCGTATTTGGAAATTAGACTAATTCATTGACAAAGTGTCAAGTGAAGGACTAGGAGATCGAGTACACAAAGTTGTGTGTTGATCGAGTTTACCATAAGAGTAACAAAGATATTCGTCATGATTTGCTAAAGGCTTAGTAAATATGATTTGATTAAAGGGTTTAGATCAATAGCAAAACGAATAAGAAGAATCAAGTAGGTAGAAAGATAAGAGGTTCTCCATTCTAAGAAGAAGGGAGAGTAGCTTTTATGCTTTATGATAGGTCTTAATGATTAAGAACCATATCTCAATTGATCCTCTAAGTGAGTCTTAGTACAATTGTATGTTTAAGAAGAGGAATCAAAGATTGAAGAAATAGTCAAATCAAGAAGTCAATCATACTTCGTTCCAAAACAAGTCTTAAAGTCAAGATTGTGACATTGAGTGAATAGTATTAAGAAGGTTTATAACATTCATCAATTGTGGAAAGTTGTGATGTCTTGAATAAGACAAAGACCAACTGAGACCAAAATTATGAAGTGTTTTGTTTTGATAAAAGCTACACTAACTCTTGAATATTTGTTTGTCAAGAAATGTTCATTGACAAAAGAATCTTATATGTCAAGGAGTCAGTGGGAGTCTTAATAGTCTTGAAAAGTTTCAAGAACAAATCAAATAAGCCTTATCGATCATCACTAGCACACGAGTTGAGGTTTACAACCTATCGTGAACATATTATCTTGTTTCTGTGCCAATCCAATCGAGTTAATTATGCATGTGAGTCCTATGAGTTCTCATTTGAATGCATAAAAGGCAAGGACCTTGATCAATGGAAAGTACATTGATAGGAAAAGGTGAGCTACTTAACTACTTGGAAGACGTGGTGGGCAGCCGTGCTACCATAAGGCAAGAAATCAAGATTAAGAAAGTTCGATCCATATGAGTTTGAATTTGTCGTAAACTTTGGTTTTTAACAAATTCACATGGATAGGAACACATACACCGTTTAAATCTAAGTGTCATAAGATTTCCTCCTTCATGAAAATGATTGTGAGAAAATGCTTTCACTAAGAAAGATTTTAAAAGATAGTGATTGTAAAATTGCATTCTCGAATTCGATCATGGTTACGGCATCCCTTTCCATAATTTGAATTGTGAGGTTTGGCAATTAGTCTTAATTGTTAAGACACACATATGAACTATCTAAGGAAAAAGTGTATAAGTTCAAGAAGTCTTGATAAAAGATTATCAAAGCACTAAGTATTAGAAACATGAACTTAAGAAATTCAATAAGTATTGCTTTTCTGAAAGTTAAGATGTTGATGAATACATGTCGAAGCTAGTGGGAGCATAAGTGTTATGTTTTATAATAATCATCATGATAGTGGGAGCATAAAAGTTATGATTGTATGATTATTAAGGCACGTATTGCATAGTTGGCAATATTAATTATAGAAAACAAGAGTCATACTTTGCAAAGTTGTAAGAGTTGAAAGGTTGGTTTGCTATAATTAAGGGAGAGAATATTATGCTTCATTTCAAATCTAAAGGATTAGGTTGTGAAATGTTGATAAATTTAGTCAAAGGTACATAGTGTGTTCTTAAAGTTTCGATTATGATTACGGCATTCCTCTTCACAATTCGAATTTTGAGAACATAGAAAATAAAACATTGTGCGTCATGTCCCATACGCTTCGGGTATAGGATCGATTGCAAATGCTTTAATGTTTGACCATTCTAAAATTTTCCAAATGTCTAGCGCATTTAGAGGGAAAAGGGACTAGAATCGGTTTTGACTAAAATAATTAAACAACTGTCAAAGAACAATCCAAAGTTCGACGAGGATTGGTTGTTTGTGAGTAGTTGGAAGCATGGTATTAATGGACCATGTTGACATTATGATGAATAGAAAAGATTCTATTAAGAAATGAGTTGTCATATGGAAAGTATGGAAATGTATCTATATTGGGAAGTAAATATTGAAAATCTAGATTAGAAACTTTTATGCAAAAGGATGTTCAAAGGAATGTACTTTGAGTGAGAGACATCACATCTAAGGAATTGTCTTGTAACAATCTCCGTTAGAGGACTTTGTAATATCATTGGCAATAGTCTTTGAGACTTTAGTGCAGTGACATTACAAAAGGATCGTTGCATAAAGTGTTAGAATCTAGTGTATTCTATAAGTAACAAGAATTTGATATTCTTACACTTAAGAAAATGGATTTGGAGTTGTAAAATGAGAATGATTGGAAATGTGTTCAATTTGTCTATTTCACAAAAGTAAGAACCATAGGTAAACATTGTGTGCATGCTAGGAGCATGGGACAAGTGTTGGAATTCAAGTAAGAAGTTGATTACCCGAAACGACAAATAATGAGTAATCGGTATGGTGATAAATAAAACGTGTTTTGTTTATACTCAAAGGTTTGAGGCCATATGGGATTAGTATTATTCTTGTGTTTCACCTTGCATGTTTTGACTTCCAGAATAATTGAGTTTATTAAGAATAATCGAATTATTCAAACGGGCCACAGTCGTTCATATGTTGGAAGTAGGTATGAATGAAGATTGTCGTGAATTGGTGTGTGGATTGTCTAAAAGAGTATTAGACATAAGCAAATGTTTGCTGCAACGTTCATGAGTGCTTATGAATATGATATGAGCATTGGATTAAACCCACGCTCACTTGGATCACTATCTCGAGTGATTAGTGAGACGATAACATCTTATATTCTTCAAACCGAGATGTGTGAGTTGTATCTTGCTAATCGGTTGCACATTGATAATATGTAAACGCACTAGTAACTTGGTGTTATAAAACATATTGTTGTGTGTGATTTGGTTAGTGAGTGCAAGCAAGCATTGTATCAAAGTTTATCCGTTCCTTTTGTCCAAGGTAGGATAAAAGCGATATCTTTGGGCCCCTCGATGGTTTAGTGATGACATACGTAAATGCTCGGCCGGGCTAGGGCTAATTTGATTTGTTCAATTAGTCTGTCGTCATAAATCGAAAATCGAGATATAGTACAAAGAGAATGATTTGAAATCATATCTCATACGATATCTAGAATGGAGGAATATATGATCCCTTATCTAAGGACACGCGTATCTGATATGATCAGAGTTGACAGCGGCTTTGGAAAGCTACGATTGCAGATCAGGATCTGAAGTCATACGCAGAATAGTTGTTAGAATTATCCAAGTGGGAGACTGTTGGATTAGTGTCTAAGTCCATAACTATTTTGGTATGTACTTGACCCGATGGTGCATGGTCCTTTTGGTTTGCCTTCACCAAAGCAACTTGATAGGATGAATTATGGAGAGTAAGGATTAAATATGATTTATTAATATATTATGGGAATAATATATTAAAGGAGAAATCATATTGTTTAATTAATATTAGTCAATAATTAATTGGTAATTAGTTTTGTGACTAAAAGAGATTAATTAAACTTAAGGGACTGGAATTGTAATTATAAGATAATTGCAATTTGGGCCATGGATTGCATTGTATTAAAGGATGGACGAATTCTAATGGGAAACCCATAAGGAAATCGTCCATGGGCTTAATTAAAGGAGTCTATGGGTTGCTTAGGGCTTAAGCATCCAAATTAGGGTTTCCTTGTTAGATAACCCTAATAGCCCAACTATATAAAGACCCCTTAAGGCTCAAAAACGTGGCTAAGCTTCTTGTAAGGGTTTACACACGTTTTTGGCAGCCTCCAACATCTCTCCTCTTCATCCTCTTGCTTATGGTGTTTGTAAGCCATTAGAGGAGTGACACTTGTGACTCTAAGCCTTCCAAAGTTAATACAAGGAGATTTGGAATTGTTATTGCTACATAACAATCAAGGTATGTTCTTAAACCTAATTATATGTTAATGTCAATTTCCATATGTTAGAATTAGGGTTTATAGTCTTGGATTCAAAGCATGTACAATAGAGAAACCTAGATCCAAGCACTAGGGTTTGTATGAGCACATAGGATGTCTTATGACCAAAACCCATCAATATATGTATAAGAGTAAAGTCAGTCTTACCGTTAGTAGGCCTCATTCACGAAGCCGGTCTATAAGTGGGTATAAGGTTACTGCCTATAAAATGACAGTTTAATGGGTGTCTACTCTCACCTACCGCTTCCTTGATCGGTGGGGGGTCGTTAGCCGAACGGGTTTAACAGGACTATAATTCTCCCTTCATTAAAAGTATTAATGATAAATACTAAGTAACTAAACTCTTAATAATACCCAATCTTAGTTACTTAGGAAAATGTGAATAAGGTGCTAATCCATGAAATTACACTTTGCACTTTGTTTAAGTCGGTTAGTGGAGTGTGTGTGGTTAACCGGCACACTAACTCGTATTTAACAAGGTAGGCAAAGGGTAACTTAATGTTTATCATAGTATCGATGGAGCGTGTGTGGTTAACCGGCACATCGATTGAGGGGTAAACACTTAAGGGTACCAAGTAATTTTCATGGTTACTTCACACCTTGTTTTGTGATCCTCGGCATCCCAGTCACAAAACCTGAAGGGCACACTCGAGATTGAAAAATGCCATTGAATAGTTCAATGAATCTCAATAGATCTAGGAGTTTCAAATCCAATTAAAACCTAATAATACATTTCGTTTATCTTGGTGGAAATTGGTGAATCGTTATAAACCTACCTTCAAATATTTTATAGCTTGGATTACGACATCCCTCTTCTAAGTTATAAAATAGTTTGTTGGGTCCTAGCCTTAATATTTCATATTGGGTGTCATATTAAGGACTTTAGATCAACTATCTTGAATATCTCCCAAACGATGTCTAGTTTAGACATCTGTGATCTTCCCAAATCTCTTGAAACAAGGTTTCCTAAATGAAGATGATGTCCTTTGGAAATCATACTTCTTTAACCTCCTCAAATTATTCTCCCTAACCCACAAGTTCAAGGTCACTCAAGCCCTACTGGCAAAGCAAGGTCTAGGTGTGATCACTTCTTGGAGACGTAGTCATACATTGACAAGCCGGGAGAGTTGGGTGTCAAAGTCTTGAGAAAGTTGGTGATTCAACTACTTTCTAAGTCACATAGTGAGTTCTTTTGGAACACCTATGATACAGACTATAACAAGACCCTTAATGATCTTATCCATTTGCTAAGATCAACTTCCTAAAACTTTATGGACATTGACAATGATGACATTGGATATCCAGTAAAGCTCTCTCTACCCAATGGAAAGGGATCGGCCATAGTCAACTTGGTTGACCAAATGGTAAAGAGAAAAACTAAGTCTGTGATAGTCCCGTGTACCATTACCAAAGGGTACATATGTTTATATTGCCAAAGGAAGGGGCATTGGTTGCGAAGCTACCAATTTACTTAAGGGTATTAAAGTCAATTAGTTTGGCTCTACTTCAGGTAAAGTCCACTATCTAACTCTGCTAAGTTTCTATTCTGAGATTCTTGATACATGATGTGACTGGGTCACATGGTGATGTTTTAAGAATCAAAGAAAAGTGAAGAAACTTAAAGAAAGAATATGTTGAATCTAATCGCGTAGATGGATTTCTATCGCATAGTTTGAAGATTGGATTCTTGAGCTACTTCTTAGGAGTTATGAGATATTGCTTAGGAATAGATAACAACAAGTTTTCATATGGATTGTAAGGATAAGTTTTTCCGCAAAACTTTAAAATAAAAGGAATTTTTTTATCCTTACAATGGCATTTGAGGAAAAATTATTGCTTATATGATTCCATTAATAGCAAGAGTGGAAATATGAAATTGATTCTTTCATTTGTGGTAATGTCTAAATTTACCAAATAAGGAAAGATTCTCGTCACCCAAGTTTCAATTGGAACGGAACTTGGAATCATGCAAGTTGTATAGCATGATGAATGAGAACTTTCAAGTATTGGAAAATTAAGAATAATTACTTGTTCACATGGATGTGTGAGTCAAGTAATGGACTAAGGGATCGAGTACACATTCTTGTGCACTGATTAAGTCCACCAGAAAAGATTGATAAGATTATTCGTCATAGTTTACTAAAGCTCAGTAAATATGGTTATACTTACAAGCTTAAGTGTAACTCTGAGACATTGGGAAAAGGTTCCAATGTAAGGCAGAGCGAATAAGAAGAATCAACTTAGGCAGAAAGATAAAAGTTTCTTAAATCTGAAAAGATGGGAGAGTACTTTAGTATCAGTTTTGTGATCATCTTAATGATTAAGAAACCATAGAACAATTATTTCTCTAAGGGAATCTTAGTGCATTCTTATGACTAAGAAGAGGAATCTTCAATTGTTGAAATGGTTAAGTCAAGAAGATGAATCATACTTCGTTCCAATATAAGTCTTAGAGTCATACTCCAAGATTGTAATTTGAGTGACATGTCTTAAAGAAGGTTTAAAACACTTGTCAAATGTAAGAGTAAAAGTTTCCTACTCTTGTACATTTGAAATTGGTAAGTTGTGATGGTTTAGATAAAACAAAGACCAACTAAGGCCAATTTTGTGAAGTGTTTGTCTTGATTAGAATCCGCACTATCTCTTGGATGTTTGACAAGGCAGTCTTATAGGTCAAGAGGACAGTAGGAGCCTTAAAGGTCTTGAAAGTCTCAAAAACTAATCAAGAATAAAACCTGAAGTTCTTCACTAGCACACGACTTGAGGTTTATAACCTATCATGTTGACATATTCTGTGCCCATTCCAGTTAAAGTTGGCTTTGCATATGAGTTCTTAGAGTTCTCAATTGGTTGCGCAACAACTTGGAAGCAATGGCAGGCCCTTGAGCTGCCAGGTGGCAAGAAATCAAGATTGAGTTCAGTCCATATGAGTTTGGATTTGTCATTATCCTTGTCTTGTGACTATGGTTTTGACAATTCACATGGATAAGAACACATACGCCAGTAAATCTAAGTGTCATAAGGTTTCTCTCCGATTCATGAAAATGATGGTGAGGACACTCTTTCACTAAGTAGAATTTAGCTAGATAGCAATTGTAATATTTGCATTCTCAAAGTCGTTAGTGGAGCGTGTGTGGTTTACCGGGACACTAACCTGGACTTGTGAGAAGTGGCAAAGGTCTAAACAATCGAGACTATGATTACGGCATCCCTTTTCATAGTTCTTAAAATTGTTCAGACACACAAGTGTGCTATCTAAGGCAAGGTTTATGATTTTGATAAAGTTTTATCAAAACAATCTAGTATCAGAAATCTGATCTTTGGTAAGAAAGTCAGCTGATTTCTGAGTACATGTCAAAGCTAGTGGGAGCATAAGTGTTATGCTCATAATCATCATGTTAGTGGGAGCATGATAATTATGATAAAGATTGCAAGTTAGCAATGTTAATTATAGAAAACAAAGTTTCAATTGGGAAAAAGTTATTTTGCTATAATTAAGGGAGAGGAAATTATACTTCATCTTAAATCTAAAAACTTAGATTGAGGTTTTAATCGTATTTAGTCAAGGATATATATATATATATATATATATATATATATATATATATATATATATATATATATATATATATATATATATATATATATATATATAAATGGTCCCTATGGTTTGCCAAAAGTCACAAAGTCAGTCCCTGCTAATTTTTTTTGACGAACATGGTCCCTGTGGTTTCCAAAACTTGCATCAATGGCCCTTTTTGCTGACGCCGTTACTGTTCATCCGTTAGTGTAAGGGTATTTTGGTCTTTTCAAGTAGCAGGGACTGAGTTTGTGACTATGTGTAAACCATAGGGACCATTTATGTATTTTTTCTATATTTTATGTTTATGAGTTTGTGATTTTTCCACCCATTTACTTTTTAAAATATCACTTTGAACTTTGAAAATGTTACTTTTACCCCTCTATTTTCTAAATTTTCGTGTTTAACCCCGTATTATATATAATTTGTTTTTTTTTATTAATAGCTTTTGTTCGCTAACCTAAATTAAAAAACTATTTTCACGTGTTTATTTTCTTATATTTGTCGGTATAGTTCAAGGTGATCAACGTTTCGATTATAATTTAGAACTTTCTTTCGTTATTTTTTTTAAAGTTACATGGTTTTGTTTTTTAAATTGTCGGTTTAAATTCGAGCTTATTTTTCGACGTAGTTTTTTTTAACTTTATGTACGTTTCCTACGTATGAGACAGGTCATATATAATAACTTTCGTTTGTTAATTTTAAAAAGTATATTATATTCGATTGTCTATGTTTTGATGTATTTTTATACATTTTGTGCTTAATTTTATATATATTTCTACGTATCATTCGGATCATATATAATAACTTTCGTTTGTTAGCTTAAAAAAATGTAGTATATTCGAGTTTGTCTATGTTTCGACCTAACTTTTGTTTCATGTTTTTTACGTATCAATATAGATTCGAGTTCGTCTATATTTCGACGTAATTTTTTTATGTTTCGTGCTTATTTTTATGTACGTGTTTTTGCATTCATGTTTTTTTTATGTCGAAATGCAACTTTTATGACTATAATCAACAAAATTCAACTTACAAAATTCAAGCTTATAATTACGCTTTTATCTATTATATGTGAACAAACTTATACGTAGGAACATACATAAAATAAGCACCAAAACGTACAAAAAAAAATTAAATCAAAACATAAAAAAATAAAGAAAAAGAAAAACTCAAATTTATATCAGCACGTGCATAAAAATAAGTAAGATTTTTTTAAGTTAACGAACGAAAGTTTAAATAATAAAAAATATATAATATGTGACCCTAATCATAAGTAGGAAACGTACAGAAAATAAAGCACGAAAACGTTAAAAAAATATGTTTCGTAAAACGTTTTGGTGCTTATTTTATGTATGTTTCTGTGTATAAGTTTGTTTACATATAATAGATAAAAACGTAATTATAAGCTTTAATTTTGTAAGTTGAATTTTGGTGATTATAGTCATTAAAGTTGCATTTCGACGTAAAAAAACATGAATGGAAAAAAAAAAAAAAAACACGTACATAAAAATAAGCACGAAACATAAAAAAAAATTACGTCGAAATATAGACGAACTCGAATCTATATTGATACGTAAAAAACATGAAACAAAAGTTAGGTCGAAACATGGACAAACTCGAATATACTACATTTTTTTTAAGCTAACAAACGAAAATTATTATATATGACCCAAATGATATGTAGGAATGTATATAAAATTAAGCACAAAATATATACAAAATACATCAAAACATAGACAATCTCGAATATAATATATTTTTTAAAATTAACAAATGAAAGTTATTATATATGACCCGTCTCATACGTAAGAAACATACATAAAGTTTAAAAAAAAAAAAAAAAAAAAAAAAAAAAAAAAAAAAAAAAAAAAACCTACGTCGAAAATTAAGCTCAAATTTAAACCGACAATTTTATAAAAAAAACCATGTTACTTTAAAAAAAATAACGAAAGAAAGTTCTAAATTATAGTCGAAACGTTAATCACCTTGAATTATACCGATAAATATATGAAAATAAACACGTAAAAATAGTTTTTTTAGGTTAGCGAACAAAAGTTATTAATAAAAAACAAATTATATATAATACGGGGTTAAACACGAAAATTTAGAAAATAGAGGGGTGAAAGTAACATTTTTCAAAGTTCAAAGTGAAGGGTTCAAAGTGATATTTTAAAAAGTATATGGGTGGAAAAGTCACAAACTCATAAAGATAAAATATAAAAAAGAAAAAAAAACATAAATGGTCCCTATGGTTTACCCAGAATCACAAACTCAGTCCCTGCTATTTGAAAAGACCAAAATACCCTTACACTAACGGGTGAACAGTAACGGCGTCAGCAAAAAGGGTCATTGATGCAAGTTTTGGAAACCACAGGGACCATATTCATCAAAAAAAATTAACAGGGACTGACTTTATGACTTTTGTCAAACCATAAGGACCATTTTTGTAATTTTCTCTCTCTCTCTCTCTCTCTCTCTCTATATATATATATATATATATATATATATATATATATATATATATATATATATATATATATATATATATATATGAATTTCATGTTGGAATGGCTACACATAAGGAAATTCTGTATATGGGTCCATTATTTGCGTTCTAAAATTCAATTATGATTACGGCATCCCTTTTCATAATCTGAATTATGAGAACTTGGCAAATTGAAATGGAAATAGTATAGCAAAAGACTGGTGTAGTCTTTATGTGAGACATCATGAATCGTGTCCCATATGCTTCGAATATAGGATCGATTACATGTGCTATATTCATCCGTTCTAAAATTTTCCAAATGCATGGGGCATTAAGAAGGGAAAAGGTCTAGAATTAGATATGACTAAAAGGATTAAACAATTGTCGAGGATGATCTAAGGTTTACCAAAGATTGGGTGCTCAAGGACAGTTGGAAGTATAGTATTAATTCTGGAAGGACCATGTTGACATAATCTGTAAGGAGGCAACTCTTGTTTAGAAGTGATAGTCAAAATGAATCTAGAAATGTTTCAAAGTTAGAAATTATTCAATCTGTATGAGATTAGGAAACTTAATGCAAGAAGGATGTCTCCAAGGAGCTGATCTCCTTTGGAATACTCTGTAATGATTGGTGCCAAGTCTTTGTGAATTTGTGCATAATCATTACAAGAAGATCAATGCATATAAGTTTAGAATCTAACAGATTTCAGTAAATGACATGAGTTTGGAATTCTTGCATTTGCAGTAAGGATTTGGGATTGTGAAAAAGGATGATTGGAGTTATGTTCAGTTAATCTATTTCACAAAGTCAAGATCATAGACAAACATAGTATGCATACTCGGTGTATGGCATCACTAGTGTTTAGAAAACATAGTGTACATGCTTGGAGCATGGGACAACTATTGTTTTAAATTCAAGAATAAAGTTGATAGCTGAAACAGTATACAATGAATAATGTGTAATCATATGGTGATAAATAAAAGGTGTTTTATTTATATTCATAAGTTCTGAGACCATATTGGATTCGATTATTATTGTGTTTCATTTTGCATGTTTTGACTTCTAGAATAAACTAGGTTATTCTTCCGAAATGACTAAGTTATTCAAACCATCCACAGTCGGTCATATGTGTTGGAATAGTGTCTAAGGCTGCAACTATATTAGGCAAGTATTTGACCGGGTTGTGCATGGTCCTTTTGGGTTGCCTTCACCATAGCAACTTGATGGATGTTTTGTTAAGAGAGAGTAAATATTATAAGGAATAATATATGGTTATTTAAGTCATAGATTAATTGGAATTAATTTGGTGACTTAAAGAGATTAATTAAATAAGAGGGTATAAACTGTCAATTGTTTGATAGTTACACTTTAGACTATAAATCCTTATCCAAGATAGGATGGACGATTTCTAGGGCTTGGATAAGCCAAAATTGTCCATAGGGTTATCAAGGAAAGGATATGGATTAACTTAAAGTCTAAGTTATCCAATTAGGGTTAAAGCTGTAATCCTTAAGGAGTCTACAAGTATAAATAGACCCTAGGGGTGAGGGAATTCGACACATCATCTAAAGTAGAGATACTTTGGCCGAATTCCTCCCTTCTCCTCTCTCCTAAATCATCTTTCTTGCTATTGGTGTTTGTAAGCCATTAGAGGAGTGACATTTGTGACTCTAGAAGCTCCAAGACAACAAGATCAACAAGGAATTCAAAGGTATGGTTCTAGATCTGTTTCAATGTTGTTATTTATTCTAATTAGCCATTAGAAGTCTTGGATTCAAAGCATGTTTAATTAGATAACCTAGATCCGAGCATTAGGGTTTTGCATGCGCACATAGGAAAGTTCTTTTGGCTAAAACCCATCAGTGGTATCAGAGCCTAGCTTGGTTTTCTTTAAATTGTTGCTTGATTAACTGAAACAAACCTACAAAATTTGATTTTTTGGTTTCTGAGTCATGGACTCAGCGAGTTCCAAAGTGGACTCGGCGAGTAGGCCTGACTTGGCGAGTCCCTTTGTGTACTCGGCGAGTCCGGGCGTCAGGATTAGCCAAAGCCGGGATTTTTTCATGTTTATTTTATGAAAACTTACCTTAATCATATTAGATCAACCCTAATCCGATTTTTTGATATATATGACTATAATCTTGATCTAATTAAAGATATTTATCATCTAATAAAATATTTAATCTCCTTATATGATAATTGATTAATTATTTTGATAATTATCTTAAAAGAAATCTTGGATAAATCAAATATAGATAATTAGGATATTAATTGTTAATTGGAATTATTTGTTATTTGATCCTCCATGTTTTAAATGTTTAAAACTTGCCCTCAAGTTTTGAAATTTATATTTGTGATTAAAATGTTTTAATTTAGACAACTTAAATTTCAAACACTACGTTTTAAAAGGTTTAAAACACAACCTTATACTAATATGATATTACTAGAATAATATATATATATATATATATATATATATATATATATATATATGTATAACTAAATGTTAGTCTTACCGTTAGTAGGCCTCATTCACGAAGCCGATCTATAATGTGGGTATAAGGTTGCGGCCTATAAAATGGCGCTTAATGGGTGTACACTCACACCCACCGCTTGCTTGATTGGTGGAGGGTCGTTAGCCGAACGGGTAGGATAGGGCAACCTCATCCTCTCATTAAAAGTATAATAAGTAATACAAAGTAACTACACATTTTAAAAAAAAATTCCCAATCTTAGTTACTTTAGGAAAAGTGAATTGATGCAATCCCATGAAATTACACTTTGCACCCTTGCTAAGAAGTTAGTGGAGCGTGTGTGGTTTACCGGCACACTAATTGGTTCTAAGCAAAGGTGGCAAAGGGTGATTCATTGTTTATCATAGTTCGATGGAGCGTGTGTGGTTTACCGGCACATCGAATAGGTGATCGTTACAATGAAAGCACCATGTGAATTTGCATGGTAATTCACACCCGCTTTGTGATCCTCGGCATCCCAGTCACAAACAAGAGGGGCATATCGAGATTTAAACATGCCATTGAATAGTTTCAATGAATCTCATCCGAACCTAGGAATTCTCAATACACTTAGGACTAATAGTCTAGGTTTTGTAATGGAGAATTAGTGAATCGTCATTCACTTACCTTCAATTTATTTTCATGTTAGATTACGGCATCCCTTTTCTAATATGTAAATGTTATTGTTGGATCCTAACCCTAATTTTTCTTATTGGGTGATAATTAGGGATTCTTATTCTAATATATCTTTGTCCTTTCTATAGATGTCGAACGCAAACAATGCTGCTGCGAGTTCTTTCACGTTGATGGGCCTTTGCCAAAAGGTCACCTTCGATGGAACGAACTTTAGCGAATGGATAAGATACATTCGCACCATTGCTCGCTATGAGGATAAGGAGTATGTCCTCGATGAAAAGCTTGAGAAAATCAACCCCGGAATTGCTACTCCGGCCGAAATCACCGCTTTTGAGACTCATGAGCGAGATGCAACGAAGGTACATTGCATCATGATTGCCACCATGAACTCTGAATTCCAAAAGTCCTACGAGGACATGTACCCATACGAGATGCATCAAGACTTGTTGGAGAGATACCACCAAAACGCGAGACAAGAGCGTTATGAGATTTTCGCTAACATGATTTCCGCTAAGATGGGTCATGGAGAATCTCTTACTGTGCACCTGCAAAAGATGCAAAGGTATGTCGATCGCCTTCGCAAGTTAAATGTTGACTTTGGGGAAGACTTGGCGATCGACATGGTGCTTCACTCTTTGCCTCCGATGTACAACCAATTTAGGATGACCTACCACATGAACAAAGAGGAGGTCACCCTAAGCAAACTCCAAGGTCTTTTAAGAGTCGCTGAGAGCAAATTCAAAGACAAGTTTGTTGCACCTACTCCCAATCCGTCTGCTGCTCCTGTCTTGGCAATTGGTCAAGGAAAAGGAAAGAAGAGGAAGGCTTCATCAAAGAACTATCGCAAGGTTAGAGCCCGAGATGGTGCCTCTTCTAGTGGGACCAAAGTTGATCCCTCTAAGCCCTATCCTAACACGAAGGAGGCAGAGTGCCACCACTGCCACAAGATAGGACATTGGAAGAGAAGCTGCCCAGAATACCTGCAAGCAATCAAAGAAGGAAAGATCAAGCCATCTTTCGCAGGTATATACACAATTAAATCTAACGATTCTAATCATGCTATTTCTTGGGTTCTTGACACCGGTTGTGGTTATCACATTTGTTCAAATGTGCAGGGACTAAGAAGAAGTAGGGATGTGGAGCAAGGAAGGATCAATCTAATCATGGGGAACAGAAGATCGTCGCCTGTTACCAAGATTGGAGTGTATTCTTTAGTGCTTAGGAATAATTTATGTTTAGATTTGAACAATTGTTGCTATTCACCAGAAATGGCTAGAAACATCATTTCATTTCATGGTTTATATAGACAAGGATTTAGATTTTCTTTTAATAATGAGAATGGTTCTATTTTGGCTTATCTAAATAGTGTCTTTTACTTTGAAGCTATACCATGTAATGGAATATATGAAACTGTTATGATTGTTGATAACTTAGGAAATGATGTTTTGAATATTGATTCTTCCACTAGTATGGATAAAGCATCCTTGTGGCATTGCCGTCTTGGACATGTCAACAAGAAACGCATAGCCCAACTCCAAAAGGATGGAGTGTTGGAGTCATTCGACCTTAGGGAAGATGACACATGCGAGTCTTGTTTACTTGGAAAGATGACTAAGTCACCCTTCACGAATACTTGTGAAAGGGGTGAGGGGATATTGGACCTAATACATACCAATGTATGTGGACCCTTTAGATCAACCACGAAGGATGGGAACCGCTTCTATGTGACTTTTACCGATGATTATAGTAGATATGGGTATATCTATTTAATCAAGCAAAAGTCAGAAACCTTTGAAAAGTTCAAAGAGTTCAAGAATGAAGTGGAGAATCAATTGGGCAGGAAAATCAAGATGCTTCGATCCGATCGAGGAGGAGAGTACCTAAGTCTTGAATTCCACGATTATCTCAAGGAGTGTGGAATAGTTTCGCAATTGACGCCTCCTAGGACACCACAGTTGAATGGTGTGGCAGAAAGGCGTAATCAAACCTTATTGGATATGGTTCGCTCTATGATGAGTCGTGCTTCACTACCTATCTTATTTTGGGGGTATGCCTTAGAGACTGCCACCCATATCCTTAACCGAGTCCCTACTAAGAAGGTTGCCAAAACACCTCACGAGATGTGGACGGGGAAAGCTCCCTTGTTGGCACACATCAAGGTTTGGGGTTGCGAGGCTTTCGTAAGACGAGATACTCATGACAAGCTTGAACCTCGAAGTGAGCGATGTATTTTCATCGGCTACCCGCAGACATCCTTTGGATATCTCTTCTATAGACCGAAGGACAATGTTGTCTTTGTTGCGAGGAGAGGAGTTTTCCGAGAGCGAGAACTCATAAGCCAAGGAGACAGTGGGAGGCAGATCGAACTTGAAGAGATTCAAGAGTCGATAGATGAAGGAACCTCTACCGTTGGCATTCAACCCGAGGAGGAAACTCCAGTTGAACCGA
Source organism: Lactuca saligna (assembly GCF_052625555.1). NCBI lineage: Eukaryota > Viridiplantae > Streptophyta > Magnoliopsida > Asterales > Asteraceae > Lactuca > Lactuca saligna. The sequence goes on along the minus strand of NC_136425.1, from coordinate 7,513,364 downwards.
TTGACGAGTCCTTACCTCTTAGACGTTCCGATAGAGTTAGAGTTCATCCCCAATTTTATGGTTTTCATATTACTACCGAAGGGGACATGTATATTAGTGATGGTACACTAGTAAATCTTGATGAACCTAATAGCTATAAGGAAGCCATGGCAGGCCCGGAGTCTGCGAAATGGAAAGAGGCAATGGATAGCGAGATCCAATCCATGTATGATAACCAAGTTTGGAATTTGGTTGATTATGTGCCTGGACGTAAGACCGTTGGGTGCAAGTGGATCTTCAAGAAGAAGACCGACGTGGATGGGAACGTACACACGTATAAAGCGCGATTGGTTGCGAAGGGCTTTACTCAAACTCCAGGAGTTGACTATGATGAGACCTTCTTACCAGTTGCGAAGATTAAATCTATTAGAGTGATGCTAGCAATTGCCGCATTTCATGATTATGAAATTTGGAAAATGGATGTCAAGACCGCCTTCCTTAACGGAATGTTGGCTGAGGATGTTTACATGGCTCAGCCAGAGGGGTTTGTGAATCTGAAGCATCCAAATAGAGTGTGTAAGCTTGAGAAGTCCATTTATGGACTTAAGCAAGCGTCTCGCAGATGGAATCTTTGCTTCGATGAGAAAGTCAAAGAATTTGGATTTGTACGAAGCGAAGACGAATCTTGTGTATATGTCAAAGCCAGTGGGAGTATAGTAAGCTTCCTCGTTCTATATGTCGATGACATATTACTCATAGGAAACGACATCCCGACTCTGCAGGAAGTCAAGTCCTGGCTCAGGAAGTGTTTCGCTATGAAGGACCTCGGAGAGGCTTCTTACATTTTGGGAATAAGGATAGTAAGAGAAAGAAGTAAGAGACTAATTGGACTTAGTCAGAATAATTACTTAGAGAAGGTACTAAAACATTTTAGTATGGAAAACTCAAAGAAGGGAGAACTACCGATACAAGGAAATGCCAAGTTGAGTAAGACTCAAAGTCCGAGTACTGAAGCTGAAATAGCAGAAATGAGCCGAGTACCGTACGCTTCCGCAGTTGGCTCAATCATGTACGCTATGACTTGTACTCGCCCTGATGTACCTTTCGCTTTGAGCATGGTTAGCAGATATCAAGGAAACCCTGGCAAAGCACATTGGATTGCGGTAAAGAACATCCTTAAGTACCTACGGAGGACGAAAGAATGGTTCTTAGTCCTTGGAGGGAGTGATGACTTGAAGGTGCGAGGGTATAGTGATGCCAGTTTTCAGACCGATAGGGACAACTACCGTTCGCAGTCGGGCTGGGTCTTTACCCTAAATGGAGGAGCAGTAACTTGGAAAAGTTCCAAGCAAGAAACCGTAGCTGATTCAACGTGCGAATCAGAGTACATCGCAGCGAGCGAAGCGTCGAAGGAGGCAATATGGCTAAAGAACTTCATTGGTGATCTTGGAGTTGTGCCTGCCATAAAGGAGCCAATGGAGATTTTCTATGATAACGAAGGTGCGGTTGCCTTGACCAAGGAACCGAGGGATCATGGTAGATCAAGACATATCGACAGAAAATATCACTTCATTAGACATCGTGTAGAAGAAGGACAACTCATAGTTAAGAGGATATCATCAGAAGATAACCCATCAGATCCGCTTACGAAGGGACTGAGTAGGGTTAAGCACTTGCAGCATGCTAGGAGTATTGGGCTGAAGGATGATATTAGTATAGATTAGATAGTATTAGAAACGTATAATAGATAAATGTAATTAACATTTGATGATCAAAATAAAGGAGTTTTATTTATAAGTAAAGTTACTGTCATATATTAATTGTTTAAGTATTGTTTCACTTTGTATGTTTTGACTTCCAGAATAATTGAATTTATTAGGAATAATCGAATTATTCAAATTGTCCACAATCGTTCATATGTTGGAAGTAGATATGAATGAAGATTGTCATGAATTGGTGTGTAGATTGTCTAAATGGTGTTAGACATAGCAAAGGGTTGTTGCAACATTCATGAGTGCTTATGAACTGGTTTTGAGCATTGGAACAAACCCGCGCTTGCTGGAATCACTTTATGGAATACGATATAAAAGGTGATCGCAAGACGATAACATCATATAGTCTTAAAACCTAGATATATGTTTTATTATTTGTTAATTGATTGTACATTGATAATGCGAAAATGCATCATTAACTCGGTGTTATAAAACGCATTGTTTTGTATAGTTGGTTAATTAATAAGTAAATGCATATAAGTCGAAGTTTATCTGTAAATTTTATCCTAAGAGGGTAGAAGAGATATCTTGGCCACTCGATGATTTGATTTGACTTATGTGACGGGCCCGGTCAGAACTGAATTGATGTGTTTGATTAAGTTCTATGTCGAATAAATCGGAGATCGAGAAATCAAATGCTAGACTAACCATTCCATAGGATTGTCAGCATGAGATCTAACAGAGGACTGTACGATCCCTTATCTAAAGGACAAGATTGATTAGATCAGAGTTTGATAGCGTCTTTGAGAGCTACGATTGCAAACCGAATTGTACTTGTATAGTTACTAGACTTATCCAAGTGGGAGACTGTTGGAATAGTGTCTAAGGCTGCAACTATATTAGGCAAGTATTTGACCCGGTTGTGCATGGTCCTTTTGGGTTGCCTTCACCATAGCAACTTGATGGATGTTTTGTTAAGAGAGAGTAAATATTATAAGGAATAATATATGGTTATTTAAGTCATAGATTAATTGGAATTAATTTGGTGACTTAAAGAGATTAATTAAATAAGAGGGTATAAACTGTCAATTGTTTGATAGTTACACTTTAGACTATAAATCCTTATCCAAGATAGGATGGACGATTTCTACGGCTTGGATAAGCCAAAATCGTCCATAGGGTTATCAAGGAAAGGATATGGATTAACTTAAAGTCTAAGTTATCCAATTAGGGTTAAAGCTGTAATCCTTAAGGAGTCTACAAGTATAAATAGACCCTAGGGGTGAGGGAATTCGACACATCATCTAAAGTAGAGATACTCTGGCCGAATTCCTCCCCTCTCCTCTCTCCTAAATCATCTTTCTTGCTATTGGTGTTTGTAAGCCATTAGAGGAGTAACATTTGTGACTCTAGAAGCTCCAAGACATCAAGATCAACAAGGAATTTAAAGGTATGGTTCTAGATCTGTTTCAATGTTGTTATTTATTCTAATTAGCCATTAGAAGTCTTCGATTCAAAGCATGTTTAATTAGAAAGCCTAGATCCGAGCATTAGGGTTTTGCATGCGCACACAGGAAAGTTCTTTTGGCTAAAACCCATCAATATGTTGGAAGTATATATGAATTAAGATTGTCATGGGTTAGCTTGTAGAGGTCTAAGGTGTTGGACAAAGGGCTACAAAACCCATGAGTGCTCATAAGTTCTGAGTATTGGATTCAACCCGCACTCACTGGAATCACTTCATGGATTTTATCATGAGTGATCATGAGATGATAATATCTTATATTCTTCAAACCTAGAGATATGAGTTGTTACTATGAGTTGGTTGTACATTGATTGCACGAAAATGCATTCGGTAACTCGGTGTTATAAAACGTGCCTTTGTGTATGATTCAACAAGTAGTAGAACAAGCCATATGAGTGGAAGTTTATCCATTCCTTTTACCTTCGGGATAAAAGCGATATCTGTGGGCCCCTTGATGATTTGATGATGACAAATGGAAGTGCTCGGCCAAAACTGATTTGATTTGTTCAACTAGTCAGTCATCATAAATCGGAAATCGGGAAACAACAAATGGAAAGAGAGAATGATTATAATCCATGTCTCAGCCCATATGATATCTAGAATGGAGGAATATATGATGCCTTATCTAATGGACAAGTTCGTTGACAAGATCAAAGTTCGACAGCGACTTTAAGAGCTACAATTGCCAGTTAGGTTTTGAAGTTATACTCAATAGTAGTTTTAGACTTATCCAAGTGGGAGACTGTTGGATTAATGTCTAATTCCATAACTATATTTGGTATGTACTTGACCCGAACCGTCATGGTCCATTTGGGTTGCACTTCACCGACACAATTTATATGGATAGTCTTTTGAGAATAGTATATTTATGATTTATATTGTTATATTATAAGTTCTAATATATTAATAAGGAATCATATTATTTAATTAGTATTGATCAAGACTTAATTTAGAATTAATTAAGTGATCAAAATGAACTAATTAAATATGGACTCTTATATATATGGAATGGGCCAAGTTCATTTAGGTTGGGCTAAGCTTTCATGGATAATCCATGGAGTCTTTAACCCATGGATCATATGAAATGAAAGGTCATGGGTTTAACCCTAGTCTCCATACTATATAAAGATGTCCTTGGTTGGTGAAATTGGCACTAGTGTGGGTACACTAAGAAGGGCTAGTCGATTTCACTAAAGAGAACCAAGTATTCATATTCTCTAAAGTCTTCCAAGGTGTTTTGGTGATTTGTGATTCCACTTGAGGATTCCACATTATTGGGGCTAAGCTCTTAAAGCTTGAAGACATCCAGCTACATCAAAAGGTATGTTATCTAACTAGTACTTTGTAGTATAAGAACTTCATAATATGCTAGTTAGGATTAAAGCCTTGGAAAGATCTTATTTGCATGTATAATAGAGAAAACATAGATCCAAGGTATTTAGGGTTGCATGTACACTTAGGAGTGTTAGAATGCTCAAAACCCAACAGTTTTCACCTGAAAGGAACCAGATCATCCAAGAAGAAGTGGAAAAGCTCCTCAAGATAAGGATGATCAAGGAAGTGAAGTTCATGAGATGGCTAGATAATGTAGTCATACAGAAGAAGAACGAAAAAAGGTGAGTATCTATAGATTACACGGATCTTCACAAAGCTTGTTCTAAGGATCCTTTTCCTCTCCCGCACATTGACTCCATTATAGATGCAATGGGTAGCCACAAACTCTTAACCTTCATGGATGCTTCAACAGGATTTCAACAAATACAGATGGAACCATCTGTTGGATAAGGTGTCTAAGTCCAAAACTATAATTGGTATGTACTTGACCCGATTTAGCATGGTCCATCTGGGTTGCACTTCACTGGAACAATTTGGACTTTGAGAAGAGGATATGTATGATTTATTAATATATTATTAGTTATAATATATTAATATGAAATCATATTATTTAATTGGTATTGATCAATAATTAATTTGGAATTAATTTTGTGGTCAAAAGAGACTAATAAAATATATAGAGATTGATTGTGTAAATTATTCATTCTTATAATATGGGCTAGTGATCCATGATTCCTTATGTTGGGATTAACCCATATGGTAACCCATGGATACTCCATGGATGTTAAAACCGATGGATCATGAGGATTGTGGAAAGTCATGAGTTACATGGTGTAACCCTAATGTGCACACTATATAAGAAGCCCTTTGGTTCAAGAAAATGGCACCCTAGTGTATTGACAAGGAGAGGCTGATTTTTGTGAGAAATATACTTCTCTTCCAAGTTTCCAAAGTGTTGGTGGTGATTTGGGATTCCACTTGAGGCATTCACATTATTGGTGCTAAGCTCTTAAAGCTCCAAGCAATAGGCCACAACAAAAGGTATATTTCCTAACTTGTTTTATTCACTGTGTATCAAAGTTTTGTATGCTAGTTAGGGTAATACCTTGGAAACTTCAAGTTTGCATGTATAATAGTGAAAAAATATATCCAATGTATTTAGGGTTGCATGAACACCTTAGGAGTGTTAGAATGCTCAAAACCCTTCAGTGGTATCAGAGCCTAGGCTTGTTTTCAATTATACTTGATGCAACTTGTGTTTATAGCTTGAAAAATCAAATTTTTGGCTTTCTGGACGGTGGACTCGCCGAGCCCACTAGGGGACTCGCCGAGTCCAAGCACAAATTCATCCAACTCGCCGAGTCAGCTCATACACTCCACGAGTTGGTGCTCTAGAGTGCAAATTTTCGACTTTTAAGGTTGCATTGGACTAGGATCATTACCCTAAACTCTTTTTTGAACAAATAAACCTATTTTTGATGTGGTAATGATCATACTAAACCAATTTCAAAGATAATTGTCAAAGTTTCAAGTTTTATATTAGTTTATATGGTTATTGAAAATTGTTGATTTGAATTATCCATGCTTATGAGTTTTAGTAGATCATATTATTTAACACTTGCTTGTTAGTTTAATTGTTGATCTAAATTCCTTTTAACGGACTCCATAACTTGTCCTCAAGTTATGGAATTCCAAAAGTATTTTCCTTAGAAGTCATTAAAACTCATAAGTTATAGAAATAAAAGGTTTTGAATAGTTTCAAAACTTGTTCTCAAGTTTTGGAATTTGTAAAGTCACTTTAGAAAACTTTAATTCTAAACCCTAGAATTTTAAAAGTTTAAAATTCAATCCTTATACTTTATAGTATTATAAGTTAATAATATATATATATATATATATATATATATATATATATATATATATATATATATATAGTGTATAGGGTTACTGCCAATAAAATGGTAGTTTAATGGGTATCTACTCTTACCCACTGCTTCCTTGACTGGTAGAGGGCCGTTAGCCGAACGGGTAGGATAGGACTATAATTCTCTTTAAGTATAATGATAATAAAGTAACTAAACCTTTTATTAAATTCCCAATCTTAGTTACTTTAGGAAAATGTGAAATTGATGCTAATCCATGAAAACTGCACTTTGCGCCCTACCAAGTCATTGATGGAATGTGTATGGTTAACCGTCACATTAACTTGGACTAGTAAGGGTGGCAAAGGGTGGCTCGATGTTTATCATAAGATCAATGGAGCGTGTGTGGTTAACCGACACATTGATTAGGTGATAAAGTCGAGAGTACCAAGCACATTTTGCATGGTTATTCACACCTTGTTTGTGATCCTCGGTATCCCAGTCACAAACCTGAAGGGCATAATCGAGATTTAAACATGCCATTGAATTGTTCAATGAATCTCAAAGGATCTAGGTGTTTCAATCCAATTAAAACTTAATAACAATTTCGTTTTTCTTGATGGAAATTCGTAAATCGTCATTTACCTACCTTCAAATACTTTGCAAGTTGGATTACGACATCCCTCTTCCAAATTGTAAAATATTATGTTGGGTCCTAGCCTGAATATTTCATTTGGGTGTTTTATTAAGGACTCGTTATCTAATCTAAACTTGTCTTTCTTTCTTTTCAGATGTCTTCCAACAATGCTTCTGGCTCAAACCCTACTAGCTCCTTCTCTCTCACGAGTCATGAACCTTTGTGGGAGAGTCATCTTTGATGGTTCCAACTTTAATGATTTGATTAGGAACATCAGGATGGTTACTCGCTATGAGGACAAGGAATATGTCCTAGATAAGGAGCTAAAGGAAACTGACGAGTCTTCTGCTACTCCTGAGGAGATTGCTGAGTTTAGAGAACATGAGAAGGATACCACCAAGGTAGCTTGTATCATGCTTGCCACTATGTCAGTTGAACTCAAAAAGTCCTATGAGGACTTCTACCCTCTTGAAATGCACCAATACCTGATGGAAAGATACCATCAGAGTGCACGACAAGAGAGGTATGAAATCATCACCTCCATGATAACAACAAAAATGAAGGATGGAGAGTCCATCATGGCCCACTTGCAGAAAATGCAAAGATTTGTGGACCATTTGCTTAAGTTAAATGTGAACTTTGATGAGGAGCTTGCTATAGATATTATTCTACACTCCTTACCTCCATGTTATGATCAGTTACGCATGACCTATCATATGAACAAGGAGGAGGTCACACTTAGCAAACTTCAGGGACTCTTGAGGACTTCTGAAAATAGTCTCAAAGATAAGAATGTTGTTACCACTCCCACTACTGCTCCAGTCTTAGCAATCGGGCAAGGCAAGGGAAAAAAGAGGAAGACCCCTTCCAAGGGTCACAAGGGAAAGTCTCTTGATGGGTCCTTTTCTAGCAAGACTAAAGTCGGTCCAGCTACTCCCTCCTCCAACCCAAAAGAAGCAGAGTGCTTCTACTATCATGATAAGGGGAACTGGAAGCGAAGGTGCTCGAAGTACTTGCAGGATGTTAAGGATGGGAAAGTAAAACCCACCCATGCAATTATTTACACTATATTGTCTAATAACTCACCACATACTAATTCCTGGGTCCTTGATATAGGTTGTGGTATTCATATTTGTCCTGATTTGCAGGGACTACAAAGAAGTGAAGATGTGGAGCACATGAAGCTAAACTTAATCATGGGGAATAGGAAAGCTTCACATGTCACCAAGATTGGAGTTTATTCTTTATTGCTTTGTAATGGGTTAAAGTTATATTTGAATAATTTTTGTTACTCTTCTAAAATGGCAAGAAATATTATTTTCTTTCATGGTTTGTACAAACAAGGTTTCACATTTTCGTGTGATAATGAAATTGGTGCAATAAATGCTTATTATAATGGTGTTTTTTTTAGTGCATTGCCTTGTAATGGTGTAAATTATGATGGTTATAGGCAACTTAGGAAATAATGTATTGCATATTGATTCTTCCACTAGTTTGGATAAAGCATCCTTGTGGCATTGTCGTCTTGGACATGTCAACAAGAAGCGCATAGGCCAACTCCAAAAGGTTGGAGTCTTGGAATCATTTGACTTAAAGTTAGATGATAGTTGTGAATCTTGTTTGCTTGGAAAGATGACTAAATCACCCTTCATTGGAACTTGTGAGAAGGGTGAAGGTTTGTTGGACCTCATACACATAGATGTGTGTGGACCCTTCAAAACCGCCACAAGGGATGCTAACCGCTTTTATGTAACTTTTACTGATGATTATAGTAGATATGGCTATGTCTACTTAATCAAGAATAAGTCAGAAACCTTTGAAAGATTCAAAAAGTTTAAGCAAGAAGTGTAGAATCAACAGGGCAGGAAGGTAAATGTAACGACCCAAAATCCAAGACCAAAAATTTCTTTTAATAAAACATTACTTTAAGCAAAGTCATCATTCCAAAACATATTCAGAGTATTAACTTTCGAAACACATGTTCATTATCAGAGTAAACATTCCCAGGCTGTCTAATCTATGGTGTGTGCCATGAGATCACCCCGAGCTCTTCCCTCCGCTACCGGAAGTACCTGAAACCAAAACTAAAAACCATAAGCATGAAGCTTAGTGAGTTCCCCACCCTATCACATACCATGCATAATCACATACTACACATACTGGGCCACACCGCTATCTTGGGCCTCGCCCCCTGCCTCGGGCCTCGCCCGCTACAACAGCCCCGCCGCTCCAGGCCTTGCCTGGCTTCGAGCCCCGTTCGGATACAAATCTGTTTCACTTAGGCCTCACATGTCACTGGGCCTTGACCGCTAACAAATAATAACACATAAACATATCACAACACATAAGCTAAGCTCATACGACTGATCCTGTCCTAAAGCCTCGCCTCTCCTAGGCCTCGCCCATGTCCTGCTACTGATGAGTCATGGAACCCCATCCACACTCCTACTGGTAGTGAGATACGGGCCCAGCCCACTCTCACTCCTTCCCTAACTTGGGCCTCACCCCTGTTCTGCTAATAATAAGATGTGGAACCCCATCCACACTCTGCTATTGGTGAGATACAGGACCTCGCCCACACTCACCTCCCTACCAGGCACATACATGTATCACACAGACAACAAGTATAAACTATCATATAAACAAATCCTTGGGCAACCGCCCGCTATTAATGGACCTCTTCCGGAATATCATACTAGCATACTGTGCCTAGGGCTAACCCCCATGCCTTCTACTCATAACTACATGGGCCGACATTATGGCCTTAGACCCATTCACACAAAGGGAAACTCAACTGCACTGGCTGAACTTGCTGATGATCTTACTAGCTGCTGCCCGGCAACTCTCTGAGCTCCTGCTCCCTTTGCTCCCCGAACTACCAATATCAAAGCAACACTGAGTCTAACTGACCCCCGAGAGACAACCAAGTCAACTCTGGTCAAAGTCAAAGTCCTGGTCAAGGTCAACCTCCCAGGTCAACCCTACTCGCCGAGTCAACCTACTGACTCACCGAGTTCATATATTCAGAGTCCTTCCTTTCGTGTCTCGACTCGCCGAGTCAGTCCATGACTCGCCGAGTCTACCAATTTCTAAGTCCTGACCTGTCCAACTCACCAAGTCTCCACTCGACTCACTGATTCGAGTCTCAACTCGAAGGGTTTGGGGTTTCGCAACCTGACTCGCCGAGTCCAAGAACAAACTCACCGAGTACAAGGCAATCTTCATCTGACTCGACGAGCTGTTCATCCCACTCGTCGAGTTGCTCCTCACCTTCATGCTACTCGCCAAGTCCACTCAAAGGACTCGCCGAGTCCATTCAAATCCCCTTACATGCAGAGGGCTTTCGAGTCATGCATGGACTCCAAACTGTAGATCTACCCTTCCCAAGCCTATTTCTCACGAAAATTTGCAAACTTTACGTGTAGAGAAGGAAATCTAGGCAAAATACACCATAAACTAGGGTTTAAGGCAAAGAGGCTCCATAATCAACTCAAGGGCTAATACTTTATGCTTCTCAAGACCATAATATGCTTAGATCTGAAGTAGCAACTTCATATCTGGCTTCTAACTCAAATGAATAACATTATGGCTAAAAAGCCCCAACAACCACACATAGATCTAGGTGCAAAAAGGGTCCAAGAACTAGTTTATTACCTCCAAATGCTCAGAAATGTACTCACAATCCCAGATCTATAGTCCTTTCTTGCTCCTCCAAGTTCCTTCTTCCTTCTCCAAGCTTGATGCACCCTTCAAGGCAACAAATGGCTCAAATAATGGATATGGCGGTTAGGGTTTGGTGTTCTGGGTTAAAGAGGCAGTAAAGGAACCCTAGGGGAGAGAATGAGGCGTTTAAATAGGCTCCAAGTCCCGATTTTAGGGTTTTCCTCGCACAGACAAGACTCGCCGAGTCCCCTTGGCCGAATCGCCGAGTCGGTCACTTACTCCTCGACCCGGATACCGCTCGGACTCACCGAGTTTCTCCTTGGACTCGCCGAGTCACCCTTTAAAATTAGGGTTTTCTTTCCTTTCTTGGCCTTCCAGACTTTGGGTGTTACAATAAAGATGCTCCGATCTGATCGAGGTGGAGAGTATCTTAGTATCGAGTTCCTAGACTATCTTAAGGAATGTGGAATTATTTCACAATTGACACAAACTAGGACACCACAGCTTAATGGTGTGGCTAAGAGGCGCAATCGAACCTTGTTGGACATGGTTCATTCCATGATGAGTCGAACTTCGTTACCTATCTCATTCTGGGGGTATGCTTTAGAGACTCCCGCCCATATCCTTAATCGAGTCCCTACCAAGAAGGTTGCCAATACACCTCACGATATGTGGACAGGGAATGTTCCCCCGTTAGCACACATCAAGGTTTGGGGTTGCGAGGATTTTTTGAGGCGCGAGAATCATGAAAAGCTCGAACCTCGGAGTGAGAGGTGTTTTTTCATCGGCTACCTATAGAAATCCTTTGATTATCTCTTCAACCGACCGAGTGACAATGTTGTTTTCGTTGCGAGGAGATGAGTCTTTCGTGAGAGAGATCTCATAGGCCAAGGAGACAGTGGGAGGCAAATTGACCTTGAATAACTGCAAGAGTCAAGCGGTGATGGAACCTCAAACATTAGCGATCAACTTGAGGAGGAAACTCATGTTGAGCCAACTAGCAAGTTTGTACCTCTGAGGTGTTCCGGTAGAGTTAGTGTTTCACCTGAGTTCTTTGGTTTCCATATTACTGCAGAAGGTGATACATTTATTAGTGATAACATACTGGTAAATTTGGATGAACCTAACAACTACAAGGAAGCCATGGCAAGCCTCGAGTCTGTAGAGTGAACAGAGGCTATGGACAACGATATTCAGTCCATGTATGACAATAAATGTTGGAACTTGGTTGACAATATACTGGGTCGTAAGACAGTCAGGTGCAAATGGATCTTCAAAAAGAATACTGACATGGATGGGAAGGTACACACTTATAAGGCGCGACTGGTTGCGAAGGGCTTTACTCAAACTCCGGGAGTTAACTATGATGAGACCTTCTCACCAGTGCTGAAGATTAAGTCTATTAGGGTTGTGCTAGCCATTGTTGCATTACATGACTATGAAATATGGCAAATGGACATCAAAACCGCTTTCCTTAATGGAAAGTTGGTTGAGGATGTTTACATGAGTCAGCCAGAGGGTTTTGTCGACGCTAAGTATCCTAATAGGTTGTGTAAGCTTGAGAAATCCATTTATGGATTGAAACAAGTATCTCACAGATGGAATATTTGTTTCGATGAGAAAGTCAAAGAGTTTGTTTTTTTCGAGAAGTGAGGATGAGTCCTGTTTATATGTTAGAGCTAGTGGGAGTATAGTTAGCTTATTGGTATTGTATGTGGATGACATACTACTCATAGGAAACGACATCCCAACCTTGCACGAGGTAAAATCTTAGCTTAGGAAGTGTTTCGCTATGAAGGACCTTGGAGAAGCTACCTATATCCTAGGGATAAGGATATTGAGAGACAGGAGTAAGAGACTAATTGAAATTAATTAAAGTACCTACTTGGACAAGGTGTTGAAGAAGTTAAACATGGAGAATTCCAAGCAAGGTGACTTACTGATCGAACACAATGCCAGACTGAGTAAGATTCAGAGTCCGAGTACAGAGGTTGAGATAGCTTAGATGAGTCGATTACCATATGCTTCCGCTGTTGGTTCGATCATGTATGCTATGACTTGTACTCACCCTAATGTGGCCTTTTTCTTTGAGCATGGTCAGCAGATATCAGGGAAACCCTGGTAAGGCTCACTGGATTGCGGTAAAGAATATTCTCAAGTACCTGCAAAGGACTAAGGACTGGGTTCTTGTCCTCGGTGGGAGTGATGACTTGAGGGTGATGGGGTACAGTGACGCCAACTTTTAGACAGACATAGATAATTTCCGATCTTATTCAGGCTTGGTACTTACCCCTGAATGGAGGAGCAGTTACTTGGAAGAGTTGTAAGCAAGAGACCGTAGATGATTCAACGTGCAAATCAGAGTACATAACAGCAAGTGAAGCGGAAAAGGAGGTGATATGGCTAAAGAACTTCATTGGAGACCTTGGAGTTGTACCAGCTATAAAGGAGCCTATGGAGATTTTATGTGACAGTAACAGTGCGGTTTCCTTAGCCAAGGAACCAAGAGATCATGGTAGATCCAGACACATTGACAAAAAATATCACTTCATAAGACACAAGATAAAAGAAGGATTCCTCGTAGAAAAGAGGGTATCGTCAGAAGAAAGCCTAGAAGATCCCATCACGAAGGGACTGAATAGGGTTAAGCATTTGCAGCATGCGAGGAGCATCGGGATGAAGGATGATATTAGTTTTAATAATTAGATAGTTATTTCTGAAACTTGTAATAGATAAAATGTAATTGACGTTTGATGATTAAAAAAAAGTTTTTGTTTATTTATGAGTAAAGTTACTATCTTGTGTCAATTATTTACTATTTTTTCAATTTTGCATGTTTTGACTTCCAGAATAATAAGATTATTTAAACTATCCACAGTCGGTCGTACTTTGGAAGTAGGTTTTGAATCAAGACTGTCATGAATTTGGCTTGTAGATTGTCGGAAATGGTTAGACATTACTATGACATTCATGAGTGCTCATAAGTACCGAGTATGGATTAAACCCTCGCTTACTTGTATCACTTCATGGAATTTATCTCGAGTGATCGTGAAACGATAATATCATGTAAGTCTTCAAAACAAGAGATATGAGTTGTTGACTATGAGTTGGTTGTACATTGATAGTACGAAAAACGCATCAGTAACTTGATGTTATAAAACGTACTGTTGTGTATGATTTGGCGAATAGTTAGTATAAGCATATGAGTCGAAGTTTATCTGTTTCTTTTAGTCCTTAGAGGACAGAAAGTGATATCTTGGGCCCCTCGATGATTTTGCTTTGACTTATGTGTTGAGCCCGGTCAGAACTCAATTGATGTGTTCGATTTAATTCTATGTCAAACAAATCATGAATCGGAAAACAAACTGTTGGACAATAATTATGATGTTGTTCCATGTATTTGTCCGGCTGATATCTTGAGAACAAAGGATTATATGATCACTTATCTAAAATGGTGCATTCTAGTTCAACAAAGTTTTAAGAGCTACAATTGCTGGTCGGTTCCTGAATTCGTACTTTCAATGATAGTTATTAGACTTATCCAAGTGGGATACTGTTGGATAAGGTGTCTAAGTCCATAACTATATTTGGTATGTACTTGACTCGGTTTAGCATGGTCCATTTGGGTTGCACTTCACCGGAACAATTTGGACTTTGAGAAAAGGATATATATGATTTATTAATATATTATTAGTTATAATATATTAATATGAAATCATATTATTTAATTGGTATTGATCAATAATTAATTTGGAATTAATTTTGTGGTCAAAAGAGACTAATAAAATATATAGGGATTGATTGTGTAAATCATTCATTCTTATAATGTGGGCTAGTGATCCATGATTCCTTATGTTGGGATTAACCCATATGGTGACCGATGGATGCTCCATGGATGTTAAAACCCATGGATCATGAGGAATGTGGAAAGTCATGAGTTACATGGTGTAACCCTAATGTGCACACTATATAGAAGGCCTTTGTTTCAAGTTAATGGCACCCTAGTGTATTGAGAAGGAGAGGCCGAGTTTTGTGAGAAATATACATCTCTTCCAAGTTTCCAAAGTGTTGGTGGTGATTTGTGATTCCACTTGAGACATTCACATTATTGGTGCTAAGCTCTTAAAGCTCCAAGCAATAGGCCACAACAAAAGATATGTTTCCTAACTTGTTGTATTCACTATGTATCAAAGTTTTGTATGCTAGTTAGGGTAATACCTTGGAAACTTCAAGTTTTCATGTATAATAGTTAAAACATAGATCCAAGATATCTAGGGTTGAATGAACACCTTAGGAGTGTTAGAATGCTCAAAACCCTTCACCATCTGATCAAGAAGATACAACATTTATAACACCAACATGTATATATTGTTACTATAATGCCTTTTGGTCTTAAAAATATAGGTGCAACATATTAAAGACTAGTGAGCCTCATGTTTAAAGATAAGTTGGGGGACACCATGGAGGTATACATTGATGACATGGTGGTAAAGTCCATGAAAGCTAAAGATCATCTTAGGGATCTCAAAGAAGCCTTCGACATTCTAGATGAATACAACATGAAGTTGAATCCGTCTAAATGCCACTTTGGGATGAAGTAGGAAAGTTCCTTGGGTATATAGTAACTAAGAGAGGAATAGAAGCAAGCCTGGAGCAGATCAAAGCAATCATCAAGCTGAAATATCCATCTTCAACAAAAGACATCCAAAGGATAACCGAAAAAGTAGCAGCACCTCAACAGGTTCATTTCAAGATCTTCAGAAAGGTGTAATCCCTTCTATGATATCTTGAAGAAGAACAAGAAGTTTGAATGGACCGAAAACACGAAGAAGATTTTTAGGAACTTAAAGAATACTTAAGTTCTGTGCCACTGCTGGTGAAGCCTATAGATGGAGAGCCACTTCTCCTCTACCTCTCGGTATCCTCAAATGCGGTAAGTGTTGTCCTAGCCATGGATCTTAACGGAGACCAACATCATATCTACTATGTAAGTAAAAGTCTTCTGGATCCTGAGACCAGGTATTTTCATCTCGAAAAATTAATTCTTGCATTAGTAACTACTTCTACTAAATTAAGACATTATTTCGAGACACATACTATACATGTGAAAACTAATTATCCTATTAAGAATGTGATGAGAAAACCAGAGATTTCAGCAAGGATGGAAAAATGGTCAGTGAAGTTAAGCATGTTTGACTTTATGGCTGACTTTAGTGATGATATACAAAAGGAAATAGACATTGAAGCTAAACAACTCCTAGAAGATGAGCACGTGGGAAAATGGACACTATTCGCATATGGAGCTTCAAACCAAAAAGGAATCGGGCTAGGGATCATACTAAAATTTCCACAGGGGGACATCCTACCCCAGGCAGTTAGTTGCAAATTCAATGCAACCAACAACGAAGCGGAATATGAAGCACTCATCACGAGACTACAATTGGCTAAGGATCTTCAAATAAAGGATCTTCAGGTATTTTTCATTCTTTATTATTAACCAGTCACTTCAATGGATCTTATGTAGTGAAAGATGAAATATTAGCATTATACCTTGAGATCCTAAAAAAATTAGCCTTTGATTTTGAAAACTTTAGCCTAACCCAAGTTCCCAGGGAAGGAAACACAGAAGCAGATACATTAGCCAACTTAGGATCATCCCTAAGGATCCCACCAAAAATGAAGATCCCTATAACCCACATAATAACTATAGCTATAGAAGCCATTTATGACAAACCGACGATCCTAAAAAACCAATAAGTCTAGCAACCATCGGAGATCCTGGCCCTCAGATCCCCCCTCATAGGGATCCCGATGAACAGGATCCTCAAAGAAGTCCACAATCATGTATCCAACCCATTATGGTGTATCTCCAAAATGGCATGATCCCAACAGAAGAAAAAAAGCAAAAGAGCATTCAGAACAATAGTCTCAAGATTCGTAATAATACAAGGTAAACTCTATAAAAAGTCTATGGCATGTCCATATCTCAGATGCTTGGAAGATCCTGAAGTTGTAGAAGTCTTGAAGGACATACATGAAGGAGACTGCATCAATCTCACTGGGGGAAATCCTTAAGCTCAAAGGAAATAGGATACTACTGGCTAACCATGAAGAAAGATTCTTTTATATATGCTCAAAAGTGTGATGCTTTCCAAAGACATAGCAACATCCTACATCAACCGGCGGAACCTCTACATCCTATTATCTCTCCAGGGTGATGCTATGCTAGTGACCGTTAGGTCGGTATCCTGGTTAGGATGATGATATGTTATGTGAACTGTTTGATCGACTTGTTGACTGTGAACTGTTATATGATTGTATGTTATGTGCACATGGTTGTTTGGATTGGAGTTGGGTTGAGGCGGGTCCTACTTTGTGTTGTAAGCCAAGATACCCAGGGCGGACTGGTTATTCCGAAGGCCCAGCGAGCGGTCCGGATAGGCTGTAGGCCCCACGAGGGCGGACCAGACGTGCCGAGGCTCGGAGAGTGGACCAGGCAGACTGAAGGCCCGATGCGGGCGGGCCAATCATACTGTAGACTCAGAGAGTGGACCAGGTGGGTTGAAGGCCCGGTGCTGGAGGACCAACCACACTGCAAACTCGAAGGACATGACTAGACTCAGAGGATGGACCCGGTGGACTGAAGGCCCGATACGGTGGACCAGTCACACAGTAGACCCGATATGCATGACTTTTTTATGTTCTGTTATCTTATGTATGCTATTTATGTTATGGCCGGAAGGCATTATGTTTTGGACCGGAAGGTCATAGCCTGGAAGGGCGTATATGTGGTTGGTATTTTGGGGGTATCTCACTAAGCTTTCGGGCTTACAGTTATGGTTTAATGTTTTTCAGGTTCTTCAGGAGACCGTGGCAAGGCGAAGGCGTGATCGTACCGCTCCTCGTGTTTATGGTTTATGACATGGTTCTGGGAATACTCTGATAATAAATGTGTTGAAAACCTTTTTGTAATAACATTATTAAAATGGGTTGTTTTTAAAAAGTTTAAATTTTGTTGAAATTTTTGGTCGTTACAAGTTGGTATCAGAGCCTTGGTTTGAGTGAATTGGAGGAACATTCGTGTGAATCCAATCTCAAATCAAGGAGAGTTTTAAAAAGAGAATTTAAAATGGTTTTCAAAATTAAGTAAAAAGAGGACGCGGAGGTACGATCAGCCGGAGCCAGTAAGTAACCCCAAAATACCATACATGATATTCGTTTTCGAGCTTTGATAGAAAATCATGGTAGTACTAGGCTAGGGATGTTCAGGATTTCATGATAATGTTGCCTGTTTTATGATGCATGCTAGCCTAGGGTTTCCCTCTGTATGAGCTTTCCAGTGTTCCTCTAGGAGTGAGGATTGACCGCTTGCTATGTATATTTGTCATTAGAGTGTTGTGGTAGTACTTCATACAAATATGGGTAGGTGTGGAAGGTAGTATGGGCCCGTACTACTGAAAGCACAGGACCCATACGCATATCAGGGAAACCATGACCTCTAGGATTGGGTTGAGAGTTGATTCCCGGGATAGTGGGAAGTGTCTGAGATTTTGTGGTTTATTTTCAGTATGGAGATTTTGAGGCATGCTGGGAGTGGATCCGGGTCAGGATCGGGAGCAGGAGAGGGGGCGGGTCAGTACCGCCCGAGGTTATCGGTCAGATGAGCATGTGCGAGTTGGATGCGAGGATTCGTGAGATCCTGCATAGGGCCGAGCTGCCGGAACTGTTTGGGTCGATCAAGACCGCCATGGTGGAGTATTTTGATGAGCGCTATACGGCTCTCACTGAGACGGATGCCGCGGTGGCTACAGCGGCTGTAGCAGCGGCATGGGGAGGAGCTGGTAGAGGTTTTCAGTATTGGGACTTCGATAATATGAAGCCTCCTACCTTTGATGGAGTTTAGGACCTGATCATTACTATGAGATGGTTATCGGACATGGAGGGGTGTTTCTTCACGTGTTCATGCCCTGCTGATCAGAGGGTGAGGTGTGCTCTGAACCTGTTAAGGCTCGGGGCAAAGGATTGGTAGAGATTGACCACGGGGTCATACTCGGATGCGCAAAGGGCTGCGGTTTCATGGGATCAGTTCAGAGAGATGTTCAGCACTCGTTATGTTCCGCAGGTCGAGCGGGAGAGGTTGGCTCAGGAGTTCCTTGAGCTGAAGCAGGATTCAGAGTCGGTGACGGAGATCACCAGGATGTTTACTGAGAGGGCGATGTTTTGCCCTGAGTTCGCTTCGGAGCAGGCTCAGATGTCCCAATATCTGAGTATGCTAAAGAGAGATATCAGACAGTTTGTGTCCGCGCAGAGGTGCGAGACTTTGTTGGAGTTGTAGGAGGCCGCCAGGTGGCGTGAGTTGGAGATTGAGTTGCAGTTGCGTGAGCTGAGGCAAGCTCCGGTGCAGTCGCAGCCGGCGATGAAATGGTCTAAGACTGTTGATTCCACGGTGGGAGATCAGGGCAGCCATGTTTGTGGGAAGTGTGGGAGGGTTCACATCGGAGTTTGTCGGTCCATTGGTGCATGCCGCAAGTGCGGAAAGGAAGGGCACTATGCGAGGGATTGTCGGCAGTCAGCGCCGGTTCGGGATTTGAGGATTTATTATCATTGTCATCAGGTTGGGCACTCGAGGGTCAACTGCCCACAACTTGCTGCAGGACCGGTGCAGGCTCCAGCACCGGCCACTTTGAGGATCACAGGTGGAGGTCAGGGTGGAGCGGAGCCCCCAAGGGCTCAGAGTCGTGCTTTTCAGCTTTCAACAGAGGAGGTCAGAGCAGTGCCGGATGCAGCTGCGGGTATGTTCCTTTCTTGATATCTTGTTATCTTGTGATTATTGTGGAGTATTATTATCTGCTAGTCTCATTGTGTGGTTTTTCGTTTTGGTATCCGTTGTTCCTTGAGGGTTTGGTATGGTTATGGGTTAGAGTTTGGGTTTTTGTTGGTTATCATTCGTGAGGGTCATTGGTGGAAATATGATGGGTTTTAGGTAAAACAAATAAACTAGAAAACAATTCCTAAGTTCACATGCAACCTACTTTGGATCTATGTTTTATCTATTGAATATACAACTTTGAATTGCAAAACAAGAACCCTAGAGGAGAGAGGCTATAATCGAAATTTACAAACTAGGGTTTAGTAATTACATACCTTTCAATTGTTATAGTAAACAATTGATGATTCCCTTGATCTTGATCTTGATCTTCTTGGAAGCTTAGCACCACAAGTGTAATGCCTCTAATGGAATCACACCCAAACTAGCATGAAGGAAATTAGAGGAGAGAGGGAAGAGGGAGTATGCAAAATTTCAGCCGTTAGGGTTTCTTCAAAAGAAAAGAGTGACCAAAACATGAACCAAGAGGCTCCTTATATAGCTGAGGGATCTAGGGTTTAGGGGAAACCCTAGTTATCCTTTGCTTAGGGCCTAAGCAAACCCAAGGGCCTTATCCAAGCCCCTATGGACGAAATTATTAGGGTTTCCCCTAAAGATTTCGTCCACCCTTATCCAAGGGGATTCTAGAGCCTTCCACTCAATTATTAGATAATTGCAAACTAGTCCCTGCACCTTATAATTAATTCTTTTAACCCCGAAATTAATTCTAATTAATTTCTGGCTAACAATTAATTAAACAAAATAATTTCTTATTAATATATTAATCTTTTAACATATTAATAAATTCATTTATATTAATTTATTAATCTTATAATAAATTAATATCTCTCCTTTCATAATTTCCTTATCCGGTTGCTAGGTTTGAGGGCAACCCAAAAGGACTGTGCTGCTATCAATTCAAGTACATACAATTTATAGTTATGGGCTTAGAAACCTAATCCAACAGTCTCCCACTTGGATAAGTCTGTAACTATAATTGCTAGTATGCCTTCAAAATTTAACCAGCAAATTGTAGCTTCCAAAAAGCTGCTCCCGAACTCTGACCTAGTCAGTTACGTGTCCTAAGATAAGTGATCATATAATCCTTCGTTCTGCTAGATATCCCTAGACAAAAGACATGGAATGCTATCAACCTATTTGTCCAGAATCTATGTTTCCCGGTTCCTGATTAGTGATGATGTAGGACTTCTAATTGAACACATCAATTTAGTCCTGGCTGGGCCCAGCACATAAGTCAACACCAAATCATCGAGGGGCCCACAAATATCGCTTTTTCCCATTAAGGAAAAAGGAACGAATAAACATTGACTCATATGTTTGTATCTTTTACTCATCAAACCATACATGATAATACGTTTTATAACACCAAGTTACTGATGCGTTTTCGTATTAACAATGCATAGCCGACTTGCAAATTACAACTCATATATCTCTGTTTCAAGATTATAAGATATTATCATCTCAGTATTACTCGTGATGAATTCCATGAAGTAATACTCTGAGCGATGGTTTATCTAATACTCAAATCTCAATTTCTGAGTACTCATGAACGTTGCAGCAAAATCTATTGCCATGTCTATCCTTAGACAATCTACAATCCAGTTCATGACAGTCTTGATTCACTACTTACTTCCAAAAGTACGAGCGACTGTGGAGTTTGAATAATCTTATTATTCGGGAAGTAAAACATGCAAAAAATGAAACACAATAATAAACAATTAACAAAAGGTAGAACCCAAACTTATAAATAATACTTTATTATTTAATCACCAAAAGTCAATTACATTTACTTTGTTACAAGTTTCAGAACAAAACTAATCTAACTACTAAAACTAATATCATCTTTCAGTCCTATGCTCCGAGCATGCTGAATATGCTTAGCCCTACTCAGACCCTTTGTGAGGGGATCTGCTGGGTTATCTTCAGATGACACCCTCTTGACTATAATATGGCCTTCTTCTACTCTATGTCTGATGAAATGGTACTTTCTGTTGATATGTCTAGTTTTACCATGATCTCTCGGTTCCTTTGTCAAGGCAACCGCTCCTTCATTATCGCAGAACAGTTCCATAGACTCCTGGATGGTTGGAACAACTCCGAGAACCCCGATGAAGTTCCTCAACCAAGCTGCTTCTTTCGACGCTTCACTTGCTGCTATGTACTCTAATTCACAAGTAGAATCAGCCACCGTATCTTGCTTGGAACTCTTCCAAGTAACTGCTCCTCTATTTAATAAGAATACCCAGCCTGACTGAGAACGGAAGTTATCTCTATTCGTCTGAAAGATGGCGTCACTGTAACCATCTACTCTCAAAGTATCATTGCCACCAAGTACAAGGACCCAATCCTTCGTTCTTCGCAAATACTTGAGTATATTCTTCACGGCTATCCAATGAGCTCTACCTGGGTTTCCCTAATAGCGACTGACCATGCTCAAAGCAAATGCCACATCAGGGCGAGTACATGTCATAGCGTACATGATCGATCCGACAGCAGAAGCATAAGGTACACGACTCATGTCATCTATTTCCTCATCTGTACTCGGCCATTGAGTCTTACTCAATTTGGTATTGCTCTGGATAGGTAGCTCTCCCTTCTTGGAATTTTTCATATTAAACCTCTTTAGTACCTTATCCAAGTATGTGCTCTGACTAAGTCCAATTAGTCTCTTCTTTCTATCTCTCAATATTCTAATCGTAAGAATATGGGCGGCTTCTCCTAGATCTTTCATGGCAAAACACTTTCCAAGCCAAGACTTAACTTCATTCAAGGTTGGAACGTCGTTACCAATGAGTAATATGTCATCGACATATAACACCAGAAAAGTTACTATACTCCCACTAGCCTTGATATACACACAAAACTCATCTTCACTTCTAGAGAAATCAAACTCTTTGACTTTCTCATGGAAGCAAAGATTCCAGTTGCGAGATGCTTGTTTTAATCCATAAATGGATTTCTCAAGCTTGCATACTCTATTGGGAAACTTTGCATCAACAAAACCCTCTGGCTGACTCATGTAAACATCCTCAGCCAACTTCCCGTTAAGGAAGGCAGTCTTGACATCCATCTGCCAGATTTCATAGTCATGAAAGGCAGCTATGGCGAGCAATATCCTAATAGATTTAATCTTAGCCACCGGCGAAAAAGTCTCATCATAGTCAACCCCTGGGGTTTGATTGAAACCTTTTGCAACCAGTCGAGCCTTGAATGTATGCACATTCCCATCCATGTCTGTCTTCTTCTTGAAGATCCATTTTCACCCAACTGTCTTCCGATCTGGTGCACTATCAACCAAATTCCAAACTTGGTTATCATACATGGACTTAACCTCGCTGTCCATTGCTTCTTTCCACTTGGAAGCCTCTGGGCCTGCCATTGCTTCCTTATAAGTGACTGGTTCATCTAAGTTTACTAGTGTTCTGTCACTTATGAATGTGTCACCATCTGAAGTAATATGAAAACCATACAACTCAGGTGGCACACTCACCCTAGTGGATCTTCGAAGCGTTAATGATTTATCAACCGGTTCAACAGGAAGTGTTTCCTCTGGTTGAGTGCTAGTGTCATCTAAGGTTCCTTCATTGGTTGACTCTTGAATCTCTTCAAGGTCAATGGTACTCCCACTGTCCTCTTTGAATATGAGCTCTCTTTCCAGAAAGACTCCTCTTCGAGCTACAAACACCACGTTTTCACTAGGTTTGTAGAACAAATATCCAAAAGACTGCTTTGGGTAACCAATGAAAACACATTTCTCACTTCTAGCTGCTAGCTTGTCGTGAGTCTCTCGTCTTACGAAAGCTTCACAACCCCAGACTTTAATATGTGCTAACGAGGGAACTTTCCCTGTCCACATTTCGTGAGGTGTTTTGGCAACCTTCTTTATAGGGACAAGATTGAGGATGTGGGCGGCTGTCTCTAAGGCATACCCCCAGAAGTGAATAGGAAGTGAGGCACGAATCATCATAGAACGAACCATGTCTAACAAGGTTCGATTACGCCTCTCAGCTACACCATTTAACTGTGGTGTCCTAGGAGGAGTCAATTGTGAGACTATCCCACATTCTTTCAGATAGTCGTTGAACTCGGTACTAAGATACTCCCCGCCTCTATCGGATCTAAGTATCTTGATCTTTCTGCCCAATTGATTTTCGACTTCATGCTTAAACTCTTTGAACTTTTCAGAGGTTTCTGACTTATGTTTGATCAAGTAGATGTAACCATATCTACTATAATCGTCAGTGAAAGTCACATAGAATCGATTAGCATCCCTTGTGGTTGATCTGAAGGGCCCACACACATCTGTGTGTATGAGATCCAACAAAACTTCACCTCTTTCACAAGACCCTGTGAATGGTGATTTTGTCATCTTTCCCAAAAGACAAGATTCACACATATCATCTGATTTTAGGTCAAATGATTCCAACACTCCATCCTTTTGGAGTTGGGCTATGCGTTTCTTGTTAATGTGTCCAAGACGACAATGCCACAAGCATGTCTTGTCTACACTATTAGACAAGTCAATATTAAGTACACTATTTCCTAAGCTATCAACACAAGTCACTGTTTCATACACACCATCACAAGGTAAAGCTTCAAACACAAAAACACCATTCTTATAAACAGAAATTGAACCATTCAAATCATTAAAAGAATATTTAAAACCTTGTCTGAACAATGCATGAAATGAAATAATGTTTCTCGTCATCTCAGACGAATAGCAACAATTTATTAAGTCTAATCTAACATCATTACTAAGAAATAGTTGATAAACTCCGATCTTGGTCACTGGTGAAGACTTTCTGTTCCCCATGATCAAGTTTATCCTCCCATGCTCTATCTCCTCACTTTCCTTTAGCCCCTGCAAATCAGAACAAATATGAAAACCACATCCTATATCAAGGACCCATGAATGAGAAGATAATGAGTTATTAGCAGAAATAGTGTAAATACATGCCGATGATGGCTTCACTTTGCCATCCTTGATATCTTGCAGATATTGTGGGCAAGATCTCTTCCAATGCCCCTTTTGATTGCAGTAAAAGCAAATGGCCTCTTTTGGATCAGAAACATAGGGAGTGGAACCATTAGGCTTAGCCTTCGGGGCATTACTAGATGACACAACTTGAGCCTTGCTCTTCCAGTTTTGCTTGGGAGGACCTTTCCTCTTCTTCCCCTTTCCCTGTCCAATGGCCAAGATAGGGGCACTTGCAGGTGTGGAGGGTATACTTTTACCCTTCATCCCGGCCTCAGCTGTCTGCAACAAGTTGTGCAATTGGGCCAAAGTCTACTCAGTGTTGTTCAAATGGTAAGTTAAGATAAACTGTCCATGACAATCAGGCAACGAGTTCAAGACCATGTCAATGGCCAATTCCTCATCGAAGTGAATGTTGAGCTTGACCAAATGCTCTATGTAGCATTGCATTCTTTGCACATGAGATACAACCGATCCCCCCTCTTTCATCTTGCAAGCCATGAGTGACTTGACTACCTCAAACTTTTCTTGACGAGCTTGCTTATGGTACTTTTCCATAAGGTCCTTGTTCATCTCAAAAGGCCAGTAGTCCTCATAATACCTCT
The DNA here is from genome assembly GCF_052625555.1 of Lactuca saligna. Classification (NCBI taxonomy): domain Eukaryota; kingdom Viridiplantae; phylum Streptophyta; class Magnoliopsida; order Asterales; family Asteraceae; genus Lactuca; species Lactuca saligna. The sequence continues at coordinate 7,488,184 of NC_136425.1, read as the reverse complement.
GCAATTATGGGGACATGGTTGCAACCATGATGCATGCCACTTTGGTAGCATCATCATAGTGTTTCTTGTAGGCAGCATACTCTTCGGGAGTGGCTTTTGACTCATCAAGTTCTTTGAGCTCCTTTTGTAGGACATACTCTTTGTCCTTGAATCTAAGTGCCATCTTGATGTTACGCATCCAATCGTTATAGTTGGAGCCATCCATAACGACTTTGGAGCAGATGTTTAGTAGAGAGGAGTTGTGGCTGGAGGATGATGAAGCAGAAGTGTTTCCAGGAGTAGACATCTGAAAAGAAGGATAGTTTTAGTTAGATTCCAAGATACCTCAATATAATAACCCAAAGATATCATATCAAGGTTAGGACCCAACTATGACGATTTACAACTTAGAAATGGGATGCCGAGATCCAAGTTCAAATCTCATAAAGGTGGGTGAATGACGATTCACCAATTCCACCATTAGACAAAATAAACGAAGTGAAATTCCTAATTCTTTTGAGATACATTAAAACTATTTAATGGCATGTTTTAATCTCGGATAATGCTCTACTATTTGTGACTGGGATACCGAGGATCACAAACTAGATGTGAATAACCATGCAAATGTGCTTGGTAACCTTATTGTCTTTATCATTAACTATTGATGTGCCAGTAAACCACACACGCTCCATTCAAATGATAATTATAAGATACCCATTACTACTCTTTATTAGTACCTTTTAGTGTGTCGGTTAACCACACACGCTCCACTAACGACCAATAAAGCATATGTGCAATTTCATGGATTAGCATACTTTTTCACATTTTTCCTAAAATAACTAGAGTTGGGATTTTGAAAAATAGTGTTCTAGTACTTTCTTTAATAGCATTATACTTTTAATGGGAAGTAGTTGTCCTATCAAATCCGTTCTGCTAACGACCCTCCACTAATCAAGGAAGCGGTGGGTGAGAGTGGACACCCATTCGACTACCATTTTATAGGCAGTTTCCTTATACCCCCTTATAGACTAGCTTCGTGAATGAGGCATACTAACGATTTAACTGACCATATTCTTATACATAAATAATATTTAACTTTTAATTATAATATATATATATATATATATATATATATATATATATATATATATATATATATATATATATAAGGTGTGTTTTAAAACATTTTAAAACTCCAAGGGTTTATATAATTTTTTTTTCGAAATTTAAACTATTAAATTTTAAATTTAAATAAACCAATTAATTAGATTTAATATTTATTTATTAATTAACTTTTAATTAATTTATTAAATCTTGTAAGGATTATCTAATTAAATTAAACAATTAATTTAATCCTAATCCATATCCCTTCTAGATTTCGAAAATATGGGGATAGGATAATTTCCTTATTTTTCTCAATTATCCAATAAGGCAACTATTATCCAAAACAAAGAAACCCTAATCTTTATAGCATATTTCGAAATTTCCAAGGGAGGAGGCTAGGGTTTTCAATACCATAACCCTAATTTCGATTAGGGTTCTTTGGAGGCTAGGGTTTTCAAAAACCCTTTGATCCACAACCCTAAAAATCGAAAAAATGGCCTTTAGGGTTTAATAGCTATAAACCCTAATTTGCAATTCAACAATTATAACAATTCAATTTAAAACAAACAATGGCTTTGATACCACTGATGGGTTTTAGGTAAAACAAATAAACTAGAAAACAATTCCTAAGTTCACATGCAACCTACTTTGGATCTATGTTTTATCTATTGAACATACAACTTTGAATTGCAAAACAAAAACCCTAGATGAGAGAGGCTATAATCGAAATTTACAAACTAGGGTTTAGTAATTACATACCTTTCAATTGTTATAGTAAACAATTGATGATTCCCTTGATCTTGATCTTGATCTTCTTGGAAGCTTAGCACCACAAGTGTAATGCCTCTAATGGAATCACACCCAAACTAGCAAGAAGGAAATTAGAGGAGAGAGGGAAGAGGGAGTATGCAAAATTTCGGCCGTTAGGGTTTCTTTAAAAGAAAAGAGTGACCAAAACATGAACCAGGAGGCTCCTTATATAGCTGAGGGATCTAGGGTTTAGGGGAAACCCTAGTTATCCTTTGCTTAGGCCCAAGGGCCTTATCCAAGCCCCTATGGACGAAATTATTAGGGTTTCCCCTAAAGATTTCGTCCACCCTTATCCAAGGGGGTTCTAGAGCCTTCCACTCAACTATTAGATAATTGCAAACTAGTCCCTGCACCTTATAATTAATTCTTTTAACCCCGAAATTAATTCTAATTAATTTCTGGCTAACAATTAATTAAACAAAATAATTTCTTATTAATATATTAATCTTTTAACATATTAATAAATTCATTTATATTAATTTATTAATTTTTTAATAAATTAATATCTCTCATTTCATAATTTCCTTGTCCAGTTGCTAGGTTTTAGGGTAACCCAAAAGGACTGTGCTGCTATCAGTCTGAGGAGTGGTTAGCCGAAGATTGAGTTTCTTTCGAGCGGGATGATCAGTGTGGAAGTGTGATTTTGTGAAGGTTGCTAGTGCTAGTGGGAATCAGTCCGTGTGTAAGTGTTGGGTTTTGTGCAAGGTTGTTTTGGGAGGTCGGTGATAGCGACTGGTGGTTGATAGTCAATCCCCTAAGTGGGGGAGAATTGGAAATTCTCCGGATGGTCTATAGGCTTGAGAGATTGTTTAGCTGCTTGGGATTCAGCGGTATTTCTTTTAGCCGAGAGCAGGCTGGTATGGTGAGTAGCAAGCATCCGGGGCGGGATACAGACCTATGGTAGTGATTATGGAGGGCCTGGGATCCGGCCGGGATCGAGTAGGTATGATGGAGATAGAGTTCGGAACCCCTAGAGGGCTAGAACAATATGCATGGGAGGATTTCCCGGAGAGATAACTCGGAGTGATGAATACTAGTTGAGCGGTCCGGATAGACTGAAGGCCAGTAGGTGTACTAGTCAGGCCGAAGGCTCGGGGTACGGTCCAGCCAGACTGAAGGCCCTGGAGGGCGGTCCAGATTGGCTGAAGGTTTTGAGAGTGGTCCAGATTGGCTGAAGGCCTGGTAAGGTGGTCCAGTCATGCTGAAGACTCTGCAGGTATTATTGGACCAGTTCGAGGAAATTGGTTGAGTATGTTGTGATGTATTAGCATTAGAAGGTCTGGCCCCGGGTATTGATCTTGATAGGTGGAGGTAGTGCATGGACTCGAGAGTCCTTGCGAGCAGATTCAGGACATGTGTGTTGCATGGATAGCGGTTATGCTATAAGGGAGTGTAAATTTGCGGAAGTGGAAGTAGCAGCCTAGGGTTATGATTAGAGTGGTCCAATTATGGTCATTGAGCAGCGTGATTGCGACAGTAGTATGGGATCACATCCGGTTTGGATGGTTGCTGAGGCTCGGTAGGAATGCATGGGTGGAATCTCGGATTTCCAGTTAGACTTTGTTTTATGTGGTGGAAATTTATCCGGAAGGATGTATGGATGTGTCACCAGTGTATCGGGTTTTTCCTAATCAGAGGACACTAGAGCCAATTCAGTGTGGTTACGAGATTGCGGTGGAGAACTCATGGGAGTTGCTCTGAGGCTGAAGCATGTGTCATCTTGTCAGCAAGAAAGGTAAAGTTGGGTTTCAGATTTTGATGGTCGAGACTTGAAAAAACCTGATCCGGTGAATGCCAGGCGGTGCATTGCGGGGGTAGTTCTGGAGTAGAGTTGTCGCAGACTTCGAGGATGAAGCCTAATTTAAGTGGGGGGGGGGGGGGATTGTAACACCCCGTTCTTAAAATGTTTAATTGTGAGTCCCTGAGATTTAAGAGGAAGGGTAATTCTGGTCCTTTTTCGGGAAATGGGTTTCATCCGAGAAGGTTTTGGGCTGGTGTATATTGTTAGAAGCATTGGGCTTCTCGTCACCCTCGCATGAATGTAAAGTTATTTGGGAGCAGGTTTAGATTAGAGGAGTTGCGACATTTGGAAGATAATTATTGTTTATAGGTCTTTGTGGAATAAGTGGAAAAGGTCCCATGCATGCATGGAATGCATGTATTTTGAAGTTTGGTTGGGTATGCCCAGCGTAAGCTGGACGTACGCCCAGCGTAATGGCGAGAAGTGTGCGGGGTGGCCGGGTGAGTACGCCCAGCGTACTCTTAGAAACCCCAAACCCTAACTTAGGCTCATCCACTATATAAGGAACATGTTGGTTCATACCCTAGCCTCCATAAGTTCATCCGTAACCTCAGAAACCCTAGAAACTCGTATTCCCTCCATTGGTGGGTTTGGAAGCTCATTTTGGCAAAAGAGAAGCTAGAAGAAGAAAGGAGAAGTTCTCAAAGAAGGAAAGGAATGATTGGAGCTTGTAAATCTGAAGAGATATCATCCTTTGAAGCTTATTTGAGGTATAAAGCTTCTTGCTTGCCATTTATTTTTCCTAGATCTAAGTGTTGTGAAGTTTTTAGCATCTTTCTTGTCCCAAAGTTCTCATCTTGATTCATGCTTTGTGTTGGCCGAGATTACCTGTCCTTTCAGACCTTTGGAGAGGTCTTGAGTGAGAAAAATGAGGTCCCAAGGGTTGTAGTTGTTCCATGTGTGAGATATATAGGTAATAATGGATTAAGACCTTGGATTAAGAGCTTATGGATGTCCCAAGTGATAAAGTTTGAGACTTTATGAATTCTAATCATATTTGGCGTAGGGATCTGAAGTTTGGGCTTAATAGCTTAAGCCATTAAGAAGTTACAATAATTTTATGTGTAGTGCAATTACGCCCCGCGTAACACATGGTTACGCCCAACGTAGCGTGCCAGTGCCCCGATTCCTTTTGTGAACATTGTAGTACGCCCAGCTTACCAGAGAGAGTACGCCCATCGTACTCCCTCTAATTGGATCTTAATATTGGGCCTTTGAGTTTGAGCCGTTTGTGGGTAGTTGGTTATTGGGCCAAGTCTGGGAATTTATGGATAGAGTATTTTGGGCCCAATTATTGTTATGGACATTGGATCTAGGCCCATTTGGTGAGGTGGGCCGAATTTGGTAAATTGGGCCAATATTGGACTTTGTATGAGATTCAGACCTTGGTCTTGGCCCGATAAGTGGATGTATGATTAGCCTAATGTTTATTTTGTATGATGGTTAGTTCGGGATTTGCGGTGAGTTTGTGATTCGAGAGTCTGCTTCTTCAGTTCAGAGTATCGGCATTCGCGAGGTGAGTTATCCCACTATATCGACAGGGTCTAAGGCACCAAGGTCGGCCCTTTATCGGATTGAGATTCGGATATTTGTTGTTATGTTATTGCTTTGTTATGTCTGCATCCTGGTAGTTAGGATGGTATATGTTAGAGACCTGGTTAAGGTCGGTTCCCTAATATGTAGGGTGATGCTATGCTAGTCACCGGTTAGGTTGGTATCCTGGTTAGGATGATGATATGTTATGTGAACTGTTTGATCGGCTTGTTGACTGTGAACTGTTATATGATTGTATGTTATGTGCACATGGTTGTTTGGACTGGAGTTGGGTTGAGGCGTGTCCTGCTTTGTGCTGTAAACCAAGATACCCAGGGCGGACCGGTTATTCTGAAGGCCCAGTGAGCGGTCCGGATAGGCTGTAGGCCCCACGAGGGCGGACCAGACATGCCGAGGCTCGAAGAGTGGACCAGGCAGACTAAAGGCCCGATGCGGGCGGACCAGTCATACTGTAGGCTCAGAGAGTAGACTAGGTGGGTTGAAGGCCCGGTGCGGGCGGACCAACGACACTGCAGACTCGAAGGACATGACTAGACTCGGAGGATGGACTCGGTGGACTGAAGGCCCGATACGGCGGACCAGTCACACAGTAGACCCGATATGCATGACTGTTCTATGTTCTGTTATGTTATGTATGCTATTTATGTTACGGCCGGAAGGCACTATGTTAAGGGCCGGAAGGCATTATGTTTTGGACCGGAAGGTCGTAGCCTGGAAGGGCGTATATGTGGTTGGTATTTTAGGGGTATCACACTAAGCTTTCGGGCTTACAGTTGTGGTTTAATGTTTTTCAGGTTCTTCAGGAGACCATGGCAAGGCGAAGGCGTGATCGTACCGCTCATCGTGTTTATGGTTTATGACATGGTTCTGGGAATACTCTGATAATAAATGTATTGAAAACCTTTTTGTAATAACATTATTAAAATGGGTTGTTTTTGAAAAGTTTAAATTTTGTTGAAATTTTTGGTCGTTACATAATGGTTAAAGACTTCACTATAAGACAATATAAATTTGAGGCTTGCATTCTTCAGTTGGTGCTTCATTCTAACTCCTCAAAACCGTAACCTCCTAAGAGGAGGTTACTCTCTCCCTTTTGTTCTTGTTTTCTTCAAGATTACTTGCATTTTCATGCCCTTTTTAAGTTCATATTGGTTATGAACTTAAAGCTTAAGGGTTTAAGAGTTTATGGACTAGCATCTACATTAATTTGAGTCATTGATGGTGTCTCAAAGGTTCCACATTCTTCATCAACTTCCAAGCCTCCCAAGAGGACTCAAAGAACTACAAAGCTTGTCATTTTAACACCTCTTCTTTGGTTGGTGTTTAATGCTTTCTACAACTTGCAAGAAGATCCTTGGTTGGTATAAAATTGTTATGTTATGTTCAAAATTTTAAGTCTTCCGTTGCCATATTTTTCTAGTTAATGAAACTATGTTTTAACTAAAACCCAACAGATCCATGTTCTTCGATTCCCAGTACGTAATCTTCAAACTGAAGAGCCTGAACATCATCATATTCTGGAAAAAGGATAGGAATACTTGTTGTTGATCCAATGCTGCTTGGAAGATTGAATGAGAGAGTGAGTGAGGATCGTCGTTAGGCATATTAACGAGAATTCAATAAAACAAAATATAGAATCATATATGTAAGCTTGAATCGAGTTCAAGGGAAAATGAGAGATTTACATCTAAGATCTACAATTCATTGAGACAATTGAGATAACAAGAACATATCTGATAAAACTGAAAAACCCTAATGAAAAACCCTTTACTCGACAAAAGAAAAACGATTAGATTACACTATCACCAGCTCTGATACCAATTGTGAGAAACAATAAAAGATCGATAGATTCTATATTATGATATGAATCAATGATATGGAATGACAATGATTGAAAAGGAGTGAAATGTATTAACTACAACAATAGAATAGTTCTTGGATCCGGAACTATTCTGTAATTGCTTTAAAAGTCGTAACCTACATGTTACATGCACGTTATATATAGACTAAATACTACATCAATTTCGAACATGGACATACCCCATTTCGAAATCGGAATTAAACATAAATCCGAAATCAACTATTTGACACAACACTAAATTAGACTTAACACAAACTACCAAACACATATTTCAAAAGTGTAAGACGGCCCCCAATAGAGAGGGATTTAGCTTTCCACTTAGAAAGTCTATTAAAAAACTTATCGATAATAGGTTTCCATGAAGAAATACGATTGGTATTTTCACCAACGGGGACCCCCAAATACACGAAGGAGTTTGAGACGCATCACAACCAATCAACCTAGCAACCTCTTCGACTATAGCATACCCCTCACCTACACCAATTAACTTGCTTTTATGCAAGTTAAATTTTAAGTCAGAGGCAAGGAAAAAGCACCTTAACATCCAAATTATACGACACACATTCTCAACCTCCCAGTCACACAATAAAATAACATCATTCGCATACAGAAAGTCTGAAATCTTTAGGTTTGAAAATCCTACATCAACCCCTTTAAAATAAACAATTCTCTTGGCTTGTTGAATAACAACATGAAAACCCTCCATAGCCAAAATACAGAGGAAATGTGATAAAGAATCTCCCTATCACAAACCCTTGTGAATAACAAACTCATCCGTAGGTGCCCCATTTATTAAAACCGAACCCATAGAAGAAACCAGGGAAGCTTTTATCCAACTACACCATGATCGACCGAACCCCATATGAGACATAACCTCAATCGGAAAATCCCATGATAAAGAGTCACAGGCCTTCTCAAAATCAACCTTGAAAATCATAAGTTGTTTCTTCTTAGCTTTATGCCAACCTGCTATCTCATTTAACATTATGGGCCATCTAAAATATGTTTACCTTTGAAAAAGGCAGACTTCTCAACACTGACAAGATCACTAATAACAGATGCCAATCTATTAGCTAAAAGTTTTCCAATGATCTTGTATTGGCAACCAGTTAGACTAATAGGGTGGAAATCTTTAATAAACTTAGGATCATTAATTTTAGGGATCAATGTAATGAAAGAGGAGTTAGATCCTCTACGAATGAAACAATCCTTCTGAAACTGGAGCACCGAATTTAGAACATCATCTTGAATAAGATCCCAATAATGCTTAAAAAACCCAAACGTAAAAATTTCAGGCCCCGAAGCTTTGTCACCATCACAATCCAAAACTGCATTCTTTATTTCCTCATGAGTAAAAAGTGACTCGAGAAGGGAATTTTAAATGAAAGAAAGCAACTTTAACAAATTAGAATTAATAGTCGGCCAAGTACAAACCGGTTGTTTAAAAATATTATTAAAATATGAATGAAACTCTTTTTTCACATGAAACGGATCAACAACCCAAGTACCATCCACCATGGTACCCTTTATCGAAACTTGACTCTGCTTGCGATTAACAACCCCATGGAAACTTGACTTTATCTTTCTGCGACAAATCTTGATTGTACAAGTGATCGAATTCTTTAAGCTCATTTAAAATTCTCGGCCTAGCATCCAAATCCACCTCCAAAAACGAATTAAACTCCAACCCATTATCCATTTATGCCAGTTGAAGTTGAAGAGTAAAGTGTTTGCTATCCATCTGTTTTCTTGAGTCTGTAGCCAGAACTTTAAGGTTTGCCTTTAACAATTGTAATTTTTTCTTCAAACGCACCATGTTATTGTTGACACCAACAACCGGTTGATTCCAAGAATCTCGAATGATAACATCAAGCCCATCAAGATCAAACCAATAATGGAAATACAAAATAGGGTTGGTCCATAATCTTGATTCAATTCTACAAGAAGAAGAGGGCGATGATTCGATAGATACTTATCTAAGACTAGAGCAGTCAAAATGAGGAAAAAATCAAAAAGACCATGATAGACAAGAAACCAATCAATTTTGCTCATTTTAGACCCATCTATAGTCAACCAGGTGAATAAAGGGCCACCGAGAGGTAAATTAGTTAGCTCCGAGTCCAGAATGAAATGATTAAAATAATTGGTTGTTGACGGGAAAGACTGAGAACCGCTTTGTTTCGAAACTTCACGAACCGCATTAAAGTCACCGAAAACAATAACCTCACAATCAAAGTTACTGATTAAAAGAAGAATTTGTTGCTACACCAACTTCTTCTTATCCAAACATTGGTGAAAGTACACTGAAACGACAAAGATATTCCTATTAATCCCAATATATCACCATTCCACATAAACAAAATTATCATGGATAATAGATTTGCTCTTCACAAAAACATTAGGATCCCAAACCAAAAGAATCCCACCAGAAGCACCAAGAGAATTCAACTCTTAATAATAATAATAATAATAATAATAATAATAATAATAATAATAATAAAATTCCCTAGAAAGCTCGAACAACAGCAATATCCATACTTGTCATTTTTGTTTCATGGATGCCTAGAAAATTAACTTTACGTGAATTACATAACCGTCGAATCTAAGCACGTTTATCTCCGTTCCCACCACCTTGAATGTTAACTGATAAAAAAATCATTTTAAACATTGAAAGCCTCCCATTCTACCAATAACTTCTTGCATAGAACTTTCAGCACCCGCCATATTAAATCTCATATTCTAACCCATACAAATCGTAGCTTCCAGGTCCACCAAATCAGAACCCCCATACTTCAAGGAAATAATATGAAGTGAAGGTCTCGATCCAAAAGAATTTGTTGGAGTGAATCCCGGTGGTTGAGACAACGAATCATCAGAACCCACATCAATACCATCCACGAATGCATCACCACCATCTTTGTTAGCCAAATGAGGCGATACAGACTTACCACCTTTACAAAGATTAGTAAAATCACCCCCACCTGACTCACCAAGGCCCGATGAAGAAGAGACATTAGTTTCTCCAGAGCTCAGGTCACTGAGAGCATCGATACACACCGGACCAGAAGGAGGGTCTTCAATATGTGTCATTGTCTTCTGAATAACTTCCTTAAGGAGAAAAAGATCTGATAATAAACTAGGTTTATCAATAGAAATATTATGTGATTCTTCTTCATGATCTGTAGAAAAACCACTTTCTACCTCCACCCCGTTGAACCCTTATAATTTTTCGTTTGAATCATTATGCTTTGAATCAGATGGAATAATACGTTTGAAATATGGTATCCAACCAGAAACTTCTTGAACTCGAGTAACAAATCGTGTCATCAACAACACCATTAGTAGTTGTTTGAATAATGTATGTAACATGGGTTTCAATACACATGCGATTCACATAAAATTTTTCTCCCAAATCATCATCCACATACACCAAAGAACCCTACTTAGAAGCCACTTGATGGAAAACAGATTTGGTCCAAGCACGCAGAGGTATACCTTCCACATCAATCCAAATAAGATGATATGAGGGTACAAAATCTCTCGACCACTCCCTAATCTCAAAAAACCATGAACTGGCAACACCATTTGCACAAAAATTATGACATGCATTAGCAGTAATATATTCCAACATAATCCACATACAAATACACATATACATACATAATACACATACAAAATTCACATATACATACGGAAATACATACATATACATAATACAAATACATACGAAAATACATACACATACATAATACACATACTTATACATAAAAATACATATATACATAGGATTGCACATACAAAAACACATATGCATACATAAAATACATTCAAAATACACATATACATACAAATGTACATATAAATACACATTCATATCTACAAACACAAAATACACATATAATATACATCAATGCTAGAAATTTAGTAAGGAGAAGTGAAAAGGAAAAGGAAAATGAGATAATGGAGCAGAGATGGGTGAAATTGCGAAGATTTTTGTGAAATTCCGATGAGGTCATCGAAAATGGTGAGAAAGAAGAAGGGAGAACACATAAAAATGGAGCAGAGAGGGGTTTTATTGTTGAAGGCCTTTAGTGGCGACGGATGGGATTGAAATGACACATATCACCAAAATAAGCCTTTAGCGGCGACACCTTTAGCAGCGACACGCACTCTTTAGCAGCGACACACCGAAGGGAAAGCAACGCGATATTTCTTATGTCATCCTTGTCGTAGGATCATCTTTTAAATCGACGGATGGGATTGAAATGAAGCAGATCGCCAAAATAAGCCTTTAGTGGCGACGCCTTTAGCGGCGACAAAAAGCGCGTTTGTGAAAAACATCAATTCCTCCTGTGGAACAGAATCTGGACATGTAGGATTGGACTTACCCTTGACAACTTGAGCATACGACACCTTTTGAGAAGAAGTAGATGTACCACGAATAACGAACTTCTTAAAATTAAACTTTAGGTGAATAAGATGTTTGGATTCATTCCTGGTAAACTTAGCATAAGAGGCAAACAACCTATGATAACCAATACAAACATTACAAAGATTTTGGATAATGTAGTCAATATCATATACCCGAAGAAGCCTAATGAAACCGAAGATTTTCCCTAATTTGGAGAGTTTCTTTGAAATAAAAACATCAACCACTGTTCCCACTTTAACACAAATTTCCCATAATTCCTTCTCACCCATATTATGAGGGAAATTTGTAATGTAAATCAACATAGAGACATTACTTACCTCCTTGAACTTTGATTGGGAACCAGAAGATACATTTTTCAAGCCAATACGATCATAAACTAACTTGCTGATCCAATAAAAAACATTCCAACGAGAAGTCCCTTTTCGCTTCCTCTTATTAACTTGCTGTCATCCCTCCATCAACGGAAGATCAAAAACGCAAATGAATGACGTAAAGGAACAGAGGTGAAAAACTCAAAGCCGGTAAGTGGACTAGTCGGATGCTTGAGAACTTGAAGAACCGATCTGCCGACTTTTGGGCCTGCCGGAGATGGAAATCATCGCGAGAAAGTAGCCTGAAAGACTCCACCTCGAAGATCGCCGCTATACCCAATGGACAAAACCGTTATATAAAGGATAAAAGGATAGAGTGGGATTGCTTTAAAAAAGAAACAACATATGCAAAGCAAGTCGAACCCTGGAGAGCAACGGTGGTCTGCCGGCGTTTGCACCTGCCAGAAAGGAAGAACCACCGTTTTATCCAACAAACACTTTAGTTAACCAATGTATTTTTATGAATTTCAACCTCATTATATTTCCCTTTAACCTTAGTGATTATATCAAGACATTTCAATTTCTCAGAGACCACGATTCATGATATTCCCCTAATATCTTTATGTGGATTTAATATTGTTTAAGTTGTTACTAAAGAATTTGAGTATACAATTTTGATATCTGTCTGTTCTATCTAGGTTTCCTCTATTTTGGAAGACATATCATCATTTTCATGCAACAAAAAGTCTTATTCGAGGGTAATATCATCAACATGGATCTCCAACTCCTCATTCTTTTTCTTTTGAGCCTCTACTTCAACATATAACCCATCAGTCTCATACTTTGTGGCAAAATCTTTTATTTCCTATTCCTCATCAACATACAACCCATCAATCTCATACTTTGTGGCAAAATCTTTTCATATTTTGTTTCCTATTCCTCTTCAACATTTCAATTTAATGTTATACAAGTTGACATAAGTATTTCGATGTGGGTATGTAGGGGTGGTGAGTGGTGACTAAAGCCCGAAGGGTAGGGTAGTGTTGGAAAAGCAATACTTTTACAATGAATTTAATAACAAAAGCAAAAATAGTTAGTCTATGGACAAATTCCAAAAAGAAACACCAAACTTGATAACAAAAAAGCAAGAAATTCAAATTTTAAACTAAGCATGCGAACTTTGGTATACTACAAGGACTATTTCTATAATTTTCTGTTGTAAAATATAAAAAATTGGTAGCTTGACCTCAGGTGGATAACAATTTGTTTTGGATAAAACTACTAAGGTGCATTCCATTAACTATAACATTTAATCTATTAAACTCTACACTTCATTAAACTCTTAAGAGTTTAATGAATTTCCACATCATCATTTTAATTTTTTTTATAAATAATATTAATAAATAAAACTATAATATTACATTAATTAGAAATTCAAAGTTATAATTACTAAATATTAATTGATGATTACAATTTAAAAATTAAAAGTTCAAATAATATACTAAATAAAAAGTACAATATCTAAAATACAAATTTTACTTCATATTGTATTTTATTTTAATCTCATCACAATGGTTTCTCCAAATTTCACGGCTATCTTCCGACATGGTACTTCATCAAGAGTTCAAAAGTCTTTTATTTTTCTTCTTTATGTTTTTCAAGTATTTCATCAAGCCTATTACCAGATGACGAAGTGTAATTTGTAGCTTTCTTTTTTGCTGCTTTTTTTGCTCTATTCCTACCAATTGGACGAGTTATAACTTCATCATTATCCAGGTTAATGAAAGATTTTGTATTTAATGAAGACATAGATGCCCCAAATGCAGTGCTTGAACCTTTCCATTTCTATTCATTTTTAACGATATTCCAAATATGTTCGTGCCTAAAATCGATACCAAATCTAACATGATAATGCTCAAAAGCTGCACTTTTGAGATCATCCTCAGATCATCGACTGAGTGTTGACTTATATATATATATATATATATATATATATATATATATATATATATATAATTTGTTTATTGCAAAAAAAATATATTAAATATTACTTTCTATATATATTGAGAAAGAAAAACAAAAAACAATAAAGAAAAAAAAAGTTTTTATAATAATGTGAAAAAAAAAGTTTTTATAATAAATTGAGAAAAAAAAAACACACCCTCGAATGAGGATTAAACCTCCATTTATTCAACCAACTCCACAATGCATATTATATCTATTCAACTGCCACATAAGCATTTTTTCTCATTAAACTTCCCATGGAATCCCCATTGGGATGGCCTAATATCATATCATCTCAAATTCACTATTACCACATCATGTTTTCGTAAAGTTACCTATAGGCTATTAGAGCTTCTCCAATGGACCATTATTTTGGTGTTATTACACAAAATTTTACTTCAATGGAACGGTAAAGTGTCCAAAAATTTTTATGAAGAAATTTTGGCCAGCATATTTACGGAGCACTGTTCATCACACCAAATGTCTTTTATACTTTATAAATCTTTTAATTTAATTATCACTTTTTACTTTTTCAATATTATATTATAGTCTATTAGATTTGTATTTTATAACTATTACAATTTAAATTAAAATATTTTTATGGTGTAAATTTTTAGTGTGTGATTGGAATGAAAATTTTATTTTAATGTTAAAAAATCTTTATTTTTATGGTTTTAGTATTTTATGGTTGGAGTTGGTCTTTACCATATCTGTAGGTCACCAGCCAATGGGTTGATCACTTCATTGCACCACTAATGGGCTTGTCTATCTAATAGAATATGTCCGATAGAAAGGTATCGCAAACCACATAAATCGATGATGGTGGCCACCAATGTGTATTTTCCTATTGACATCTGACCCCATATGTCTAACAACTTACATATGACTCATCTCATCATACCATTAAACTAATACATCCATGAGACATGTAAACAAAGTGTTGGGCCTTTTAAAGAAAATGGTAGCCCGAAATAATGTAAAGTAAAGCACTCCCATGTATGTACTCCCTTTTTGCTACAAAACCCTCTCCCATAGTGTATATTATAACTATTATGGTATGCCACTTCTTTTGTCACAACATGCTAACATCACATAGGCACATCCATTATCTCATGTTGGACACACACATACATACATACATGTGTGTATATATAATGTATGCATGCATGCATGCATATCTTGTTTCATCTAGTATATTAATTTAAGATTTATCCCTCCCTCCCTTCTTCTTCTTATTCTCCCCCCACCTCATGATAGAGACTATTGATTGATGTGTAAAATTGCATAAAAATATTATAACCTTGTCATGTCCAAGATTTTACTACTGCTATTTGATTTACCTCCAATGTGATTAGCCATTTGGAAGGTTCAGTCTGAGACTGTAAAACTATATGGTTTATATTTTTTTGCTTTAAGATTTTATAACTTTTTTCAAACTACTAGTAGGTAATAAAAAATATAAAACTCATAAAAATTAAAAAAAAAAAAATCTAAAACTCAAACTTGTTCTCATTTATATAATTATGTTATCATAAAAAAAGATTAAATTATCTAAATAGTTTTTATATAAAAAAGAGTATAACAAAGTTCCAATATAGAAGACAATTCTTCCATAATGCAAGGAGTTAAAACTTGGTCAAACATTCCTCTACACGGAGTTTGTATATTTGGGTTACACCTGTGAATGATTGAGAACACGCTTTTTTCTTACCTTTAATGACTTAATGTCTTCTGCTAGCATCCACGAGACGTTTATTATTAGAATATTATATTATATGCTTTGATAATTAAAACAAATCATTTTTTGTATCTTTTGTGCAATGTGCAAGTTTAATCTGCTCAAATACAACTATATTCACACATAATTACAGAACCTAACTACCTGCATCTTTCTTTATATTGTTATTAACTTGTATCAAAATACACCGTCATTATGTAGAAACCAAAACCAATATTTTACTATTTTAGTAATCATAAATATGTTACTTTCACATGATTAGATGATAGAATGATAACATAACTGAGAATTATAAACAGATCCCTATTTCATGGTTTGGACTTTGAACAATGGCCTCCTATTCAAACTACACCCTTCTAATATAAATATTACTAGTAGATTTTTGGCTTCATAATTAACTTATTATCATTTTATATTAATTATCTATTATCATATTATCATTTAGAATCGATAACTTTATTGACTATTTAATCCTGAAAACGAGAGTTCTCAAGTTTGTCCTTTCCATGTCTAATAATTACTTTTCTCTTTCCTATTTGGTTGTTGTGTGGGACAACAAATCTGATTTCAACTTGACTGTTTGGAAAAAAAAATGTATTTTTATCCGTTTTAGAAAATAAATATTATTATTATTATTATTATTATTATTATTATTATTATTATTATTTTTAAGATGAATAAAAATTAATTCTAAATAGTGTCTAAAAATTTTGGTGATAAATATATATTGAGTTTCCTGTTAATAAAAGGGTACGCCAACATAACCATCTTTCTCCCTTCTTGTTTATAATCATTATGGATGGCTTGAACGTAGCCATGAAAGAAGCATGTGAGAAATATTTATTTCGTGGTATTCATCTATCTTGTAGCTCTTTTATGTGTAGGATGCAATCTTTATATGTGAACTAAGCGAATAGCCGCGCATTGCATAGAATACAATAATATATTTGAAATATTTACAAATATATGTATTTTAAATATATCAATCGCGTTGTTGTTAGCTCTTATATAATAAATCTTATAATAAGTTGGTATATGCATTTGTTTGTTTTCAATTATATAATAATGTAGACATCTTTTAAAATTTTATAATCTCATGCATTGCGTAGAATATAATAATATATTTGAAACATTTACAAATATATATTTTTTAAATATATCAATTATGTTGTTAGCTATTATACAATAAATCATATAATAAGTTGGTATAAACATTTGTTTGTTTTGAATTATATGATAATGTAGACATCTTTTAAAATTTTATAATCTCAATTATCTCAATAACTTCTACTTGCGGGTTATTCATGGATAATATTAAAGATAATATATGGTTTACTGATATTTATAGTTGTCATGATTAATTAATTTTAAAAAGTTTATTTCATTATTTGCTTAAGATTTTAATTTTTATCATTGTAATTATTTAAAACATCAAACATTACTTTTGTTTTTAAAGGTAACAATATAATTTTTGTATATAATGTTACTTTTAACTATTTTTGTTGTAAGTTATTTAAAATAACGTATTTGGAAACTCTTAATTATTTAACTTGGTTTCCAAAATCGAACTTTTTTTTAAAATTTATTTCAAGAATATTTTGAGTTTCTTTGATTGTAATTATTTAAAACAACAAACATTGTTTTTGTTTTTAAATATAACATTATAATTTTTTATATAATATTACTTTTAACTATTCTTATTGCAAGTTATTGTAAGCTACTTATATGAAAATTATCAATGATTATAAAAAATAGTTTCATGTTTTTTTATTTTTTTGTTATTTTAGGATTATAATTTAGGTTTAACACTATAATTTATAACTTTTAACTATTTATAAATTAGCCTCTCGATTTTTTTTAAGTTTAACTGAAATTTTGATTTAAGTTAACTATTTAACATTATTTTGAAATTAATAATTTAACTATTTTTCATAAAATCATAAATTATATAAAAGTTGTGACTTTATAATGATAATTGCTCACGTATGTAAAATGTATAAACTAATATGTTAACTATAGTATGTTAAAAAACTTAAAATCATAATTTTATGAATAGAAGTACAACATGATATTTTAATATTATAGTTTAGTTAATTTATTATTTGGATTTAGTTTTTGCATTAATTTAACATTACTAACTAATTTATAATAATTCTTAGAAACAAAAATTGAAAAGTCATAGAGTTTTCAAATGCATGTGGTGCAAGTAAAAATGTCACCTTTATAAGTATACTTCGCGAATGCCCGTACGTTGCGCAGAAACAGCTATATAGTAGAAGTTTTTACAAATATATGTTTTTTTAATATAACAATAATGTTGTTGTTAAATTTGAAGTAATAACTCGTTTACTAAATTAATATAATGTATTGATTATTTTGAATTATATGATAATATATACATCTATTATAACAGCATAATCTCAATCGTTTGAATAACTTCTACCCATGAGTTATACAGGAATAAAATTAAATATACTATATGGTTTAATGTTATATATAGTTGTTGTTATTCTTAATTAATTTTTTAAAATTTATTTGCTTTATGTTTTAATTTTTATCATTATAATTATTTAAAACATCAAATTAATGGGTTTTTTTAATTATTTTAAAAGTAACAATATAATCATTTATACAAAGTTATTTTTAACTATTGTTCTTGTAAGTTATTTTAAACTATTTATTTGAAAACTTTTAACGATTAAAAAAATATCTTTAAGAAATATTTTAGTTAAATTGAGATTACATGTTAGTTTTTGCATTTATCACTAAAATTTATCACTTTTAACTACTTACAAAATATTTTTTAGTTTTTTAAGTGAAACTAAAATTTATATTTAAGTTGATATTATAATGTTATATTTAAAATAACAATTTAAGTATTTTTTCCAAACTATTCAAAAGTTGTAGCTTTAAACTGATAATGGTTTACATACAACAACATATTAAATCTAATAAATTAATTATAGTATGTTAAAAGTTA
Organism: Lactuca saligna; assembly: GCF_052625555.1. Taxonomy (NCBI): domain Eukaryota; kingdom Viridiplantae; phylum Streptophyta; class Magnoliopsida; order Asterales; family Asteraceae; genus Lactuca; species Lactuca saligna. The sequence continues at coordinate 7,469,610 of NC_136425.1, read as the reverse complement.
AAGACATAACTTTATAAATAGAAGTAAAGATATTGTTTTAAAATTAAAATTTAGTATATTTATAATTACACTTTAGGTTTGATATTTATTTAACATTATTAACCAACTTACAATCATTATTAGAAAAATACTACAGTTAATCACTTTTAAATATTTACAAAATATTCTTTGGGTTGTTTAAGATAAACTAAAGTTTATATTTAAGTTGACTCTGTAATGTTATATTCAGATTTATAATTTAATTATATTATAAAAATTGTTCCAAATTTGTTTCATTAAAATGATAATGGTTTACATCTAACACTATATTAAAATTAATAAATTAAGTACAATATATTAAAAGTTAAAAAAAATCACTTAATAGGTAGAAGTAAATATATTATTTTAATATTGAAATTTAGTTTATAAGTGATTACACTTTAGGTTTGATATTTATTTAACCTTATTAACCAACTTATAATTATTATTAGAAAGAAATTGAAAAGTCATGGGAGTTTCAAATGAATGTGGTGAAAGGAAAAATACATGGGAATTTCAAATGAATGTGGTGAAAGGAAAAATGTTTCCTTTATAATATGGTATGATATGATATAATATGATATGATATGATGATATGATGGGATGACTAATATATCAAAAACCTTGCTCCTATTCTTAATGGCAAATGACACAAATGCCCTAAAAAGTTTTTAGGGTTGGTCTATTGAGTTACTAAATTATTTTTGTTGTTTTATGGGCGCGTAAAATAGATGTTGACCTGCTTTTTAGTCATCTTCACCTAAAACAACCGGTATAACATATAACCACTATTTTTGAAACACATCTTTTACCCAATTCATCATTGATGTGGCAATAATAATAATAATAATAATAATAATAATAATAATAATAATAATAATAATAATAATAATAATAATAGAATATAACCTTATGAACACAAAAATGGATATAAGATCTGAAAAAAGACAGTTGACCCAAACACGTTTTCAATTTTGACTAACCAATATCCAGATTCATGATCTATGTGTTTGAAAACATGTGAAATTTGAAAATTTTGAAGATAAAAGCATGGAAAAGGAAAATGAAGGCTAAAGAAGTGATTTTCTCCATTTAAGAATGCAAAAAGGCTTTCGATTAGTATGTAATCACAAACAAGAAGCTTTTCTTCAGGCAGATTCTCATGATCCATAAACCCTCAATTTTTTCTTTCAATTCCTTCTTTGACATTTTTACATCTTTCAATCGCTTCACAACCACTGTAAGATCCACCTCCAACGTCACCTTGTATGTCGTTTGTCCCTTTCCCCAACACCTCCGCTGACGCTCACAATAAATCATCCAAATTGAATTTTCTTTGCTTTTTAGCTTTGCCCACAAACATTAGTTTCTTACTTACCTCCCCGAACTTCGCTTTTCCACCATCGCTGTCAACGACAAAAATCCTTTGCTAGAGTTGTCGGTATTTTCATGTGGAATCTCAATTTCTATTGTAACATCCCAAATTTTACAACAAAAAATTTCATTTTTAATTTAAAGATTCATAAAACAGATTACTGAAAATGCCATTAATGTTATCTCCTATCATGAAAAATATCTCAAAAACATATCATAGGAAAATAATATCAGAGTACAAATCCCAAGAATCTCATGTGTAGAAAATCATGTGTGTGATGCGCTGCTATCATGCCGACTCATTTTCCTTCGAAGAAGAAGGACCTGAAACAAAAACTGAAAATCATAAGCACAAATCTTCGTGAGTTTCCCCTATTATACCACATAAACAAATATTGACAGGCATATTTGGGTACCCGGCCTACCCTGTCAGGCATATATGGGTGCTCGATCTACCCTTTTAAGCATATATGGGTGCTCGACCTACCCTGCCAGGCATATCTGGGTGCCTAACCTACCCTCCGGTTTATTTCAACCGGTTACGGGGACAATTTCACCCCTACCACTACCACATAATAACATAGCAATAAACTCATAAATCATAATAGGCAATGATATATCAAACAATTATCACGAAGAAAGTCGTCCCTACCATAAACAACTACTAGTAGGCCGCCATTGGTGTCGTCGACCTACTCCTACAGGACGGTAACTCACCTCATAAAGCTGAGTGTTGAATATCACAGAAAGGAATCGCTAACAGTTGCTTCGATGACTCCCAGACTATCATTATCATAACAACAATTAGTAAAAATCCATAATACTCTTTAGTATAAAATCACCAATTTACCCCTTGGTCTAATTTGGACCATACCCAAGGACCAATTCCACTTTATCTTTCCCAACCCACTAATGGCCCAATTTAGACCCCTCAAATGGGCCTTATCACAAGCCTAATAAATCCTTAGCCCCAAAATAAGTAATTTCGAGGGGCCCCAAAATGGCCCAAAAGGTCCAATACTTTAAATCTCAGTTCTAGGCTCAAAAACTCTACTCCACAGTAGGCTATGGGGTCTAACTATCTAGGCCTAAACTTCTAAGGCCAAAAAGCCCAAGTTCGCCACTCTACATGCATATGTGCGGCGTAACTGGCAGGTACGCCTAGCGTACGTTGGCATTGACCAAAAGCAGGAAGTTAACCCAATACGTTTAGCGTACCAGGGTGTACGCTCAACACACCAGCCAGCTTCCTTGGGGCTCTATTTGTAACTTAATCCATTAAGTCCTCATGTCCAGAATGTGGATCCAGGTCCTTTAAGACATCCTAGTCCATAAAAGTCACAAACTTTATGTGCTTGCATGCATGGTTAGGGGTTAAAACATGATGTTAGTCCTTAAACAAACTTTGTGACCATCAAACACTTGCATGGTTGTGGCTTAACCATCAAGGTCTGATTTTTATGGCTCTAAGTGCTGCTAAGAGCTCAAAAGGACAGCTCTTATGGTTTGAAACTATCAAGATACAAGAAACCTCAACAATGGAGTCCAAAAGTGACATAAAACACCCCAAAATCAAATCTAAGCATGCAATGATCAATTTTGAAGCTTGAGACCTCAAATGAGTAAGAAATGGTGTCTACAAGCTCCCTTTGAATCCTTGCTCTTTCATCAAACTTCTTTCTCTTCCAAAACACCAAAACAACATTAAAATGCTCTGAAATGGCTACCAAATCATAAGAACACACAAATATGGGTTTGGGTTTTCGTGGTGGTTGTGTAAGGTTAAGAGGGGGGCTGGACTAAGGGCATAAGGTCATTTATATAGTGATGAAACCCTAAAATTTAGGGTTTTAGAATATGCATGTGTATGTTGTGTGTAACCTTTGGTACGCTGGGCATACGTGCATGGCATGTGCGTCTTCATCTCATGAGTATGCTGAGCGTACTTGGCATAGTACGTCCTGTGTACGACACTTCTCAGCCCAATCATAAGGATCCAATGATCCAAGCCCAAACCAATTCCATTCATTAATCTAATATTAATATAATTGATACCTTATTATTCTTGAATGTTACAAATCTCCCCCACTTGAATTAGACTTTATCCTCAAAGTCTAGAGTTGGTTCCAGGAATAACTCGGGGTAATGCTCCCTCATCTCGTCCTCTGGCTCCTACGCCTATTTTGATCCCTTATGATGCTGCCACTGCACCTTCACCAGTTCTACTTCCTTGTTTCTCAATGCCTTCATCTTCTTGTCGAGAATGGCTACCGGTCGTTCGATGTAGTTCAGGCTGTCATCCACCTGAATATCCTCTAGAGGCACCACTGCAGAGTCATTTACCAAACACTTTCGCAGTTGCGAGACATGAAAGGTGCTGTGAATCTAACTAAGATTGGTTGGCGGATCCAATCAATATGCAACTCGGCCCACCAGGGCCAATACCCTGAACGGTCTGATGTACCTGGGGTCCAACATACCCTGCTTCCTGAACCAGATGACACCTTTCCAAGGTGACACCTTCCGGAGGACCATGTCTCCTACCTGGAAGTCCAGGTATGATCGACGTCTGTCAGCGTAGCTCTTCTACCGACTCTGGGTCGTCTGGAGTCTACTTTGTACCTGCTGGATCTTCTCTGCCATCTTGAGTACCACCTCAATACTACCCATGACTCTCTGACCAACCTCACTCTAACATATTGGGGTCCTGCACTTCCTCCCATAGAGCATCTTTAAGGGAGGTCGGTCAATACTAACATGGTAGCTATTTTTGTAGGCAAACTCTTCTAGGGGAAGGTAGGTTTGCCATCTACCACTGAAGTTTAACATGCACACCCGCAACATATCCTCCAGAGACTAGATGGTCCGCTCGCTCTGACCATCCTTCTGCAGGTAAAAGGTCGTGCTAAAGTGCAGATGAGTACCCAACTCTTTATGAAATTTCTTCAAAAATTTGGAAGTGAACCGTACGTCTCGGTCAAAAATCACGGAAACTGGCACTCCGTGGCAAGCTACTACCTCTCTAATGTAGATATCAGCCAGCTTCTTGGCCGAAATGCTCTCCTGGATCGGGATGAAATGCGTACTCTTGGTCAACCAATCCACAATGACCCAAATTGAATCCATTCCCTGTGCGGTCCTAGGAAGCTTCGTGATGAAATCCTTAGTAACATCCTCTTATTTCCACACAGGGATATCCAATGGATGTGTCTTTCTGGGAGGTCTCTGGTGCTCGGCCTTAACCTTCCTGCAGGTCAAGCACCTCTCAACGTACCAAGCTACATCCCGCTTCATGCAGGGCTTCCAGTAATCAAGATGAAGATCTTGATACATCTTTGTCACCCCGAGATGGATGGAAAATATGGACTTGTGCACCTCCTCCATTAGGATCTAGCGCACACCACCTGTGTACGGAACCCACACTCTGTGGTGAAGTGTCAATAGCTCACGGCTATCATAGCCGAAGGGGGGGGGGGGAATCTAGCCCACGATACGCTCACTCTTCTGCTATTCCTCCTTCATAGCCTCCTGTTGGGCCTCCGGATCTTCTCCAGAAACGGAGTCACTACTGTCATCCTCAGACAGATGTTGCTAATCGGGGCTGTGAATGCCTTGCGGCTGAGTGCATTGGCCATTACATTGGCCTTCCCCGGGTTGTAGAAGATCTCATAGTCGTAATCCTTCACCATATCTAACCACCAGCATCGCCTTATGTTTAGATTCGACTGATCCATGAGGTACCTCAAGCTCTTGTGGTCCGTGTAAATGGTACAACGGACCCCATAGAGGTAGTGTCGCCAAATCTTAAGGACGAAAACAGCCGCCCCCAACTCCAGGTTGTGCGTCGGGTAGTTTTCCTCGTGAGGCTTCAGCTTCCTCGAGGCATAGGCAATGACATCCCCCTCTTCATTAACAGTGTGCCTAAACCCAAGATGGACGCATCACAGTATACTATAAAATCCTTAATTCCCTCTGGCAGGGCTAAAATTGGCACCTCGCACAACCTTTGCCTCAACATCTCGAGCGATGCCTGCTGCTCAGGCCCCCAGCGAAATACAACGGCCTTCTTCGTCAGCCGGGTCAAGGGTACTGCTATCTTGGAGAAATCCTGTACGAATCTTCGGTAATAGCCTACTAACTCGAGGAAACATTGAATCTCATATGGAGACTATGGAACCTCCCATCTCATCATGGCCTCCACTTTGGCCGAGTCGACCAAAATACCATTCTGGTTGACAAGGTGTCCCATAAACTGCACCTCGCGCAACCAAAACTCACACTTGGAGAACTTGTCATACAAGCTCTCCCTCCTCAGGGTATCTAACACCTCTCGTAAGTGCTCCTCATGCTACTCATGCGTCTTGGAGTAAACCAAGATGTCATCAATAAAGACTATCACAAACCGATCCAATATCAGTCTGCATATGTGGTTTAAGAGGTCCATGAATGCGGCAGGGGCTTTGGTGAGCCCAAAGGGCGTCACCTCAAACTCATAGTGGCTATAGCGAGTCCGGAAAGCAGCCTTCTGCACATCCTCATCTCTGACTCGCATATGCTGGTAGACTGAATGCAAATCTATCTTGGAAAACCGAGATAACCCCTGTAGTTGGTCAAAGAGATCATCAATCCTCGGGATTGGGTAATCGTTCTACACCATTACCTTGTTCAGCTCCCGATAATCTATACATATCCGATGCAACTTATCCTTCTTCTTCACAAACAGGATCGGGGCTCCCCAAGGCAAATTGATCGACCTAATGATTCCCTTGTATAACAGCTCCTGCAGCTATGCAGATAACTCATGCATCTCGGGAGGAGCCAAATGATATGGTGCCTTGGCTATCAGAGTCGCACCAGGGCTACGTCGATCCTAAACTCCACCTATCTCTCTGGAGGTATCCCAGGAAACTCCTATGGAAATACGCCCGGGTACTCTCGCACTACTGGCACATCTCTCACGGTCGCCTCACCCGCCTCCCGGTATCCATAACGTAGGCGACATACCCTACGCACCCTGCTGAAGGTAGCCCCTAGCCCTCGCTGCTGAGCACAAAGTTGGTACATGATACGACCTCTTGCCCTGAATCACCAACTCTACCCCACTTGGGGTCCAAACACGCACCAACTGTTGCACATAGTCGATCACCGCCCCATTAGGGATCAACCAATCCATGCCGATGATGACCTTGTTCCCACGCAACGGAATGGGAACCAAATCCATGAGGTAACACTCTCCTTGCATCCTCAAGCCACAATACCTGTAGACCTTTGATGCCCAGACAGACCGGTCATCAACAATCTCTACCTCTAAAGGACAATCCAACATGCCTGAAGACTCAGCAAACCTCTTGTTGAGCGCAAGAGATACAAATGATCGGGTAGCCCTCAATTCAAATAACACATGTACTAGGATACCGTTCACATGGAACGATCCTAAATAAAATACATAAACATAGAACATAGTGTTGGATTAGTGTCTAAGTCCGTAACTATATTTGGTATGTACTTGACCCGGTTGTGCATGGTCCTTTTGGGTTGCCTTCATCGAAGCAACTTGACAAGGTAATTTGAGGAGAGAGAGAGAGAGGATATTATGGTTTATTAATATATTATAAGAATAATATATTAAAATAGAAATCATTTTTATTTAATTGGTATTGGTCATAAATTAATTAGGAATTAATTTGGTGACTAAAAGAGATTAATTAAATAAAGGGGGATAAACTGTCAAATGTGTGATAGTTGAGTTTTGGGCTAAGGGAACCCAATGGACTAAGGGGGAATGAAATTATGATGAAGGATCATCATATTTTCGTCCAAGGGCCTTATTCCAGAAGGTTCCTTGGGCTGCTTGGTGACTAAGTTATCCATTAGGGTTTAGACTGAAACCCTAGCAGCTAGCAGTATAAATATGACCCCAAGGCTCCAATTTTTCACCACTTGCTTCCAAGGGAAACCCTAGGGCCGAAAATTATCATCCTCCCTCCTCTCTCAAAGTTGCCTTCTTGCTTGAGGTGTTTATGATCCATTAGAGGAGTTACGATTGTGACTCTAAGCTTAAGAGAATAAGAGAAGAAGATCTAAGCCACTTTTTGAAGAGGTAAACATCTAGATATGATGTATTAAGTTTAATTTTCGAATTATGTATGCTAGATTAGGGTTTGCATGCCTTGATTGGTTTCTGTTGTATGTGATGCTTTAACTATTTGATTGCTAAAAATCCTTTTTCTTGCCTCTACCCGACTCAACTCGGCGAGTCAGTATTTGGACTCGGCGAGTTAGCCCGACTCAGCGAGTTCAAGACTGACTCGGAGAGTCTGTGCATCAGGCAGAGGATATTTTGGGATTTTGTTGTTGTTTTGTTATGGGATTAATGCCTAAATCATTTTTTGAAGATAAAATCTGATTTTTATTGTATTTGAATGATTATCCCTACCAAAACAATAGATAATTTCAAATCTTTTGAATAATAGTTTGTTTATATGATAAATATGGATTATTTGAATGATTTGGTAATTATCTTGTAACTAAAATTAGATTAGGTCAAATATGGATAATTATGAAATTAACTGTTCAATTTAAATTATTTGTTATTTGATCCCCTTTTGTTTTGAAAAGTTCAAAACTTGTCCTCAAGTTTTGAAACTTAAATTTTATGATTAAAAGTTTAATTTTGAGTAATTTAAATTTCAAACCCTTAGAGTTTTACAAGTTGAAAATTCAACCTTATACTATTATATTATTACAAGATTAATATATATATATATATATATATATATATATATATATATATATATATATATATATATATATATATATATATATATATATAAGAATAAGGTAGTCTTATCGCTAGTAGGTCTCATTCACAAAACCGATCTATAAGGTGGGTATAAGGTTGTTGCCTATAAGATGACGCTTAATGGGTGTACACTCACATCCACCGCTTGCTTGATTGGTGGAGGTTCGTTAGCCGAATAGATAGGATAGGGCACCTAATACCTCATTATAAGTATAATGAATATTGCAAAGTAACTAACATGATTTTACAAATTCCCAATCTTAGTTACTTTTGGGAAAAATGTGAAAATGATGTTGTTCAATGGAATTACACTTTGTACCCTTGTCAAACGTTAGTGGAGTGTGCGTGGTTAACCGACACACTAATTTGGGATTGACATTGGTGGCAAAGGGTGGCTCGATGTTTCTCCTAGATCAATGGAGCGTGCGTGGCTAATCGGCACATTGATTAAGTGATAGAGACATTGAGTGCACCATATTGATTCGCATGGTTATTCACAACTTGTTTGCGATCCTCGGCACCCCATTCATAAATTTGAAATGCATATCGAGATTTAAACATGCCATTGAAAAGTTCAATGAATCTCAAAGATCTAGGAGTTTTCAAATACATTTAAAACTTAATCTCTTTTATGTTTTTCGTGGTGAAAATTAGTGAATCGTCATTCACTTACCTTCAAATTATTTACTTTAAGAGTACGACATCCCTTTCTAAGTTGTAAATGATGTTTTTGGGTCCTAGCCCTGCTTTCTCATTTGGGTGTTTAGTTGGGGATTCAATTCTAATCAAACTTCGTTCCTTTCTATTTGTAGATGTCTAACGCAAACGCAAACAACAATGCTCCTGGCTCATTCTCCCTAATGAGCCTATCTCAAAAAGTGACATTTGATGGATCGAATTTCAACGAATGGATGAGATACATTCGCATGATTGCTCGTTACAAGGACAAAGAATATGTCCTCGATGAGAAGCTTGAAAAGATCAATCCATAAGTTGATACTCCCGAAGAAATGGCCGCCTTTGAGGCCCACAAGCATGATGCAACGAAGGTTCATTGCATTATGCTGGCCACTATGAATCTTGAACTCCAAAAGTCCTATGAGGACATGTATCCATACGAAATGCATCAAGATTTTCTGGAGAGGTACCACCAAAGCGCAAGGCAAGAGTGCTAGGAGATCATCACCAACATGATCACCGCTAAGATGGGGAGTGGAGAGTCTCTAACCTCGCAGTTGCAGAAGATGCAGAGGTATGTTGATCGTCTTCGCAAGTTAAGTGTTAACTTTGGGGAATATTTGGCTATCGACATCAATCTCCACTCCTTGCACTTGTGCTACAACCAATTTAGGATGACCTACCATATGAACAAAGAAGAGATCACCTTAAGCAAACTCCAAGGGCTCCTAAGGACTGTTGATAGCAATCTTAAGGACAAATATGTTGCATCATCATCTAGTGTGGCTGCTCCCATGTTGGCAATTGGTCAAGGAAAGGGTAAGAAGAGGAAGGCTCCATGTAAGAGCCACCAAAAGGGTAAACCCCATGATGGTTCCTCTTCTAGTGGAACAAAAGATGGTTTGGTCAAACCCTCTTCCGACCCTAAAGAAGCAGAGTGTTATTACTGCCATGAGAAGGGCCACTGGAAACGAAGTTGCCCTAAGTATCTGCCAGACATAAAGGATGTGAGTATTAAGTCCACCTTCGCAGGTATGTATTCTATTAAATCTAAAAAATCATCATTTGCTACTTCATGTGTTCTTGATATAGGGTGTGGTTACCACATTTGTTCTGATTTGCAGGGTCTAAGAAGAAGTAGAGAGATGGAACATGGGAAGATAAACTTGATTATGGGAAACAAAAGATGGTTGCCTGTGACCAGAGTCGGAGTTTATTCTTTAGTGTTGAGTAATGGGTTTGGATTAGATTTAGATAATTGTTGTTATTCGCCAGATATGGAAAGAAATATTATTTCATTTCATGGATTATTTAGACAAGGTTTCAGATATTCTTTTGATAATAGTAATGGTTCTATTAATGTTTATTTGAATGGTGTCTTTTATTTCAATGCATTACCTTGTAATGAGATTTATGAATTTCTGATGATTGTTGATAATTTAGGAAATGATATATTGAATATTGATTCGTCTACTAGTCTAGACAAAGCATGCTTGTGGCATTGTCGCCTTGGCCATGTCAATAAGAAACGCATAGCCCAACTCCAAAAGGATGGAGGGTTGAAGTCGTTCAACCTTAGGGACGATGACGTGTGTGAACCTTGTTTACTTGCGAAGATGATAAAGTCACCCTTTACTGGCACTTGTGAAAGGGGTGAGGGTCTATTGGATCTCATACACACCGATGTGTGTGGTCCGTTTACATCCACCATAAGGGATGCTTGCTGCTTTTACGTGACTTTTACGGATGATTATAGCAGATATTGATATATCTACTTAATCAAAAAAAAGTTAGATACCTTTGAAAAGTTCAAAGAGTTCAAGAATGAAGTGGAAAATCAGTTGGGCAGGAAAATCAAGATGCTTCGGTCAGACCGAGGAGGAGAGTACCTAAGTCTTGAGTTTTATGACTATTTAAAAGAATGCAGAATTGTTTTGCAATTGACGCCTCCGAGAACGCCACAATTGAATGGTGTAGCTAAGAGACGTAATCGAACCTTGTTGGACATGGTTCGTTCTATGATGACTCGGGATTCGTTACCAATAGCTTTCTGGGGGTATGGCTTAGAGACTATCGCCCATATCCTTAACTTAGTTCCCACCAAGAAGGTTACCAAGACTCCTCACGAGATGTGGACAGGGAAAGCTCCCTCGTTGGCACATATTAAGGTTTGGGGTTGTGAAGCTTTCGTGAGACGAGAGACTCAAGACAAGCTCGAACCTCGAAGTGAGAAGTGTTATTTCATCGGCTATCCACAAAAGTCTTTTGGCTATATCTTCTATAGACCGAGTGACAATGTTGTCTTCTTTGCTATAAGAGGAGTTTTCCGAGAAAGGGAACTTATAAGTCAAGAAGACAGTGGGAGTCAAATTGATCTTGAAGAGATTCAAGAGGAAAGCGATGAAGGAACCTCAAACACTGGCACTCAAACCGAGGAGAAAAGTCCGGTTGAACCCATTGACGAGTCCTTACCTCTTAGACGTTCTAATAGGGTTAGTGTTCAACCCCAGTTTTATGGATTTCATATTACTACTGAAGGGAATACGTTTATTATTGATGAAACACTGATAAATTTGAACAATCCTAGTAGCTACAAAGTAGCCATGGCAGGCCCGGAGTCTGCTGAATGGAAAGAGGCAATGGACAGCGAGATTCAGTCCATGTACGACAACCAAGTTTGGAATTTGGTTGATAATGTACCGGGTCGTAAGACAGTCGGGTGCAAGTGGATCTTCAAGAAGAAGACGGACATGGATGGGAAAGTGCACACTTATAAAGCACGATTGGTTGCGAAGGGGTTTACTCAAACTCTTGGAGTTGAAAATGATGAGACCTTCTCACCAGTTGTGAAGATAAAGTCTATTAGGGTAATGCTCGCAATATTTGCGTTTCATGATTATGAAATATGGAAGATGGACGTGAAAACCGCTTTCCTTAATGAAAAGTTGGTTGAGGATGTTTACATGAATAAGCTAGAGGGTTTTATCGATGTGAAACATCCAAATAGAGTGTGCAAGCTTGAGAAATCCATTTATGGATTGAAACAAGCATCTCGCAGATGGAATCTTTGTTTTGATGAGAAAGTTAAAGAGTTTGGCATTCTGCGAAGCGAAGATGAATCTTGTGTATATGTCAAAGCCAGTGGGAGTATAGTGAGCTTCCTCGTATTGTATGTTGATGACATACTACTCATAGGAAACGATGTCCCAATCTTGCAGGAGCTCAAGTCCTGGCTTGGGAAATGTTTCGCTACGAAGGACCTCGGAGAGGCTGCATATATTCTGGGAATAAGGATAGTAAGAAATAGGGAAAAGAGATTGATAAGACTCAGTCGAGATACATATTTGGATAAGGTACTAAAGCATTTTAGTATGGAAAATTCAAAGAAAGGGGAGTTACCAATCCAAAGCAATACTAAGTTGAGTAAGACTTAGAGCCCGAGTACAGAAGCAAAGATAGCTGATATGAGTAGAGTACCTTACGCTTTCGCAGTTGGTTCTGTCATGTACGCTATGACTTGTACTAGACCTGATCTGGCCTTCGCTTTGAGCATGGTCAGCAGATATCAAGGGAACCCTGGTAGAGGTTATTGGATTGCAGTAAAAAATATTCCTAAGTACCTACGAAGGACCAATGAATGGCTTCTAGTCCTCGGTAGGAGTGATAACTTAAGGGTATGAGGGTACAGTGACGCAAGTTTTCAGACGAAGCGGGATAGTTACCGATCGCAGTTGGGCTGGGTCTTTATGAAGGGTTTTATGCATAAGAACAATCCTATGTGCTCATACAAACCCTGATGCTTGGGTATAGGTTTCTATATTGTACATGCTATGAATCCAAGACTTACAACCCTAGATCTATCATATATAATTCCAAATTATCATAAAGAAACCTGATCTAAGTGTTTTACCTCTTTCAAGTAGCTTGAAATCCTTGTAATCTTCTTGATCTTGAGCTTAGAGTCACAATTGTAAGTCTTCTAATGGTTCACAAACCCCACAAGCAAGAAGGTAATATGAGGAAAGATGAGAGGTGCTAAAATCGGCCCTAGGGTTCTCTTAGAAGCATGTGTAGCCGATTTCCATAGCCTAGAGGTCTTATTTATTCTTGCAGACTGCTAGGGTTTCAATTTAAACCCTAATGGACAGCTTAACCACCAAGCAACCCAATGAACCTTTTGGAATAAGGCCTTGGACGAAAATATGATGGACCCCCATAATAATTTCGTCCCCCCTTAAGTACATAAGGTTTAATTAGCCCAAAACTTAACTATCATACATTTGACAGTTTATACCCCTTTATTTAGTTAATCCCTTTTAGTCATCAAATTAATTCCTAATTAATTTATGACCAATACTAATTAAATAAGTATGATTTCTCCTTTAATATATTATTCTTATAATATATTAATAAACCATAATATTCTCTCTTTCTCCTTAAATTACCTTGTCAAGTTGCTTTGGTGAAGGCAACCCAAAAGGACCATGCACAACTGGGTCAAGTACATACCAAATATAGTTACGTGCTTAGACACTATTCCAACAGTCTCCCACTTGCATAAGTCTAGTAACTATATATCACATATGACTACAGAATCTTATTAGCAATCGTATCTCTTACACTTCGCTGTCAACTCTAATCAACAACTTGTCCTTCAGATAAGGGATCGTATAATCCTCTGTTCTAGATATCATGCTGACAATACTTATTGTCCATCACTTGTTTCTTGATCTCTGATTTGTTCAACATAGAATTTAATTGAACACATCAACTTCATTATGACCGGGCCCGGTACATAAGTCAAACCAAATCATCAAGTGGCCAAGATATCACTTTTATTCTCATAGAGTAAAAGGAACATATCAACTTCGAATCATATGCATCTATTATTTACTAATTGAATCATGCACGACAATGTGTTTAATAACATCAAGTTACTGATGCATTTACACATCATCAATGCATAACCAACCAGCAAACAACAACCATATCTCTAATTTTTAAGACTATATGATATTATCACTTTAAGATCACTTTAGGTACAGCACCACGAAGTGATACCAGCAAACGCGAGTTTATTCCAATGCTCAAATCAAATTCATAAGCACTCATGAACTTTGCAGCAAACCTTTGCTATGCCCAAAACCTTTTAGACAATCTACAAACAACTCATGATAGTATTCATTCACATCTACTTCCAAAACATGAACGACTGTGGACCGTTTGAATAATCTTATTATTCAGGAAGTCAAAACATGCAAAATAGAAACAATAGATAAATAACCAACACAAGACAGTAACTTTACTTATAAATAACACCACTTTATTCATTCATCAAATGTCAAGTACAAACTATCTATTACACGCTTCCTATCTAATCCAAACTTATATCATCCTTCAACCCAATGCTCCTAGCGTGCTGCAAGTGTTTGACCCTACTCAATCCCTTTGTAAAGGGATCTGCTGGATTTTCCTCTGATGATACCCTTTTCACAACGAGGAGTCCCTCTTCTACGCGATGTCTGATAAAATGGTATTTTCTGTTGATATGTCGAGATCTACCATGATCTCTTGGTTCCTTGGTTAAGGCAACCGATCCTTCATTATCATAGAAAATTTCCATCGGCTCCTTTATGGATGGCACAACTCCAAGGTCTCCAATGAAGTTCTTTAACCATATAGCATCCTTCAACGCTTCACTTGCCGCAATGTACTATGATTCACACGTTGAATCAGCTATGGTCTTCTTCTTGGAAATTTTCCAAGTCACTGCTCCTCCATTTAGGGTAAAAACCCGGCTCGACTGCGATCGGTAACGATCTCGATCCATCTGAAAACTAGCATCACTATACCCTCGTACTCTTAAGTCATCACTCTCACCGAGGACTAGGAACCATTCTTTGGTCCTTCGTAGGTACTTAAGAATATTCTTAACTGCAATCCAATGAGCTATACCAGGATTTCCCTGATATCTGCTGAGCATGCTCAAAGCGAAGGCCACCTCAGGGCGAGTACAAGTCATAGTGTACATGATAGAGCCTACTGCAGAAGCGTAAGGTACTCGGCTCATATCAGCTATCTCAGCCTCTGTACTCAGGCTTTGAGTCTTACTCAATTTGGTATTGCTTTGGATTGGCAACTCCCCTTTCTTGGAATTTTCCATACTAAAATGCTTTAGTACCTTATCCAAGTATGTATCCTGACTAAGTCCTATCAGCCTCTTTTCCCTATTTCTTACTATCCTTATTCTCAGAATATAAGCAGCCTCTCCGAGGTCCTTCATAGCGAAACATTTCCCAAGCCAGGACTTAACCTCCTGCAAGGTTGGGACATCGTTTCCTATGACTAGTATGTCATCAACATACAATACGAGGAAGCTCACTATACTCCCACTGGCTTTGACATATACACAAGATTCTTCTTCGCTTCGCAGAAAGCCAAACTCTGTAACTTTCTCATCAAAACAAAGATTCCATCTACGAGACGCTTGTTTCAATCCATAAATGGATTTCTCAAGCTTACACACTCTATTAGGATGCTTCACATCGAGAAAACCCTCTGGCTGATTCATATACATATCCTCAACCAACTTCCCATTAAGGAAAGCGGTTTTCACGTCCATCTGCCAAATTTCATAATCATCAAACGCAGCTATTGCAAGCATTACCCTAATAGACTTTATCTTCGCAACTAGTGAAAAGGTCTCATCATAGTCATCTCCGGGATTTTGAGTAAAGCCCTTCGCAACCAATCGCGCTTTATAAGTGTGCACATTCCATCCATGTCCGTCTTCTTCTTGAAGGTCCACTTGCACCCGATTATCTTATGACCCGGTACATTATTAACCAAGTTCCAAACTTGATTGTCCGGGACTGCCATGGCTTCTTTGTAGCTGCTAGGTTCATCTAAATTCATTAGTGTTTCATCACTAATAAATGTATCCCCTTCAGTAGTAATATGAAAACCATAAAACTGGGGTTGAACACTAACCCTATTAGAACGTCTAAGAGGTAAGGACTCGTCAATGGGTTCAACAGGAGTTTCCTCCTCGGGTTGAGTGCCAGTGTTAGAGGTTCCTTCATTGCATTGTTCTTGAATCTCTTCAAGATCAATTTGCCTCCCACTATCTTCTTGGCTTATCAATTCCATTTCTCTGAAAACCCCTCTTCTAGCAATGAAGACAACATTTTCTTTCGGTCTATAGAAAAGATATCCAAAAGACTTCTGTGGATAGCCAATGAAATAACACTTCTCACTACACGGTTCAAACTTATCGTGAGTCTCTCATCTTACGAAAGCCTCGCAACCCCAAACCTTAATATGTGCTAATGAGGGAGCTTTCCCTGTCCACAACGCGTGAGGAGTCTTGGTAACCTTCTTGGTGGGAACTAAGTTAAGGATGTGGGCGGCAGTCTCTAAGGCATACCCCTAGAAAAATATTGGTAACGAAGTCCGACTCATCATAGAATGAACCATGTCCAACAAGTTTCGATTATGTTTCTTAGCCACACCATTCAATTGTGGCATTCTTAGAGGCGTCAATTGCGAAACAATTCTGCATTCTTTTAGATAGTCGTGAAACTCAAGACTTAGGTACTCTCCTCCTCAGTCTGACCGAAGCATCTTGATTTTCCTACCCAGCTGATTCTCCACTTCATTCTTAAACTCTTTGAACTTTTCAAAGGTTTCCGACTTTTGCTTGATTAAGTAGATATATCCATATCTGCTATAATCGTCCGTAAAAGTCACATAGAAGCGTCAAGCATCCCTTATGGTGTATCTAAAGGCCCCACACACATTGTGTGTATGAGATCCAATAGACCCTCACCCCTTTCACAAGTTCCAGTAAAGGGTGACTTGGTCATCTTCCCAAGTAAACAAGATTCACACGTGTCATTGTCCCTAAGGTCGAATGACTCCAAAACTCCATCCTTTTGGAGTTGGGCTATGCGTTTCTTGTTAACATTACCAAGGCGACAATGCCACAAGCATGCTTTGTCTAGGCTAGTAGACGAATCAATATTCAACACATCATTTCCTAAATTATCAACAACCATCACAGATTCATAAATCCCATTACAAGGTAATGCATTGAAATAAAAGACACCATTCAAATAAACATTAATAGAACCATTACTATTATCAAAAGAATATCTGAAACCTTGTTTAAACAATCCATGAAATGAAATAATGTTTCTTGCCATATCTGGCGATTAACAACAATTTTCTAAATCTAACCCTAACCCATTACTCAGCACTAAAGAATAAACTCTGACTTTGGTCACAAGCGACGATCTTCTGTTTCCCATAATCAAGTTTATCTTCCCATGTTCCATGTCCCTACTTCTTCTTAGGCCCTGCAAATCAGAACAAATGTGGTAACCGCAACCTGTATCAAGAACCTATGAAGTAGAAAATGATGAGTTATTAGATTTAATAGAATACATACCTGCGAAAGTGGGCTTAATCTTCCCATCCTTTATGTCTTGCAGATATTGAGGGCAGTTTCGTTTCCAGTGGCCCTTCTTGTGGCAGTAATAGCACTCTGCTTCTTTGGGGTCGGAAGAGGGTTTGACCGAACCAACTTTGGTTCCACTAGAAGAGGAACCATCTTGGGTCTTACCCTTATAGTGTCCCTTACAGGGAGCCTTTCTCTTCTTACCCTTTCCTTGGCCAATTACCAACACGGGAACAGCCACAGCAGGGAATGGTGCAACAGATTTGTCTTTGAGGTTGCTCTTAGCAGTCCTCAGCAGTCCTTGGAGCTTGCTCAAGGAGACCTCCTCCTTGTTCATGTGGTAGGTCATTCTGAACTGGTTGTAACAGGGGGCAAGGAGTGGAGGATTATGTCGATAGCCATATCCTCATCAAACTTAACATTAAGTTTGAGAAGACGATCAACATACTTCTGCATTTTCTGCAAATGAGAGGTTAGGGATTCTCCACTCCCCATCTTAGCGGTGATCATGTTAGTAATGATCTCATAGCGCTCTTGCCTCGCACTTTGGTGGTACCGGTCCAACAAATCCTGATGAATTTCATACGGATACATGTCCTCATAGGACTTTTGGAGTTCGACGTTCATGGTGGCCAGCATGATGCAATGAACTTTTGTATCATCATGCTCGTGGGCCTCAAAGGCGGCCAACTCTTCAGGAGTAGCAACATCTGGGATGATATTCTCAAGCTTTTCATCAAGGACATATTCTTTGTCCTCGTAGCGAGTGATCACGCAAATATACCTCATCCACTCGTTGAAGTTTGAGCCATTAAATGTCACCTTTTGACATCGGTTCATCAACGAGAATGACCCAGAAGCGTTGTTGTTGTTGTTTGCAGACATCTGAAAAAGAAAAGGAACAAAGTTTGATTAGAAATGAGTCCCTAATTAAACACCCAAATGAGAAATTAGGGCTAGGACCCAACAACATTATTTACAACTTAGAAAGGGATGTCGTACTCTAAATGTAAATAATTTGAAGGTAAGTGAATGACGATTCATTAATTCTCACCATGAAAAACGAAAATTTAGGTTTTAAATGTATTGAAAACTCCTAGATCTTTGAGATTCATTAAACTTTTCAATGGCATGTTAAAATCTCGATATACACTTCAAATTTGCGACTGGGATACCGAGGATCGCAAACAAGTTGTGAATAACCATGCGAATCAACATGGTGCACTCAATGTATCGATCACCTAATCAATGTGCCGGTAAACCACACACGCTACATTGATCTATGACAAAGATCGAGTCACCCTTCGCTACCAATGTCATCCCCAAATTTCGTGTGTCGGTTAACCAAATGCGCTCCATTAACGTTTGACAAGCGTACGAAGTGTAATTCCATGCATTAGCATCATTTTCACATTTTAACCTAAAGTAACTAAGATTGGGAATTTTTTTTGTAAAACATGTAGTTACTTTGTATCTTTCATTATACTTTTAATGAGGAGAGGATTGCCCTATCCTACCAGTTCGACTAACGACTCTCCACTAGTCAAGCAAGCGATGGGTGAGAGTGTACACCCATTAAGCGTCATTTTATAGGCAGCAACCTTATACCCACCTTATAGTCCAGCTTCGTGAATGAAGCCTACTAACGGTAAGACTAGCAGTTTAAGTTATACATATACATATATATATATATATATATATATATATATATATTAAGCTTGTAATAATATATAATAGTATAGGGTTGAATTTTAAACTTGTAAAACTCTAAGGGTTTGAAATTTAAATTCTTCAAAATTAAACTTTAATCACAAAATTCAAATTTCAAAACTTGAGGGAAAGTTTTGAACTTTTTCAAGACTAAAGGGATCAAATAACAAATAATTTAAATTAAACAATTAATTTCATAATTATCTATATTTGATCTAATCCAATTTTAGTCATAAGATAATTACCAAATAATTTTAAATAATCCATATTTATCATATAAAGAAACCATATTCAAAAGATTTGAAATTATCTATTCTTTTGGCAAGGATAATCATTTAATTAAGGTAAATTTCGGATTTTAACTTCAAAAAACGATTTAGGCATCAAATCCAAGACAAAACAACAACTAAATCCTGAAATATCCTCTGTCTAACACACAAACTTACCGAGTCAACTCTGGACTCGCCGAGTAGGGCCAACTCGGCGAGTCCAGATACTGACTCGCCGAGTTATGTCGGGCAGAGGCAAGAAACTTGATTTTCAGCAAGCAAAACAGTTAAGCATCACCTACAATTGAAACCAATCAATGCTCTGATACCACTGATGGAATTTATGCATAAGAACAATCCTATGTGCTAATACAAACCCTAATGCTTGGATCTAGGTTTCTCTATTGTACATGCTTTGAATCCAAGACTTACAAACCTAGATCTATCATATATAATTCCAAATTATCATAAAGACACTAGATCTAAGTGTTTTTCCTCCTTCAAGTAGCTTGAAATCCTTGTAATCTTCTTGATCTTGAGCTTAGAGTCACAACTGTAACTCCTTTAATGGTTCACAAACCCCACAAGCAAGAAGGCAATATGAGGAAAGATGAGAGGTGCTGAAATCGGCCCTAGGGTTCTCTTAGAAGCATGTGTAGCCGATTTCCATAGCCTAGGGGTCTTATTTATTCTTGCAGGCTGCTAGGGTTTCAGTCTAAACCCTAATGGACAGCTTAACCACCAAGCAACCCTAGGAACCTTCTGGAATAAGGCCTTGGACGAAAATATGATGGACCCCCATAATAATTTCGTTCCCCCCTTAAGTCCATAAGGTTTCCGTAGCCCAAAACTTAACTATCATACATTTGACAGTTTATACCCCTTTATTTAATTAATCCCTTTTAGTCATCAAATTAATTCCTAATTAATTTATGACCAATACTAATTAAATAAGTATGATTTCTACTTTAATATATTATTCTTATAATATATTAATAAACCATAATATTCTCTCTTTCTCCTTAAATTACCTTGTCAAGTTGCTTTGGTGAAGGCAACCCAAAAGGACCATGCACATCCGGGTCAAGTACATACCAAATATAGTTACGGGCTTAGACACTATTACAACACTTCACCCTTAACGAAGGAATAGTAACTTGGAAAAGTTCCAAGAAGGAGACCGTAGCTGATTCAATGTGCGAATCAGAGTACATTGCGGCAAGTGAAGCGTCAAAAGAGGCTATATGGTTGAAGAACTTCATTGGAGATCTTGGAGTTGTGGCATCCATAAAGGAGCCAATGGAAATTTTCTGTGATAATGAAGGAGCGGTTGCCTTAACCAAGGAACCGAAAGATCATGGAAGATCTCTACGTATCGGCATAAAATACCACTTTATCAGACATCGGGTAAAAGAGGGACTCCTCGTTGTTAAGAGGGTATCATCAGAAGAAAATTCAGTAGATCCTCTTATGAAGGGACTGAGTAGGGTCCAACACTTGCTTTGGATTAGATAGATAAGAAACGTGTAATAGATAATTTGTACTTGACATTTGATGAATAAGTAAAGTTGTGTTATTTATGAGTAAAGCTACTATCTTGTGTTGGTTATTTATCTATTGTTTCAATTTTGCATGTTTTGACTTCTTGAATAATAAGATTATTCGAACAGTCCGCAATCGTTCATGTTTTGGAAGTAGATGTGAATAAAGATTGCCATGAATTGTTTGTAGATTATCTAAAAGGTTTTGGGCATAGCAAAAGTTGCTACAAAGTTCATGAGTGCTTATGAATATGATTTGAGCATTGGTATACACCCACGCTTGCTGGTATCACTATTTTTGATGAGTGATCGCAAGATGATAATATCATACGATCTTGGAACCTAGAGATATGGTAATTGTGTGCTAGTTGATCATACATTGATAATGTAAAAAACGCATCAGACACTATTCCTTCGTTAAGGGTAAAGTGTTGTAATAGTGTCTAAGCCCGTAACTATATTTGGTATGTACTTGACCCGGTTGTGCATGGTCCTTTTGGGTTGCCTTCACCGAAGCAACTTGACAAGGTAATTTGAGGAGAGAGAGAGAGAGAGAGAGGATATTATGGTTTATTAATATATTATAAGAATAATCTATTAAAATAGAAATCATTTTTATTTAATTGGTATTGGTCATAAATTAATTAGGAATTAATTTGGTGACTAAAAGAGATTAATTAAATAAAGGGGCATAAACTGTCAAATGTGTGATAGTTGAGTTTTGGGCTAAGGGAACCAATGGACTAAGGGGGAACGAGATTATGATGAAGGATCATCATATTTTCATTAAAGGGCCTTATTCCAGAGGGTTCCTTGGGCTGTTTGGTGACTAAGTTATCCATTAACCTACCATCAACTGCCAAATGATCCCCATTGGTGCCAGTTAACTACTGCATGAATACAATCACATGCAACATAACTTAAATAATCTTAGATTAAAAGACTCAACCGTACAACGGTTGGAATAAGACAAGATCTGCGCAGTAGGACCATATCCGCTACCCTAAAATTATTTAACCCATGCATCATGTGACTTAATGTATTCAATTAATAGTTAGTTCACACTTAAAAGAGTCATACTACAATCAACAAGAAAACTCTATAATAGTTAGTTCACACTTAAAAGAGTCATACTACAATCAGCAAGAAAACTCTATAGGAAATAAGGCGTCATGTGACTTAATGTGTACGATCACGCCTTTGCCTTCCCACGATCCTCGAAAGTACCTAAAACCATAAAATAAAATTGTAAGCCAAAGCTTAGGGAGTTCCCCCAAAGTACTAGCAAACCACAAAAAAGAAGCATACAATATGAACAACCAGATTGACCGGATCGCCTCACAGGGCCTATAGCCTATATGCACTGCTCTACGAGCCTTCTGATGGGTTTTGAACATAACATCATTCCTATGGTGTACATGAAACCCTAATTGCTTTGATCTAGGTTTTTCTAATTTGAACATACAACTATGAATACTAAAGCAATAACCCTATACATATATCGAAAATCATATATGAATAGGGTTAGAATGTTTACCTCTCTTGTTATGTAACAATAACAAGTTTAAACCTTCTTGATCTGGACTTCTGAAAGCCTAGTGCCCCAAATGTTGCACCTCTAATGTGGCTACTAGGGTTTTAGGTGGAAACCCTAATATGTCTGCTTAAGCCTTAAGCATCCCATGGACACCATCTAGAATAGCCCTTGGATGAATTTTTTTATGGGCTTCCAATAGAATTCATCCAACCTTAATTCAAGGTGATCCATCTGGCCAATTGCAACTATCAGTGATTTGCAATATCAGTCCCCTTAATTTCATCAGTCTCTTTTGATCACAAAATTAATTCCAAATTAATTTCTGATCAATACTAATTAAATAATATGATTTCCAAATAATATATTAATCTTGTAATATATTAATAAAACCATTTTGAGTACCAATTTATTATTCATATAATAAATTCTACTCTCTCTCCTCTTGGCATCCTATCAAGTTGCATGAGTGAAGGCAACCCAAAATGACCATGCTCATAATCAAATCAAGCACATACCATTATGGGCTTAGACACCTAATCCAATACCTTCGGCATGACTGCACCAACTCGTAGGGCCTACAACCTATCTGGACCGCTCTACGGGCCGCCGATCTGACTGGACCACCTCTCAGGGCCTACAACCTATCCGGTCGTCCTCGTGTGTCTTAGCTAACAACACAAAGCAGGACCGACTCAACCCAACACAACATGTCGACATATGCAACAAACAAGCATCAACATAGAGCCAGCAAATACATATAATCATACGGATCTACTAAGCACCTACAAATATCATATAACTATCCTAACCAGGAGAATTAATCTAGTGGGCTGGCCTTGGTGCCTTCGACCCACGGGTATAGTGAGGAAAACTCACCTCACAGTATGAATGTAGTTTAAATAACTCCCAGCTCCGTCAACCGGCTCAACCCAAATCCTAAATGTCAAAACATTTCCCATTCTAAATTAATAACACTTTCCCAAATTACCCTTGGTTAAAACTGGTCAAAATCAACAAGTTAACCGAGTCGACCCAGCCAAGTCAACTCAGGGCTCGTATGCGGGGCATACTAGCGGTCCAAGACGGCAGGGCCAAATCTACGTACGCACAATGTATCATTTGTATGTCCTGCGTACGCAAAAGTTTTCCTTATTAACATATTAAGAGCTTATTACTTCGACTTAATACATCTAAATGCAGATCCAAGGATAAAATACCACTAAGAGTCATACAATTTCCAATTTTATGACTTTGCATGCCCAATAAGTGCTTAATACACAAAATCCCAACTTCTTAACACCTTAAGACCATCTAGAGCATGCATGGGGAAAGACTAAGCATCAAGAACATGCTTTTATGACTCAAGACCCCTCATTAGATCCGAAAGGACAACTTATTCGATTAAGAGCATGTCATGCTCAAGAATCATCATAGTTGGGACCAAAAATGCCCTAAATGAAGAAATGGCTAGATCTACAAGATAAGATGATCAAGCAAGGAGACTTTTACCTCCTGGAGGTTGCTAGCAAGGAAAGAATTCGATATCTAATTTGCCTCCAAGCTTCAAGGTCCTTGTACCAACTTCTTCTTCAAGAACACCACCAAAGCACACAAATGAGCTCAAAATGCTCTCTTCTCACTTAGGGTTTGCTATAGGTACGTTTTCTTAAATGGAGGTTGACGAGGGAATGAGAAATGAGGTGATAATGATGCTTATATATGGACCAAACCCTAAAAATTAGGGTTTGAGGTTTCTTTACGTAGACCCTGTGTGTGCGGTGTATGCTTAGTGTACTAAGGTTCGCCCTAGTACGCTCAACGTACAAACGTATGCCCAACGTATTAGGCCTTTGGTCAAAATCACCAAAATGCTACTATAGGCCATCCGTGCAAAATTTCTCAAGCCTAATTGTCAAAATGCAATATTCTTTCATACATAGGTTTAAAATTGATAATACCTCATCATCGGGATGTTACAATCGTTTATGTACTCTGTAAGTTTTTCTATTCCTACATCATTGGAGGAGGGAGTGGTCAATGTCAGTAGACACTAGTCAACGTGTGTTAGAGGCACTGCAACACATCGATTACAACAACATGTAAATCGATACTTGCAGCACAAGTCTAGTTGTCTCAATTCCTGAAGAAAAAAAAGCTGAAAGATAATCAAAGGAGATAATATGTTATTTCATGAATTTACACATAGAAGGCATTTGGTGAAGTTGTTTACCTTCAGTTGTATCAAATTTGTGTATGCGATTGTAACCATGGATCTCCGTCGATTCTATTACATATAAGCAATTCAATTTTTTGTTTACGAACTGGAAACATATGAATTTGAGGGTTTTGTAAATTACCTGTTAAGAATTGAGAATTTGTAGAAAACCCAATTGGTTGGTGACCATTAGAGGATACTGGACTGATGAAAAACCATTGCCCACCACGGTGGCTCTCCGACGGCAAGAACAAATAGCAGGCATTTGGGGAACAACTATGGTTGATCCACGGAAAAGAAATATTGTACACAACAATCCATGCTGATCGACCCACCCTATCTTGCACCTCCTCAGAGTTCGTTACCACCATGCACAACACCGCCACTTTCGTTAAATATTCGTTGGACAAATTGGAACTAAAGACGTTGTCTCTCAACATTGTTTATGTTGCCATTGTCATCGCGTTGTTCTTTATTTTTGTGGAAAACTCATCATTATGATTAGCAAGAGGAGAGTGACGTGGAGGTCGGATGTTTGGCCATCATAATGGTTTTGGGAGAGGTGAAGATGGAGGTGGTGGGAGGCGGAGGAGAGGTGGATGGGAAGAAGAGAGACGTTGAGGAAGATAGCATTGGTGGTTCCTGTGGTATATAATGGGGATATAGTTTTTTTTTCAATTGCAAAAATGGTCCTAAAAAGATGAAAATACAAATATACCCTCGTGTGGGAGGCACATGAGGGGGCTAACTGCAACAACTTAACAGGAGTCGGCAGACCATTTCCACATACAAACTAAATCAAAAAGACCATGAACCCAAAAAGATCGAGGTTTTGACTAAACCTCGAAAAAAAATACAAACCGTAAGTACCATTTTTGCAATTGTCTAATATTTAATAACTCTCACTAAGGTGGTGTTTGTTTTTTGGAAAAAACCTCTTCAAACCTCTTACTGCTGCGCGGCGCAGCACACGCGCAGCACTTTTCATCTCGCAGCTGTTTGTTTTTTAGAAGTCTTTTGAATCAAAAACCTCTGCGCAGGCTCTGTTTGACGCAGCACTTGTACTGCCTCTTCTAACCTCTTTCAACCTCTTATTCTTCTTTTTTTATTGCTGAAATTTTGATTATATGTTATTAAATTTTTATTTCACATTTTTTTTCCGTTTTTTTTTCCGTTTATTCTTATTGAATTTATTTTTTATTTTTTTATATTCAATAATGATAATCTCTTGATGAAATATCATTATTTTTTACTAAAATATCTTTATTTTTTGTTGAAATATCATTATTTTTTACTGAAATATCATTAATTTTTACCGAAATGTTATACATTATTAAATTTTACGTGTTAAAAAACTATTTTTGGTTTATAAAATTAGTTTATTTTAATTTTTTAATATCTGCAGCAGTATGCAGATGTTAAAAAAACAAACACGTTTCTTATTATAGTCTGCAGCCGTTTGGTCCACCTCTTCTACTGCAGAGGTTTGCAGAGATGGTCCGCAGACTTCATGAATTTTTGCTTCAGAAAATCAAACAGCACCTAAAACTTATCTTATGTCGTTAATAATTTGACCAGAGATATTGGCAAGTTAGTTAAGACTTAATGGCAAAATGGTGCTATTTAAAGACAGCCCATGTTAGAGTGCTAAAAGTATTGTCAAGTTGCAAATATTTCATAAAACCCTTTTTTTTTTTTTATTATGGTCTAATTTTTATAAAAATGGGAATTGATAGAGAATAGATAGTTTTAGTGTTAGGTAAATCGAATGCATAACCTAATATATATTTTATAATCTTTGTTAAAAATTACAAGTAATTATGTAAAATTAGTGAAATAAATCGAAACGACCGAAGTCAATAAATATAACTAACAAAGTATTTTTTGCAATAACATATATTCATTTTTTTGTTAAAATTTTAGAAAAATATGTTGATAAAGTCGACCGGATTACTAAGATCTTTTTATTATAGCTGATAAGATCTTTTTATTACTCCCCCGTCTTAAAATTATTGTGCACAGACAAAAAAACACACAGATTAAGAAAACATTAATTACTACTAACTTTATACAAGAAAATAATAGTTTTTTCCTTACTTTGCATTTAATATTCCATTAAATTCTTAGTTCGTTAAATAATAATGAAAGAGTATTTTGGTAAAAGTGTTATTTATTTTTTGAAGTGGACTATCATTTTGAGACAAACCAAAAAAGAAAAATGGATTATAATTTTAAGGAGTAAATTACATGAATGGTCCCTATGGTTTGGGGTAATTTGCACGTTTGATCCCTAACTTATTTTTTTAACTCGGAAGGTCCCTACTGGTTGTTTTTATTACGTGTTTGGTCCTTATTGTTTGTTTTTGTTACGCGCTTGGTCCCTCTCATACCTAAAAATACTATTATTTAAAGAGGAAAAAATGATGGGGTACGTAAGGTAAGGTGAGAAGGGTGAGATTAGGGGTGTGTTTATTTAAATAAATTAAAAATAAAGGGAAAAATAGACTTTTTATGTAAGACAGGGACCAAGCGCGTAACAAAAACAAACAGTAGGGACCTTCCGAGTTAAAAAAATAAGTTAGGGACCAAACACGCAAATTACCCTAAACCATAGGGACCATTCGTGTAATTTACTCTAATATTTAATTAATTATTGTATACATGTTCATGTTTCTTCAAAACAATAATTAATTAAAAAAAAAATAAAACTCATGGATATATCATATTATCCATATTATTCATGTAAGCATTTTTTAAAATGCAAATTCTCTATCTTATCATTTTATATTTTAGTATATGTTTAACATTTTAATTATAATAATAAGTGTTTTATTAAAAAAAAATTCACTTGTTATTATTAATAATAACAAGTGGCTTTAAAATTAATAAGTAATAGTTATAAATAATAAAATCAAATTACATGGATATATCATATTATCCATGCAAGTCTCTTTTGAAATGCAAATTATCTATCGTATCACTTTATTATTTAGTGTATGTTTCACATTTTAATAATAATATTAAATGTTTCTTAAAAGTCTTCTTTAACTTATTATTAATAATAAGTGATTTAAAATTAATAAATAACAATTTTAAAGGATAACTAGATTCATAACCCCCGCTTCGCGGGAGGCAGAGGGATCAGTTGTAATTTTTGTCTAAGATATTTCGTATCTATTTAAGAATGTCTTAATAGAGCAGATGATTATATAACGGAAATGGTTTAAAAGATATCATTAATTAGAAATAGTGGTAACAGATAAATAGATTACGTGATAAGGATCAAAAGATATCATTCATTGCTTAATACTTCATTACAAAAGTGTCCATTCATTAAGAGGTAGCTACTGGACATTTGATTACAAAAGGGTTCGGTTTGCTTCATCGTGGGACTTGGTGGTCGTTGGTGATTTTCTTGCAGATATGGGTTGTTGCGGTCATGTTCTCCTGCATCGCCTGGAACATGTCGAGGATGAGCACAGTGTCTTGGTCGAGGTCGTTGATGAAGGTTTCAGTGATGACAACATGCCTGTATGGCATTTCCACTCGAGCTTCATTTATCATATTTTGCCTTGTTTCGTTGATGCTGGTGAATGTGTTTTGGACCATGGCGAGTGCTTCCTTCATTGTCTCCAGCTGGTTTTGCAGTTTCTGTATGATCGTCTCCATCTTCTATCTTTCGTGTTTGGTGGAAAGCTGATATATTTGGGGTGGTATTTTATAGGGGAGTATTATGGTTGTTGGATTGTATTTATTAGAAGCAATTAATTCATGTTCTGATTTGTTATAGATGTAGGGTGGCGGCGACCTTTTTTTTTTCTTTTATTAGATAGATGTGATTGTTAGGTACCAGTGTGGTATTAAATTGGTAATATCTGGGGAGATCTTTGACTGCACAGGATGTTCTTGCTTTGGAAAATGGGATAATATGGGATTCGGAATTACTACATATGCTCTCTTAAAGAAGGTTTTTACTATCTTTATGTATTTGAATATAGAACCAGTCCAATAGTCGTAAATGATAATCTGTAAATTGTTGATGTATATAGATTTATCGAATTTTCGTCTGTATTGGTATGATATTAAATATGAATATGTCATTGTATCCATAATATTAGATATTGTCGGGTGCATGTTTGGAAGCCCATTATATATTTAAATAACTATATATGGATATTTTTTTTGTGAAATTTTGGAAGACTGGAAGCATGCAAATGGTGTTTATTTATTATTGTTTATATTACATAGGATAGTTGTTTATCTTGTTTGCTACAAAAGAAAAAATAGTATCCGAAACAAAAGATGGACTTCACAGTCCTGTGTGCTGCTAGTCGCTACTTTGTGGTTCGTTTCTGAAATTTTGTTGGTGGTGGGCCTGTGATAGAAGAATTTAAAAAGTATTAGTGTTCCTATTGGTAATTTGGTGTTTAGTTTTGATTCTATTACATTGTCTTTTACCTGGTGGAGTAAAGGTTAGCGTGCGTGCGACAGGGAGTGGAGGTCCACTTGCCTCAGGTGTTTCGTCATCTAACATTTGTGTTTGTCCGGGTGTTGTTGCGACGGGTGTCTCTGGTGGTATAGTTGATTGTTGGATGTCAATTATTATGAAACGGATGTTGTCAGGACTTTATGTCCTCAACATTTGGATACACATGGTTTTTTTTTGTTCTTTTTGATTGGTGATGATTGAAGACAAGATGTTCCTGTTTGTCAGCGGGTTATCGGATATGAACTTTTCAAGCGATGATTTTAACAGCTTCCGACATGATGTTTCGGAGACTATTGCAAGTATGGTGTCCATTTTGTCGGTGATGGTAACAGTAAGTTTGTATCTACGCATATGAATAACTTTTAAGTAGTATGATTACCGAATAGTGGTTTTTGTATGATTTGGAAAATGCTTACATGTAGGTTGGCTTTTCAATTAGTCCATGTGCACTGCAATACCACTGGTGGCCTCTTCTGAAAATCGGATCTTTGCAGATTGGACATGTTGTTTGGTACCAAGTGTTTTGGAAGTGAAATTTCTTGATTGAAGCCTCTACTATGAAAGTTTTGTCCTATAAATAGAAAGTAACTGAATGTGAGAATGTGAAACAGATTGTATTAGTAAATACTAATATCATTGTTGTCGTCTTACCAGTAGATCAGATCTGTTTTTCAGTTTCATTTCGTATAAGGTTGTGGGAGTTCTTGATAACGCAGGTATTGTCCTTGAGGGTCCTGTGAATCTGAAACGTTGTTGTTGTTGGTATACAATTTCATTGATATAGATCGTAAAAATTTTCGGTAATTTATGTCACTTACAGATCTATGAGTAATGTTATCTCGGGTATATTAGGGTTGACATAGATATGTGTAGCATGTGATGATCCGTGTCTTAATGCTCCTACATAGATGATATTTCGTGGTTAAGGGCATTAGGAGATGTGATGTGATAGTGGTGATACACACACACACACACACACACACACACACACACATATATATATATATATATATATATATATATATATAGGTTTGTAGAAGACGGTACCATAGGATTTTGATGGTTTTAGGTTCGTTACTGCAACAACAGTTGTTGCACATGGGTGATCTAGGGAGGCACGGTTGAATTTATGTTTATTTGTTATACATTCTTTCCATAGATTTATTACAAGTTCACTGCCACTAATGGAATTTGAGTTTTTTTGTTGTTAGTTGGGGATCATGAGATTTATGTGTGTGTTTTGGTGGTTAGTATATATACCTTTCATCGCTTAGTATCAGCAAGACAAACAATTCTCCATTTGCTTTTTTGCAATCTCTTATCTTCGATAGAACGCCAATGAAGTCTGTTTGGAAGTAAGTAAATCAGCTGTTGGCAGAGTTAACAACTACCACAATCTAAGAAATCAAAAGAAGAAATGCTACTAAGTAATTTTTTTAAAGCTGGAAATGGTTTTTTATGGGCTCATTTTTTTTTCGGTTTTTCATTTGTTTTTTTATTTTCGAATTTGACTAATATACCCCTGTTCATGTTTTGGGTCAAACAAAAAAAAAAAAAAGAAGAACAACTGGCAATGATGAGTATGAACTGTCTGGAAGTTATTTTTTTTATCTTTAAAACCAATTGGTAACGGTAGTTTTGTTTGTTGAATTCAGAAGCTGACAAATATACCCCTGCTTATGTTTTCAGCCAGATAACAAAAAATGCCATAGGTTGTGAAATTAGTAAAAAAAAAGAACTTCGATAATTTATACAAATGATGAGTAATGCATATTTCTATTTTGGTTATATGGATAACACAATGAATACCTGGATAGTATGGTGGTGCTTCTCCGAGTTAAATCAACTATGACTTTGATACGAAGCGAAACCAGGTTTTTGGAACTGTCATTGTGTCTGGAATTCGCTATATGGTGGACTTCAGACCAACATCAATATAGAAGTCATTTTCGAGAACCTTTTGATACTTTTCTAATTGAGGACAGCTATAATCTGATATAATGTAACATTCTGAAACATTGAAAACAGATTCAATGTAGTTCTGGTTTGTTCGCTGTCCAAGAATTTGAATTGCATCTGCCTATAGGAATATATTATCATAACATTAGATTCAATGGTATTACTTGTGTTTTTATTCTTACAGAATTGTATGATCTGTTGATAACGTGTGTTTATTTGGGCAAGAAAGCAACTGCTTTTGTAAATATTGATAAGCGATAATTAAGAGTGTGCTTTCTACAAATTTAAATTTGTTGTAAATTTTAAACTGGAAAACTGGTTTTGTTGTATATTTATAAATTATTATAGTATATTTTTTAATGTTTATAAAATCGTATCTTCTTGTAAATATTTCTGTTTAATTAAAGGGCATATTGGTTGTTTATGTGAATATAATATACTAATAATTAATAATTTATTTCGTACATGTTTCATCTGCTGAATAATTAAGATTTGAAACAGGTTTTTATCGTGATGTATTCTTGTGTGAACTTACATATTTGTCGACAGCCAGGTACCAGGTTTCGTATTGCCAGATATCGTGTTTCCATTTCCGTAGTATTCTAACCTGTAAGGGGCCTCCGGTACCCTCAGCTTTCAGCTCGAAGATAGTCGTCATTTGCTGTTTGCGTTCTCTAATATAAACAAATGTATACGGGTAAGCTTTATATTTGGATGAGAATATAAAATTCTATAAATATGTAGGAATTCTCTAAATAATAAAACGTATATGATTAAAATGAAAAGTAGTAATGATGTTGAAAGGTTGGACATGCAGTGATACTGTAGACCTCAGTTGTATTAACTTTGTGTAGTAATTCCTTGTAGACAACATTTTTTGTTTCGTTGTTTTTACATGTGTCAGTCTTGTTTAGCAATATCCTTATCGAATCTGGTGATGTTGCTCGGGAGAGGGCAACATAAAGTTGTCCATGCGCAAACACGGGCTGTGATAAATAGATTCCAATCTTACGTAGCGATTGACCTTGACTCTTGTTGATAGTCATTGCGTAACAAACTTTCACTGGAAATTGTTTGCGTGAGAAGACGAATGGTAAATCTGATGACTTGTGTATGAACTTTATGCGTGGTATATACACACGCTTTTCGATGGAGGTGCCCGTTATGATCGTTGCTTCAATAAGGGTTGGTAACAATTGTGAAACAATCATCCGAGTACCGTTGCATAAACCTTCCTTCTGATTTATGTTTCTTAAAAGCATTATCGGGCAGTCCACCTTAAGTAGAAGCTTGTGGGGTGGTATTCCTGGAAAAGTTAGTTGGTTTAGATATTCGATTGGATAAAGGTCTTCCAAATTCAATGTGTGTTTTCCATTGGGGTGCATGGTGTTAGTGCTGTTGTATACCCTGGCAGCTGTTGTGACCATTCTTAGAACGTGAGCGTTTATCTCGTCCGCTGAATCATTTGTGGGACAAATTATTGCTCTTGCTGAAAGTTATGACGCAGTCAGTTGATTAAGTGTATCATCCCCATACACGAAATCTATTAAGGTCTATAATGAATTAGGGGAAGGTGATATTAGGAGTGAAGATGGGATTTGTATCCAGCTTGAGTCTCGTGGGTCATCCTTGTCAGGCACATCTATATATCCATCACCAATAGCTAAGATCCATGTGGCAAAGTTAGATAAAGTCATTGAGGTGCAGGGTATTATATTAGAGGATTCAAGTCTCATGTTCATATGTAGAAAGTGAATTATAAAATATGGCCATAAATACGAACTTGGTAGACTTAGTCCTATAATTTCTGAACGTGTGCTCCTTGGTAGAACAGGTAGAGTTTGGCGGAAATCACCACCAAGAAGAACCGATATGCCTCTAAATGGTTTTTCGTCACAGTCTAACACATCCTTAAGTGAGCGGTCCAAAAATTCGAAGCATCTTCTATCACTCATTGGTGCTTCGTCCCAAATTATGAGTGTTATTCGTTGTATAAGATCGCCAAGGAAGGTACACTTTTTTATATCACATGATTTTTTGTCCTTTAAATCAATAGGTATTTTGAACCTTAAGTGTGCAGTTGTCCCAGACGGTAACAAAAGCGATGCGATTCCGAAAGCAACAACAGCCAAAGCGATTTTCCCCATCGATCTCAAATAGGAAAGAATAATCATCCATAGGAATGTTTTACCAGTGCCACCGTGCCAATAAACAAATATTAGTGCTTGTTTGTTGTTCTTTATGGAAGAAACGACATTGTTGTACACTAATCATTGGTCAAGATTTATCTTTGGTAGTAGGTCATTGTGCTGTTTTCGTAGCCCTTCCTTATCATAACTCATTTATTCCAATAGTAGTCGATTTCATAAAACACCACTAACATCGATTGACAGAACAGGAAGTCCAAAGTCCGCCATTGATTTAGATGGGACAGCAGATCGGAGCGTGTCATCTAAATCATGAAGGAGTTGATGTTCAACAATCCCAGCAGTAGAGGTTACTGCCTTATCTGGTACTTCAACCCTCAGGGTATGTAAGTAGTCATCTTTCATCCTATCGCACGCAGTGTTCCAAAGCAGAAGTGGATTGCTGACCTCACAGAAAAGGAGTAGATGACAGAAAAGTGATCGTAGTTGCGATGTGCTTGCCCACGTTGAAGCTTCTGTAAAACATGTCAACCACTCGACATCATCACCTATCAATCGAAGTGCATTACCGACAGCTCTGAAAGTTGGATAGACAGTTCCAGCAACAGTACGTAAATCTTTAAACGACGTACATCCTTTTTGGTGATACAGCAACATCCGTAAGTAGAACAACTCTCCAGAAGTTGGGTGTACAAATACAAGGCGGTCTACCATTTTTGATGATTCATAAACTCTCCGATCCCAAGATTTACTCGACTTATCCCATTTGTAATTTTTTGGATAATCTAGATATGTCAAATCATGACCTTGAGGGTCCATTGAATTGCTTTTAAACTAGCCAAGGAGGGTAGTAGTGCTGGCATACGGATTAGATAACACCTTAGGTATCGAACTGTCCCCATTGAACACCAATTGTTGCATGTTTTCCTCATGAACGGTTAGAAGCGGAACGGGTGGATGTCGATGATGTATGTGAAAGTCCAATATCCACCATGCTGCCTCATGTGGACAGATATACCACCCATCCAAAAAAATTTGGACCTCATTTATAGGATGACAATCATGATTCGTAGATCTGTCATGAGTACCAGTAGGCGCTGAGCTAGATGAGACATCGAAATTTCCCTGTTTTGGATATTATATCTTACACGATCTGCACCTTTGGAAATATACTTAAATAGATACTTAATCATCATGCTCCATCCACAGTATTCAACATTTATATGTTCATGGAATCGTGAATAAAGCCTTTTGTTATATGGTACAACATATCCATTATTAACAATCTGTCCAAATTTAGTAGTGTGGTGGGCAGTTGAGCTACGTTTGTAATGTACATATCCATTTGTGTCAAAAAATGTAGCATGAAGAAATGGTTTGGGAAAGTGTTTACTGCATTTTCCTTTTTACATACATGGAGCCTTTTGGTTAAGTGGTCCACATGGACCATGGATCATGTAGGTTGTTATCGTATTGTACAATTCTGACTCATTAACTGGATCCGGCAACTCGACTGTGATATAGTTATCAACATCACTTGCAATTTTTATATGGTCCTTTGCTGATACCCAGAGTAACGTATGACAATGGGGAAGCCCTCTTTTCTGGAATTCAATAGTGTACAGATCTGCAATAATGTACATTTGAAACGGATCACCAATTTTGAATATATTTCATGTAAAGGATGATATGGGTAAGAGGTGATGTCTATCTTGTAAGACATTGGATATGCAAATCATAAGGTAGTGACAATCATATGGATTGAATATGTAGAAACTGGTGAAACATTGCTAATAAGAAAGGTAAGCAATGAAGGGTAACAAAAGTAAGTTCTTCATCCAGGAGTAATTTGGAAACAACATATAAGAACGAAAAGTGCAAGTTATATGTACAGACAGAGGAAAAAAAACAAATAATATATGTGTTTTTGATTGATTGGGAACAGAGCAATCAATAATGAGAAAAAAAAAATCTGAATTTAAAAGAAAAAACAAACAGGGGCAACGGGTCCACCAGCTTATGGATATACAACTAATTTTCAAACAACATATGCAAAATGAAATTTTGACTAAAATACGACCTATTCTATTTTTATACATAAATGATAACAGGGATAATTTTGC
Organism: Lactuca saligna; assembly: GCF_052625555.1. Classification (NCBI taxonomy): domain Eukaryota; kingdom Viridiplantae; phylum Streptophyta; class Magnoliopsida; order Asterales; family Asteraceae; genus Lactuca; species Lactuca saligna. The sequence continues at coordinate 7,434,290 of NC_136425.1, read as the reverse complement.
AACAATATACAACAAAATAAAAATGATGAAGAAAGCAGAATCTACTCTATAAGAAGGTATATATCATACAAAAAAAGTTTAAAATTCAACAAAATTTTGTTCAGCTAAAAATCCATACAATGGTCTTATTCCAAAACTACCCCTGCAGTATGTATGTGTGTTTGTGTGTTGTAGTTATAATAATGATTATTAATTAATGTTATCAGCTGAACAAAATTTTGGTGAATTAATGTGTGACTTGTAGTTATCACAGCTGTAATAATGATTATTAATTAATGTTAGCACAAAATTATCTTAATACAAAAAGGTTATAATTTTCTGTTATTAAACTTTATGTAAAATGACAATTTGGTAAAAAATGATAAAAAATCTTGACATGTTTGAGCACCAAGTTGATTAATACCTTTCTGTCACAAATTCTTATTATGATTATTTGAATTGGATTGAGTCATTTGGTTGTGTGATATGAACTTCTAAGGGCCAAGGATAGAGATAGGTTAAACACAAAGCTATAGCCCAATGTACCTGATGCATAGAATGGAATTATGTGCCACATAGAGGTTCTTTTTGATGTAACATAGTGATGTACATTGTGTGTATGTGTGTTTGTATGTTTCTGGTTGTAAATAAAGAAGAAGAGTATGAGATGAAATATATGAGGTGGTAAGAGAAGAGGACAATGAGTATAGGGGCATTCAATTTTTTTTTTGTTAAAAAACGAAATAATAATACATGAACTAACTAAAAAACATAATTCAATTGTATTTTCTTTTGTGGAAAATAATTTTACTACATAATACAACAGTGTTGTTCCAAAATTACCCCTGCAGTATGTATGTGTGTTTGTATGTTTCAGCTTGTAAATAAAGAATAAGAGTATAAGATGAAATATGTAAGGTGGTAACAGAAGAGGACAATGAGTACAGGGGCAGTGAAATTTAAAAAAAAAAAAAATACATGAAGTAACTAAAAAAACATAATTCAATTATATTTTCCTCATATAGCAATGTTGTTCCAAAACTACCGCTGCAGTGTGTATTTGTGTTTGTATGTTTCAACTTGTAAATAAACAAGAAGAGCATAAGATGAAATATGTAAGGTGGTAACAGAATAGGACAATGAGTACATGGGTAGTGAGAATTTCTTTTAAAAACAAAAAAATAATACATGAAGTAACTAAAAAAACATAATTCAATTATATTTTCCTCATATAACAGTGTTGTTCCAAAACTACCCTTGCAGTGTATATTTGTGTTTGTATGTTTCAGCTTGTAAATAAAGAAGAAGAGTATGAGATGAAATATGTGAGGTGGTAACAGAAGAGGACAATGAGGACAGAGGCGCTCAATCTGCTCTATAAGAAGGTGTACATCATATAAAAAAATTTAGTATTCAATAAAATTTTCTTTAATTAAAAAAATCATACAGCAGTGTTGTTCCAAAATTACCCCTACAGTGTGTATGTGTGTTTGTATGTTTCAGCTTGTAAAGAAGAGGAGTATAAGATGAAATATGTGAGGTGGTAACAGAAGAGGACAATGGGTACAAGGGCAGTGAAAACATTATAAAACAAAATAATAATACATGAAGTAACTAAAAAAACAGAATACAATCATATTTTCTTTTGTGGAAAATAATTTTACTACATAAGTGATAAGGCCCCTGGAAGCAGAAGAACCTGTTAATCGGATAAAAAATTGCATAAAGGAGCCGGAGACAGCAAGATATGTAAACATATGTAATTTAGAAAAAGTCAAAAGAAGGTAAACACAATGTATAAGGTGCGAAATTTTGAGTATAAGAAATTGAATATTATATAAAAGATACCAGTATACACAGAATTAGTATACATAAAGCAGCTGGAGATAGCACATACATAAAAAAATCCAATAAAGTACACATAACATCATATGAAATGAAAAAGAATAGTCGAGTGGAGAACATAAATGCTTCAACATCGCCAAAGGTTTTGTCCTCTTTAAGAAACTGGATATACTCATGAACTTTGATATTAAAGACTCGAGCAATGATGTCCTCTCTACTATGCATATCGGTTTGGCGATGTGTATCCATATAGCGAGTGATCTCTGGACACTTGACGTTGCATGTAAACGTGATAAAGTACTGCGGATTACCATACACCCTACATATGGAAAGTGCATCTAGATAATGATTGTGCATGAAACGGGGACCTCCAGTGAATGACGCTGGCAAAAAAAAAACGTTTTCCAATAGAACCTGCATCTCTATCACCCTTAGAAAGCGCATCGTAGATTCCACTAACATAATCTGAACGAAGATTCGATTGATGTCTGACAATGTAATCCAACCGGCTTTCCTCTATACATGTATATGCATATACCAAATACTGCTGAAAGAGGTGTGATGAGTTGATAATTGGAGACCATATATGCTGGCGGGCATGGATATGATATGCATAATACATATTTACAGTAAGATTTTGAGAATTTACACCCCTCCGATTGGCAAGCTTCAAACGGGGAGACCAACCTTCCTCACCATAAGGAAACAAAAGCGGGTATTGTAAAGGCATGTAGATGGGATGCAGCTTGCTGATACGTTAGGGACGACCACACTGCGAGTGGATTATTATGTCATATGTGGTAGATGTTGTGTCATCGCCACTCACTATACATCCTAACGACCCAGGTAAGGGCAAATCATATCTACAGTCTTGAATGTTATTGAAGAGTCGAACCTCATATGATTCCAAATTTATTCCTTCAGCCATCTGCTTTGCAGTCTTGAAGGTCCAAACGTATTCATTATTGTCATGCAAGAAGCGAACTAAGTAATTGACAATAGTCGAATCCAAAGTCGTTGGTCTAGGACCATCAAAGGCCCTCAACCGATTTTCAACCTCGTGATCTGTATCAAATAAGTAAAGCTGCAAAAACCTCGGTCCTTTTGCAGCTTCTGGAGAGAGGGACCCAATTTTGTGACTAATCTGGCCTGATACCTTAAAAACATATGGACCACGACTATCATTGACATCCTCATCAATATTAGCCCCAAAAGAGGTCATGGAAAACATACTATTGTAAGCCCTAATATCCTTTAATAAATTTTGACTTTCATACAGGGCAATAAATTGAGATGGAAACCTAGAAGGATATGGAAGAATGACACTGTCAGCTCTACAACAATGAGTATACCTTGGGTGAGCAACTATAGAGATATTAAGAGCCCTCTCCATATACCAAAAAAACGCACCACAATACTCGCATACCCAGCTACAATCACCACTATCAATGTATTGAGGAATCACTGAGAGCCCATCAACACGTCGGCACTTCCGTGATTCCGTCGACGACCAATAGGAACAGCAGCAGATGACGAAGCACCGTCTTCACGGACCTGCTTGGAGGAACCGGACATTATATAGATAAATGACACCACAACGGAAATAAACAAAGCAACTATAACAGAACACAGGAAAAATAAGAAGAACAAAAGCCAAATTTTACCTTACAGAAAGCAAGAGGGAGGTCGATAAACGAAACCAGTCACCAGGAAGAAAGAGAAGCGCAGGAGAAAGGAAAATAAAGTTTAGCAATGAACACCGATATTAACAGGAAGCGAACAGATGCAAATTAGCATAAATTGACACGTAGCTTCGATATTAGCAATAAAGTAACCACTTTTCGCCACGTTGGGAGTCGTCACCACTTTTTCCAAAACCCCCCCTCCAAATAAATTACGTTCGAAGACTAAAATAGTTACAACATTACAGGGACCATTCTTGGTGAAAAGACAACAGTTTACTGTTAAAATCTATCACAACTTTTATATATATATATATATATATATATATATATATATATATATATATATATATATATATATATATAACACATCAAATTATAAATTACATTTATCTATCAATAAATTGTATTTTAAATGAACATCATTGCAAGTGATCACCAGCCTAGCTGGTTGTGATGTATCATGGGTTATAAGTCTCAGTGGGTGAGGTCAAGAGTTCAACTCTTGGCTGAGCATATTTAGGGGATTTTCCCTCGATTGACATGAGTTTGATTGTTCGTTCCCTTTGGTGGTGAGTGGTGCTCCTCTTGGTGGTCCGCCAAACATTCCTGATCCATCGGGTCGGGTTACCCTCTATTTGTCGGTTCAAAAAAAATGAACATCATTATTAAAATTAGAAAATGATCGCATAAGTAAAAAGATAATTAATCATTAGTATAAAAATATTATTTCAAAAATTAGTGTCAATAACATAACCATTTTAAATATATATTTTTTAATATTTTAACAATATATTTTTAAACTTCGCTACGCAACGCGCGGAAATTCGTCTAGTTAATAGATATAAAGTCTTTATTAAAAGGTGAAAATAATATCAACCATATCATATTTAATTGTCATATAACTTAAATAAAGCCAATTAATACTTTGTTTAATAAATCAATTGATAAAAATAATACTTTCTTTTTAAAAAAAAAAAAAAGTTTTTTTTTTTTTTTATATAATGGTTGTGTTTAATTTTTTCCCTTTTGTTTACTACATATTTAAGCTCACATGTTTTTTATTTTCGAACTTAAAAATGGAATTATTTTTCTGCGTACTGGTTTGGTTTAGGTGCTGTTTGTTTTTTCGAAGAGAAAAATTCATGAAGTCTGCAGACCACCTCTGCAATCCTCTGTAGCAGAAGAGGTGGAACAAACGGCTGCAGCTTATAATAAGAAGCATGTTTGTTTTTTAATATTTGCAGACTGTTGCAGTAAACTAAAATTTAAATAAACTAATTTTATAAACTGAAAATAATTCTTAACATTGAAAATTTAATAATTCTAGTCTTAAAACATTGAAATAATAATAACAAGAACATGTAAAAAACAAAAATATAAAACTTTTAAAAAAAACATAAAAAAATGTAAAAAAAAGCTAATAGTTTTATTCTAGAAAAAAAAACTAATCTAAAAAAACATTAAAAAAAATAATAATAAAAAAAATTAAGAAAGTATTGCAAACGTTGTCTATAAAGTTCGTAAAAGTTACACACGTTAAAAAAATGTAACTGAAATTAAAAATATTATTAATAAAACGGTAAAAAGAAAATTAAAAAAAAATCGTGGAAATTATAAAAATAAATTGTATCACATCCGTAAAGAAAAATTTAAGAAAATCAAAGTTTTAAAAAAAAAATTAAAAAAAAAAAGTTATACAAAAATTCTTAAAAAAACACTTAGAAAAAATGAAAACTGAAGAGGTTAGAAGTGGCAAGTCAAGTGCTGCGCCACGCAACACACGCGCAGAGGTTTTGTAGTCTGGAGTCTTCCAAAAACCAAAGTGCTGCGAGAGGGAAAGTGTTGCGTGTGTGCTGCGCTGCACGGTAATAAATGGTTTGAAGAGGTTTTTATAGAAAAACAAAGATTATCTCTCCTTCGAGATTACAAGAGAACGAGTACAAATTAAATTTAATAACTTCTTTTTGAAAAATATAAAATGAAATTAAATCATCCATACACGTGCGTCGGACCCACGTGCAAATGCGTTTGTCCATTCTTTGACTACTCGTTTGACCATTAAAAAAAACACACACATAACATGTCCACGTCACTTTGATATCTAGACTTTCCTACTTTTCTCTTCACTTAAACCGTCAAATTAGGCTATAGAATTGGTGAGGTTCACAAGCATTAGGCTATACAGTGTGGCTCTAGTTTGGGACCGCGGTTTGTGCCATCTGAACCATGCACGTCGTTTCCAGACTGTGGTCTTGTGCGGTTTTGGCCGTAGTGCGGTCTTTTAGTGCCGTGTTTGGTGATTGGTTGATGGGTGTATTGATCGTTGAATGGGTTACTTAATTATTTTTTTTTTCTTTTTTGCTTTTTCTTTCGAATATATATACATATCAACTTCATTTGTTTTTCACAACATAATCTCTTCTCTCTCTAAAAAATAAATAAATCACCACTCTCTCAAAAATGTTATCTTCTTTATATTCTGAAGAATTTCAGGCTATTTTTGATACCGCTATTGCGTGTGTTCAAATGGCGGAACAAACATACAACGTTGTATGTAACAACGCAGCTACAAGTTCTCAACGGAGAACACAAAGATATATTTGCAGAAATCGTGAAGAAGCCAACCAAGGTTTGGTGCAAGACTATTTTGCAGAGAATGCCACCTATCAAGGGTATTATTTTCGTAGGCGCTTCAGAATGCTCAAAAGTTTATACGACCGTATAGTTGAAGATGTAACGAGGGAGTGCAGTTTTTTTCAACAATGCTACGATGCTAGAGGTACACCCGGTTTCACTCCTTTACAAAAATGCACGGCCACACTTCTTCAGTTAGCATATGGCATTCCGCCTGATGCGTTAGACGAAAGTTTTAGGATATCTGCTAGGATTGCACGAGACAATCTCCATTTTTTCTGCCAAACTGTGATTCAGTTTTATGGTCCAAAATATTTACGTAAGCCTACACGTAATGACATCCTGCAATTGCAAGCTCATCATGCTAGCGTGCATGGGTTTCCTCGAATGCTAGGAAGCTTAGATTGCCTCTATTGGCATGAGAAAATTGCCCTACATCATATCATGAGCAATTTACCCGAGGTGATCTTGGTCACCCAACAGTCATACTTGAAGCAGTTGCATCACAAGATATGTGAATTTGGCATGCTTTTTTTGGTTCTCCTCGTTCGATTAACGACATCAACGTTCTTAATCGTTCACCAATATTTAACAATATATACGATGGATCCGCACCAGATTCTTATTTTCAAATGTGTGGAACGCCATATAAGTATGGTTATTATCTGGTCGATGGAATCTATCATGAGTATGATGTGTTTACGTGTCCACATGGTTCTAGACGCAAGAAATTCAAGAGAGCTCAAGAAAGAGCTAGGAAGGATGTTGAGCGTGCTTTTGGAGCTTTGAAGAAACGGTGGTTCATATTGAAAAAACAAGCAGCTTATTTAGGCGAGGAAAAACTTCAAAAAATCATGTATACATGCCTCATATTGCATAACATGATTATTGAAGACGAAGGAAGAGCGATATGTGCGTTTGACGAGGAAAAAACCATACCAGAGACACAAGCAATAGAAATTGGTGGCGAAGAGTATATGAACATGAGAACAAAGATACATTGCACTGAAACATTTCACAATCTTCGCAATGACTTGGTGAAACACATTTACGGGGTTCAAAACATTAACCTTAATTTGGATCCACCAGATGACCCCGAAGACGAATTCTCGGAGAACGACTTTATGTAGTTTGATTTAGTTATTTTATTTGTGTTTTTTAAGTTTCTAGGATTATTTAAATGTCATGTGTGTGGTTTTCGTGTTTTTTTTTTTGGTAATGCAATGTAATGTTTTTTTTTTTCAAGTAATGAAAAATTATGTTTTTTTTTATTACAATAGAAGTTTTATTAAATTAAAATAGTTAAAAAAAAAAAAAGAAGTTGTATTAAATTAAAATAGCTAAAAAAACAAAATAAAAAATAAAATAAAAGTGTGGCACCACTCCCTTGGTTTGGCAAGAAACCACACTTCTGTGGTAAAAAATGACATGATGCTTATGTGGCGGGGGAGGGAGTGCGGCTTCGGTGACACCAGTTCCTCTAGCCTTATTAAAAAGGAAGTAAGAAACCAATAGCTAACGTTGAAATTTAAAATGATTAATGGTCAATGGATATATATATTCGTAAATTGGACACATATATCAGATGGTTAATACCTTAAAAACCATTATTTATACATATCTGTTTTGATTTAACCCCAATATTTTTATTTGTTACTTAGATGACGTTCCATTTATTACGCCTTACCCGATAAACAACCGGTAATCAAGACCTTGCCGGTTGCATCTTTTCACTCGATTACTAATTCTTGGGAATGTGCATAGTAGCCACCACCTTTTCCCTCGTCTGACTAACAAAGGGGTATCCCTTATCAGATACCATCATCGTCAAAAGAGGGTTTTGCATGAGGGTTTTGGAAGAGGGTTTCTAAAGGTTTCCAAGGGTTCGATGGCAGAATCATCATGGAGAATGAAAAGTAAAGAATCAAAGTCGACAAAGAAGACAAAGTTGAGATACGTACGTGATGAAGAAGAGTCCGATGATGATCGTCTTGAGTTAGGATTGTTGGATGTTGAACCATATAACTTCAATCCTACATCTAACTTGTGTAACGACCCTTTTCTTAACATTTTATGTGATGATAAAATGTTAAAGAATAATCAGTTTGAAGGGGACGATGGAGCTGATGTTGAAGACATTCACCAGGAAGAGCATGAGCATGAACACCTTGAAGATGAAAATGGCTTGGAAGTGGGTGTCGAGTTTAGGGTGCACGATCCTATCGTCAAGTGGAACCAAATGAAGCCTACAGTTGGTAAGTTATACGAGTCTCCTACTCAGTTAAGGTTTGCACTCACTAACTATGTTGTAGCTAATGGATACCAACTTTGGTTCATGAAAAGTGATAAAAGTAGGGTAACTGTTAGGTGTGGGAAAAAAATGCAAAATAACCATTTCCTTTTAGGATCCATGCTTCGTGGAAGTATAATGAACGTACTTTTCAGATGAAATCTATGGTTGAAACACATCTTTGTGCAAGGAATTATAATTGTGGACATTTGGTTAGTTGTAATTGGTTAGCAAAACACTACATTAAGGACATAATTAGGAACCAGTTGACTATAACAAATACGTATTATCCTAACTGATTAATTAGATTGATAAAACCATATCAAGGTGACCAAACTAACAAGAATTTAAAATCAAACATTCAATAAGTTCAAAACCGAAACAACTAGATAGAAATACACAATGAAAACAAAATTTGATAACTAATCACAAGAAAAGTACTAGTCTATAGGGCAATACTGAAGTTTTTGAAAAGGAACCTCTTGAAGAATAGCTTGTAAGTCTATTTTAAAGTATTTTTTCTATTTTAAAAGTAAGAATTTATTGTAAGTCTTGGCTACAAACTAACATAATATATTTGCAGGATGATTCATGTCTACTTATGGTTGACGTTGCTGCAAATGTAGTCGCTAAAGAAACCATAATGAAGTATAGTGTCTCGGGTATTATGAAAAATATTTTTTTATTACTACTTTATATATTTTCATTTTTAGAAAATTGGATCTTAATTACTTTTCACCTTTAAGTAATAGGTGAAAAAATTCAAGTTATGACTGAAACAAGTTTACAAGGAGAAGCTTTACTACTCACTCCACTTGAAGAGAAGTTCATTGTGAAGGTCAAAGATACACTTGGGCAAATACTAAGTTGGCCGAGAGACCTAGTTATTCGATACTCTGAGTTGGTAATACTATTCACAAACATTTAATGCATATATATATATATATATATATATATATATATATATATATATATATATATATGTACACATGATGCCTAATTTAAGAAATTTATTTATAATGTTTATAGGTAAAAGTGGTGGTGAAACCAATGAAAAACATGTAACACCTCTAAAGAAGAATTAGGTAGTAATAAGAAGGGAGAAGATAAGGAGAAATAAAATGAGAATGGAACATAAGAAAAGGGTAAAGAGAAGGGAAAAGAAATGGAGAAACAAAAAGAAAATGAGGAGAGTAAAAAGAAAGGAATGGAGAAATAAATGAGACCATGCAAAGTAAGTGAATGAGAGCACAGATGAAGACAATGATAAGAATTGAAAAAAGTAGTATTTTAAAAATGACTGCAATTATGGTTGATGGACAGGTTTCAAATGTTGATTCTATAAAAGTGCAGTGTGAGAACGATCTTTTTGGGTACGATAATTACAAATACTTAAATCGGGAAAATTTTGAAGCACTTATTACATTGAATAAGTTGAGCGGTGCTTTCATTGTGTCTAATATGATATAGGTGCTTAAATTTAATTTAAATAACTATTCTTAGAACAAAACTTGTTTAGTCAGTTTAGTGTTTATATGTTAACATGATCTTGTTTAACAAAACCAAGTATGGGCAGCCAAAAGGAAACCATGGAATTTGTTCTGTGAGCCTAGATGTAATATCACCAAGTAATCGTAAATGGAAATCTAAGAATATTAATGATGCAAATGGAAGTGTTACATATCAGTTGTCTACAAGAAAGGACAATGACATCATTCTCACACCCTACAATCCCGAATTTGATTTTGCCATTTGATGTTGAGTATAATAAATACCTATTTATTTTAGTCACTAAGTTGTTTGACTTAATTTGATTTTTGGTTTTTGTAGAAGACATCGGGTGTTGGTTGTACTAGACATGAAAATGGCTACTTGCTATTATCTTGATTCCATGAGTTCTAGCAATGTCAATTTACAGTTGAAGCAAATTATTGATTCACAAGTAATATAAATTATCAAAATATTTGCTGTGAATATAATAAATACACACTTCTTAATGTTTTTTATAGGTAAATGGTTTTGTACGCTACACAAAGTGGATCCAACAAGAGGGTTAAACTCAACTCGGTTAGTTTTAAGGCCAACACTTAATTCCTTAATAAAATTGCAGCTTTAACTTTATTATTTGGATCAATGTTGTGATTATCATTTATATGTAATTGTGTAGTGTGCACTTCAACCCGAAGGTACTGAATGTGGCTACTACATGTTAAAGTTCATTAAGGAGATAGTTCAGGAAGGAATTGAAGTATTAGTCAATGATAATGTAAGTATAGCATTCTACTCTCACTACTTTAATTTATTTGAATGTAAAATGCTCTAATAGAAAAGGAATTGAAAAATGATCATTTTATGGTTATTTATTGAATATAACATCCTACTCTCCCAATTATAATTGAAATATTAGGTCATGTGCATGAAATAGCAACGTAATTTCATTTATTTGAAAGTACAATGCTCTAATAATAAAGGAGAATTTAAATTTTATGTTTATTTGTTGAATATAACACCATATTCATTGTTATATAGTAGGTTATATGCAAAAAATAGCAATATACTTTCATTTATTTGAAAGTTCAATGCGGTTATAAGAAACGAGAATTTATATTATATGTTTTATTGTTGAATATAACATCCTACTCACTATTAAAAAGGATCATTTCTTTAAAATGGAAATGTTACATGAATGTTTTTTCTCAGGTCGGGGGTGGCAAAGTTCAGTATATTGATGATGATATTGATGTAATCCGTAAAGAATGGTTGTCTTTTGTTACAGGCTTCATTTATCAGTGATATTTTGTATCGAAAAACAATATTTTTTGTTAATTGTGAAATGTTAGTTAGCATCGTCTTTTGACATGTAGTGTACAATGTTTTCGATAACTTCTTTGATATGATGTTATTAGATGATATTAAATGTTTTGGTATATATTTGTTTTCGTATTTTTGTAGTATGCATAAATGCATGTTGTAAATGTGTATCGTAAATGCATGTCGTGAATCCATATCATAAATGTGTATCGTAAATGATTACTAAAGTTAATGACACAAAAATGTGTGTCATCTCCATTTACGATAGGTCTTTAATGATACACATTGCGTCTCATTTATACCCCTTTATGACATGCAATGCGTGTCGTAAATGCATACCATAAGGTTATGACACACTAATGTGTGTCGTGTTCCTTTATGACATGGAATTCAATGATACGCATTGTGTGTCATCTATACAACTTTATGACATGCATTGTGTGTTGTAAATGCACGTCGTAAGGTTACGACACACAAATGCGTGTCATCTTTCTTTATGATAGAAGCTTCAGTGACACACATTTACATGTCATCTGTACCCTTTTATTACATGTAATGTGTGTCATTAAGGGTAAGTTTCTACTATTGAAGAATGGAGATTTTTGAATTCCCTTAATCCCTTAAGGGTTCTAGAACATTCCAATTTGTCAATCTTTTAACTAATTAATATTTAACCCATTGAATTAAATAATGTTTAATTAAATCCAAAATAGTTTCTGATTACTTTATTAAGCATAATAAATTAATAAACTATTTTCTCCTTATTTTTTTTAATTTCTAATTTGTGTCATGAGGGCAACCCATAATGACCATGTTACTATTTAGAAATATTACCATTTAGTTAATTGCCTTGGACACTATTTCCAACACTTTGTCCATTCTGCATTTGTTGGCTTGGGTTCAAAGTCATCAATGTGATCAATAACATCGAATTTTGTACAATGGATAGATAATAGTTCTCTCCATGTGTCGTAGTTGAGGCGTTCCAGATCAAGAATGAGGGGGACATAGTTCTCTATATTAGTTATATCATAAACCTTTTTTGGAGCAACATCGGTGGGAATATCGTCCATGGTGGCCGGCGGTGGGAGATCAAATTATTATGGTCGACAAACAAAAAATGAGAAGTTAAGACCTAAAAATAGAAAGTGAGGATTTTTAAGAGGTGGTTAAGGAAGTAGTTTTAAGCTATGATATCATGTTGATAAGTATCATTCTCATTGCCATACAAACAAGATTACATAGAGTATATATACACTCGAAAGAAAGAAGTTGGATATACATGTGCCATAATACACAAATGATGGGCTATACAAGCATACACACACGTACATTAATCTGCTAACAAGTTTAATCTATGTGAGGTAGTACCTTTAAACTTTATGCAATGGTTTCAAGGTCATAAACTTATCGAAATGATAGAAATAAATCAATATAGTGGTGCAATTATGACATTGTGGGTTTGTCCATAAACAATTACATACTTGTGTCTTAATTTTATGATACAACAACTCATGAACAACGAAAGTACCTCTTTGATACCAAATATGTGATTTCCGTAAGTAAAAAAAGTACATGCAAACATATATAAATAAATAATGATAAGTGGGGCATGCAGTTCTATGAAGAGATTGTTTGATAAACATTTAGTGTTGAATTATTCTAACCACTTAATAGTTAAATGAATGTGATTTTGCACAAAAGTTTAGAGGCTATATCAAACAAGATGAACATTAACTTATTCATTAGTAACCTCTAAATGGTTGCACTAGGTTATCAAATAACCTCTTATTTAGAACCGGTAGAGTTGTAGTGTATATTATACCTTAGCATCATTTGCATCCCACACCACCATTCAGTGGCTGTAATGCATAAGGAGTGGGGTGCATGGCCCCCACTTGGATGTGAGTTACAAAAGTAATATATTTAAATAAATAAATTATCGTTATATTTGTAATGGTTGGTCCCCATGCAAGTTTTTTGTTGTGACATCCCCAAAATCTCGGCCAGAAAAGACCGATTTCATTTATGCTTTTTAAAATAATTTTCAGAGTAAATCCTTTTAATTTTAAAAGAGATGCGGAATTTGTTCCCAAAAACAAAACATGATAAAATAGATATTTATCAAAACATTTCATAAAGAAATATAATTTCATTTCATAATCAAAAGTCGGGATGTCATGTTCCGATACAGATCATAAAGCATAAACGATAGCATTACAAGTCATTCAACAAATATATACATATACAGACTTGTAAACAAAACAACTTGATGTTCGCCCATCTTAAGCTCTTGCGCCACTTCCTGTAAAATAAATCAACTGAGTGGGTCAGGCTTGGGAGCCTGGTGAGCATATAGGGTTTTCAACCCACAATAATTATATTTAATTTCAACAATCAACAATAAACCCGATTACCCATTCCCGTTATCCTCACCTTACGTTCCTAAAAATAACGTCTATTATAAGGAACCTATTTCAGGATTTTTCATCGGGATGGACATTACTGCAGAGGGGCTTCCTCAACAATAAGTATCCTATAGGCAACCATGTGGGGGATAGAGTACACCGGTGAACACGTCGTTCACAACACCTACAGTTAATGAGCCTACTAGTGTTCCACAGGACAGTCTAGAATAGTCCGTGGTTGTCATCCATACTCTGCTGAATGACTAGAATAACACCAATAACACCGAGGCCTCTCATCTGTTTATTACACACCAATTATCTACCCATGTTCTACCCAACATATTAGTAGATAAAAAAATATAAATTTTTATACATAGTTTAAAAACCTGTATAACATGTTTTAATCAATACATATTCCACATAACAGATGAGGCATACACACATAACACGTATTTCATAGAGAATACATCAGATCTATAAGATAGAAGAGAGTGAATATACACTCACACGTATAACAACCAAATATATACACATAACACGTATTTTATAGGAAATACTTCATAATATTGCGTTGGAATGAAAATAACTACACACTCACTTGATCAAAAGATGATCGGGCAGCACTACGGCTTGCAGAAGAGGTGTTTCTCCGTAGATCTGGAAGATCTTCACAAAACTGGGCTCCTTGCGGGCAGCGTTTCGGCTCGGGAATAACGCTCTTCGGGATCCTCGGGGCTTCGGATCTTACTTCGGGGCTCGGGAATATTACCGGGGCTTTGGGGTATAAACGGCACGCAAAACGAGGCAAAACTTAGAGAGAGGGAAGAGTTTGAACAAGAGAAAATGGCTGAATTCGAGTTCTATTTATAGGCTGCTGGGTCTGGGATTACGCGGGGCGTACTCAAATTACGCGGGGCGTACTCAGTACTCGGGGCGTACTTGGGTTACGCGGGGCGTACTTTGACGTCACTGCGTGCGTCGACTGGTGGCACTCGAGTATTGGTCAGACAAGTTGCATCCGACTGAGTATGCGGGGCGTACTCAAATTACGCGGGGCGTAATTAACTTGTCAAACTTCTAAATTGCGTAACTTTCGCATACGAGCTCCGTTTTCGACGTTCTTTATATCCACGTGAAGGTCAGACCATACTCTACAACTTTCATTTAGACTCCGTCGGCTAATTTTGACTTTTATTTTTATTATTTATTTTTAGAAGGCCGGGACAGAAAAACTTCGTTATAAATTCATAACTTCTTCGTCTGACGTCCGTTCTCGCCTAACTTTTCATCGTTTCGCTACTAACAACAAGATCTTCGATTCTCATTTAGATTGTTTCAGCTAAAAACCGCTCGATCTCAAATCGAGTATTCGGGCTGCATACTGCCATGTCGAAACTTCAGAAAATCATAACTTCCTCATACGAAGTCAGATTTGGGCGTTCCTTTTATGCATGCTCTCGGTTTAACGAAATCTACGACTTTCGTTTAGATCGCTAAGGCTAAATATCGCTCTATCTTAAATTCATATTTTACGTCACTCAGCGTCATACCGGTTCTGTCTCGAAACTTCGACAGGTCATAACTTCTTCGTTATAACTCGGATTTTGGCATTCCTTATATCTCCGGAATCCTTGTTTCGACCACTACAACTTTATGCAAAGATGTCAGGCTTATCTCACACTTAAATTTTGACGCTTATTTTATTCTTAATTTATTAAATTATAAAAATTAAGAAAATACACACATAAATCACATAATTCAAATAATTCACAAATAATACATTCTTATTATTTCAAGTTGAGTTACAAGGTTAACCTAGACTATTACATTGCTAAAAATGGCAAGCCTAGAAACACGGGCGTTACAATTCTCTCCACCTTTGAATGATTCCGTCCCCGGAATCACACACCAGCAAACATATGCGGATAGCGACTCATCATGTCACTCTCTGTCTCCCAGGTGAGATTTGGCCCATTCGTGTGTTTCCATCGGACAAGCACTAACTCCACCATCTTACGTCGCAATTTCTTAGTCTTTCGGTCAACAATTGCCTCCGGTTCCTCAATCAACCTTTTGTTCTCATCGATCCTCAACTCTGAAAGTGGAATTATGTCGGGAACTTCTCCCATGAACTTCCTCAAATAACACACATGGAAAGTGTTATGAATTCCATTCAGTTCTTCTGATAGTTCGAGCTTGTAAGCTTGGTTCCCAATCCTCCGAAGAACTTTAAACGGTCCAATAAACCTTGGACTTAACTTTCCCCTTTTTCCAAATCTTATAAGTCCCTTCCACAGCGAGACTTTAAGCAAAACCGAATCTCCAACTTCAAAAGTCATCGGTCTTCGCTTTTTGTCAGCATAACTCTTTTGACGATCCTGAGCTGCTAACATTCTCTCCCTAATTATTTTCAACTTTTCAGCAGTTTGATGGACTATCTCCGGCCCCATAAACTGCTTTTCCCCAGCCTCAAGCCAACAAGATGGCGTACGACACTTCTGTCCATACAAAGCTTGATAAGGTGCCATCTTTATGCTCGAGTGAAAACTATTATTATAGGAAAATTCTACCAAAGGTAAATGTTCATCCCAATTACCTAGGAATTCCAAGGTACATGCTCTCAGCATATCTTCAAGTGTTTGTATCGTCCGTTCGCTCTGACCATCAGTCTGCGGATGGTAAGCTGTACTTAAACACAACTTGGTACCCAATTCCTCTTGTAGACTTTTCCAAAATCTTGAGGTGAAACGACTATCACGATCTGACACAATTGTTAGCGGAACACCGTGAAGTCTCACAATTTCCTTCACATAAGAATTCGCAAGCTTTTCCATAGACCATTTCTCATTGGCTGCTATGAAATGCGCACTCTTAGTGAATCGATCGACGACCACCCAAATCATGTCGTGACCATTCTTTGTTCTGGGCAGTTTAGTGACAAAATCCATAGTAATGTCTTCCCACTTATCCATAGGCACAGGCAATGGTTCTAAACTCCCGTACGGTTTCTGATGTTGTGCCTTGACTCTTGCACAAGTCACACACTCGGCCACATACTTCGCAATGTCGAGCTTCATCGTCGGCCACCAATAATAAGGTTTCAGGTCCCTATACATTTTAGTGCTACCGGGATGAATTGAGTACATGGTCTTGTGAGCTTCTTCCATCAGAAGATCTCTGACTCCTCCTGTCTTAGGTATCCAAATCCGATCTTGGAACACCTTCAGTCCGTGACTGTTTACACCGAACACCAACGTTTTGCCCAAACGTTCCTCCTTCCGGTCATTCTTCTCCGAAGCTTCCTCTTGAGCTTTCTTTATACTTTCTAAAATGGTTGAGACAACTTCAATTCTCAACGCTCTTGGCCTTCGCTTTTCAAGATTGACTTTCCGACTGAGAGCATCAGCAACAACATTGGCCTTACCGGGGTGGTAAAGTATCTCACAGTCGTAGTCTTTAAGTAATTCCATCCAGCGTCGTTGCCTCATATTCAATTCTTTCTGATTGAAGAGATATTGGAGACTCTTATGATCAGTGAAAAGTTTGCACTTCGTGCCATAGAGGTAATGCCTCCATATTTTCAAAGCGAAAACTACCGCTGCCAACTCCAAATCATGAGTCGGGTAGTTCTTTTCATGCTCTTTCAGCTGTCGAGATGCATATGCGATCACCTTATCTCTTTGGGTCAAAACACAACCCAATCCAACACCAGACGCATCGCTATAAACAGCGAAGTCTTCAACTCCATCGGGTAGAGAAAGTATCGGTGCCTCGCATAGTTTCTTCTTTAGCTTCTCGAATGCTTCTTTATGCTTATCACTCCAAGCATAATTAGCTCCTTTGTGGGTCAAAGCTGTTAATGGACTAGCGATCAAAGAAAAGCCTTGGATAAACCTTCGGTAATATCCGGCTAATCCTAAAAAGCTTCGAATCTCCGTGGGACTTTTTGGTTGTTCCCACTTCATTACAGCTTCAATCTTTGCTGGATCAACCATTATACCTTCTTGGTTGACCACGTGACCCAAGAATTGGACTTCTCGAATCCAAAAATCACATTTGGAGAACTTCGCATACAACTTCTCCTTCTTCAAGACTTCCAAAACTTCTCGCAAGTGTTTGCCATGCTCCTCTTGGCTTTTTGAATAAATCAGAATGTCATCTATGAACACTATCACAGATTTATCAAGGAATGGGTTACAAACTCTGTTCATTAAATCCATGAATGCTGCGGGAGCATTGGTTAGTCCAAACGACATAACCAAAAACTCATAGTGTCCATATCGGGTTCTGAATGCAGTCTTCTCTATATCCTGCTCTCTTACTTTTAGCTGATGATATCCTGACCTCAAGTCGATCTTTGAGAAATAACTTGAACCTTGTAGCTGATCGAATAGGTCATCAATCCTCGGCAACGGATATCTATTCTTTATTGTTGCCTTATTCAGCTCTCGGTAATCAATGCACATCCTCATGCTTCCATCTTTCTTCTTTACGAATAACACCGGAGCTCCCCAGGGTGATGAACTAGGTCTAATGAAACCTTTGTCCAATAACTCCTGAAGTTGCATCATTAGCTCCTTCATCTCCGTCGGTGCTAATCGATAAGGTGTTTTTGCAATTGGCATTGTTCCGGGCAACAAGTCAATACGAAATTCTACTTGTCGATCGGGCGGTAATCCAGGAAGATCTTCGGGAAATACTTCCGGATAATCACACACAACAGGAATATTTTGCATCACCTTCTTTTCCTTCTTAGCATCGATCACGAATGCTAAATATGATGTACATCCCTTGGTCAAACACTTTCTGGCTTTCATTAGGGAAATGATTCCAGAATTTACTCTGCGTTTATCTCCATACACCATAAACGATTCCTTTCCAGGCGGATTCACTTTCACTAATTTCTTCTTGCATAAAATTTCGGCATCATTGGCACTAAGCCAATCCATTCCCAAAACGATGTCGAAACCATTAAGTTCTATAGGTAATAATTCCTCGTGGAACTTATTCCCATTCAAATCAATTAAAATGTTTTTCATGTGATGGCTAACAGGTACAATCTTGCCACTAGCAACTTCGACTAATAAAGCATTATCTAGTCTCACAATAGGCAAAGCTAGTTTTCTACCAAATTCATGCGATATAAAGGAGTAGTTGGCTCCAGAATCAAATAAAATTTGGGCAGGCAATTTGTTAACGAGAAAGGTACCTGAAGCGACATCAGCTTCATCTTTAGCAGCTTCCAGTGTCATCTGGAATGCTCTCGCCTTTGGCTTTGGCGGAATGTTGGGTCTTGCTGCCTCCTTCTTCTTCGGACAATCCCTTGAGATGTGCCCCTCCTCACCGCAACCATAACAAACATTCTTGGTGAAGGTGCATTCGTTGGCATAATGCCCTGGCTTTCCACATTTGTAGCATGTGGTTTCCCCGCCACACTTCCCATGATGCTTCTTCTTGCACTTGTCGCACCATTTCGCCTCTACCTTTCCTCCACTTCCTCTCGAACTAGACTTCGAGAATTTACTTTTCTTGCTGGACCCTGAAAATCCATCGATTTTCCTTTTCTCACCAACCTCTGACCTTTCTAGACCTTTTTCCCTGATTTGGATCTCAACATTTCTAGCAGCCCAGATGGCGGCTTTCAATGTGGTTGCTTGCTTAACCATTGGACCATAGTCCGCTGGTAGTCCAAGGGCAAACTTGTTGACCTTAGAGAGTTCTGTAGGCACCAAATATGGGATAAACTTCATCTTTTCCGTGAAACTTGTAGCGTATTCAGTAACGCTCAATTTCCCTTTCTTCAAATTCTGAAACTCATTACTAATTTCCAGAAGGTCCTGCTCGGAGCAGTATTGCAGTTTTAGTTGTTCCAGAAAGTCTTCCCAAGACATTTTGCTTGCTTCTCCCTTGGGCATAGAGTCAGCTAACAGCTTCCACCAACTCAACACGCCAGATTTTAGCAGAGGGATCGCAAGAGCGGTCTTCTGCCTGTTGCTGCATTCGCAACTTTCAAACATAGTCTCCATTTCAGAGACCCAGTCCATAACTTGTACCGGCGTCGGGCTTCCGGATACGCATGGTGGTTTGGATGCCATGAAATCCTTATACTTGCACCCACGACCATCATTTCCTCCATACTGGTTATTGCGTCTAACCACTGGTTGTTCGTCTTGACCAATGATCCCACTAAAGTTTTCTCCTTCAGACTGCCCTCCATTCTCCTCGGGTTCTTCCGCTTGAATTGACGGTTCTTCACGATTCTGCCTAAGCAGGCGTCTTGTTTCTTCCATCTGACGATCCAACATCATTTGAATCATCATTTGTACACCAGCCATTGTTATCGGCTCAGGTGCAGCAGCTACGACAGGTACTTGCTCGATTACAGGTGGTTGATTCCTGTTTTCATTAGCATTTCCAACTCCGCTTCTTGTTCTCACCATTTTGATCTATACACCGAATAATTTCACCTTATTACTCCAAACGATTACATGCTAGTTCTAATATCATATACATACGCTTAGAATCCTAAACACATAAACCTTCAGATCCGGTTGGCAACAAACCGTAGATCCGAACAAATAATATCATATATGGCAACATATAACATTTAGCACATAAAAGCATTTTAGGCAACTTTCCTAAAATAAACTAGTGCTCGTGTCTAAGATCCAATAGACACACACCTCGCAATCTCCACTTAGCATGCTAAGTTTAAGTTTAGAAATCCTACAAATTCCTAGTTCGCTTAAACTAATGCTCTGATACCAACTGTGACATCCCCAAAATCTCGGCCAGAAAAGACCGATTTCATTTATGCTTTTTAAAATAATTTTCAGAGTAAATCCTTTTAATTTTAAAAGAGATGCGGAATTTGTTCCCAAAAACAAAACATGATAAAATAGATATTTATCAAAACATTTCATAAAGAAATATAATTTCATTTCATAATCAAAAGTCGGGATGTCATGTTCCGATACAGATCATAAAGCATAAACGATAGCATTACAAGTCATTCAACAAATATATACATATACAGACTTGTAAACAAAACAACTTGATGTTCGCCCATCTTAAGCTCTTGCGCCACTTCCTGTAAAATAAATCAACTGAGTGGGTCAGGCTTGGGAGCCTGGTGAGCATATAGGGTTTTCAACCCACAATAATTATATTTAATTTCAACAATCAACAATAAACCCGATTACCCATTCCCGTTATCCTCACCTTACGTTCCTAAAAATAACGTCTATTATAAGGAACCTATTTCAGGATTTTTCATCGGGATGGACATTACTGCAGAGGGGCTTCCTCAACAATAAGTATCCTATAGGCAACCATGTGGGGGATAGAGTACACCGGTGAACACGTCGTTCACAACACCTACAGTTAATGAGCCTACTAGTGTTCCACAGGACAGTCTAGAATAGTCCGTGGTTGTCATCCATACTCTGCTGAATGACTAGAATAACACCAATAACACCGAGGCCTCTCATCTGTTTATTACACACCAATTATCTACCCATGTTCTACCCAACATATTAGTAGATAAAAAAATATAAATTTTTATACATAGTTTAAAAACCTGTATAACATGTTTTAATCAATACATATTCCACATAACAGATGAGGCATACACACATAACACGTATTTCATAGAGAATACATCAGATCTATAAGATAGAAGAGAGTGAATATACACTCACACGTATAACAACCAAATATATACACATAACACGTATTTTATAGGAAATACTTCATAATATTGCGTTGGAATGAAAATAACTACACACTCACTTGATCAAAAGATGATCGGGCAGCACTACGGCTTGCAGAAGAGGTGTTTCTCCGTAGATCTGGAAGATCTTTACAAAACTGGGCTCCTTGCGGGCAGCGTTTCGGCTCGGGAATAACGCTCTTCGGGATCCTCGGGGCTTCGGATCTTACTTCGGGGCTCGGGAATATTACCGGGGCTTTGGGGTATAAACGGCATGCAAAACGAGGCAAAACTTAGAGAGAGGGAAGAGTTTGAACAAGAGAAAATGGCTGAATTCGAGTTCTATTTATAGGCTGCTGGGTCTGGGATTACGCGGGGCGTACTCAAATTACGCGGGGCGTACTCAGTACTCGGGGCGTACTTGGGTTACGCGGGGCGTACTTTGACGTCACTGCGTGCGTCGACTGGTGGCACTCGAGTATTGGTCAGACAAGTTGCATCCGACTGAGTATGCGGGGCGTACTCAAATTACGCGGGGCGTAATTAACTTGTCAAACTTCTAAATTGCGTAACTTTCGCATACGAGCTCCGTTTTCGACATTCTTTATATCCACGTGAAGGTCAGACCATACTCTACAACTTTCATTTAGACTCCGTCGGCTAATTTTGACTTTTATTTTTATTATTTATTTTTAGAAGGCCGGGACAGAAAAACTTCGTTATAAATTCATAACTTCTTCGTCTGACGTCCGTTCTCGCCTAACTTTTCATCGTTTCGCTACTAACAACAAGATCTTCGATTCTCATTTAGATTGTTTCAGCTAAAAACCGCTCGATCTCAAATCGAGTATTCGGGCTGCATACTGCCATGTCGAAACTTCAGAAAATCATAACTTCCTCATACGAAGTCAGATTTGGGCGTTCCTTTTATGCATGCTCTCGGTTTAACGAAATCTACGACTTTCGTTTAGATCGCTAAGGCTAAATATCGCTCTATCTTAAATTCATATTTTACGTCACTCAGCGTCGTACCGGTTCTGTCTCGAAACTTCGACAGGTCATAACTTCTTCGTTATAACTCGGATTTTGGCATTCCTTATATCTCCGGAATCCTTGTTTCGACCACTACAACTTTATGAAAAGATGTCAGGCTTATCTCACACTTAAATTTTGACGCTTATTTTATTCTTAATTTATTAAATTATAAAAATTAAGAAAATACACACATAAATCACATAATTCAAATAATTCACAAATAATACATTCTTATTATTTCAAGTTGAGTTACAAGGTTAACCTAGACTATTACATTGCTAAAAATGGCAAGCCTAGAAACACGGGCGTTACAATTCTCTCCACCTTAGAATGATTCCGTCCCCGGAATCACACACCAGCAAACAAATGCGGATAGCGACTCATCATGTCACTCTCTGTCTCCCAGGTGAGATTTGGCCCATTCGTGTGTTTCCATCGGACAAGCACTAACTCCACCATCTTACGTCGCAATTTCTTAGTCTTTCGGTCAACAATTGCCTCCGGTTCCTCAATCAACCTTTTGTTCTCATCGATCCTCAACTCTGAAAGTGGAATTATGTCGGGAACTTCTCCCATGAACTTCCTCAAATAACACACATGGAAAGTGTTATGAATTCCATTCAGTTCTTCTGATAGTTCGAGCTTGTAAGCTTGGTTCCTAATCCTCCGAAGAACTTTAAACGGTCCAATAAACCTTGGACTTAACTTTCCCCTTTTTCCAAATCTTATAAGTCCCTTCCACGGCGAGACTTTAAGCAAAACCGAATCTCCAACTTCAAAAGTCATCGGTCTTCGCTTTTTGTCAGCATAACTCTTTTGACGATCCTGAGCTGCTAACATTCTCTCCCTAATTATTTTCAACTTTTCAGCAGTTTGATGGACTATCTCCGGCCCCATAAACTGCTTTTCCCCAGCCTCAAGCCAACAAGATGGCGTACGACACTTCTGTCCATACAAAGCTTGATAAGGTGCCATCTTTATGCTCGAGTGAAAACTATTATTATAGGAAAATTCTACCAAAGGTAAATGTTCATCCCAATTACCTAGGAATTCCAAGGTACATGCTCTCAGCATATCTTCAAGTGTTTGTATCGTCCGTTCGCTCTGACCATCAGTCTGCGGATGGTAAGCTGTACTTAAACACAACTTGGTACCCAATTCCTCTTGTAGACTTTTCCAAAATCTTGAGGTGAAACGACTATCACGATCTGACACAATTGTTAGCGGAACACCGTGAAGTCTCACAATTTCCTTCACATAAGAATTCGCAAGCTTTTCCATAGACCATTTCTCATTGGCTGCTATGAAATGCGCACTCTTAGTGAATCGATCGACGACCACCCAAATCATGTCGTGACCATTCTTTGTTCTGGGCAGTTTAGTGACAAAATCCATAGTAATGTCTTCCCACTTATCCATAGGCACAGGCAATGGTTCTAAACTCCCGTACGGTTTCTGATGTTGTGCCTTGACTCTTGCACAAGTCACACACTCGGCCACATACTTCGCAATGTCGAGCTTCATCGTCGGCCACCAATAATAAGGTTTCAGGTCCCTATACATTTTAGTGCTACCGGGATGAATTGAGTACATGGTCTTGTGAGCTTCTTCCATCAGAAGATCTCTGACTCCTCCTGTCTTAGGTATCCAAATCCGATCTTGGAACACCTTCAGTCCGTGACTGTTTACACCGAACACCAACGTTTTGCCCAAACGTTCCTCCTTCCGGTCATTCTTCTCCGAAGCTTCCTCTTGAGCTTTCTTTATACTTTCTAAAATGGTTGAGACAACTTCAATTCTCAACGCTCTTGGCCTTCGCTTTTCAAGATTGACTTTCCGACTGAGAGCATCAGCAACAACATTGGCCTTACCGGGGTGGTAAAGTATCTCACAGTCGTAGTCTTTAAGTAATTCCATCCAGCGTCGTTGCCTCATATTCAATTCTTTCTGATTGAAGAGATATTGGAGA
The DNA here is from genome assembly GCF_052625555.1 of Lactuca saligna. Taxonomy (NCBI): domain Eukaryota; kingdom Viridiplantae; phylum Streptophyta; class Magnoliopsida; order Asterales; family Asteraceae; genus Lactuca; species Lactuca saligna. The sequence continues at coordinate 7,409,923 of NC_136425.1, read as the reverse complement.
CTCTTATGATCAGTGAAAAGTTTGCACTTCGTGCCATAGAGGTAATGCCTCCATATTTTCAAAGCGAAAACTACCGCTGCCAACTCCAAATCATGAGTCGGGTAGTTCTTTTCATGCTCTTTCAGCTGTCGAGATGCATATGCGATCACCTTATCTCTTTGGGTCAAAACACAACCCAATCCAACACCAGACGCATCGCTATAAACAGCGAAGTCTTCAACTCCATCGGGTAGAGAAAGTATCGGTGCCTCGCATAGTTTCTTCTTTAGCTTCTCGAATGCTTCTTTATGCTTATCACTCCAAGCATAATTAGCTCCTTTGTGGGTCAAAGCTGTTAATGGACTAGCGATCAAAGAAAAGCCTTGGATAAACCTTCGGTAATATCCGGCTAATCCTAAAAAGCTTCGAATCTCCGTGGGACTTTTTGGTTGTTCCCACTTCATTACAGCTTCAATCTTTGCTGGATCAACCATTATACAATGTGAATAGTATATCAGATTCAAAATATAAATGTTAAAATTAAAATATTTACAATTTAGATTCACAATGTGAATGTAAAATAATCGAGTTTTTTTAATCGTTGATGATGTTTATTAATTGAGGACAAAAAATTGAGATTTTGGTATAATTGATTTGTTTTTTTTGGATAAAAATAAACTTAAATATTGAAAAAACAACAAAACGAAGTGAATTTTTTTTGAAAAAAAATTGTTTTTTTATATATCACCATTGATCTCTATGGAAAGAGGACGAAAAATCGTAAACAACAGTATATTCCGTTTTTTTTTCCGATAAAAACATGACTTAAAAGAATTTTGAACGAAAAAAATGTGTTTTTTTTGTAAAGATGTAAATTTTATGGTATAATCCGATATAGGGTTAATACCTTAAAAACCATTATTTATACATATCCGTTTTGATTTAACCCCAATATTTTTATTTGTTACTTATTTGCCGTTAATTGTGTTGATTGGTTATGAAAAGTCAATGGTAGCCGGTGTCGTCGGTTTAACAGGTAACCATAAGTTTTTACATACCCAAAATCGTTATTTGCCCCCCAAACCTCTCATTCGCTCTTGCGAAAGGCTTTCTTCCTCACACATCACGTCTTCTTCTTTTCCATGGCTTCGTCTTCAACATCTTCTATCATCAAACCGATTTATCGCACCAGGTGTGATTGTGGTGATCAACTGCAATACTCAATTTCAAGAACTGATAAAAACCCAGGAAGAAAGTTCAAGGCATGCCCTAACTATAAGGTAAAATTAAGGGATTTTGTTTTCCCATTTTGTTATCTTTCAAATGTTAGTAAATGAAGCGTTTGTTGGCAGGGTACCAAGAAAGGGTGTAAATATTTCAAGTGGCTTGACACGGACGACCTGGAGTTTTATGCTAATGAAAGGGAGCCCTATAACAAAATTGTTTCTAGTGGTGTTCTGCATGTGATCAAGTTGCTGTAGTTTGTGTTGGTGATGCTGGTGGTTATTGGAGTAATTCTGTTAATTGGCATTGTATTTTAAGAACCAGTTGGTTAGGGCGGGTTGTAATTTTTTTGTATTTTGGTAGGGTTAAGGTTGTTGTAGGTTTGTTATTTTGGTTAGGGCATGTGATCAATGTAGTTATGGTCATGTTTGATGGAGAAGTGTATTGATGGTAATCCAATGCTATTTATGTCCATGTGATTTGGTAATTGCATTATAGTGATTCATTACATTGTAGTTATGGTAATGTACTAAAACTTGTGTAAGCAAAGGGGGATTACTAAATCTTGTGTAAGCAAGTGAAATGTGCTAGAACTTGGTAAAACTTGGTAATAACTAAATGTACTAAAACTTATGTAAGGAAGTAAAGGACATTAACTGGAATGACAATTAACATATGATTGTAAGCAAGTGAAATGACAAGCAAAGTGAAATGACATTAACTTCAAATACTTGCATTCATAATAACATAAAAGGGTGTATTAGAATCAGAACCAAACAACCAATTGCCCAACAATCTTTCTAATGGCCATTAACTACCAATGTTCAAAAAGGCTTAATTGAATACTACTAGATGATGATATATAATTGGATGGTTGTTACCAAAAGTTGATGATATGTTAACAAAAAGGGCAAGAAAAATACAAAGTGCCCATGATTCCCCCTCCTAAACAGTCCTACTCCAAATTAACTAGTTTCTTAATACTAAAACCCATTCCATCCTTATCATAAACTGCTTTCTTCAGCTTGATCTTCACAATTCTCTCAAAAATCTTCCTTTTCCTAGGCCTCCCAACAACTTGTGTATCTTCAATGAAGTCAATATTCCCATCAATTTCCTGATCATCTTCACCAACCCAAGCATTAGCATCTAAACCTTGTATAGCAACTTCCCCTTGCACTGGTGGCACAATCTCATTAGCATCTACACCCTCTAAGACA